>NC_140663.1:105322386-105922386 GCF_054131305.1 Coturnix japonica | reverse complement strand
AGATCAGGTTGCCCAGAATGTCCAAGCATGGTCTTGAACACCTCCAGGGATGGAGGATTTTAATAATAATTTATTACTATAACAAGACTAACAGCAGACACACAGATAGATGCTCCCAACAAATCAGAAGACTTGGATGCCTCATATTTGGAACTTTAATTAGGAGCACCTAAACACATAGTTCTACAAACATATCACTTGAACTTACTGTTCAGTTAAATTTATTTGATCAAATTATTTGTCAAGTTTGCTTCCTTTTCTTTACTAAAGTCTTTCATGTGGTGTCATCACTTAAACCGTACAGCACTTTGTTTCACAACTAAGTCCACTGAGTTTATGACTTGCACATCAAAGTTCTGTTTAATTGGAGTGAAGGTGATAAAACTCACAGATGTTCCTTAATTTTTATTTGTGATATCACATATTCTTTTTGATTTTCTTTTGCTCTATTGCAGTTTAAAATATGCTGGTCACAATTCCTAGAAAAGGATCAGAGGCTGCATGACCATGCATCATGGATTTTTCCAATACACTGCTAATCATGGCATGAGCAGAATGAAGAAACAAGTCACTAATGAACTTTATTTCACTGTACGCATTTGGGATACAAGCTGAATGTCACCTCAAACTATTTATTCTTACAACTGCTTTTGAACTTTTAACACGGTACTCTATTTTGAATACACAAATGGTTCAATAACCTTTACAGTGCATATAATGACAACTGACATCAAATTAATTGACTTTTACACAGTACTTTAGATCTATGATGAAGTCATTAGGAAATAATCATGTTCCTGCCTGGGAAGTAATGTGCTATTTTATAGAAGGATGATTCTATTATTTTAATAGTTTCAAGTTGACTTAGTGAATATTATTCTAGCAACTATCATTCTCCTCCTTTTCTGGCTTGCTGAAATACGTTTCTAACCAGACATTCTGTGCAAATCTTGAAGGTTTCTGTGTGTCCTCTGGAAATGTTTTTGCAATAGGCCATAGGCTAGCAGAAGAAATATTAGCAGTTGTGCTCTACAAGCTGCATATTGTTCTAATTGTTTCATTCTAATTGGTTTTCCAATGATCAGATCTCTAGCTTCTTTCCCAAGTTCAGTTGGTGAGGCCTAAATTAAAAGAAGGAAGAAAAATAATCCCAACTTAGAGCTTCTCAGTATATCACTGATTTAATTGTTAATGCGCCTATGGTGCAATTGCTTCAAAGAAGAGCACATTAAAAGTTTGTAAGGTCAGAGTGTTATACCAAAGGTGCAAAGTTAAAAATGATTTTTAAAAAGTCTACGTCAGGGAAATGAAATTAAATTAAACAAGTGGTGACAGATCAAAGATACTAAGAGAAGTTCTTAAAGGAAACGTCTACAAAGAGTTGGTAGCCTCACTGGAATTTAAACTATAAACTTACCACCGTGGGTTTTAGAAGATAGTCTGAAGCAAAGCAGAAGTAACTGTGTGAATTGAAAGCAACGTCCCCTAGCTTTCTTTTTTTTTTTTTTTTTTTTTTTTCTGCTAACAAACACCTTGCAAATTTTCTATCCTAGTCTCAGTTTCATTGTCTGCTATGACCCACACAGCTTCATAGGAAACGGAATGTCTCTGCAGCAATTTCATTTGCATATTTCCAAATAATCTGTGTACATTATTCAGCACATATTTTTTCTGATTCTTCCTACTGAAGGAAAGTGAAGAGCTTCTGATGTATGCATGCAGTAGTGATAAGGGGTTGTGCATTGTCTGACTGTGAATATTAAGAAACTGTCCTGAGCCATGGCTCTGTCAAACATGGAAGTCCCTCCTTGAGTTTATAAGATACTGGGACTAAGAACCACAGCCATCCATATTTTTCAGTATGTAGATGGGCTCTTAGGAAGGTGAGCAGCTTACACCCAGGGAAAGAGCTGCCCATGAGGGCTTCCAGTGAGCCACACAGACATGGAAGGTCTCTTTGGGCCTTGCAGCAGCACAGCACCTCAGTACCAAATCTGGCTGTGGTCTGGGAAGAAATGCTAGCTGGTCGTAGTGACAAAACCAAGGAATCCTTGGTGCCATTTTTAAAGAAGTCAGGAACAGATGTTTCTAGATGCTGTTTGGGTATTTCTCATCTGTGAATCAGCAAAAATCAATCTTCCCGAGGCTAAAAGCTGTCACTCCCTCCTACAGCTCCTGAGTCACTTCACTCCCCCAGAGATGGATGCATGAGCAGCGACCACTTTTTAAACTCTACTATGTACACTCTGATACTCAGCACTTAATTCACAGTGATTTGTGACTGCCTAGATCTCCTCAGGGTCAGCTGCTGGCACCATCAGTGCTGATATTTGAAAAAAATATCTTTGATAGTCTATATCTTCTTCCTGCCTGTTAGACTATGCTTTTTACTAATAATGGATTCTAGGTTCATATAACCGAATAATCAAAGTGTTGCTTGAACCCTTCAGATCTAAAAGAAATCTGCTATGCTTTTTCAATATGACTTTACTAATGCAAAACTGACTGCTCCATGGATCAGGTTTTTTTTCCTCAAATTGTACTGCTTTAGTCAAGCACTGTGCTTCTGGAATGACACTTCAGCCTGCTTTTGCTAAATAGGTCATTCACACCTTGAGATTAATTGGTTTAAAGTGCTTGCACAGACAGCCCCAACCTCTCTTTCTTAAAACAGGTGATCTTACTGCTGCTAAGTTTGCCTTTCATGTTCATATGCTTCTTTCTTTTGATGAGCAGTGTTTATCTAGAAATGATTGGAATTTTGCTGCCTGTGTTAGAATGGGAGTGTTTAAATATCTACCACTTGGTTTCGTTGTTGGCTTGGTTGGTTTGTTTGGTTTTTTTTTTTGTTCTGCTCCTAGCCTCCAAAGGGGATCCAATTTTAGGAAAAGGAGTTTGTGTTCAAACATGAAAAATGTTAAACTGCATCAACTGAAGTTACCTAAGTTCTACTTTCAGTGCAGCCACAGGGAAGCTGCTGAGCTGCTATGGGACCACACCAACCACCAGAGACAAAGACAAGGCTGCATGGCAGGAGGAGGAGGGGAGGGAAGGAGGCCTCAGGGAACCCTGAAGGCTCTGGCATGGGGGCATGTAGTGTAGGAGTATGCGGTCACCAGCCTTTTTTAGAGAGAAAGCAGGAAAGTAATGCTGGAGGCACCACAGAGTGCAGCAGTAATCAGATGCTAATTCAAAATGAGCCACTTCTAATTTTCCTTAAGGGCATTTCCACTTCAGACAAGGTAGTTCACCTGACCTTTTCCCTGGCAGAGATGTAAGAAGGTCTGAGAACAAGCCCTGGGAGCACTGCTCCATTCAGCTCTTGCAAAGCCTGCTTAATATTCTGAAAAGTCACCCTAATCCTGTCAGTATTAACAGCAGGGAAATGGCAAGCCAGCTCTTCCTGATACAGCAGAAGCAGGGTTAGAATGCACTGAATAATTCCACTTTGGCCTAAAATTCTGTTTTGTTACATGTTAGGTATTTTTAGGCAGGCATTTCTACAACAGTGATGCTTTTATGCAGAATAATGCGTCCCTTGGTCTGTGTTACTCCCTGAGCTGAAGCCAGCCCCACCTACTCATGCAGGCAGAGATACTGTATGCAGTTAATGCTGCTGCAGCTGCTCCTGCCCCTCCTGAACTCTCCACAGCCACTGTACCAGTCTGTGGGAGGTGTTGTGCTCTGGGAGCATAGGTGCAAAGTGAGTGCACAGCAGCTGGCAGAGGCACACAGTGTTCTTTCTGAACCCAACAGAGGGCACTCACTTAGTGAGGTTTGTAGCAAGTCAATAGCTCTCCCAATTGGGCCTTTCATATCTGGGTATTAGCTTAAAATCTTTAGGCAGTTCATCACTCAAGCACAGTGATCACCCTAAGTCAGTGATTATTCCTTCTGAAGGAGGACAAGGTGTCCTCTCCCCTGTCCACAGTAGAACAAACAACATTTTACAGCAATTCCGATAAGCATGGTAGCAAAACACGTAGTCCCTTTTCCACTTTGTCCCCAAGCCCAGACTAACACCTAGTGGCACTCTCTGATGGTCCCATCTCTGAGAAAGCCGTGATAAGAAGAGGTTCAGGGAAGGGAAGACCATGACTAGCTGCCCCTGCTCTGGCTGTGGAAGGCCTGCAGCAGTAGGAATGAGCCAGACCTCGGGGTGCCCTCATCTTACCCCAGGCCTGATCCCAGCAGCTTCCCTGGCTCTGAAGCTCCAGCACCACGTCTAGCTGCTGCAGAACTTCACGTATTTCAGTTTAAGGTGCTTAGCTTTTTCTCTTCTGAACACACCAATCAGAGCATGAAATGCTTGCTTTCACATTCACCACAAAGCTCAGCCTGCGCTTTATATCCCATTTCCTTTCCCCAGCCATCGCATCCTGGCACATGACCAGCAAGCAAGCGGAGCTGGCACAACCTCCCTTTCCCTCTTTTCTCCTCCCCGAGGATTGTGCCGGTCACACTGCATGCCCAGCATTCCAGGAAGCTCCTTGGCCTATCTGGTGGCCCTGCTGTGGTAGCCTTGGACTCCTAGGGACACAGTTGCACTATATACCAACAATAAAACTCCTAGATGCTAACAGTCATGTTACCAGCAGTGACTAAGGCATTCTGTAAAACATGCCAGAGGGAGCTGCTAGAATATACTGCAGGTGGTTATAAACTGTCCTTCTGAGATTAATTTCTTGACAGTTGGTCAAAATAGCAACCAGCCAGCCTATTATTGAAATCTTTGTTACTTCTTTTTGCCTTCTCAAGTGACCTTAGTCACTTAGTCGTATTGCCAGGAAGCACCATGAGGCCAGACTACATGATCTCTTTTCAAACCACACTGCTCAGCCACTGGGACTCCACCAGCATTGTGTTAAGCCTATGTCCAGAAATTATGTGCCTCTGGCTAAGAACTGATTAGTTAACAGAGATACTACAAGAATTGGGATCTCTCTCTTTAAGTGTTTGACCCTGAGGCAGAAGAAGAGGGGAGGGAGGGAGGGAGAAGGAGAGAGAAGATGGTAATCGCTTTAGATAACAACCTGAGTCATGGTAATAGCAGCCTAATTGCTATCCAAGGGCTTTTAGCAGGAAACAGACACACCTGGAGAGGCACTCAGGCAGAGAAATATTAGTTTTAAATGGGAATAGAGCAGAGGTTGAAATGAACTTTCATCTGAGCACTGTGGAGAGTAAGAAATATTTGTTTGCTTGTGCAAAAGTCACCTTATGTCCAAGAGCTACATGGTACTGGGGATGGAGCATAATTCATGTCAGAAACAGGTACATGCCAGAGCTCAAAGTGAAATGGGGATTTATTTTTAGGCAAGGGAAAATAGCCATGTTTTGGGAGGAAATGGTTGAATGCTCTCTTTCCAGAATAAATCAGTTTCCACAAAGATTTTTACCCTCCCATGAATAAAATTTACAGATGTCAGTTCAAAAACACAAAGTAGGACCTTTATATGAAAGCAGGTGTGATCATACAAAGCAATTTGCTTCGGAGAAAGCTCCATATGAACGGGATGATTTGTCATTGATTGCTTAATTCCATGTAAGTATCCAACTTCCCCTCTGAATGCAGCAACATTGCTGTCTTTCTTACACGGACAATCTGTCTACACTGCTCTGTAGTGCACTGCAGAAGTAGCTCTTCCCCTGTAATACCCAGCTCCAAACCTGACTGCAGCACTCACACAGCAGCTTAAGGGTCAGCCCAGTAAATGAAACCATGTTTCCATGATAGTCTGTGGGCAAGCCGCTCAGCCCCTGTTCCCCAGGTGCTGTTACTATTTCCTAAATCTGTTCTCAGAATGGAGGCTGTGGCAAACAGATGTTTCCTGTAGCTCTCAGTCACAGCCCTGCTAGTTAGGAGAATCAAGACCTTCTGAGTCAGAGATGATAAAAATGCTACTTTGTTCACACAGTATGTGCTCTGTGCAGTGAGTCGAGCTGAGCGTGAGAATCAAGTATAGCCTCTGAGGTGTCAGGTGTATATGTGTAACTACACATTACTTTGAATGCTTCCCTTAAAAATATCATTTTCCTACCTGTAACTTGCATGTGATCGATTTCTAGAAATATTGTAAGCCAGAAATTATCCATCTTGTATTGCTGAATAATAGTATTGGGGTAGGCTGCTATGGCAACAGATGTACGGTTTCCAGATTCACACATTAAATGTTTGTACAGTATCTCTTTTTTGGATACCCCTTCAGCATACAAGCAGGAAAGTGTACTGAGCTATCCCAGCAGCCTCTAGGAAGTGAGAAACTGTAAAGTGAGATTTTTACTACACTACAATGTTTTGAAATACACATAAATGCATGATTGCCATTAAAAAGAAAAAGAAATAGAAAAAGAAAAAGAAATAGAAAAAGAAAAAGAAATAGAAAAAGAAAAAGAAAAAGAAAAAGAAAAAGAAGAGGAAAAAGAAAAAGAAAAAGAAACACAGAGGCCAAAACAACAGAGTTTAATTACTGACATAAAAACATTTGATGAATATTTATTATAAATTAGTATTTACACTATACTTACACTTGGAAATTCAACGAATCATGGACTGGCATTGCCAGTGTGTTTACGTATCAAATCAGGTAACCATCCTTGTCTGTGAGGCAGCTAATTACTGTTTTCTTCTTCTTAAGTTCTAAAGTTTTACAGAAAAGGACCTTTCTATTAGAAATATATTAGGATCAGATGACTTTGACCAAGGGTCAAAGGAATTATTTGTGTTAATCACTGAGGCTTTGAGTTAGCCTTTATTTTACAACTTGGAATTCTCTTCAAAAAGACGGGAAGATGAAGTAAAATTCATTTTGTTATCACCACTATCCCTATGTGGCCACTCCAAAGATGCAGGACTGTAGGCTGCTGACCAATACTGTGTCTGTCTGTCATAGACACGGGTCACCAGCATCCACCATAGAAGTTCAGTTCATACAATCAAGTGTACAGCTACACACGCACACTCCCATTGATGATGTCTGTCTGGAAAGAGCTTTTTCTTGCAGAACTGTTTAAATAGGAAGACACCAATGGAATAATTAGAGTTAGTATAGAATAAACTATGAAAAACACCTGAAGGGGTGACATAAGTGCAGCTGATTGGGTCAGGGAGGTGGAACAGTCTGAATTCTCAATTTCTGTGGCTCTTCAATCCCTTTGCTTTCAGTGTTGTAAGCCATAGCTTCTCGCAGGCCCTCAGGTAGTAAGGCAGGTACCAAGGGAGGAAAGTTGAAATGAGATGTCAGGCCAGGGGGAAGAAGGAGAACACCTGGAACAGTGTCATGCACTCTTAGTAAATTCTCTACCAAAATACTTTTAACGTCCATGGCTCACTGAAATAAGTCTTAGGGGGTACATTTTTTTTAAAATGTAAATCATCTGGCATGTGATAGAGGGACATCTGTGCAGTACAGATATTTTTACTTAATATGTGCTGTAAGGTTTAACTGGTAGACAGTAAATAAATTTTTATGAAGCAGAAAGATGTCTTCAAAGAAAAAAACCTAAGAATTGAGCTTTCTAACTGCAGACATTCTAATGCTATGCATTAGTGTTGCTGTATTGGGAAATACGCAAACTTGGCGTGCTGATTTCTGAGAATATTTGTTCGCTGGCTATTTGCAAGAAGCGGCTGATGACAATGTCCTTGGCCTTGGTGGTCTCCATTTTTCTCTCTCGTGATATCTGCGTGCTGATTTGGTCTACATTAGTCATGATGAGCTCTGAGGCCAGGATCTGAGTGGGGGATGCCCTGTTGGCTGTGCTGTCCATGATGTACTGCTTGTACAGCTCCATCAGCTTCTGCTCTAGGTAATCGTTGAGGGCTGAGTCGGAGAGGGGCTGCTGGTGTGGCACCAAGCTTGCCACACGCCAGCATGATGAGAAGCCTTGGGCCTGCTTGCGGCCCGTCTCGCTTGGGGGGACCCGCACAGACTCCATAGGTGGAGGAATCTCTGAGGACTCCAGGAAGGGGCCTATGCCACTGTCACAGGTAAAATCAGTTGCCACTGAGCTAATAGGCACCACGCAGTCCCCAGCTATGTGCAAATCATTGTAGTTCTTGCAAATGCTTTTGCAGGAGGATGGAACCAGGTAGGTGTCTTTTTTTGCCAGTCCTTCGCAGACATCCATAGCTGGAGCTGTCTGCCCTTCAGGCAGTGGGTGCTGCACAGGCTGTTGGAGATTGTCTTTCTGCCTCCTGCTTTGTTTGCTACCTCTAGAGCGAATTGAAGAAATGCATTTGCCAGCAGATCTGCATCTCTGAAGGAGGCTTTTTCCTTGTGCTTCATCCTTGGAGGAACAATTAATGGAACTCATTTCATACACCACTTCCTCCACTGCTTCGTTGGTGCAGAGCTCAGAGTCTTCACAGAGGTAGGCAATTCTGTAAAGGTAACCTTCTGACAGCATCCTTCTGAAAGCAAAGAAACCAACAAACAGAAAAATGGCAAGAAATCATTAGTTCATTACCAAGTAACTGAGAGGTGACTGTATCCACAGTTCTGTTACTAGCTACAGAGATATCTTTCCAATTTGAGCATTTACAAGTGTCTGTCTTTCTGGGCGACATAGTGAAATAACTTTTTTTTTCCCTATTGTGATGTTAACTCAATCTTATCAAAGTATAAAATAACATATATATATATATATATATATTTATATATTTATATATGTTATGTCATAGAATCATAGAGTCACAAGGTTGAAAGGACCTACAAGATATCTAGTCCAACCATCCTCCCATTACCATTGCTACCACAAGCCACTGAACCATCTCTCGTAGCTCCTTATCCACACACCTCTTGAACACTGACAGGGACAGTGACTCCACCACCTCCCAGGGCAGCCATTCCAGTGCCTGACCACTCTCCAAGAGAAAAAGTTTTTCCATATGTCTAATCTAAACCTCCTCTGGCACAACCTGTGGCCATTTCTTCATGTCCTGTTTGTTGCCTGGGAGAAGGGGCCAAACCCTTCCTCATCACAACCTCCCTTCAAAAAGTTGTAGAGTGCAGTAAGGTCCCCCCTGAGCCTCCTCTTTTCCAGGCTAAACAATTCCAGCTCCCTCAGCCACTCCTCATAAGACTTGTTCTCCTGTGCTCCAGACCTCCCACTAGTTTTGTTGTCCTTCTCTGGACACGTTCCAGGGCCTCAATGTCTTTCTTGTAGTGATTGTCCTGTATGGATAATCCATCCAAAGGCAAGTGAGTTGGGAAGAGAGGAACAAGTGTTTTGTTATGGTAATAAATTCTGTAATAGTTTATGCTTAAATATGCATATTTTTGCTCATGATTTCAGTTCAGAATCCAAGGGTTTTCCTCACCTTTTCCAAATGCTTTGAAGCAACTTTTACTTTGTGTGGTTTATCTGTGTCTGAACTAAGTTAATTTTAGATTCATATTTAGAGCGTAACCCTGTCTTTTTCATACTGAACAGTGACTACAAGTGTGGTTCCCTTTTCACTAAAAATTCTCAGATTGTGAAATTAGCATTTAGAACTTTTGCATGAGCAACTTAGATAGGCTTGAGCAGTGGGCCCAAGAGAACTTCAGGAGGTTCAACAAAGCCAAATGTAAAGTCTTGCACCTGGGTGGTGGCAACTCCAACTGTCAGTACAAGCTGGGGGATGAAAGGATGGGGCACAGACCTGTCAAAAAGGACCTGGGGGTCCTGGTGGATGGCAAGCTGGACTTGGACCAGCAGTGTGCCCTCACAGCTCAGAGAGCTCTGTACTCTGGGCTGCATCAAAAGAAGCACAGTCAGCAGGTCAAGGGAGGTGATCCCACCCCTCTACTCTGCACTGGTGAGGCCTTACTTGGAGTACTGCATCTAGATGTGGAGTCCTCAGTACAGGAGAGAAATGGAGCTGTTAGAGTGTACCCAGAGCAGGGTAAAATGATCCAAGGGATGGAACAGCTCCTGTACGAGGACAGGTTGAGTGAGTTGGGGCTGTTCAGCCTGGAGAGGAGAAAGCTCTGGGAAGATTTGATAGCAGCATTTTATTATTTAAAGGGGGGCTATAAGAAGGAAGGGGACAGACTCTATGAGAGTCTCCAGTGATAGGACAAGGGGAACAATTTTGAATTAAATGAGGAAAGATGAGGCTGGATATAAGGAAAGGGTTTGGGGTTTTTTACAATGAAGCTGGTGAGGTATACATTCAAGGCCAGGCTGGAGGGAGCTCTGAGCAACCTGATGTAGCTGTGGGTGTCTGTTAATTGCAGGGGATTTGGTCTAGATGACCTTTAATGATCCCTTTCAACACAAACAATTTCATGATTCCATGATAAGCTGGATGGAATTGTCTGCAGGTTTTAGATGCTAAAATGTCAGTGGCATAAGCAAGACTTTTCAGAGGCATGCATTCAATAAGCTCTGCAATCATCTTTTTGGTTCTAGCAGTCACTGACTCTCTCCAGGTACTTGATCTGGTAGTTTAATCCCAGAATCTGTGTGGACGTTGTCAATGACAAATAAGACTCACTAGCAGAAACGGAAATGTCTCTGCATGTCACCAAATGTTCTGCCCAAGTCTAAGCAGTTCCACTACAATATAATTGTTGTTAAGTCCACCTTTGTGTCTTTAACCTAAACAGATGTCAAGGAAATGATTCACAGGAAAGATGTCATCAAGAAATTTTGTGGTCCAGCAAAGAGAACACAAATCTCAGTTACATACAGAGTTGTTTCCTTAGTACAAAATACCTTGTGATAGAGAAGCAAACAGATTGTCTTTGTATAAACAGTAATTACTTCTTTCGCTTGCTGTTTAATCCATTCATATCATTTTAATCCTTTTGGGTATTGTCTGTGCAGCATTTGAGCATATGTCCCAGTTATTTGTCAAAACACCTGCTGTGAAGGAGCACTATACCTCACACTGTGAGTGGGGTGGTGGGATCTCTCTGACACATGCCATACTCCTCCATGCTGTTGTTGACTATTAGATTCTTCATTTACAAGAGTGAAAAGATTTTCATTTCTTAGTCAGGCTTTTCTTGTGTTGCAGTTGCTGGTGCAAAATGCTGTAGTAGCAATAAATGTTGGCTAAATCCTGACTATAGACTTTATGCAGATGTTGGCAAGAAGTCAGCATAATACTTTCCCCAGAGGGGAAATAAATCATTTCCACATTATGAAGAAGGCAGATGGAAGAAAAATAAGCTTCCTTCAGAAGGAAATGATCATGAAAATTAAATGTATCCAAACACTTGCTTCGGTGACCCTGGACCCTTTCTACCGCTGCAAGTTGTGTGAGATTTCCCACAGGCAGGTAACATTTAGTGAAATATGATCTGTTTACATGAGAGGCCTACATGGATGAAGTACCGCCACAGAGATCTTTCTTACCCAAGAGCTTGAGCTGCTCAGGTTGTAGGCCCACCTCCTTACCCTCCTTCTCCTTCCTTGCCCTCCTTGTGCAGTGCAAAGGTTGTTCCTCTCTCTTGCTCACCCTGTGCCAGAGTGATTTAGTGTCAAATTATCACCAACTTAGGCTATCTGGAATTGCTATACACTTATTCCTGCACATATTTTTAATGTTGATTCTGATAAATAAGTGAAAATACAACACGTGGCCTATTCACTTTTTAACGAAAATGCACAAAGTGTTCTCAGGTAGCATGTGACACATCTGTCTTTCCTACTGCACAGATGTATCTTGTTTCTGTCATAAGGTGATGCATTAAGGAAATGAAACTGCTGGTTTCATTTCTTCATGTTGTCTTCTGCAGTACTTATTATCAGAGGTTTAGAGCACACAGTCTGCAGCTGGAGTAATAGCAAACTCAAAAACATTAGGCTTCCATCATGCTTAGGAATTGCATGTTTGGCTCTCGGAGTTACAGGGCTACTCTTGGAAGGTTGCAAGAGCTGTGTCGCTCATCTGACAACACTCACAGAACTGCAAGGAAATTGAATTGAAATTTTGATAGGCGATGTTCAGAGCTGGAATGCTAAGTGAGCTACGTGTGTCTCTCTGGTCCTAATAATATAACCATGTCACATTATTCCATCACTGCTGATGGCTGGGCACTCAGCTGAGTCATCCTTAATCTTTATCAGATAAGGATGACAGTTCTCATTAATTCTGCTTTCTTGTGTCCCTTCTGTTAATCCCCTTTTGCACCATGGATGTGTGTATATGCTAAGATTCCAAGTGCATGGGAATTGTATCTACTGCCTTTCAATATTTCATGCTCTTTAAATTTGACATTCATTTCTCTTGTCCTGAAAATAACTGCGTGACTGTCATTGCACAAGGAAAAGCAGTCCTGTTTACAATATTGATCTGATGCACTTTGTGTATGAGTTGAACAAACAGGTATTTCCTTGTGCAGATACTGCATCAGCAATGGGAGCTATCTGCACCTTACCTAAGCACAGATTGCAGTGGAAGCACAGGGAGAACGCTGTCTGACTTACAGTGTTTGCTGTGTTACTATAGTCTTTATTACCCTCAGAAGCTTTTGAAAAGTCATATCTTCCTCCCTGGGGTTTTTGTTCAGTTCTTCAGAGGAATAAAAGCCTGAAGGCAGGATGAATGTTTAAAGCCATGTGGAGAATATAGTGGTATTGCTACTATTTCCTAAGTGGCAGCAAATTTGCCAGAATATAATGCTTGGAGATGGTGCCACTGTTTGCTTGAAGACCTCCTATTAGAGTCTGAGAGCAAGCAAATAGAATGGGAGTTCTTGGCTCAGGACAAGCAAAAAGCTTAAGGAAAGCCTGAGAGGCGTACACAAAGTTATATGATGAATGGTGACCTATATACAAACCCTGAGCATGATCAAAAGTTGCTAGGGAGAATGGAAAGAGCACGGTGCCAGCTGGGATCACAGATCAGCAGGGAAAGGTGCATTCTTTTGCAATGCAAAAGGAGGGAATTGTAAGCTCACAGAAGAGACAAGCCTGTTTTGAAATGGAGTATGTCTGGCTTTTATCTCTCTGAATGAGAATCTGAACAGTACTCAAGTTGTGCTGTTTAGTTCAAGTTATAGCACAAGTTATAGCTTTAAGTTTAGCTTACTTAAACTGTCGGTATTGCTGAAGTGAGTTCTAGCTGACTTACTAGATTGGACTGTAATTAAAGTCTCTGTCTCAAGGGAACCCAAATGCTGTGGATCCACCTTTAGTGTTTTTTTCCCCCCAGTCACAATAGACACTCGTACAGTCTATGGAGAAACTGATTCCTTCATCAGGGTTTGCGATCCACCTCAAACATCATCACATGGATGCAAGAGTTCCACCAGCAAGAAAGATAGGCTGGAGCAGAGAGCCTGCATATCCTGCAGGACTCAAAGGTCACCTTCCACCAGCTCCTGGGAAGCCAGCATAAGGAAATCAGGACAGTGAAGAAGGTAGTGAAATTAGTTGTTCATATGGATAAGTATAGCCTTTCTTTAATGCACAAAACCCAAGGATTTTTAATCTCTGAACTCTGTTTGATAAAAATTATGTCCAGTGCCCAGAGATGGCTTGGGTAAACGTAATGGGGGCTGCTCTTTGAGGCTGAAATTGGCCTACTTTGCTCACAGTAGAAGAGGGCTAGCAAAGAAGGCTTTTTACACAGGCATTGGAATGCTACCCGCTATGCATGTGTCTTCCTCTCCCCTCTGATACAGAAGATGTGGAACCTGCAGGCGTGCACCACAGGGTTCTGTCAGCAACAGCAGTAGTTATGAGACAAGCCTATCATTCCCTCTCCCTGCAGCTCTCTTAGCTCGTCCTTCTGTCTTCTCCCAAAAGAAAATTTGAGCCCAGCCCATCTTTGCTCACATTTCCACAGTTCAAGAGATACAGGAAAGCTAGGAGTGCCTCTCCTGCAAGGGATGTATGGGCCACTTTGTGGGGAACAAATAAAGTTTGAGAGGATTATAGTCCTGTACTTCGCCTTCCCCAGTGACACAGTACATTTTATATGTTTACCGTAATGTTGAATGCTCTTGTTTGCCCAATGTCTACCTACTGAACTCCAAGAGCAGCTGGCATCTCTCATTTAAAAAAAAATCCTTTCATATTTGTTTGACTGATGTTATGCCCTTAAGACGAGTTTTGTGGGGCAGGCTTCCATAAAAATACAGCAAAAACTGTATGCGGTAAACAGAGCTTCTTGAGCTCGTAGATCTCTCCCCATCTATTCTATTTATTAGTTGAAGTTCCTTGAAGCCTTGTTCAATGTAAGCCTGATTCATCACTTTTCACTCTTCCCTTTCTTAATCATCTATACCTGCATGAAGATATTTAGGACACCAACTATTTTATATGATGGTGTTTTACATCTAATAGACAAAACTGTAAGCATCAATTCAAACTGGGGCAGGAACAGATCAAGCTCCATATTCATAAGGGCAACTTGACTACACAGTAGTTCTACACTGTGCTATTCCTCAGGGTGGAAGTCATTTCATGTTTCTAGATTTCTGTTTTTATTTTAATGAGTTGCTGGCTGTTGCTGTGACTGAACTATTTGGACTGAAGTATTAAGTATCTGAGCAGTTGAAGTACAAGGGACTGACATAGAAGAGAACAAACTTTCTAGAAGAGAAGAGAATGAACAGTAAAGCAAGACAGAAAATGCTGAAGCATCTTTCCTGGGAGAAGAGGGAGGAAACAGTGCATTAACGAGCCTTGAAACATTAATCACATCTACTATAGAGTGTAAAAAAAGGAGGAGAGTGTGCATATTGTGTGTGCACACACATGTCACGGTGTGGATTTGTATTGAACCAGAACGCTGACTGTTAATCAGGAAAATACGAGGACAAAATGTTTTTATTTTTAGGGTGTTGTCTGTTTGTTTGTTTGTTTTCCCAAAAAGGACTCAACAGTTTACTAAGAACATATTTTAATATAAATACCGTTTTGTCAGTTATGGTGCCTATTTTTATTTCTCATCTACAAAAAGACTACTCCACTTCTAAGATGATTTGGACAGCTTGCTACCATGTAAAGAAAGACCAAGATAAATACCGTAATTGTAATAAAAGCAATACACCTGGTAAGGCTCCCTTTAAAAGTATTCTGAAGTATATTATTTTGGTATGACTTTATGACAGTCTTTCGAAAGATCAGAGGATCAATCAATACTTATTTTAAATGCACAGACACAGTCAGTCAAGGCTCTGAAGACAGACAGCACGTCTGAAATGCTCTGAACTCATCCTAAGGCAGCAGAAATTGCATGTAGCTGGTGGCTGAGACTCTGCAAACATACAGATGCACTCAGAACAGTCAGAAAAAGCGTATCTTCATTTTACCAGCTACCAGATGTGATACTACACAAACAGAACCAAGCCGCCTTGGTAAGCAAGAGCAACATGTTCAGAACTTTCTATAACACGTAGTATATTTTAGTACTTACCACTGAAGATCAGCAGCAGATCAGTACAGAATACTGGTTGTCTTGCCGTCAGTTTAAAGCTTTCCGTCCTACCCTAAAACACAACCTTCTGTTTTTATTTCCTATTCAAATGCACTTCTAAGATGGCGTGTTTTACATCTAATCCTCTGTAATGCAGAAGTATAAAAAGAAAGGGGTTTTTATAACTGACTGAAATTCAATATGCTTGACTCGCTTCCTCTTTTATGTCTAAATGAAACTTTATTGTGAAACTGTGCATTGTTAAAATAGCTGATTGCAACACACTTGGTCCATGCAGCCGCACTTCTCTTTATTAACTATTATATAAAACAAAAAACCCTAGTGAACTCAACTGTGCTAGAGAAAGTACTCCTATTTGTGGCACACCCCATTTTAACCATTATTTATCATTTTATTTTTAACAGACACATCGAGACATCTAGTTCAAGGAGGACATGCCAAATACACCTGTCAAAGCAAAAATGCACTTCACAGCAGCTCTATTTTGTTGTCTTCAGATCCTCTGACATCTCAGCTTCCACTAAACAGCATAGCTTAGCTGGTTAGTGTGGCTTTGCTTTTGGAGTGTCTGCAAACACTGTCCTGAGGAAGGTTAGACCCAGCATGTGCTCAGTACCTCAGTGCCTGTCACTTCCAGGCAGATAGCATCTCTTAGCAGGGGCAGCGTGTTAAAATTCATTGGACAAGTGGAATTCACTCTCTGAGCTTGAGATGAACGAACAACAACCATGGTTTTGTGAATGGTGCTGGAGTATTCCTGAAGGGTCAAAGGACATTTCCTGTTTGAAGGATGTAATGGCAAGTCCAACACATCAGGAATGTATTCCCATCCTCAAAAGAAAGAAATGCTTCAAGTGAGCTGCTCCACCAAAGAGGTTTAGCATAATTCTCTACTTAGCCTGGGCCTGCTTTGTCAAACAGTTCAGAGGCAGCCAGCTGCCTACCAGCTGTCGGTGAGATGCCTGTTCAAGGAATTATAAATGAAGAGACTTTGAGAGGATCCATATTCCACTGCATTTTTTCTTCTTTTCTGACAGATAATTCAGGTATAGACGATTGTGAACAAACACTAACAATAACAAAAATCTGATTGTCACTTGCTTTATTTACACCTCTCTAGACTCAAATAAGGAGGATAAAAGGTGATCCACAGTGTACAGACAGATTGATAGACAGATACTTACTGAGAGCGAAGTACACAGTAAATACTGTCAAACATCAGAGCATTTCAGTCAGCAGCAGAGAACAGCTTGAAATTGCATTGTGCTATTCAGAAAGCAAACTGTACCTATTCTTTGAGCAATGGAGCTTATCATTTTCCATCTCAGCAGCCAACTTGACTAAAATGGGCTATCAGCAGCTATACCTGTTGTGTTTGCACCTTGCAGAGTCCCCTGTGGTCATTTTTTAAGCTTTCTAGGATGCAAAGACATCAGTCAGTTGTTCTTTTTCCATAGAGTTTGTGTTGTGGTTGGAACCAGTCCATTTTTTAGAAAGTCAGTTTGCACAGAGGATATTTAGCCGTGCCTTTTATTTTCCTGCTTTTTTTTCCCCCAAGTTATATTCTTCCTTTGTAAGTCCTTAAACTTTCAGATTACCCGAGTAAAATGAAGATTTATGAGCAGGTTCTCTCAGTTTTGCTTAATGCTTTGCATACACTGAAAACTTCTTTGAACACTCTAAACCATATAAATATTTTCTGAAAACAAGGTGAAAAATATACCCTCATTATCATTCTTTGTTTGTAAGTCTCAGTGCATGTAGCAAATGTACTTCTGGGTGTAAATAAATTAAGCAGCCGTTCCAGATCACTACACTTAAATGCTACTGCAGAATAAAAAAAGCTTGAGTCTGTATCTCAATTCCATAATGCCAGATAATATCCTACTGCAGGAATGCTGGCTTCTTGGCACACACTGTATTGCAATGCATCCTTTGCTTCACACATCCAAAATGGTTACTCCTATCTGCTCAGTTAATTAAGTAATTATATCCTATATATCAGAGAGAAAGGCATCAGAACTAGATCCCTGATAAGACTTATCAGTAGGTCTAGGAGGAACCCCTTTGTCTGCTTGGAATGTATTTCCACTTTTTATTCAATATATGATATTTATTTTGTATAGTGCAGTGTCTGGATTGGGGACTCCCACAGCCAACAACATAGTCCTAAAAGAGAATGCCAACATCGTTTTGCCAGTGTTACCAGAGCAGGGTGTAGCCTGCCATTCTCTCCTCCCCTTGTCTTTCTTCTCCCAAGAACCTTTCTCTGACTATTTGCCTTTGGGTGAGCTCTTCATTCCCTTCTCAGCAGGCCTCCAGATTTAATAAGCTTAACCTTCAGCAATTCCCAGCTGTAGAGAGGAGCAGCTTGTTTTGTCCGCTGTGCCTTGAGGACAAGAAATACCATTCATCTCCACAGGACCAGCTCTCTGCAGTATCAGCAGGTTTTGTTTCCTGGCTTCCCACTGATTAGATTTCTTCTGTGGCTGGATGGACTCTCTCAGAAACAAAGATTAGCTGGGTAATACCAAAATAAGAACCAGTAAATTATAAAACTTCTGATCTATATCCAATGGCAATAGAAACTGGCTACAACACTGCCTGCCTGTACAAGAACATGATACATGCTTTAATTTTGCATTGATTCTTTTAGTTTTATTGACTCTTTAGTTTTAAGAAACTAAATCATGCCTCATGCTGCTAAACTACTTCTTGTTTTACTGACAGTCAATCACTGGTGGTGAGGCTTCAAGATATCAGGGAAAGAGATTTTATCTGGAAAGTGGGGTTGTGCAATAGATAGTCTCTTCCCCCCCCCCCCCCTCCCCCCCCTCTTTTTTTTTTTTTTTTTTGTAGTTTTTTGGAATATGCCAACATAACATAACCAAGTTGAAACCATTCAGGCTACTAAGAAGGGATTTTCTGATTCTGTAACAAAATGCCACGAAAAATTGCAGAAATCCAAGGTATTGCAGAAGTCTGGTTATTTTAGTTGTATTGGCACATGTCTGTACTTTCCAGGGAGAGCCACCCAGTGGCAGTTGGCTGTATTTCTTGTGTATTTTTCTCAGGCGCTGGCTTTTATTGGATATGGTTACACAAAAAGTGATTTCAGTTGTCACTGAAGAGATCAGGAAGAAGCATCTGATAAGCTGTTGGAAAGCCAAAGGGAGCTGAGTTAATTTTTTGAATGAGATGGTTGCCACTACAGAGCAGGAAAAAAATAAAAAAAGAAATTATATATGCATAGTAAACTAAGGAAATTTTTTCAGGTGAAAAATAAAAGAGAGATTGCAAGGAAAGGTGATAGCAGAAGAGTTTTAAATTGCATAAATATGAGGAAAGCAAAGAAAGAAAAAAAAAATGGATTCGGGGTGATTTCTGAAAGCAACAAACATACTTGCTTTTAAGTAAGATTCAGTACATTACTAAAAAGTCTACGTTCTATTTTGTGTTCCTTGGAGGACTTGCAGAAGATACATTCAGGAAGAGTAGGATAGGAACAATACAAGAATTCAGGAATAATCTAGAACATGGGGGGGAAAAAAGCAAGCCATTAATACATCCTTAACAAAGAAGGATAGTGACTTTCTATTCTGAGCTAGACAGAGTAAGACTGCTGATCTTTGCCCTTTGCTCAGGCCTGGTGAGATACATCAGGTGTGCTGGCCCAGGGTTGGGATCCCTGGTAAAAGATCCCCAGTGCACACTGGAGCAAGTTCGGCACAGGGCCACAAAGGCAATGAAAGGAGTGGAGCATCTGATACAAGAGGAAAGGCAGAGACTGCTCAGCTTCAAGAAGAGGAGGCTCAGGTCAATTTCTTTATGTGCATAAATACTTGTCAGGGGAGTTCCCACCCCTGGAGGTGTTCAAATAATCACAAACAGTTTTGCTGACCCTGCCCTGTGCAGAACCTGTAGTAAACAATTTTCAGAGGCACTTCCAGCCTCAGCTACTCTGGGATTCTACATAGGAAGGAGGTAGAAAATACAGCATTCAGTACAAAAGACAACAAATACTTCCCTGTAAATATTTGTTGTTACGGTAATACAAAAGAACAGTGACGTTGAAATTGCACCAACACAGTACACAAATACATGGGACTGTAAGCACAACAGTGCAGTAGATAAAAGCTGGGTACATAATTATATAAAGAAGTAACAGAACAATTACAGAGGAGAAATATAGAGACTAAAGTCAAAGGTTGATTTTTATAATCAAAGCAACTTTGGATGTTTCACAAGTCAGGCTATTCTGCCTATTACGTGTTTCTATGCATCTAGAGTGAGAATATCATAGTATCATCATAGTATCATAGTATCATAGTATCATAGTATCATAGTATCATAGTATCATAGTCTCCTGAAGGTTGGAAGGGACCTTAGAGATCATCGAGTCCAACCCCCAGGATTCGAGCCTCCTGTGTAGCAGAGCAGCACTTCTACCTCTTGTGCCACAGGGGAATTCGAACCCAGGGCCTCCGGTGTTGCAAAGCGGCATTCCTACCACTGCGCCACCAGGTATCATATGTTTATTAAAATCATTTAATAGCAACTATTAGCTCATATGAAAAAATCAAGAAAAAAAAGACAGTCTCATGGATTTGGTTACACAAAAAGTGATTTCAGTTGTCACTAAGCAAAACTAGAAACTAACAGAAAGCAAACCAAAATGAGAAGCCATAGGCCAAATTTCCATAGCAAAAGATATTACTGGAGCAAGTTTGACTGCTGGCATCAAGGAACCAAAAAGTAGAAGTAGGAATAGTACTGAGAAGTTTAAATTAAAGTCAGTATTAAGTAATGCTCGTACTGCTCTGGGTATTCTAGAAATGCTGAAAAACGTAGGGGCTATATGTATCATTTCCTTTTTTTCTTTTTTTTTCCCTTTAATTTGCTGTTCAAGTTTTGTGTGACTGGTAGTTGGCATCTGAATGACTTGGTAGATGTTTTCATAAGGAAAGAAGTAGATAAATCATCACAAACTGGATGTGCTTCAGCGTCATCTTAAAAACTGAGCAGCCTTTCATGCAAAGTCAGTCAAGAAAAAGACAATAACATAATCATATACACTCAGATACCAGACTGAGAAGCATTTTGTAGCAGAGTGTAATTGACATTCTGCCATGAATTCACTACTACTACAGGAAAGTAAGTAGGAAATATTTCACAACAATCTAGACTCACCCACGCGTGATATGTGATGCAGTTATCACAGTAATTTACATGTATCTGTGGACTAGAATTCTGCACTTTGGACTCAGTACTGTTATGTCAAAGCAAAACTCATTCCTCCTCTGGATTATAGCTGCTTTCTGCCCATAAAGCATGTTGTTTGCTTATCATTTATGCTGATCATTTACAGATTCTGTAGGGTGAGAAAGGTAGCCATGTTGTAGGTACTATTGTCCTGCAGGCTCTATACTGACACTGCTGAGGTCAACTGAGATGACAGATCCCTAAAGACTTCTCTGTAGGACTTGCTGTTTTCTTGTGTTTAAACTGAAGTGTTTAAATTGGGTACATCACCCTGAAGAAAAGACTGGCAAGTGGAGGGGCTTATATCCATATCTCTACTATTATGCCTCACAGCCTCTCCATGATCCCAGGTGAAACATCAAGTACCAAACACGAGCTCTCCTAAAAAGCAGAATATGCTTGGTCACTCTCTTGCTGCCTTTCAGCTCTAAGAAGAGGGCTGTAAAGAAATAGTTTCAGCTGTTCTGTTGCTTCCCTGCCAAGTACAATGACCTCTAGGATGAGCTGAGCAGGTTTTACCAGCTCTTCCTGACAATAGAAGGGCACTACCCATCCGATATGCAGCTCTTAAAGCAGCCCAGGAAAGAGAAAAAAAATAACAGCACCCCAGTTTGAAACACTGGAGGGGACAGATTGGTCTAATCTGTATTGGTAGGCTGTGGTTAGCAGGAAAGGAGGAAGCAGATAATCAAACATCTAATTTATCTCCTTTGCTATGTAACTTGGTCAGCTAAAGTCATGAGTATTAAGAGTTTGGACATATCTTGCAAGCAGTGAGATGTTTGTTAATGTGATCATCTGAAATGAGGAACAACAGGTGTATCAGTAGTGAGGGGAGGGGAAACTTTGTTTTGTCTCCTAAAAAAATGACTGCTATGAAGTCATACCTGAGAATCTCTTTTACCTCAGACTGGTATAAATCATTCTTTTACATTTTTGCTTCCCCAGCTCACAACCCCAAAAGGTGCTCAGGATTACCTGCTGCAAATGGAATGCATGTAAAAGCACAAAGGAAGAAGGGCAGTTCAGGCCTCATAAGATTTGCAGTGAAGAGGTAAGACACATTTTGTAAGACTACCTGAGAAACAGACACTCCACCCTTGAACTGCTTCTTCGGCAGCGCACATTCCAGTTACTCATTCTTTGCCTTCTGCAGTAAGTAAATCGAGTACTGCTCGTAAAATTATAAAATGAACTTTCCCATGCACAGGGAGTTTGGTTTTATAGCCTCTGAACCTTAGCCAACCAAACAGATGCAAACTAACAAGCACAGTATACGTACAATAGCCTCCCTGCCTGCAGAAGAACACAACACACTCAGGAAAAGCACCGTCTCAGCTTCCCTCCACAGCAGCCTGCTCTTTAGTGAGTGAATGCATATCAGATTTATTCATAAGGCTGGCTGTTAGAGTGTACCTGGTGAGGAGTATTTGCATAGTACAGCAGTAGCACAGAGGTTGTTTCTTTCAGGAGATATTTTCTGTATAGTGCCATAAATCTTGTCTTCAAATTTTATGGGACTACCTTGGGGGAAAAGAAAAAAGGAAAAAAAGAGGTTGCAAGCTAAACATATCTTCTTTGAGATAATCCATTCAAAGAAAACACATCCCTCCTTTACTTGCCAAAGTACATAACTCTAAAATGACTTCAAAGCATCTGAAATGTTCAGTGCTTCATTCTGTTATATAACTCTAAAATACTTCACAGCAGTGAAGGGTGGGGATATAAGAGACCTCTGACATCAAGGATAGGACTGTCCAGGGTTCTCCTCTTTCTAGGACCAAAACTCCACTACTGCACAGGCTTGTCAGCCCTGAGGAAAATGGCCTCACAGGCAGCAGGTGGCGATACAACTATCTGCTTACTGCTGCCCACCAGTGACACAAGGACTCATCCCTGCCCACCAGTGACACAAGGACTCATCCCTGCCCATCAGTGGCCTACAACCCACCAAGCAGCATCTGTCCCCCAACCAACTTCCACACATACATTCCTTCACAGTAGCAATGATGTCACTGCAGTATCACTACTGTCACATAGTGGGTAGTATTACTCTAAGAGAGGAGATCTCAGTGCAGCTGCCTCTCAAAGAGTCACGTGCTCTAGATGAGCCTCCCCAGTGTTTTGGTTTCCATAAACGCTGAACAGAAATGATGGCAAAAGCAAAGAAAGTGAAGGGTCTTTCTTGGCCTGAAGTGCAGCCTTGGTTACTTGTCTAGTGTTCTCAAACACATACTGATACAGCCCTTTCAGGGAAGCAAAATCTGGTGGAGAGCAGTGGTTCCACCTATGTAAGGGGGAAAAATAGAGGAAAATATTTGGGACTTCCTTGAAAATCATTCAACCCATGGCCAACTGCAATAGCTTTATATCTATGCGATGTCATGTGGCCATGCCCTGCCCCCTGCTGCTGCATATCATGGTGGCAGCTCTGCCCTTCTACATCACAGCTGGGCTCAGCAGAGCTCTCCAGGTGTGGGCTGAAGGCAGGATTGGGATAGCAATATTAGAAACACACTTGAAAAACAGTCTGAGGTTCCATGCTAAAAACAACTTACTTGAGTTAATCCATTTGGAAGAAGAAAGTCTCTCCTTTATTCTACAAACTATATAGCTCTGAACTGATTTTAAAGTATCTGAAATGTTCAGCGCATATTTCTGTTATGCAGTTCTTAAATCCTTCCTCTCCTGCCCTGTAAGCTGTCATGAGAAATGTGCTTTGTTAGCTGGGATCACCTGTTCCACTGACGTTGTCTCAGCTGTCAAAATGACAAAAAGGCAAATCCTCCTGCTGAGGTGTATAAGGAAAACATAGCAGTTCAGGCAGGGAGGTGCTCTTTGATTTACATCAGCCTTCTAATTACTGCAACATTTTCAAAAGAAACGAGCAAAAAGCAAAGCAGAATCAGTCTTTCCAGAAGGCTTCAAAAAAAAATCCAACCCTTATAAATAAACAATAGCATAACTGAAACTCTGGGGGGGGGAGGAATGGTTGGTTGGTTTGTTGTTTTTTGTATGTTTTTGATTTTTCTAATCTTACAAAAAGTACTGAGGCTGGTATCTTGTTTCCATCAGTTGCGTCTGGATACCAAGGGATAACCACAAAGAAATTAGATGACGGAAAAAGATGTATCCAAAGTATTAAAGCCTGAAGTTGTTTCGGAAGTTTAACTAACACTGCTACTTTGCTTTGAACAAGTGTTGTAGTGCTTCAATTGTACTGTTTTAAAAGCTGTTATGATGTATCTTCTGGCTTTCCGATACCTGACCAATTTCATCCACTGCCTGAGTAATTATTCCCAAGGTCTCCAAAGTGTTCTCCACTCCTTTTTTTTTCATTGATTCAAGCACTTCTATTAGCCATGAGTGAGAGCTGCAGACATGCCCCATTTGCTCACGTAATTGTCATTTGGTATCCTCAAGTACTGTTTTGTTCAAACAATCAGCAATCTTTGCATTCTTTCAATTTATTGTATTTCTACCACTGAAACGGAAAGCTATTTTTTTTTTATTCAACTACATGAGTTTTATTTTTCTTGTAGATCACAGAGTCAGTAGTACTTTAAAATAAGAAGGGTCAAATCCAATATCCTCAGTTTATTCAGTACTTTCCTGACCAAACCATTTGACTTAAGATATATGGACTATGATGCTAAAACGAGAAAAAGCATTTTCTAATCCATACATTGAATTTTTTGGAGTTGAAAGCACTCGGTGTTTTCAGAGAAGCACAATATAGATTTAAGGCTTGGTCCATTCATGTAAAACTCTTGTATGAAGAGGGTAATGAGCTGATGTACTGGGCTCCCTCCTAGCCTCAATTAATACTGTTCCCTGAAAATCAGTGGTGTTACACTCTTAAAAAGAAAACACCACCACTTACTACTGCACGTTAGCTGATGTATATTGTATTATTTAAATACAATGTCTGGATAAAGTATATTATTATACTTAATCTAATACATGTCCGTATGTATTTCATATACATGTAATGTTATTTGCTAAAACATGAACATTACACATACTAAATAATTATAACTGCTTAGTATATCTACATATGTTTATCATTAGCACTCACAGAATCACAGAATTGTAGGGGTTGGAAGGGACCTTGCAATTATAATCATTCAGAATTGGTGCCATTTATATTCAAAGTTCATGTCTTTTTTTCAGATAGTTGTGAATGAACCAGAACTGTACTTTCCTACATTTCAGATGCCCCTGAGATTTCTGATACTCCGTCCTTTCCTGTTCTAGCAGGCTTACATGCTGCACCATTAATCATCGGAGCACTTGCTACAAAATGCATCATGGAAGTAGAATTGCCTATTTACTCATTTCTTATCTTGTTTACAAAAATACAACAAACAAAGATAGTAGGAAAAGACATCCAAGAAAAAATGTGGTCTGATGTTAGAACTTTAATCTAGTTTGTTCAGTAAGCAGTGATAAAGCAACACGTATAAAAAAAAATATGTGCATACACAAACACCAAGCACATTTTAGGGCATCCATGGGAGAAACATCCATCTTCTTTCCCTCTTAAATTCACTGCGAAAGCTCCCTCTGACTTCACGGAGAGCAAGAATTTTCCTAGAAATATTTTTGAAACATTGAGCAATGATGCACACACACATGCTTTGTGTTATCCTGGTCATTAACCAGATAGCAATTTTTTTTGCATAGAAGGGATAGAAAAAACTCTCTATACACAGCGTATGAAATTCCACTGAGCAGTGCATTGCCTCAGGCTGACTTCCTATCTCAAATAATATGGTAGAAATGAATGTATAAAAGAGCAATTAAATTTCTTTGTATTATCATACAAAAAATATAATCTCATATAGGATGAAGTCAGCTATGAATTTAACTTATAACAATAGGAACATTCTAGTGCCATTAGAGAGGTGATTTTTCTATTTCTGCAGAATTTTACCACTGCTACGACGTTCATCATCTGAATGCCTAGTCTTACAATTTTATCTATGAACTTAATATATGTTTTGTCCTAAAACTCTCCATAAAAAGTACATATAGACAAATTACTCTTTTATACTTATGAGAATTTTATTAAATTTTGCAGAACAATCAACTTAGCTTCTAAAAGTTAATGTACCTACAGTAATTACAACCATGGGCCAATCAAGCTAAGCAGATGGAGCAGCTTCCATCCCAGCTCTCAACTCTGCCACTAAGGAGCTTCTGCTCATGTAGAAGAGCGAGTGTCATGACCTGAAAAGAACCAAATGCACATAAATAAACTCTTCTGAAAATGTACCAAGAGCATTACTGGAATTAGACAGAAGTCAATACCAAATAGCTGCAACAGGAATATATATTGTTAGTGCACCACTGCTGGGTAGACTGAAATTGCAAAAGCCCCAAAACATGAGGGAATACCACACGTGACAACAGCAGGCTGCAGTTTGCAGAAAGTTACTCTTGGAAATTTGAGCAGAAAACTGTCTTCGGGAAGAGAAGAAAAACAGGGACCTGCTGTTGGAAAACCACCTTTTCAACCCAGGGCATTCAATGATTCTGTGATTCTAGGTAGCTTACATGAGTCATGTAATCTGACCTTGTATCTAACCACATAATAACCTTCTGAAATAGCTCGTATCTGATGGCACAGGTGGAGCCATCTTTATGTTGTGTATATGCATCTGTAACAAAAAAAAATATTGATGCACAAGTTTTTAGTGCTTCAGAGTCCAGTACCTAAATCTGATCACTCTAGTCCCCTATGATGCTTCATAAGTATTTTGTAATCATCATGAAGCTCTTCGGTTTGCTTCTTGCCTT
Source organism: Coturnix japonica (assembly GCF_054131305.1). Classification (NCBI taxonomy): domain Eukaryota; kingdom Metazoa; phylum Chordata; class Aves; order Galliformes; family Phasianidae; genus Coturnix; species Coturnix japonica. The sequence goes on along the minus strand of NC_140663.1, from coordinate 105,895,940 downwards.
CAGGCTTAGTTGCAGTCCAGATGGATCCTGCAGAATGGGATGTTTCGACCAGCTTTCCTTGACTGCAGTCAGTCATTTCCTCTGCTCAGTCTGGTCTGATGCAGGTCATGCTTGGCTTGCAGGAGAGGAACAAGGACAGCTGAACTGTTTGGTCTCAGAAACAAATGATTTTATTAATTTTGTGTGTCATCCTTCTCCACCATTACACTAGGGAAGTGCAATCTTTAATTAGCTATCCTAAGTAATGTTTAAAGCAAGTAGTCTCTGAAGATGATCAAGTTATCAATCTGCCAAACTCAGACCTTGAAGAACAGTTTGCACATCCAGTTTCTCTTTGGGTGACTGGGCTTTTTGCTGTATTGGTATGTTATAGATATGTTTCAACTCTCTCACACTCTCCTCAGGATATTCTAATCCTGTTTTTTACTTCACAACTTCCTCTGCTGAAGAGCACCTTTCTGTTAGGCAGCTTCACTGAGAGGTCGGTCAGCTCCCTTCCTACCTTCTCTTGTAGTTTAGTTTATTCCAATTTTGAGAGTTTCTTCTCCTTCTAGTTTGTTCTGCTGTTGACCTTTTTCAATAAACATAGCTTTTTGGTTCTGCATTAGCAACATAAGAAAGAAATCTATGCAATATCTTCCCAATTCTACTCACATCCAATTCAATTCCCAGTTAAACACAACAAGACACTTTTTGTGAAGTTCTAAAAGATTGATGTTCATTTCAGTGTCCTCAGTGAGGTGTTTTTGACAGCTTAGAAGGCAAGTGAGTTTTTCTATCTCAGGGAGAAACCTGTGTGTTTTAATTGTCTGTCAGCGTTGCTTTGCACATCGGGCACTCCAAAATAGAGAGCACAAGCTTCATGAATAGCTACTGGTGTGTGCCATCACGTCAGTGTCAGACCTCAGAACTAGAAAAGATCCGTACTCTGAATCAGTCTATTTCTGCTCCTGGCTCCAGGAATCATCAGTCAAGCTAAGATCTTATCCAACCTCTCATCCCAGAACTTCTCCTGGATGTTGCTTGAAATTCTTTGGTCATCCATTGAGGAGGCTCTAGGGTAGGCTTCTACTCTGCCATTAACACTGAAGGCCTGAAGGAGAAGCAAAGAAGAAGGTCCAAGTGTATGACTTGGTTCAGCCCCTAGAACTATTTACAGATCTGTCAGCATCACTAATAGCAAATTCCTGCCCTTGTCAGCTTGTACTGCTGCACAGAGGTCGTGGAACCTTCCCTGGACTTACAGTATGTATTCTCGGGTTTTCTGCACGATTCAGTCGTCAGCAATCCTTTCGAATCATATCTGACACTTCACATCTCTCCATCCATGCTTTTAGGAAAATACTTGTCAGTGTTCCCTTCTGAGCAGTGGAAGGCAGAGATGTCAGGAACTCTGGCATCGAGGATAGGACTGTCAGGGGTTCTCCTCTTCCTAGGACTCAGACTCTATCACTGCACAGATTCTTCTCACACAAGCTGTTAAACTTCTTCAGTCCTGACTGTGGTAGAACTTTCATTTGGGGAAACTGCTAGAAAACTCAAAAATGCATAGAGATTAGAGCTGTAAATGCAGGAAAAAAAAACATCTCCTCTTAAGTCTGTACTATCCAACTGCCATAGCAGGTTTTGCTCCAAGTTTTTTTTACTTTATTTTGATCTGCTTAGGTTGAGGAATAGAGCTACTACTAATCTACTAGCAATTTCTACATATCCCTCAGTTGTCAGAAACAGAAACAAAGGCATGTTTCTACACTCTGCTTCTGGTGAGACATTTCTTCATATCATGAAATCTGAGACTGATATTTCCATCACTTCTGAGTCCTTGGTGACTTATGTATGGAAGAAACCAGCTCGATTATCAGCAGCTGTGCTTGCAAAGTAGCCAACACTCAGGCACATGTAGAAGGTCAGCCCAACAAGTCTGTTTTTCAGATGGGGTATCCCTTCTGACACGTAGCATTTGTCCCCATTACTAACACTCACTCTCATACAGAGATATTGTTGAGTTGGGTATTTAAGACAACATATGCAGGGTTGCCAACAACCAGACCAGGCTGCCCAGAGCCACATCCAGTCTTTCCTTATATCAGCTCAGAATTTCATGTGTTCTGATTGGTGTCTGTTCTTCTTTGTCCCACTACCACAACAGAGAAAAGACCGGACCCATCCCCTCCATCTCTCCCACCACTCAATACAGACAGCAGTAAGATGTCTCCAAGCCTTCTTGTTTCACAGCTGAGCAAACAGAAGAGTCTCAGCCTCTCCTCATTCACTATCTATCAGCCCCAAGGAATTCTAGCTACTGATAGCAATCCTTGCTTTGCCTTAAGATATAACTAGGTCATAAAGAATTTCCAGAAGACAAAACTTTTAGACAAAACTAAGCTCTTCCACTGGTTTTATGATAGAGAAACACAAGTACTGTGATATATGATGTAAACATACATAAAATTGAAAATAGCAGTGTAGTAAAAAACAGACAGTGTAGTTCAGTTTTTCTTGACAATAATGTATCTGTTCATAACTCCAGAATTTCCTGGCAGGCAGCTAACATTTGATTTGATGACATGGAGGTTGAAGGTCCTTAAGCAGCAGCAATAATAAAGCTTGCGGTTGCTGATATTTCATCCAGTCCTTCGTCTCCTCCACACCATCTGCTACTTGCTCTTAGCCTTTCCCATTCTCGTAGCTGTGGCAATTTCTGCTCTTGCACCAGCTCTGGCACTCGTCACTGTAAGTAAGCCAATTCAGCTTCTTGGCAGAAAACTATGCCCTTTTATTTTCTCTACTTTTCTTTTCTGCCATATTAATGAGCTCAGACAAATCAAAAAGGGATCCAAGAAAAACCAGACCCATTTCACAAGAGGCAGAAATTGTGCAAAGGCAGGAATGGGACGGCAGTATTAAAACCACCTTCTGTTAGTACCTATCTGCTGTGAGTTCAACTTAACCCAGAGAATTGTGCCTCTGCTGGTTATTATTTGATAATTCAGCCCTGTTCTCTGTGAGGCCAACAGGAATGCAAGTAGTGGTTCCTGAGCAATGCAGTGGATAAGAAGAGCAGTGCTTCTTGACCAGAGGCAGCACTGCCCTTTACCTCTGTTCTGCTGAGCATTTGCTGGTTGCCACTGGTCAGCAATGGCTGCGCTGGGCCTTCCTCCCTATCTGTAAAATAAATGCCATAAGCATTACACTGCTGCCAGAGGTTTTGCAGATATGTCAAAAGCTTCTAAGGTTCATAGACAAAGAAGTCTGTGGATTCTATGGGACCTGTGGGTCTTTTGATTACCATCAGTAACTCAACTGGACCACCATGGAATAATCAGTTCTGAATTCTTAATCATCTTCCTGTGGATGTTGGGAACTCACCGTGTAATAACTAAACCAAAATAGAAAACCAGAAGTGGAGGATACATTTTCTCAAATACACTAAAATGGATTTCCCTTCATATAATTAGGTTTCTACAAAAATAGTATGTTTTATTCAACCCTCTCATTCTGGACTCTGTAGACACAGGATGCATCATCACTTGAGACTTAGAATTTTGTTCTAATTAGTTTTAGATCTACTCTATGATGTAAGAGCTCAGGTTACTGCAGAATTAAGAGAAATTGCTGAAATCCAGTGCAGTGATAGCCTCCAGATTCTCATGCAACAGCACCAATGTTTCTTAGTGTTTTCACTATAGCTGCACTGCAATTCTTCATACCCACAGCTGGAGATACAGGCCTGGAGTGTGTGCCAATAGAATTTCAATTCTGACTCAGCATTTAGATAGAAAAGTAATAAATACTGGTACATAGAGAAATTCACCTGATCCTGCCATTATACATAAGTATTTCTATTTCTCTGAATTATCCATTTTATTTCTCAAGAATGCTTACTATTATCTACATAAAAGTCTTGAGGATTTTTTCCCAATTTTTCCATTTTGATTTATACGATGTGCATAAAGATTTATTGGTTTGCAAACCGCTTTTCACAGCTGTCAGTATTTATTGTCTTAATAGGTGAGTTTACTTAATCCAAGTTTTACTTCTGTCCACGTGACAAACAGTAACTACAACAAGGACTGCTTTGGCTTTGAACAATGTGAGAGTGATTCTAAATATAAAATGTAATTCAGAGAAAACTATTGTTTAATATCAGGTCAGAAGCAAAACACATCCTACAAGACATCTATTGCATCACTGCAGCCCATGGCTTCACAATAAAACTGCTCTTGCCAAATGGTGACAAAGCGCTGTGGACACCTTCCAAAATAAGCCTAGTATAGAGAACACAGAGCCACTCCTTCAGATCTGCTTCCTTTATATCTGTGGAAGGGCTCCCTGCATAGGGGTACTACAAACCCTTGATTCAGATGGTAGGGCACTGGCACCCAAGGTCACAGTCTATTTGCGTTTACTCCCTGGGCTGGTATGAGAGAGAAGATTTATACAAACACGCAACCATCTGCACACTCACACATACCATACACGTTCCCAGTAGGCAAAAGGGTGTATGTGACAGCCTGACTTAAGGTCCTGGCACACTGTACGCATGTACACCTGCTCTGGGCTAACTCCAAATATTCCACTCCAGCTCTTCCTACAGGAACACAAAGACATCAGTAAGGTACAGCAGCATTCAGCCTGCTGAGTTATCTGTCACTGACTGGAGGAATGGAAAGAAGTGGACATCTGGCACGCACTCTTTATTTCACACATTATCACATGCTTGAAGTAGCCCGACAGAGTTGCATTTTGTCCTCAGTTTGAGGTCAATACAAAAGAACCAGCCAGAAAGAGCAGAATTTAGTTACCAATATCCCTCCATACTGCTGATACTAAATATAAAATAAATAAATAAATGCATGAAATTGAGAAGAGTTATTTGCTATTTCCAAGCTAATCCCTCTAGCAGCATCTCAGCAGTTCAGCCTCACACCACCTTACCATAAAGGTAAGGTCACCAACCTTTCCTTCCCTGCAAACAGCCTTCTTAGCACAGGGCCCACTAACAGGTCTGCAAATAGTAACTATGAAAAAAATAAAAGTGTTCAGACTCTAAATTAACAGTTAAATAAAGGGTGAACAATAGAGTGCACTGTTGAATGACATGGGAAGAATAAGTTGTTCCCACTGACCCTGTTTTCTGGCGTCTGCCAAAGCTCTTTGTTTCTGCCTGTCTTGCTCAAGGGTCTGAGCAGGTTACAAAAATGGCCTTGGTTATCATTGCCAGCACTACTTTTCCAGGTGTATGAAAATAAAGAGAACACTCTGCTGGAGCATCTGTACAAAAACAAGTTCTTTACTATGAGAGTGGTGAGGTGCTGGCACAGCTGCCCAGAGAGGCTGTGGGTTCCCCATCCCTGGAGGTGTTCAAGGCCAGGTTGGATGGGGCCCTGGGCAACCTGATCTAGCATTAAATGTGGAGGTTGATGGCCCTGCCTGTGGTGGAGGGGTTGGACCTTCATGATCCTTGAGGTCCCTTCCTACCTGGCCCATTCTGTGATTGTGAAAACTGACCACTTGTTCCCCCAATGAATTTTCTGCAAGCCAGTGATCTTCATAGATTTTACACAGGCAAATGTGAAAACTTGCAAACATAGGTATTTACTGTTTTGCATAAGTATTAGTCATGATGTTGCTTCCTCATATTTTTGGATCTTGACATACCTCAGTCTTTGCTGAAAACAGCTGTACCTTACCTAAAGCTCAGAACACATATGGCAAGCTTTAAAAGAAAAAAAAAAAAGCAACACAAAACCCATACTTTTTCTAATAATTATACTGATGAATTGAGGCTTGGATAAGATCCCTTGAGATTAATTCCTTGAGTTTCAGTGCATACAGAGATGCTGTAGCTCCAAGGAGGCAAGCGTCATCTATCTGTTGGAGTCTGCAGAAGCCCATTTACTGCAAGGCTTCATGAGGTGACTTCTTGTACAATTTAGTCAGCATCTGCAGCTTTTGCAATTCCACCACGGGCCTTGCAACACGGGCAGCTTTTCCTGAAGCACTGGTTAGCAACAAGCACTGAGAAAAGACAACCGACATCACACACCTTCGGTATTTCTGTGAGACACTGGATCAGGCTGCACACAGCCATGCAGACCCCACGTCCCCCGGCTGAAGCCCTCAGCCGCCTCTTCGGCCGCGAGCCCACAGAGCAGCTGAGCTTCAGCGGACATCTTCCCCCGGTGGAGAAGCCTCCCCCCACTGTATCCTGAGCGTTAGCCGCTAGACTCCACCTCAGAGAGGCTCATCCCGAGTTGCCAGCATATGCTCGACACACGACCGAACCCAACACTGTCCCACAGAATCACAGAATGACCCAGGTTGGAAGGGACCTCAAGGATCATGTAGTTCCAACCCCCCTGCCTGGCAGGGCCACCAAACATACACATTTACTACATCAGGTTGCCCAGGGCCCCGTCCAACCTGGCCTTGAACACCTCCAAGGACGGGGCATCTACAACCTCACTGGGCAGCCTGTTCCAGGGCCTAACCACTCTCCTAGTGAAGAACTTCCCCCTAACATCCAACCTAAATCTTCCCTCTTTTCACTTAAAACCATTTCCCCTAGTCCTGCTATTATCAGCCCTTTCGAAGAGTTTACTCCCCTCCTGGGAGTAAGCTCCCTTCAGGTATTGAAAGGCTGCAATGAGGTCACCCCGCAACCTTCTCTTCTCCAGGCTGAACAAACCCAACTCCCTCAGCCTGTCCTCATAGGGGAGGTGCTCCAGCCCCCTGATCATCTTTGTGGCCCTCCTCTGGACCCTTTCCAAAATCTCCATGTCTTTCTTGTACTGAGGGCTCCACACCTGGACACAGTACAACAGATGGAGCCTCACAAGAGCAGAGTAGAGAGGGACAATCATCTCCCTATCCCTGCTGACCACCCCTCTCCTGATGGAGCCCAGGATCCCATTTGCTTTCCGGGCTGCCAGAGCGCACTGCTGGCTCATGTTGAGCCTTTCGTCCATCAGAACCCCCAGGTCCTTCTCAGCCGAGCTGCTCTCAAGTCCCCCTCACGAACCGCCTCAGCACCCCCATCCCAACGGCCATCACCACACCGCACCCAACTGACCGCGGCCCTGAGGAGAGGCCGCGCGCCGCCCATCACGTGACACCCGCCCCCGCCCCTCCGCTCCGTGTCCCATTTCCCGGCCCCTTGACCCCGCCCCCTCCTCTCCGCCCCCGCCGCGCCCCGGCCGCTGATTGGCTGCGTTCTGGCATTGCGCGCGGCAGCGCCCCCCGCCCCGCCCCGCCGGCTTCAGTCCGGCAGCCACGCGCCGGTGGCAGCGAGGCGGTGCTGGAGCGTGAGCGGCCGTTACCCGCCCTGACGTGCCGACGGGTGGCGGCGGCGGCGACGGCGGCGGCGGAAGGGGTCCATGGCCGCGTCGGACCGCATGGTGCTGGGGCCGCTGGTGGGTTCCATCGATCAGGGCACCAGTTCCAGCCGCTTCCTGGTGAGAGCATCGCGGAGCTCGGGCGGCGGGCGGCGGAGGCGGTGCCGGGGTGCTCCGTTCTGCCCGTGGGGAGAGAGCGAGGGGATGCGGAGGGGGCGGCTGGGTGTGAGTGGGACGGCCCCGTCCTTGGAGGTGTTCAAGACCAGGTTGGACGGGGCCCTGGGCAACCTGATGTAGTAAATGTGTACGTTTGGTGGCCCTGCCAGGCAGGGGGGTTGGAACTACATGATCCTTGAGGTCCCTTCCAACCCGGGTCATTCTGTGATTCCGTGTGATTCTGTGACGGCTGGGTGTGAGTGGGACGGCTGTCTCAGCCCGGCACTCGGAACTGCGGGAAGATCCCCGCGAGCTGTCCTTTGGGTGACCGCGATGTGCTGTAGCGTTAAAGCACGCGGTGACTGTGCTGAGTTCCCAGCTGAAACCTCGGGCCTGCAGTGCCCGCGGCTCCGTGTCAGCGCATCCCGTACTCGCTCTTGGCCCTAATGCCGTCCCCTTCCCTCCCCCCGTGTGAGCCGAGGGGTCCGAGCGCTGCGGGAAGGCACGGTTTGTGCAAGGAGGGTATGGCTGATAACAGCCCTTGAGCTTAAGGATCTATCTCCGTATTATGCAATAGACGGCAATGTTATTCCCGTGTATGTAATTTACTGTATAAGCTTCCTGCTTGCAAATCTCTGCAAACGCTGTCCTGCCTCCCAGTCAGTAAGTCGTAGCAATTTGATATTGACGCCGGTGATAACTTCCGCTGTGCAAGTGAAATAGCGACTAGATATAAAATGCCACATTGATCTGAGAAGAACGTGAATCCCTTGCATGGAAATTTTCTTCCCTGAAGCAGGGGACCGAGTGTCTTCCTGACCTGTGTTACAATTATTTCTCAATATCACGACCTTCACGGGACTGTCAAATGACAAAGCACAGATCCGGGGGTGGAGAGAAACTCCAAACTGACAAATGACACCAGTGGGCTATCTGGAATGGCAGTCAGGAGCCCTTTGCCCACAACAAACAAACAAACAAAACAAAAAAACCCACACTGGAAAAGTTCCCTGTAATGCCTGAAAATCATTTTTGTCTGCTTTATATCTGCAGCTGAGTTAACTCTTAGTGTAAAAATAAAACGCCAGTGCAATTAAAAGGGACAATTCCAGCCTTAGATTTATACTCAGTCTCTTTTGACAAGTACTGTTTATAGGTTGTAACAAGAACTTTCTCATACTAGATACATTCATCAGTAGTTTGTACACTGTCACTTTGGTTTTTGAACAGAAACATATCAAGATGCTTTCACAAATAAGAAACCATGCTTTTTCACTTTTCTTGTCTTTTCAGTTCTTCATGTATTCATCTCAGCTTCCCTAAATTCTTTTCAAAATACGGTGTTCTCTTAGACTTGGCGGTGTGAGCAAACTGTTACGATAATAAAGTTGCATGAATTTGAGGATGCTTTTTTATCGCTGAATTAAAATCAGAATGTGGGATAGAGAGGAAGAAGAGGGCCAAGCAAGCAGGGATCTGCTACAAGCTACGTCACTCAATCAGATAATAAAGCATGCGCCTGGAGAATCTTGCATTAGAAGAGATTACCACAGTCAAAAGAGACACCTTTCTTTCAAACACGTTATGCCAAAATGTAATGTGGTGTTCTTTCTATCTGAGATATTTCCTTGGCTCTCTTCTTGTGTTTTGATCTTTTCACTGTGATAGTGGTTTAAAGATATCTGGGTGAAAAACTGGCTAAGGTACTATCAATAGGTCAGAGTCTAAACGGAAGCTGATTTACAAATGGTGTTCCACAGAGGATGGTAGCAAGTTTTCATCAACAGCCTGGATGATGTTTTGGGATGTACTCTCAAGTTTGCAGGTGGCCATGGATTGTGAGGAGCAGTTGACTGGAGAAGTGGCCCGGCAGAAGTATCATGAAGTTCAGCAGAGTCTAATACTTGGGACAGAAGGCTAAGGAGGCTTAATGGAAGCAGATCTGGGGTCCTGCTGGACAGCAAGTTGAACATGAGAGAACAGATTGTCCTCATGCTGGCAAAGATTAACCACGTTAGGAAGAATGCAGCCAGCAAATCAAAGGAACTAATTATTCCTGTCTTTGTGCCTCTGATGAGACAGCACTGAAAGTGCAGTGTCTGGTTTCTGTCCCCACAGAGGAACAGAGTGTCTGAAAACCTGCATTTAGTCCAGCAGAGGGTCACTGACATGGTCTGTAGGCTGCAGCATGCAACATGAAAGACCAAGGGTTATTTGTCCATGGGAAATCTATGGGAACATTGTAATTGGTTCAGTTATCTAAACACAGTTTGTAGAGAATACAGAATCAGACTTTTCTTGGAGGTGCACAGGAAAAGACAACATGCAATGATGACAAGTTGCAGCAAGAGAAATTTCCTATAGATGTAAAGTACAAATGTTTCCCTGTGAAGGACTCAAACACTGTATCAGACACCTGGGAAGACTGGAATTTCCATCTTGCAGGTGCATTAACACCTGGCTGGAGAAGGCCCAGTGTAGCCTGGTCTAACTTTGAATATAACCTTAATTGACCAGTGGGTCAGGATAGATGACTCCAGAGATTTCTTCCAGCTGAGATTCTATATATGAACAGAAGCAAAGATTTGTGAAATTCTGCTCACGTGAATGAGGCTGTGTGAAACAGCAGAACCGAGGAAAGTGCATTCCTGTTGCCATAGCTCCTTGTTTATCCTTGTATTTCTTACACACATAATACACATGAACAGTTATAGCTCGTGCTGTGGTCTTGCCATCAGAGCACCTTGACTTGGATTTTTTTTCTAAGCTACTTTCATCTGCAAGAGTAACTGTAGTTACTCGCGTGAGATCTCATTATTATTATTGTTGTTGTTATTATTATTATTATTATTATTTCTGTTCAATTGGGCTGAACATGGATAATAAGTTCAGTGTTAGTTACTGGACTTCAGAGCACAGTGCTCTGAATGGCATTGCAATTGCTTTGGCTGATTTTCTTAAGATAACCAAGCTGGAAAACGAAGTGGATAGGCTAAACATGTATACTTGAATGATTAAATTCTGATTTAGATGTTTTACCAAATGCATTCATAAAATATTTGCGTCTCTTGATTTACTTTATTTTATTCAATAATTATATCATAAAACTCTTTGTGACTTCTGCTACTTTTGCTAAAAATCTTTTAGTTTTGAGTTAATGACCATATGAACCCATGCCTTATTTCTTGAAAGGCTTGTTCCAGATATAGTCTTTCTGGCATTTTGTCCAAAAGCAGCAAGAACTGAAATATTCACTGGAGGGCCTGCACAGTTCAAATACATGTACAGTATGTCAGTCAACCACAGATATTTTTTTCTCACCTCCTTGGTTGCCTGTACTTCATTTCCAGAAGAAAGACTGCAAATAAAAATATATCACACTTACAACTCTTTTCAGTAAGCAAAAACTGCCTCTTAGGGAAACACTTAGCATCCACTGAGCTTGCCCTGTGGAGAGGAATCCATACTGCTTGTCCACAGAAATAGCCCAGCACTTTGGGAAAGAGCAAAATTTGATTGTATAGCTAACAAGGGTTAAAATCACAGAATTGTAGGGGTTGGAAGGGACCTCTAGAGATCATCGAGTCCAACCCCCCTGCCAAAGCAGGCTCCCTACACCACGTCACACAGGTAGGCGTCCAGGCGGGTCTTGAATATCTCCAGAGAAGGAGACTCCACCACCTCCCTGGGCAGCCTGTTCCAGTGCTCCGTCACCCTCACTGTAAAGAAGTTCTTCCACACATTCATGTGGAACTTCCTATGCAATAGGGGTAATGGGATGAAACTATTGCAAATGCTTTAACATTTCCCTCACTCTTAGCTTTTGAAAGTACATTATAGTTTAGGTTTTATTCCCATAATCATAAGTGCTTCCAGGGGTGGAGGGGGAGAGCAGCTATTCAGCAGGAGCTTTCCAAACAAGGAGCTTTTCCAACAATTTCTAGGAGACAAGTTAAACTGTGCTCATTCATGAAATTGACCTACTAATTCTAGTTAAATGCTGGAGGTGGAATTACCGTTTGTCTGTCATCTTTTCCCCACTTGGGTTGATTTCATTGCAATTTCAAAACTCTGGCTCTGAGCTTATTTGCCATCAAAGTTATAATAGCTGCTTCAGCTTGATGGAAACTGATGAAAATACAGCTTAGGCTAACATAGCTTTCTGCAGGCAGTTGCGCAGCTGTCTTAAGTAGCAAAGCTTATGAGGAGTTGTAAGTTACTTGTGTATGAGCCTTATATTTGTTTGCCTCACATTTCTGTTCATTCTTTCAAATTCATTACAACTGATGGATTCTTTTCTATTAAGAAGAGTGAATGTAATGCCATGCAACTATTTACACTCCTTAATGTGCCATTATTTTGAGACTCTAGAAAGAGCTTTTGTTAAATGATCAGCTCTTCTGCTTGTTTACATACAGTGTGGCTGTTTAGGTGTTCTTCTTCTGCCTCGTTGTTTTAAGATTCAAAGCTCTAGCTCATATTCTTTGGGTGATAAATTTGTTGCTAGTGGAACGAAAGTATATATTCCTTTTCCTTTGATCTCCCACCAGAGAATTCAGTATATTTCTGGATGTTTTCACTGTCTTCCATCAAATTATCTCTGTTGCAGGATGTGTAACTTGCTCTGAAAATAATGCCTCCTGTTACTTTCCACTGAAAATACAACAGCTACAAAGAGCATAATAACACTACTTGATAAGTTCTCAGCTACAAAATACTGTTTTCCAGCAGTCACCACCATTAGCTGTGCGTTTTCACCAGTGATGAATAAGAGCCTTTTGAGCATGTTGTGCTCAAAAAAAATCTGTACCATTGCTGTCACTGCTGCAGGAATGCACCATCCACCACCTCAGTGTGCTAACATCCATTAACGTTCAGCAAATGTTGATGAATGTCAACGGATGCCATTGTTTCCACATGGAGGAGTTCAATGATGCGCCTCTGCTTCATGCCCGCTTCTACTTCAGGCACCATTGTGTCAGACTGCCCCTCTGCTGCCATCTTTCACACAGCAACAACATGTAATGGGATACTGGTGGGGAGGTCCAACCCCTACTGCCACACCACCATCATCCGCCTCTGACATCATGGGCTGACATAATGGATGGGAGGCATTACTTTTAGAGCAGTCCTCATATCCATGTATCCAAATGGCCTAGGCAGTTCCTCTGTAACTACTGCTGATACAATGAGGGCAAAATTGTCTGAAAGACCTCTATCGTATATTGAAGTCAGTTATTAATGAATATGAAAGGAAGGAAAGCAGTGATGGAAATACACTTCAAACATGTTTCATCAGGAGTGTGTTTGGCCTTATCTGAATTAGTCATTGTCACCAATTTCTTTCTCTTATCACTGTCAGTGAAAACAAGGATGTATTTTTTCCTTTTTGGCTACAGTTTGTGGGGGGCAGGAGGCCCATTTTCCTCAGCTTACTCCCTGCGTTGCTTACCATTTTCCTCTTGGTTTAAATGTAACATTTCATTCATGTTTGGCTTCCTTCTATGTATCAGAATTGTATTATCACAGTATAACATGATATTGTTCTTGGTGAAACTTTTTAATCCCTTGCGATAAGGTACAAGGAGAGTCCACTGCTTTTGTTGAATATGTTAGAAGTTTGTGGTTTTGTTTGTGATAGATTAGGAGAGCGTTTACCTAGTTCTCTATGGGCATTGAAAAGATCTATGCACTTGTAGTGACGCTCGCTTTGTTGAGAAATTACTCCCGTTAGAACAGAAGGAGACAAAAAGCCTTTCTCTGCCAGGGCTTCGCCCTTTGTTATCTGCAGGGCATACACTAGATTTAATGAATGACCTTGTCTAATTGAGTCTGTATTTATTTCCTGTTAGAGGCAGGAATCCTTATGTACTGCCTCCTGTTTCAAGGAATACTAAAGTGATTAACGGAGAATGATTACTAAGTGATATTTAATGTTGGTAGTAGGTCAGATAAATATATACTGAACCTGTGTTTAATACAATGTCTTCAGTCTTTATAAAAGCTTCGTAGATGTTACTACGCTTTTGGTATAAAGGGAATGTCAAGTAAAATTATCTTTTTATATACATGCAAGACAGTCTCTCCTATTAACTCTATTGCTCAGCATTTTAAGACCCTTATCCAATTATACTGCTTCCTTCCAAGCATGTAGTACTGATAGAGCTTACCCTCTTAGGATAGCTTCATGCCAAGGCAGAGCTTACAGGTGAAATACAGCTAAGTAAATACAGTGAAAAAAATAGAGTGGTGCTTTTCTCTGTGATGTCTCCAGCTGGTAACAGAAAATAAAGAACGTGTATCTCTTTAAGAATTCCTTTCTGGGGAGCTGTGTGGGAATATTAGCTTTTAGCATTTTCCAGAGACACGGTGTTGTTTCCATCCTTGGAGGTTTTGAAAATCTGCTTGGAAAAAATCCATGAGCATCCTGGTCTAGTGTGGTAGGTTACCCTGCTTTGAGCAGGTGGTTGTACCCGAGGTGGCTACAAATCTCTAAGGCCTGCAGTATTCTGAGATTTTAACTTGTAACTAAAATGTTTCTAAACTTCAGTTTCTCTCTAAAGATACACTTTAAAGTCTTAGAGAAACAGGAGAATCAGAACATCATCTGTTCTTTGCAGTAGTTTGGCCAATAGTTTCAAAGCAGAGAGGTGACTGTTCCCCTGTACTCAGCACTGGTGCGGCCACACCTTGAGTACTGTGTCCAGTTTTGGGCCCCTCACTGCAAGGAAGACACTGAGGCCCTGGAACGTGTTCAGAGGAGGGCTACAAAGCTGGTGAGGGGTCTGGAGCACAGGCCTTATGAGGAGAGGCTGAAGGAGCTGGGACTGTTCAGCCTGGAGAAGAGGAGGCTCAAGGGAGACCTTATTGCTCTCTATAACTTCCTGAAGGGAGGTTGTAGTGAGCTGAGGGTTGGCCTCTTCTCTCGTGTCATTAGTGATAGGACCAGAGGGAATGGTTTCAAGCTACGACAGGGGAAATTCAAGCTGGACATTAGGAAGTATTACTTCTCAGAAAGGGTGGTCAGGCACTGGAATGGACTGCCTAGGGAGGTGGTGGAGTCACCGACCTTGGGGGTGTTCAAGGAATGACTGGATGTTGTGTTGAAGGACATGGTTTAGTGGGAGCTATTGGTAATAGGTGAACGGTTGGACTGGATGATCTTTTAGGTCTTTTCCAACCTTGGTGATTCTATGATTCTATGAAAGTAGACAGTACTATCTTAATGAAATCAAGTGTTTATTGATTGAAAGCTCTAAGAGAAGTTACTAAAATTTGTGGAATGAGAAGATTTCCAAGCAAGTTTAGAAAGGATTCAGTCATATCCTAGGGAATAGGAGGGTATAACTGAATTTTATACCTTCAGTATGAGAGGAATTGTCTAAATCTAATCCCACTCTGCTTACTGGGAAAAGATAGGGTGTTGTCCTGCTGGCATGTTCTGCAATTGACCTGATTCTCTGGTTAGATTTTACTTCCAAGGTTTCTGAATGTTCTTTAGGTAAAAGGTTCTGAATGGTGATAGTGAGAAAGAGCTATTTTCCTAGGAACATGGTTATTGCCATGTCAGTTATTCATTATACAATCAAGTTGAATGTTTTACTTGGTGTCATTTTGGCTTGGCACAGTGGGTTACTTTCAGAATCAGGCCACTGTTAATGGAAGTTAATGAAAAGTTTTGTGTCTTCTGCTTCAGTTTCTACTGCAAGGCAGAAACTCCACTTCATGTTTCCTAAAGAATGGCCATTAGTATAGCACTCAGGATTCTCTTCTCTCTTTCTTCTATTGCAGTGTATCCAAATCTAAGTCACCTTTCTGCATATTCTTCTCCTTTTTAACACACTGTGTTGCCACAGTAATTTTCTTCTTCTTCTCAGATTGTTTATGAGCTCTGTATATGCAGTTTGCACTGAAACAAATAGTTTCCTTTTAGGTGCTTCTTCATTATTCACAATTAGATCCCTTCTGCTGGCTCTAAACTGGTTGCGATTATCTGTCTCTTAAAAGTTGTTGCTTTTCCTAAAACTGACACAGTGATAGTGATCTCTCCTTTTGCCATATCTGTGGCAGCAGAGTAACAGAGCAGAAGCCAAAGAAAAGTTATCACTAGCGTTTGTTGCTTTACTGACTGAGAAGTGTATTCTAATGTATATCATTAATTTAAGTTCTAAAACCTCCTCAAGAAAAGAAAAATATGGCTATTTCCCATAATTGGCAGCAAAGCTTACCAAAATATTCTTTGCTCCTTAATTGTTTGGAGTTTTTTTTGGTTGGTTGGTTGGTTTTGTTAATGATAGATGAGTAAATAACTATCAATTATCATTTAACTATATTTATTCCAAATCATAAATGTTCATTTATTGTTGTTTAAACCTCTGTGTTCATAGAAAATCTAATTGTGTAATTTATTTTCAGGTATTTAATGCAAAAACAGCAGAGCTCCTGAGTCACCATCAAGTTGAGATACAGCAGAAATTTCCAAAGGAAGGGTATGAATTTTTTGTGGCTTTTTATTCATTTGCATACATTTTGATAGACTGTATATACTGTCATCTACGCATGACCAAAACTTAAGTTGGTGAATAACTACTGAGAAAACAGTATCTGCTATAAGTGACTGTGGTAGGAAACATGGTGTAAAATAACTAGACTGGGTACCCAGTATATATTGTGAATTATGAAATTCATAAAGACTTAGTTTTTTCCTTTCTGGCCAATCACACACTTGCAGTCTTGTTTAAAGAGGCTAAGTTGCCTATTTTTACAATTTAATCATATTCTTCAGCTTTGTCCAGAGAGGTTGCTTAGTGTGTTCTCTGAGATGTTTTGTGTTTGTTTTCTTTTGATGTGTCTACCATTTGTCCCTAAGCCCTCTGCCTGTGATAGAAGAAAATTATTTTTTTCTGCAGTCAGTTTTGCTATGAAATAACATTTACTCTTTAAAGAAGGCTTTGAAATTTACTAAACATTTTATGGATATGTAAAACGTATCCATAGCTGTGGTTGTGACAAAATGCTCAGCTGATTTTAGTTCAGAATTGATTTTTTTTTTTCTAAATGTAACTTTCTGACTTGCATTTTTCATTTTATTAACTGATATTTCCTATTTGTTCTAGGTGGGTAGAACAAGATCCAAATGAAATCTTAAAGTCAGTCCTTGAATGTGTGGAAAAAACCTGTGAGAAACTACAGCAGCTGAACATAGACATCACTAACATAAAAGGTATTCTGAAAGGAAACCAGTGGCTTTAACATGCTCATAGTTGAGCAAGTCAGATTCTCTAGTTTTTAAGTCAATAAAAAATAAGGTGGCAGCTCACCCTGGCCTCAAAGAAAATGTTAAATTTCACTGAGAGTAGTTTGTTAGGGAGGAATGATGAGAAAAGATGTTGTTCAGATATGTTAGCAAGGCAAAAATCTGCAGAATAGACTTACGTAATCTTGCAAAATCATTCTGAAATGTAAACTGTTCAAGTGCTATTGGTGAAAATTAGTTTATCTGTCAGTGTTAATGTTGCCTTAATTTGTGGAAAAATAAAAAGGAATTAGAGCACTGGTTAAGCAGTATAAGTTGAGTGCTCAATTTTTAGAAGTAATTATTCTAGATTGTAATGTGAAAAAGTTGGAAGCATTTTATTTCCCATTTACTTGCCTCTTCTCCTTACATGTTCCTCCCTCATCTCCACCTCTCCTTTCCCTCCCACACCCCAAAAAGGGGAAAATAAACCTTCTGAAAAGGATACTTCTTTCTGTTTTGTCCTGAAGCCATTGGAGTTAGCAACCAGAGGGAAACAACAGTGGTTTGGGACAAGACGACTGGAGAACCTCTTTATAATGCTATTGGTAACTACTATAACTTTATAACGTGTAATATTGCAAAGTGAGTGTGTTGTAGAAAAAATGCTGTCCTAGTTCTGTGTGCATCTTGCTGTGGCCTGGCCTACTGACTTCTTTTGAGTGTTTGAGATCTATCATTAGCTGTGTGTTTATATACATGAGTGCCACATTCTGTTACAACTATTTCCTAATAACTTAATAAAATACCTAATAAGCTTTTAACAAAAAACAAAGTTCCTGAAGTGTTTTGGACATCTTAGCAAGCCTTGAAGGCCTGGCTTGTGCAAAACCACTTCATTTTAAATGAAGGAGCTTACTAAATGGTTAGGATTCTTGGGATTTAACCATAAAGTAAACATTTTGTTTATGAGTTTAAAAAAATACTTAATGATTTGGAATTGAATTTTTTACTTTCCTTGGCTTTTCTGCTTATGCCTCCTTAGAAATTGTGATTATCTAGAATTGTTCTCTCAGCTTATGTCAAGTGCCAGGAAATTTAGCATTGTACTATTGAAGGACTAGGACTTTTCTGTGTTTAAATACATGTCGTTTACAGCTTTATTGTAAGCTCTACCACGATAACTCTGGCATAGCACTTTAGTTCAAAGTTTCGTAATTATAGTAAATAATCAACCTACTGTTTGTTTTAACCTTCTAAATTAATAGCACTCATCCACTATAAACGAAGTGGTATAAGTCATTCACTTGTGCTCTAGCAGAGAAAAATATATATTATTTTATGTGGAAAATCATGTCCGATATCGCAAATCGTTAGTTCTTCTGAATGCATTTATGTGGCCTCTGTAAAATAAGTTCAGTATTAAAAAGGGGGAAAAAAAAAAAAAAAAAAAAAAAAAAAAAAAAAAAAGAAGAAAAAAAAAGAAAGAAAAAAAAAAAGAAGAAAAAAGACAAAGACAGGAAATTACTGACAAATGCATCTTACTCATGTCACTGTTGTTGTAATAGATCATTTGATTATTTTATTCATGTTTCTAGTGTGGCTTGACCTAAGAACTCAGTCAACAGTTGACAGGCTTCTTAAGAGAATTCCAGGAAATAACAAATCCTTTTTTAAGGTAAGAGGGATTACAGAATATTAAGTTGTAGCTGAACTCTTACTGCTACAATGTATAGTATATTGTGTCATGAGGTATTTCTTGAAAAATTGCCTAAAACAAAGTAAGTCAGTTGTAGCTTCCAGCTTGTCAAATAATGAAAAATGGACATAATGTTATACGCACCAGTCTGAGACTGGAAAATAGTTACTTTCCTCAAATAAACTGGTAATATACCTTAAATACTTTGCTAGAGAAGTTCGATGGGCAATTGTGAGACTTCATTATGTGCTTCCTGTCTAATAACTAAACATTCTTCCAAAAAGAGCAAGTAGAAAAAAAAGTTCATAAATCATTAATTGATATGAAATGTTTCATTATCATTTCTCCTCATATGTTGTAGTATTAAATTCAGTTGCAACCAGTCTGAAAAGTGCAAAGATATTTTATTAAAAAAATATATATATATTTTTAATGAGTATATATCAAAGGTTGGAAATAAATGCTTGCAGAATAGTGTCATAATTCTTGGATATACATTTTCCTTGATTGCTTATACAAATATTTTATATATCTTCCTATAGCTAGCAAACAGGAGGAAAGTATATAAACTTACTTGCTTTTAAGTTCAAGTAGAATACAAATTTTGTGTGGCATGCTGCTTATCCTTGTCAAATTCGTTTTCTGTAAAGCCATATGGAGATATCCTAGATAACTCTGGATTTCTGCTAACTGTTCCTACATAAAGGATTTTTGATCCGGGTTTAGCTCAGCTTTGATCTTTGTCCATTATGCAGTAGTTCTTCAGGTTTAATGTTTTCAGACTTGCTTACTGAATGCTTACTATTTATTTTCATAAAAAGCTTATGAATTTTCTCGAGTTTTGAGTCTTGACTTTTTTACTTACTATGGTCCATTTTTATTTAACAACAGTAGTTGTGGTAAATATCTCTGCATTATATTAAATGTTTGATTATTTTTTTTTTTCTAATTTATGTTTTTCATTTTACAGTTTAGGACTGGTCTTCCACTTTGCACCTACTTCAGTGCAGTGAAACTTCGGTGGCTTTTGGATAATGTCGAAGAGATTAGGAAAGCAGTTGATGATGGAAGAGCGATGTTTGGAACTGTTGATTCGTGGCTCATATGGGTATGTATTTATGAGTTCATTTTCACTCTTCTAAAAATGAATTTCAATTTCCTGTTTGCAAGTTCCTAAATAAAACTTTTTCTCCCAAAGTTGCAGACAAAACCAAAATTTTAGTTATTTACTGTCTGCTTGTAACAATATACAGTCCTCTTCTGAACAACTGCATAGTTTTCTTGATAGAGAAGGACTTTTTGCATCCTACAGTTCTGCAGGTTCACTTGCTGATTGTAGCTGTGTAGTTTGTAGCCAAACTTTTAGGATCCTAGCAAGAGCACTGATACCTACTGATCACACAGTGATGTTGATATAAGCTGTTAACGAAACTCCATTAAAATTCCTAATAAAGATAAACTTACACTGTCCCTATTACACTATTTTTTATTTTTATTTATTTTTATTTATTTTTATGTATTTTTTGCATATGTGCATGACGCATATGACAACACTTCCCATTTATAGGTTGCTGGATAACTTTTTTCATACTTTTGGGCAAACTTGAACTTTAGAAAGATACATTAGCTGCCTTTGTAAAATAAGAATCCAGGAGGTATTTCTGTGCCCTTACTATCTTTCCCGTGCCTTTATTCTACTGTATCTGGTTTTAGTTGTTGCAGAAGCATCGGTGTTCCCACTCCCAAACTGAATGCTTTGTGAATTTAGATTTTGTTTGTAATTTGTTGAAATAAATTTGTATCTTCTCATGCCAAATACTGTTGATTTTTTTTCTTTATTCAGTGTTTGACAGGTGGTAAGAATGGAGGTGTTCACTGTACAGATGTAACTAATGCCAGTAGAACGATGTTGTTCAACATTCATTCCTTGGATTGGGATCCTGAGCTCTGCCAGTAAGCTCAGCTTTATAGTAATAATGCTATTTAAGTGGATTCTGTAAATGTTGTCCTAAAAAAACACTCAATAGTAAGAATTTCTTATCTAGCTTATAATCACAATTACTGTTGTATTTACTGTTAATATGTAAGATTTGTTGTTAACCAAATGTCTAAATTACAAGTAATTTTTAACAGCAGAGCCTTGAATTTTTCTGTGGGTAGAAGACTGTTTCATGAAAACAATTACATTTAATAGTTTGTCTATTCATTAATTTCATTTGTAGGCAGTTACAATGATAGAGTTTCTATTTTGAGTTTAAATTTATTGATCACTATATTATAAAGGTAGTGTTGGAAGAGTTAGATATGTCTTTGAAGTACCCAAATATATTCTAATTCAGTGTCACATTTTATGAGTAATTGAAAAACATACAGTGATGCATGAAATCCTAGGTATTTAAATTCCCCTTTATATATTTTTTTTCTTTATACCTTAAACTTGTTTAAGAAAATAAATGCAAAATCCTTCCTGATTTAGTACGGACCACATATATAACTTATTTTGTATTGTGTTCAGATTCTTCGATATTCCGATGGAAATACTTCCAAAAGTACGAAGCTCATCTGAGATTTATGGCCTGATGGTATGTATCCTTGTGCGTGTGTGTAGGTTGATCTTGTAAAAATATGTCAGAATCAATTGAGAGAATTTTCATTCAAACTAATGGCTTTTTCTGGACTAGTATTGTTTGACTTAGGACTAGACTAGTATGTCAATATCTCCTGCTGTAAGATATTATATGAAAGTAAATGTCTGCCAGATGTTAAGTATCAAGTAGATAAAACAGGATGGGAGAGGTTTTTGATAAGCACAAAAATTTGATTTTTGTTGACAAGTACTGTGGAAGCTACCAGTCAAAATGCAAGGTATATTTAGTAGATCAGAAGTAATGAGGTTGCACTGAAGATTATTTAGGAGTAAAATATGGATTTCTGTCATGGGCCTGAGATTGCAGATTTAATATGATGTGGCACTAACTCTTCTGATAAAGTGACAGTTAATTTATTCTTAAAACCTTCAGAATAAGATAAGCTGGATATTGTGATTTCTCTAATTTTTTCCCTGACATTTTACCCCATTGTTTACTAAGAACATAAAAACATGTTGTACTTAAGATAAATTAAAATATTTTTATTTAAAATGCAAACCCAACTTGCCTGAAATGTAAGTAATTTTACTAGTGTGTCATTAAAGATGCCACTAGAAATCATTACTGGCTTTCACTAATTAGAAGTGTCAGATAAGTGTGAGTTGTAATTAAGTTGAAGGAGTGGAGCAAACGAAATACTACTAGGCAATAATGTAATAAGAAATGAGATACTACAACGTGGCACCTGAAGCAGAATAGCTGGTTACTTTAAATTTGTACTTGTGTTTCTTTTCCCATTTCTTCCTACTATTTTTTTCTTTTCCTCCTTTTGCTGACTAGAAAATCTGTCCTAGCCTGGTGAGTAAAGGCTTCTATTAGGCTGACCACCTGTATGTCATCCATTCTGTTTATATGCTGTGCATTTCCACTGATGTTAGAATTAGTAAAAGCACACTTCCTAGTCCTATAAACTTGCAAGTATTTCCAAATTTGAGATATTACAGTGACTGTTCACAACAAAATTGTTTTAAAAATATAAAATATTAAATATTTAAATATTATATATAAAATACATACAATTCTAAAATATAATGTTTCTGTATGTGTGTGCTTTAGTTTGCAGGCTACTGAATATTTACTTTCATATTGAAATAAAGAATAGAGCTATTGTCTAGTAAGTGTTGTTATACTGAAACATCAGATTACACTGGGGTTTTCAGTCCATTTTTAAACTGAATTACCTTCAATCCAGTTAAATTAAGTGTGAATTTAGAAAAAAAAACAAAACAAAAAAACAGATTGGAAATGCACTTGCATGGCTTCACTGAAAATTCACTTTCACAGTTCCACAGAGAAAAAAATTACCACAGAGGTAACTGTTGTCAAGATATATATTTATTATGATACTTATTGTAAGAATGCAACTGAACAACTATGTCATAGTGTTTGGAAGAGGTTCTTATGCGCTTGAAATGCTCTATCTTAAAATGAGGCATCCGTCTTTGCCTAACAATTACTTTTTTTTCCGAGTCACTTTACTGTTAGTCTTGACACAGACTGCATGTTACACTGCATCTTGCTTTCAGTACACTGTGATTTAAAAAAACATCATATGTATTAAGAACTATTGAGATGACATTGAGCGTACCGGTAAAATTCCTGCTACATTTTAGGAATGAGCTGCATGAAGCTGAAGTCCAGTGCGCAACTCAACCATATAGTTTATGTGACTCTTTCCTGCCTGATTTTATTCATGGGCTGTATACGTCCAATGTGCAGCTCAGCTCAATCATATTTATTTGACCCTTTAGGCATTAAAGCCTCCTTACATTTTTTTTTTCGTTCACCAACCTTAAACCAGCTTCAATGGATTTCTATTCAAAGTGATATAAAAAGAAGAAAGCTCTGGGTTTTATTTACCTCTATATTCTTCGTATTAACTAAGATGTAGTTAATTTAAAACAGTGAATAGTAGTGACTCTATGCTATGAATCTCTGCTTTTCATATATAAAACATAACAGGATTTACTTATTTTCTTACTTTCTTACTTCTCTCATGTGGGTTGTTTTTTGTTGTTTTTTGTTTGTTTGTTTGTTTTCTCCCAGGAATCTGTCTTTATGTATTTTAGTTGTAGCTCTTCACTTCATGCTCTTTGCAACAAATACCTAAAATAAATTTTCTCCTACCAGAAGTATTTTTCTCCAGAATGCTGTTTTCCTTATCAATATTTTATATCCATTTCCCATTTCTTAGTAGAGAATTTTAATAGAATTGAAATAGTGAAAAATACATTCTTTAAAGCCAACTTTAGCATTTAGTGACTATCCATTCTTGTATGACTTCATCTGTTCTCTTATGCATGCAAATTTTTATCTCCCAGTCAAATATAAGTTGAGCTTCTTTTTGATTGCCTTAAATTGTATTCATGGAAAGCTAATCTGGAGCTTTCCTTTCTCTTTTTGTGATTCAGAAAATGGGAGCTTTGACAGGTGTACCAATTTCTGGGGTAAGTCAACTTCTTTAACTCAAATTTTAGATCGAGATGTAACTCCACTGCAAAAATCTTTAAGAAGAGTGAATCTTGATACAAAGAAAGTTGTTGGTTTCCATGTTATTTAGCTTCATGTTTAACATGAAATGAATTTTGAAGTTGAATTAATACTGAAGGAGTTAAGATCTGGCCGTGGAAATACAGCTGTCAACTGTAATGCATATAGGTAGTTATGTTGAAAACTGAGAATCGTTAAGGAAATGAATAGCATTACAGAATGGAACCAAGCTCTGCTTTGTATGTAAAAGGGATTCAGTATATACATAATCCAGAAATTTGAGGAAGATTCTCATCTTTTTTCCCACAACACACATTTAATAAATTTTAATTTTGATATTTTTTATTTACCACAAGGATCATGACACATTTTGTTTACAGTTCTTACAAAGGGAAGAGAGTTATCTCTACAGGTTTTTCCTCACTTTCAATTCGCTGTGTGTTCCTAATAGGCTAGAGCTATAGTTAAATATACCTGTTCATACTACTTGTCTGTGAATGTGATTTATATGCAGACATTTGCTAAAAAATATAATTCTTTTTTTCAGTGCTTAGGTGACCAGTCTGCTGCTCTTGTTGGGCAAATGTGCTTCCAAGATGGGCAAGCAAAAAACACGTAGGTTATGGTGAATGTTGTGAGATAAACAGTAGGTCACTGCTCTGTTTTAAATTTAGCATTATGTTCTCTTCTGAGCTAAATGACAAATATTTTTGTAGTTACCACATAACTACAGCTGTACCTTTCAACTTTGATCTAGAAATTGAACAGTGTCCTGACTTCCAAATAAAATACTGGAGTTATTAAAGCATAATGGTTTGTGATGTATAGTTTGGAACAGAGTCACTGTGAGAAAATATCTGTGTTTTTTAATTTTAATTTAAAGTTTTTAATTTTAAGATACACCAAAACACAGAGCAAAGTATTTGCTATTGTAACTTAAATTGTGTGGTCTAAAGTAAAACAAATACAGGCAATGTGAATTAAGATTGCATAGATTTCAATGACAAAAACCACACAGTACAGCTAGATAGGGAAAGATCACTTAAGCTGAAGTGCTTAGCTTTGGTTCTGTGTCTCTGTCATTGGGGAATTTTAAATCTGATTTTTTCCCCAGTTCTCATCAACTTAGTTTCCCTTGTTTAAAAAAGCTAATCAGTTAAATCAGGCATGCAATGTAATCAAATATTTACTTGAGGAAAAGCTCAATGCTTAAGTTATTGTTTCATCTGCTATTTCTTGCTTTAATGAATCTAGATATATACACAGCATTGGACTTTCATAGATGTAATTACACATTAATCTATACTTGTTGCTAATTAACCTCTAAGTTATCTTTTATACTTATGCACAAGTCAATTTACAAGTTTGCACAAGTCAAAGTTAGTTTTGTTAAAACAAACATGCTTCTGAGCAATTTTGTCACAAAGCACTTTTATAAGAAATATTTATATAAAATAAGAGATGCTTGGAAAAATATCCACCTAGAGCCAAAAAATCAGATGAGATTTCTAGCCATTTTGTTACACTACTTTGTCCTTTTTATTCTACAAATATAATTTAAGACTTTCTTGTTACTATTTGTAAGCTTTGGATTTTCAGAGTATTACATAAAAACCAATTCTTAATTAGTTAGAATAAATGAGCACAGAGTATGATGTTGTTAAACTATGTTTTTGTATGCATGTGCGTGCATATACTTGTAGTGTTTCAAATGAGAAACATGCAATTTTTAGAAGTTGAATTTGTTTACAAAAAAAAAAAACCAACAATCTGTGACAGGAACAAAGTTTGTTGCATTTTCACCTTTAAAAGTTTGAACTAAAAAGTTTAAAAAGTTTAAAAGTTGTGAAATATTTATTTTATAAAGTGGCTTTCATAATCAGCATAAACTGAAGTAAGTAAACACTGCCAGCAAAGAGGAATTCGTACTCAGTTTTCAGCTCTGTCTGCTCCTTGATAGGTACTGTACAATAAATGATCAGAGAGAAAGTGTGGAACCAGATTTTTCAGCCTCAGGCTGCATTTAAATAAACTGTGTGAGAATGGTTTCATCATCCATTAATGGTAACATAAATTCTGAGGGGAAAAAAAAAGTGATATCTTGATTCTCCGTAGGGGAGTCGTGGATTCAGGAACAGCAGTAACTGCTTATCTTTTAAATGACCTAGTTTTAACTTTTCTTTGATCTCTGGATAGGTATGGAACAGGATGTTTCTTGCTGTGCAATACAGGTCAGAAGGTCAGTTGTGTTTTTTTCATTTTTCACATGTTTTTCGCAATTTTCAGTTAAGTAGTTAAGTATAACTGTAAATAAACCTGAAACTTATTAGCAGTAATTGTATTGCTTGAGGTAAGGCAAAATGCTTATTGAAATAAAAAAGAACAGAAAGTAATAGTTTGTTTAAGGTGTTTCAGTAAGACTCTTCTTTCCTAGCTGCAAGTGAGCTTCTCATAGCAAGTTTCTTGCTCTTCCCTTGTATATAATTCTTAAACTCACTCAAAAAATGGTGAGTGTTGTGTTACTTACATGCTCTATTCTTGTCTTGACTATTTTATTCCTTGTTTTTTCACATTTGTTTCTCTGTAGTTCCAGCTGAATAAATAAAGTATATCTTTGGCTTACTTCACATTTACATCTTCTGAAATCCCCCAGTTATTTGATATAGAAAGTCTGGAAAGATCCAGGGCAGCAAATGAAGATTAAAATTAAAACACCAGCAATTCAAGGGTTTTATCTCACCTGTTTATGTAGATAATTTACTTTGTTTAAACTTACTATATATATATATATATATATATATATATATATTTTCCCTCTCAGTTTTGTCTTTTTTTTTTTTTTTTAAAAAATCATTTGCATGTACTTAAGTAAATATTTTCTGCCTGTGTTTTTTATTTTCTTCTTACCCTCCTTAGTCCGTGTTTTCTGACCATGGTCTTCTAACCACGATAGCTTACAAACTGGGCAGAGACAAACCTGTTTGTTATGCATTAGAAGTAAGTAAAATATTTTCTTCCTTTTTATACTGATACGTGATTATGATTACATTTGATTTTTGGGATCTTTCTGTTATCTCCAGTGAAACCATTCAGTTGCACAGAAGTTAAAAAGGCTTTTTGATATAGCTTTGTGCCTCAAGGCTTATGTGTGGTTTTGGCCATCTTATCTCCAATCTAGATCACTTAATCTAAAAAAAAATTTCTACTCTGAATTCTGAGCATGATGTCTGAAAGATTGTTTCATTTCCACAGTCTCAAATCTTTCATAAATGTTCTAAGTAAACAAATAGACCAAGATTGAGTTTAAAAAGGAGGATATACTGAGTAAGTCTTTTAGCTATTCTGGCAAAACAAAATGCGTCACTAGATATCTTCTGTTTTTAATTTCATTCTAACGGTTTTTACTTCAAACTTAAAAGTCTGAGCCAAATTTCTGAGACAAGCTACATCGAACAGTTAAGCTCTTTTTACCTGCTAAAACATAGGTGCCTGTTTCCAATTCCTTTAGTTCCTCAGTTCTCCACACAACTGTGAGTATATCCAAATTCTGTAAGAAATCACACTTTACCTATAACTTTACCTATAACTAAGTTTCATCATACTAAAACTCTGCCTCTGAAGCACAGGACAACTCAACAACTGTTTGTCACCACTGCTTCATTGGGATCAGTAGAATTATTCTTCCATTTCTATTATTTGTGGGCTTGATCTCACAGTTATTTTTTAAAAATGCATATTGAATTGTCTGCTACCATTGAGCTTTTGAAGAGAGCCTATGTTTTCCATGTTGAACAGACCAAGACAACACACAGGATTTTATTCTCTGGAAAAATAATTTGTGGCTTACAGTGTCACAGAGTTATCTAGATCAATCTCTGTCCATAACAGATGGGCAGTAGGCCCATGGGCTCCCCGGCCCCCAAAAATGGGAAGGGAAAGGGGGTAGGGAGATGGGAGCTGGGCTCAAGGAAACAAACAGAGCAGTGGCAATGATCTCAGGAGGAAAATTTATTTTTTCTAACTATGATATTGAAATGCAAGATAACACAATATTATACAATCTAATTGAAATTGAGGCTAATAAATCAAGTAAGATAAGAGAGAATTTTCCAAAAACCAAGAAACCTACTTTGAAATTGAAGACGCCACAGCTTGTAAACACACTCACAACCACTGCTAGTCAGTGAGAGATTAAGAGTGAGCATCACTTCCATGACGTGTTTCCCTCTCTGACCATGAGGTCCTCTGGGACATATAGTTCTTCTCTGTGCTCTTCATGATGTCATGATGTGGAATACCAATAGCAAAAATTTCAAAACCATGACATACAGTTACCAGGATGTGGGAGGTTGTGTTTGCCATGTTCGGGCAACTTTGGGATTTTCATTTTGTATGTATGTGTGAGAGGTCTGGTTTGTTTTTAGACCTTGAAGGAAGAACTGGAACTTTTATTTCTACATGCTCACATAACATTTATGCACACTTTTCTTCTTTGTCATCTTTAATGATAATGTCTGAAAAAAATGTCTTCACCAGAAGACACTGTGTTCTTTCTACTCCTACATCTGTACTAGAATAATGCCATGGTTAAGACACTTTCTAGAGTGAAAAATAGGGATTCAAGTTTTTGTTTTATTTAAACCCGTATATTTTAACTGTATGTGCTAGCTGTTTAGAAAACACCTCTGTTTCCTTCTAGCAATGGTTTATAATGAGAATATAATGCTGTTTCCATTTCACTCGAAGCTTGGTATAGAAACCCAAATGGGTTTTTGCTGTGGGATGGGAGGCATGCAAATTATCTGATGGAACCATTCAGGGATGTTTATTGAGGCAACAGAGGACTTTTGGTGTCAAATGAAAGTGACTAAATTTTCTGTCTCTCTGGCTGTTTGTATTTAGACCCTAGACATAATTAGTTTTGTCCCTAAATTAGAGGAACCCAGAATATTGCTTAGGAAGCAGCTCCTCTCCATGGAGAAAATTGCATGTAATTGTAGTGATTTTGTTTTCTTCAGGGGTCAGTTGCAATAGCTGGTGCCGTAGTTCGTTGGCTGAGGGACAACCTAGGTATTCTTCAAACTTCACAGGAAATTGGTGAGTATTTGCAATTTGCAGCTGTTAATTTCAAGAGTTCTTTTTTACTTGCTTGATGAGTTGTTGAATTCTGACAGCTGTGTTATTGTTGAATGAAACTCAAAATATTCAAGTTAAGAAGAGCTGAAAGATGCATACATTTTGCTGTGCAGCCCCTGTTTATTTATATTTTTCACTGATATTTTATACAACATATCACTAAGATAAGCCTTTGTCAACTTTCCCTAGCAAGCAGATTCTCAGTAAGATGCTGAACTTGCAATATTTGTACAGTATTCAGTTTTCCAGAGCCAAGAGTATATAAGACTGTTATGAAA
Source organism: Coturnix japonica (assembly GCF_054131305.1). Taxonomy (NCBI): domain Eukaryota; kingdom Metazoa; phylum Chordata; class Aves; order Galliformes; family Phasianidae; genus Coturnix; species Coturnix japonica. Next base: position 105,866,961 of record NC_140663.1, on the reverse strand, counting down.
CCCAAAACATATTGGATCTTAAACCAACAAATGTATTTTTTGCTGTCATAAACGTGACAATCTGAAGCGCTAAATCTACAATGATTGTTGCAAAAGAATTCATATCCATTGAAGTAGAAACTTCAGTTTGCAAAGCTGTCTCTTAAAGGAATGGTGGGTAATCACAGAATCAAGGAACCTTAAAGATCATTTAGTTCCAACCCTCCTGCCATTGGCAGGGACACTTCCCATTAGACCAGTTTGCTGAAAGCCCCATTCCATCCTTGGGAAGGTACCTGTTTGGGCTGCCTTTTTTGGCTGCAATTCCTTTAGAACTTGTGTTGCTGATTTTTTTTGCTTGAACTAAAACAAGCTGGTGTGTAACACAGTAACTACAAATACACCAGACATCAAACATATGCGTTATAGCAGTTTCAAAGTGGTTGATATAATGAGATTTAGGAATGAAAAGCAATTCATTAAAATTTTAAATACTTTGATATATTTTTTAAAAGTAGGGAAAAAATAGAATTCAGATTGGACTTAAAGCTAAGCAGAAATTCAGAACAATCTGTTTTTCTATGAGAAAGCTTTTCTCTCACTTCTACTTGTATACAGAAGAATACCAGAATTAGCATGTTGTTGAAACAGAGTGGTACCTGTTGGCTTCATAAGTTTCATTAGACCTCTGAAAGGTCAGGGATTCAAGAACTTTGATTTTGTCATTGATGTTAAAATCTTGTGGGACTTCTATCATCGTTTCCTGTTTCTTTGAAAATGGTCTCCCCCTTCCTTCACTCCTTTAAGTGGATTCTGTATGAAAGTGCCAATTGAAAAATAATTTTTGACTATACTACTTTCATCTCTGTTGCTATTGTTTGATCAATGCAAACAGAAGAAATTTTCAAAAGCTGAAAAAATAGACTTTCTTTACTTGTTATAGGAAGGAGCTGAGCACTAACATTACTTTATTTGTCATGCTGGATGCTTTAATACAACTTTTAAAATTACATGTTTTAATATTGGGGAGTTCAGATATCTGGAATTACTACTCAGATATTAAGAAACTTCATATTTCCTTGTAGTTGGCCGTGTGATTATATTCTTAAGATAAGAATTTAGGACTCTAAATCCATTTGAAATTAATGGGAATTTAGTTCTTAAATCCCTTTGGTCTTGATCCAGTTTTACATGCTTGCCTTGACTTAAATACAAGTGTGACCTTTTGGAAAGCTTTGAAGGTAGAATTCTTTACCTACAGGATACCCTTTGAAAACCTCAAAGAATCTAGGTCAAAATGTAAAGTAAATCATTTTGGTTTTTGATTTTACATTTACCACAGCCTCCTATGCCCCATCTTCTGTCCATATTATTGCAAGTGGACATCATGTTACAGATGAGGAGATGGCCAGTTAGTTGTGTTTTCTAATCGTAATGACTTGATTGCTTTTGTAACTACCTAACATACTATAAATATTCTCTCTTCAAATAATAATATCTTTGAGTGTTATATATCTTTTAGTTATCGCTGGTGTAGCTGTGAAAAGCTAAGTAAAGACTGTTTGTGTGTGCATTAGAAACACTGGCTGCAGAAGCGGGAACTTCTTATGGCTGCTACTTTGTGCCAGCATTTTCAGGACTTTATGCACCTTACTGGGAACCCAGTGCAAGGGGGTAAGGATCTGAATAAGCACCACCTTTGAAGGAAAATGTAATTATTTTACAAATACTAACAGTAGTCCTTTCAGGTATGAGAAATTGTTCATTGTTTTTGTTTTTCTTGATTCTCTAGAGCATCATCAATCAACCATTGTTTTTCCTTTGTATTTAATCTGTTCAAAACAGCAACTGCTAATGATCAAAGTACAAGAACTAGCTGACTCAGCCAATGATCCTTCCACCCACCTCTAAAAATTTAAAAAAGGAAGGGTGTGGGGGGAAACACTTTGACAAAGTTGTGCTTTACAGAGGACAGTTCACAGAATCACAGAGTAATAGAATATCCTGAGTTGGAAGGGACCCACAAGGATAGTTTTATCATTCATAAACTAAGACTGGGGAGGTTTAGGTTAGATATTAGGAGGGAGTTTTTCACTCAGAGGGTGGTGCTGCACTGGAACAGGTTGCCCGGATTGGTTGTAGATGCCCCATCCCTGGAGGCATTCAAGGCCAGGCTGGATGTGGCTCAGGGCAGCCTGGTCTGGTGGCTGGCAACCCTGCCCATAGCAGGGGGGTTGAAACTATATGATCATTGTGGTCTTTTTCAACCCAGGCCATTCTGTGATTCATGACACAGAAAGAGCCAGCCTTTTTTACTTCACGCATTTCTGGTACTGTGTACCTGTGAACTGTGGGGCAACAAAAGCAGAAAAATTAAGTAATTAGTTGTGATTTTCAGAGCTCACTTTCCCACAGCTGTTGCATTCATTATGTCAAGTGACTCAACCTTCTAAATTTTTCCCTATTTCACCTCCCTTTCCTCTTTGATTTCTGTCTGTTAAACACTCGTCAGTGTAATGTCTTCCAATCCCTTCCTTTTGTGAAGACTTAACAGTCTAGTACTAGTTAGATTTACTAGTTGAAGTAGTAGCCTTCTGAAGTAGTAGTTCCTTACTGCTATTGTGAGCTTGTCTGCTGTTGCTGGAATCAGAGCATTGCATGAGAGTCACAGAAGCATAAAACATATAAAAAAACTTTACTAAATTGAAAAAAGAAATCTTTAAGAATATCAGGTTCCCAAGGCCTGGAAGTTGTGTACTTAGAAATTGAATGCTTTTAGTACTTAAGGAACAAGAAAGCTCTGACACAGGTATTCTAACAATTTTTTAGATCACAGTGCTTAGCTTCTTAACTACCATAAGCTGATCTTTGAAATGGTGGTAACTAAATGTCCTTTAATATCTCAGTTCTTGCATGTATCCAGCACCAAATACACAGCTGGGCTTTTCCTTTAGAACTGAAAGCATGAGAGAATTATTAAGATTTTAGTGACCACTGCTACTATTTTTATATACAAGTTATCCTAGATCACACATTCCTTAAGGGAAGAACACTCAAATTTATGTGTGTGTGAGTGAATATGCACCCCTTATGCATGCACATTGACAATAACTTTGTAAATTATGGCAATGAATTGTGTTGATTGAACACTGAAAACAGCTGCTTACAGAGGTAAGAGAACTCAGGTTAAAAAGAAACAAGCTTTTTAGCATTAAAAAGCAGTCCTTATATGACAGAACTGAATGAGCTGTGAATTAAATGGCCTAAGTCTGAAGTATTTTATGGAAAAGATGTTCTAACTGCTGGTTTTCTTTTTCTCTGTTGAACAGTATTATCTGTGGCCTTACCCAGTTTACAAACAAAAACCACATTGCCTTTGCTGCACTAGAAGCAGTCTGCTTCCAAACACGAGAGGTAAAAGCAAATTAGTTGTTAAATTCTTTGTAAACTAGTATGATAATAGTAACTGTGAGTCTTCAGAAAGAGAGGATTAAAAAGGTAGACTGAAAATCAGGTGCTTCATACCACACTTGTATGCTAATTTACATGATGCTTGTGTTGAAGAACTGCTCCTGTAAACTTAGCTACAATGATCTGGTTGGACAGTATATTATTTTTATGGTTTTCTCAACACTTAAAATAAGGTGAACATATTTTGTGAATATCATGAGATGTAGGACAGGGAAACTTTAAAAAGAGAAGGCAGTGCCAAAACGAATGGAGGATTAGAAGACTACGTTCTATATTCTGTGCTCTGACAGATATGACTGATGTTACTTTCCGAACACAAGAGCAGGAGACATATCAAGGGAAATCCATATTCACTTCTTGTCCACAACACATCTAATTGTCTTTGCCACCATTCTGCAAAAACAAAACTAAATTCTCAAACTCAAAATTAATCCTTCAACCAAATCAAAGAGCACGGTATCAGTATGTTGTAAGCATTAAAATATTTTTATCACCATCTACTATCAATTTATGCTCCTTGAATTCTGTAAAAGTATAAGACAAAATGAAAGTCATGGGGTAGGAGTCAAACCTTAATAAGATTTCATGCTTTTAAGATGATGTTATGTAAACATAATTTGTTTTAAAATAGTATGCACCTGACACTGTGTAAGAGGGAGAAAACAGCTTCTTATTTCTCTTGTAACAATGAGTAAAGTAAGAAATACTCCTGTGGAAAAAGAAAGCCAGAAACTTTAGCAAGGCAGATGTCTTTGAAGCTATGCTAACACCCTTTGAGTCTTCAGAAAGTCATGAAAGGAACTTAGTATTATATCTCTTAATTCTGATACTAGAAGTCAAATTAAAATTACAGCCAACTGAAGTGATAACCTAGTTTGTTGTCTGCTCCGCTCTTTCCTTATCCCTCCTCCTATCCATTCCATCTCACGTGACAGCTCAGTGAACTTTCCAGCAAAAAATTATCCCTCTTTTGCTGAGCTGTTTTTTTGCTGGATTAATGACCTCAGCTGCCTCGCAGAGGACTGTAGCAAATGTCACAACAAGAGACAGCATGTGGCTCATAGTAGAAGGGAGGGGAAAAATCTTTTCAAGCTGAAGGTGAAGTTAGTGGTTTGGACATACCTAGCACTTCATTCCTTAGTCAATGTGCTTGTGTCACAGGTGGAGAAGTGCCTTATTATGTCTCTGGAAGTACTCAGTACATTAGTAAATTAATTAATAATTTAGTAATTAGGAAATTAAGTCATAGTGATATAAATAAAGCATACATTTTTCAGAAACATACTCTTAGCTTTGTCTTATCAGAAACAAAGTTATTCTGTTTTAAGTCCGCTTGAACTAGAAGTCTTCCCTGTCCTTCAGGAATACTCTCAAAATTTGGCTGGGGTATTTTTGTTTTGTTTTGCTGTACCGTCCACTTTCTTTTCCTTTTTTATCCAAAAAGTTCCTCCTTTGTGCAATCGGATGTCCCTTGTTGTGTTTTTTTTTTTTCTCTCAGAAAGCATTGTAGAAAAATAATTTTTCCTTTCTGCGAGCTGCACACAGCTGTTATTAGACACAATTTACCTGTGTGCTCTTAATCTAACCTCGCTACAATAGAAATAGCAGCAGCGTGATCATGATTTGTTTTGTTCCTTCATCACCTTCGCGTTTCTAGCATTCTTTTCACTTTTTTAATCTCTGCTGAGTGCACCACATTATTCAGCATGGTCTCACAAATCGATGTGTTATCATAAATTGGAGCCTTCAACAGTATATGTTAATCTGAGATTATGAGGCACTGCGGAAGTTCTGAATGGCAGAGAAAATCAGGAGAAATTCAGCATAGCTGAATGTAAAATGGTACACAGAAAGGAAACAAATGGTGAGGAGTAGTATTACTTAGTACTGTCATCAGACTTTCATGATCTGTTGTTTATCCTATTTTCCAGGTTATTTGTAATGTAAATGTAATGTGCGGGCCTGTATGTAGTTTCTGCCACAATAAAAACTGACCTTTTACCTTCTTTTTAACTACTATTTATCTCATGCCAATACTTCTGGTTCCTTCCTGGCTTACTTTCTGGATAAAAATCTACAAGCCCGCTTGTTTTTCTGTATAGATTAACTTTTCCTAGTAAGAGCTGTATAACTGAGTGCCATGTGAAGTACAGAATGGCAGTAACATGCATTTAGTTTCCTTTTTTGTGTTTTATGTATTTTACTTTGTCATTTAAAGCTGAGAAAAGCACACTTATTTTTGCTTTTTTATTTTAATTCAAATAAATTAAAAATGACAAAGAGAAACTCATTCTGTTATCGTTACTGCCTGTTTATCAAGAATTACATGCTAACAGCAAAAATATAAGTGAGCCATTTGACTTAATACTTTTACAAAACTGTCTAAAACTCAATATTCTGTATTTAGATGATTGTAGGGTAATTCTATGTACTTCATTTCTTGTTAGTTTTAACAAACTTCATAGTGATTACCAGCTTTTTTTCAATGTTCTTTTCAGGCCATACAAGCAAAGATAGACTAGCTATAGGATTTCTGTGATAAATCAAATGCATTTGATGTACGTGAAACAAGAATGCATTGTTACTGCTTCTGTTTTGCCATTTTGATGTATATGGGAGGGAGAATTATCTGCTTAACACTGCAGCGTATGTTGACTTATCAATATTTTACATTCTGAGGATTTCATGGATTTTTCTGCAATTAAATCTTAACATATATTACACTTAAGATTTTAGATGCAATGAACAAGGACTGTGGGATACCATTAAATCAGCTGCAAGTAGATGGAGGAATGACCAATAACAAAGTTCTCATGCAACTCCAGTCAGACATCCTCTGTATTCCAGTAGGTAAGATAAAATTACAACTCCTATTTTCTTTTTAAAGCTTAAAACAGCATTCATTCACAATGGCTAATGAGGGCCATTCAGATTGCTCTTCTCAGTGTGGCGAGTGATGGACTTTTTATGTTTTTTCTTTTCAGAAAAGATTGTTAGGTCTTATATCAAATGCTGAGGTTCATTTTTCTAGAACATCGTTGACTCTTGTGTTGAAATGTTATAGCGCTACGATATTATTGAACCCTGAAGTTGTCGTACCAAATTCTAACCCTCTGACAAATTGGAAACTGATGAAATAATTAACTCTGACCTGCTGACCTTGAGAGTCTTGGACAGAGATCAGTCAGAGCTTTTCACCTCTTCTGCTTTTATGTATGAACATGTGAGACACTTCAGTGATAGCGAGGTATTGGCAAGTTTGTAAATAGAGATGTTATAGCTTGCCTTTGATAATATATAATGCACAAGGTCCATACTAAAATGTTAGCAGTTGAAAGGGCATGATCAGTAAGGTCAGCTTTTAAGGAATACTCTACGTGAAACAGAGAATGGCACAGATTTATAGCTTGGGGGCTGAATGTTCTTCCATAGCGACAGTAGAAAGCAAACAAGCTATTAAGTATTGGCATGTAACATGTTTTAAGATGCCTTTTCTAAATAAAACTGTTTGTAATACCAAAACATCTTGACTGTGAGAAAAAAATGGATAACTTTGCCACTGGTTACTGCTTTAGGGAGGGAAAGGACAACAAAATAACCCTAGTGTTAACAGAAGCATGCTGAAGAAACTGTTGGTAGAGGTTAGAAGCCTTACACATGATATGAAAGGGAGCAATTGCATGACTCAGTATTGAGGGAAGTTGTGATCTGAGTTATTTCTAAGAGTTGGAAGACTCATAGTTGAAACTAACTTAATAACTACGTGAATGGCAAAAAAATGAGGTTTGCAGTTGGTAAACTTAAGGGAAGCTATTATAGCAGTTATGGAAAAAATAAATATATATATAAGTCTTTAGTTCTGATGTCATCTGACTTTCAGTTAAAAACCATCATGGCCTTCTCTCTGATTTACTTTAGTGAAGCCATCAATGCCTGAGACAACAGCTCTAGGAGCTGCTATGGCAGCAGGAGCTGCAGAAGGAGTTGGAGTTTGGAGTTTGAATCCCGGAGATTTGACAGCAGTGACATGTGAACGATTTGAACCACAGATCAACCCAGAGGGTAAAACCCTTGAATACACTCTAAGAATCTGTAAACTGTTTAATGTTCAACAGATCGGGTTATTTTTTGTTGCATTCTAACATATCCATATAAAAACAACTATATGTAAATATACTTACAAATGTTAAAGATTGGCTTTGTAGTGCTCGTTTTAGGGAAGTACATTCCACATGCTGTTTTGATCATTTAGAGCTGTTTGTCTAGTAGAGAGCATTTGACTAGTAGGATTGGGAAAAGGTTAAAACAAAACTTGATTGAGCTGTTTTTCTTTTTACTTTTTTTAAAGGAACTCAGTACCTAGTGCCGCATTTAGCGGCTTTTGACTTTCAGGAAGGAAATCAAAGAAATCTTGAAGGTTTTTTTTAATGGAGAAGAATGTCTCATAAAGCTCTCGTGAATTTAAGTGTTTTCACAGATTTGGAAAGGACAAAGTATTTGTGGGCAACTCCCATTTTGTCTTTAAGAAGCCTACACTGATCAAGGTTTTAGCTAACTTTTTCATCATTCTTATGTGCTTACAGAAGCAAAAAGAGAATACTTGACATAATTAACCCATGTGCGTGATAAATGCATTTTGTCTTTTCAATTAGATTTTAACTTCTTGTGCAGAATTTTGTCCTACCATTTTGACTATAATTACTGCTAGGATTCCTACTTCAGAGCAGTATTTTTAGTTCTGAAGGGCTTCTGCATGGATAGCAATTGTTTCATTTTGTCTTACTTGTATATCTTCTAACTGTTGAACATTCAGAAAAGTGTTTTTGAAGTTTATTTTTGTTTACTGCACATAACTGATTTTGTTGTTGTTATTGTTTTAAGTATTACTTTTTTAACACAATATGTTCAAAATAATGTTTTGTAAGTACTTTTTTAGAGCAGAAAAACTGTATTATGGAAAAGGATGAAAAGCCAATAGTGTAGTCCTTGAAGCTTAAATACTTAAATTTGAATTCATAGGCACTAACAGACTTTTCTGCTTGTTTCTTTCTCAATATCAGAAAGTGAATATCGCTATGCCAGATGGAAGAAAGCTGTGATGAAATCTATGGGCTGGGAAACATCTGAAGCTCCTTCAAATGGTAAACTAAATATTATGGCAGATCAAATATTAATTAGTCAGCTAGGCTAGGTGATTTATCTTGAGTTTGGTGACCTTTTCCATACCTACCATTCATCAATTATTACACTGCTTTGAAAATTATTACTTAAAAACACTTTGGAAACAAAGCAGGAATATAGTTCTTCCTCTTGAAATGATGATACAAGCAATATCTTTCAGGCTTCTGGAATCAGAGGGCATTAAATCTAACTGTGAGTTTCACAGAATAGTGATGTTTTACAAGAGAAAAAAAAAATCATACCTAAAAGAAGAGATGATGCAGGATTTTTGGAAACTTTGTTCTACTCATGTTGCAAAAGAGATATTTCATCCAGTATTTTTTCTTGCTGTATTTTGCCTTTATTATTTGCCGCATATAAAAGAGGAACTGATAACAACATCACAAACTGCTTGACCCACAAGGACTAAGAGTAGGAAGTTATCATAAAGTGAAGAATTGCAAAGACTTATTGCTCACACATATAGAACTTTACAAACACTTTTGAGAGACTAGGAAGATCTTTCTTTTGAAGTACAGTTCATTTCTGTCTGTTAGATTTCAATTAAATAAAACTTGCTGGTTTCTTTGATCTATGATTTGAATTTATATTTAAGCTCTATTTCAGGTTAAGTTTTCAGGCCTGTATCAGCCTACAGCACACAATTTGTGGGCCTTATCTTTCATTTCAGTTTTGTTGGAGTAACTACTCAAACTAAGAGATTTAAGTAAAGAATCTTGAAAATGTAACCTAGCCCCCAAAACCCACACTTGCAGCCTTCAAGATTCATAAAGTTTCTTGCATTGTTGTTGAAAACTGAAGCTAAATATTTTAAAATTTTGTGTATAGGTTTATATATTTGATTTAACATCAGGCTTATACAAACAGTTCCCTGAAAGCTGTTTGGAAGGGAAATATGTAGCAGCATGACTGAGGAGATTCACTTTGCAATATGATTTAGTCACCTTATATCTAAACTGTCTGTTACGTTTCCAGAAATCCCAAGTGCTTGATGTGTATCTTATCTATATATCTATATTTTCTTTTGAAGGTTAGAAAATCTGCCTTGCAGAAATTTGAACTAGTTCTTCAGCTAATTAGAAAAGGATTATGTTTATCAGAACATAACCTCAGTCATTATTTGTTTCAACACTGGGGCAAAAGGTGTTATTTTTCTTAGATCTTGCTTTGAAACTTTGCTTTTTTGCCTGCTTGGAGCATTTAAGATTGAATAATACTGGAAAATGGGCTCAACCTAGATAGTTCCGCTGGTAGAATTTAGATTTTATCTCCTGCTGAGATCCTGCTTTGAATTATTGTGGGGGGTTATGCATGAACTTTTAAATTTTTCTACAAATGTCACTGCTATTGTTACTTTCTGCTGTTCATATGATTTTTTTAACACAAATATTGCAATTTATATATATATTTCTCTTTTGATTTGCTTGACTGGAAACACCTTCCCCTGGATGACATCAGGTGACACTAGTATCTTCTGTAGTCTGCCTTTGGGTTTTTTTGTTATGTGTAGCATGATAATGTTAATCGGATCAAAGTTCGTCTCAGGTTAGTTATTATTTGAACTAGATCACTTAAAAAGCTATCTACACTAGTTTAAGTGTTGGGTTTTGTTTTTTGTTTTCTTGTTTTGTTTTTTTTTTTTTTCTTTTTCCCACTGTTTATTTTCAGCAAAAATGATGCTTTTTTGTTGTTCATGCACACAAATGTTTAAGGGTGTTAATTAGTCATATAATGCCTAAGGGAACAAAGTGAATACCATCTTGAATTCATCTTTACGTGCCATGTAATTCGTAGTTGTTGGATGGATTTTAAACATTAGGTTACCACTTGCCTTTGTTTAACTATACAGACTGTATACAGTTTATAGAACAGATATAGATTGGAGAAACCTAGCAGAATTTTGCATTATCTGCACTACAGTTAGAAGTGCATTATTATGCATTGCAGTTAGAAGTAGGTTCCATCCTTTGTCTTGTATTTCTTCTCATAACCTTTTTAATTATTCTGAGGCTCTGGTCCAAGTAAAGGGAAGACTTCACTTCTATTCTTGGAACCTATCTTCAAGTAACCCTTTGTTTTCTGCTGTCCTTGGAGTTATTGTGTGGTTAGAAACCTACATCTGCTTAATCTATAGAACATCCTTTTAGTGCTTTACTCTGGTGGATAAATGAATTGATTAGGTATAAAGAGAAGAAACCCCAATAAATTGGGGTTTAAACCTCCAAAAACTGGGTATAGGGACTGTGTGTGCATATGCAATGAAGATGCATCTTCAACTTTATTAATATACTTACTGAAAAGAAAGTTCTTAATATGGATTATGGTGCTTATGCCAGAAATGAAACATTGCATTAAGATACTCATCTGGTGAGAGAAAGAAGTTTATATGATGATGTTATTTGTTCTTTGTTGTTCTGTTTCAGAATATCTTTCCAAGGACAATATTTTACAGTACAGCCACTGATGCTAGGTGGCTGTTTAGGGGTGGTTATTTAGTTTGATTTATTTGGGGTTTTTTTAGGGGGGGGATGGGGTATTTATTAAACAGGCCGTTGAGAACTCTGGCATGCTGCTGTTATTATGTGTTTGTTTCTACTCAATTCAGCCTGAATTAACCACTCAGTTGTAATTTACCTTGCATGGAAGAGACTGTCTGAGCTCATAGGAGAACTAAAATAAAGCTAAACAAATGCTGAGTAAAAATTAAATTGAACAATGACATTGATTTACTAACTGTGGACTGTATCTGCGAATGAGAACAGTCTTGAGTATGAAATATAACATAAAGCCATCCATGAATAAGTGGGTAAATTTTTAACAAGCTGAACTAAGCAACTTGAGTATTAATTCTAGATGAGGATCCTATGGGGATGCTTGAATTAATATGAAGATCCATATTAAATGGGCAAATAGGCAACTGAAATTCTGGGATTACTGCTTTTTAAAATCAACTAATCAGTAACCTGCATATGTATCTAAACTTACACTGTGGGATCTCTAAAAAAAGCAGATTTTTTTTTTCTCCCTAAGGTTGTATGTGCCTTTAAGACCCACGAGTGGAAAACATCTCAACAAACAGTGGCCTTCAGAACCCTTTTTTACCCTTGTTTTCACACAGTATCTGTTGAGTATTTTGTTTTATTTCCACATGGAAAGCTTGGAGCAGGAGAAGTTGCAAGAAAATTCCAGCTCTTGTGGGGTTTTTTTTCAAAAAATGGTGGTATCTAAATAGGAGTAGCATTAACAATGATACCCACGAGTAGTAGTTTTGCTCAGCTGTGTAGTTCGGGTAGAACATGGTATGTTACGTTTATGTTGCTGACTGAAGCAAGGCTGCGTCCCCCTGAGACATTTTCTGTGGTAAATACCCTTTCGCTTTTAAATGCCTGAAATAGCTGACCAGACTTTCCTTCTAACTTCTGTACTGTGACTCCATTAATTAACTTGTTACATTTTATCTCTTAACAAAACAATGGAACTCCAACACAGTCATCAGTATAATAAGTTTGAGGATTGAATCTACTGAGGATTGAATTCATCCTTCATGTGCTGAAACAGCAGTAAGTCTTGCATGGCAACAGCGTTGTTGTTGAACATGCCTCTGTAGGTCAGAGCCATGCTTTTACAACTGCTGAAATGTGAAGCAGAAATCTGCTGTGGCAGAATAGAGAACACTAACGTGGCAAAAACCTGTTTAGAGAATTGCTAAACTAACTGCTTTTTCGTGCAGCACCTCTGATGGCTGAATACGAAGAACAACACTGTATTTCATAGTTACGTCAAAATCAGATCAGTTACTGTGCTTTATTTTATCATCTTCGTTCTTTTCCCCTAGTAGAGAAGGGGACAGTATTTTGCTTCATTTAGCTACTAAAATAAGTTGTACGGAGCAGCTGGGATCCTTAGGATTCTCTTAAGTGTTTTGGGTCTAGATACCTGAGACATTTCAGCATATTCTATAGCTGGCTTTTTGTTTGTTTGTTTGGTGTTTTTCTGTTTTTGTTTTGGTTTTGTTTTGCTTTCTGTGAGAGATGAGGGTTAGCTGAATGTGGCATTAATTTTTATTAGATTCAAATTGAAAGAAAAGCATTTATATGCTTTTAAATTATCACCTCTCTAGTGAGGTCTGAAACCAAAGGATTGGCTATAAATGGGATCTCATGCTGCATCTGGGTTATCAAGTTCTTATTCTCTGCTCATTTTTTAAGTGTACCTTATTTCAATTCTTCTACTTGTTAAAAGTTTACCCGTCTTTATTAGTGCATTTTTTTCTCTCATACACACAGAGTGCTAATTTATATTTGCATAATTCAATTTATAATTGATTTAATTGAAAATAGAAGATGGTTATACTGAGTTCTTCCTATAGCTCAGCTGTGTTAGAGTGTGTTAAAAACAATTCAGAGTAATTTCTATGTTACTAATGGATATTCTTTCTTATTTAAGGTACAGATAAATGAGACTGCTTAATGGACTCTCTGGATGCAGCTGAATTGTTTGTTTGTTTGTTTCATTTGATTTTCTTGTCTGAAGAGATTCCACCACGAGTGTGATGATACTGCTTGTGTGACTAAATTCATTCATGAATATATCTGTTGTCAATCCTTGAGCAACGTCCAAGTGGTACTCTGAAACTTAAGTCTTCAACCCTTCACTTCTCTGCTCCCTTCCCAGTCAACTCCAACTGCACTGGAGGCCTTTGTGTGGACTATCTCACATCACCCTTTCAAATTCCACAAGCCCTAACACTGTTTGAGAAAGTTGGTATAAAACAACCCTGCAACTTCATAGCTAATTTCAAACGTTTGGGTACTTTATACAACAAACTGCAAAAAGTGAATGGTGCACTATGGGACTTCATAAGAGTCTTACTATTCTTCCAGCTGCTGTGAATTATCTCTCATATGTCTGTGGTTGCCAAAGATGTTTTGTTTTAGTCGCCTCTGTTCTGAAACACCCTCAGTGGTGGTAGACGTTCTCCAAACACTAGCTCAAAATGTATTGTCGGTAAGAAACATTACCACTGGTTTGGCAATGAAAGGGTTACCGATATGGTACGCAGAGCACTATTGACTTCATCAATCGAAAAGTCTGAAAGTTTGGTTTGGCCTCTGGGAATTGTAGTCAATTTGCCTTATATAAGTACTTAAGACACCAAGTCCTTTAACTGTACATTTAAAGAGGTAGGAGTAAGTAGATGTTTTGGTTAAGGCCATGCTTCTTGTTCTCACCTTTTTGTGTTTGTTCTTAAAGACAAACTTGATACAGCACACTATTCACAGGACATATTTGTAGTTATCAGTAACTGATAACTCTTAAAACTACTCTAATTTACTTTTCTTGACCAATACTGTATACATTCTGTTGTCTGATTTAAGGGTATTTTTAGTGATTATCTGTTAAACTCTTGAAAGCTGACACTAACATAGTTTTCCCTCAAGAGAGTCCACTCCAAATTAAATATTGGTGATTTATTCTTGTTCTCATTTAGTATATCTCAGGGACCAAAATCTCCCTCTCAGTTTCCACGTCTGTAGTTTTAACAGCAAGTTGTCACAAAATCTGCAGAGACAACCCCAAACCCTGGCTTTGGGATAGTAAACACTTGGCGCCTGAGACTGGCCATTGGAGTTTGCAGGCAACAGAAGCGAAAAATGAGTTGCGTCCACTTGGAGAACGTTAAATCCTCCGCAGGTAAAGGGGTGAGGCAATAATATTCAGCTTTCACAATTGTACCAACAGCGTGATAAATGCCAGCCTTATTGGATAGACCAGAGGAAAAGCGTTCTTGTGTAGTGTCACTGATCGGTTTAGAACGAGAGCAAAGATCAATGAGTGAACAACGTGGAGAATTTCAAAACAAATTACGAAGATGTGTTTAAATGCACTAGGAGTTAAAGGGAGTGTGTAAGTGTGTGTGTATGTGTTCTTAGAAACTTTTGTCTTTGAAAAAATACTCTCTAAAAAGTTCTTCTTCATTAAATTACAACTAGGATCTTAGCTTTTAAAAAGAAAAAAAGTTAAATATGTGTGTGTCTGAATCAGTGGATAGCACAGATATTTAGGACTGTACAATATATTTAATATCTAATGCATATGAATTGCCTTTTTATTATCAAGTTCAATGACCTTTGAAAATGTGATTTTAAATTAAGTTAGAGAAGGAACATTCTTCCTTCTGTGGTTGCATGGGGTTTTCGTGCACAGGTGAAAATATAACTCCAACATTCAAATCCCTCATCTCATGTAAGTACCCAAATGTGAGGTGTAGCAACTAAAATTTCTGGGTTTTCCAGTTTGTACTGGGGAGGTGAAGAAAGAGTGGACATGAACCCACAGGAAAATCATTATACTTCTTACCTTTCTCTGAGCTGTCACCGATTTGGTCTTGCACCAAGGATCAGGAATAACAGCAACCTTTGGAGCACACAGGGTGAGGACAGAACATGTTTCAAACACTGGACTTCTGAGTATGACTTCTTGCCAAAAACACTGAATGTGGCAATGATTACTGCCTTTGCCAGTGATATCTGGCAGGGAGAAAGGTAGCACATAAGGAGGATTTTTTGCTGCTTTTCTGACATATCCTTTACTGGGAAACATAATTCCTATTACTTTTTCACTGAGTAAATATCATAATTTTATTTTCAATTGCTGTTGCAAATATTTTTTAAGAATTTCACACCGGTGTTAACTTTCTACCAACAGTTGAATTATAATGTAAATTGTGTGTTGGGGATTTGGGGGAGCAAACTGTTGAAAGTTAGCTTTTTGTGAAGCTGTGATTTATTTTTTTCTATAAATTGCCAGATTTATAAATTCTTACTTGAGAAATGCATTTACTTGGTATTAAAATACCATAAATAAATTGTTCTGAACTGTCAGTTTATTCTTACACATTATCTTTAAGAAACATTTTCACTAATGTTTATTGCATGAGACATTCGTATATGCTGAGGCATATTAAACAAAGCCCTTGTTTAAGTATCACAGACATATGCCTTAGGTTGCTGAAATATACAGTTAAGACACATCCATTAGTCCATTCTGCTCTCAGTATTCTTTTCAGTGTCAAGGATTGGATTAGGAATGACTCACAGCTCCTTAAGTCCCTCCGTGTTGAGGGAAAAGCAAGAGGATGTGAGGGAAACAGCAAAAAGGAGCACAGACCTGATGCAGGTATGTGCCAATGATCTCAAACAACGTTGATGGACCACTAGGCCAAATGGCCCATGGTCTAATAGTGTTCTCTGGTAAGTGCTACAAATAAATCCATTATTAGCCAGGGTGGAAGGGTGTTCATGATGTAGAAACCACTGCTGGCTTCACTATTTCAAATCATGCAGTTATTTCTCTTATCTTAAGAAAGAAGCGTGAGGGAATGCATGTATGTGAAGGGAGCATTTATGGAGCATGCCTGCCAGGTTCTTGTTTCTGTCTCTTTGTAGCTCCCAGTTGTATCCTACATATCTGCTGGTGCTTAATTATACCAAGGATATGGCTTTCATCCATAGTCTTTACACAATTTGTAGTTCCATGCATCAACATTGGTTGTATGAGTCAGAAACAAACACAAAAATCCTTTAAATACCATGTCAACATAGAAGCTTTGTGTAATGTGTTATTATTCAGTATCAGACCATCTCTGCTCATGAGGTTCTGATCTTCCTTTCACATGGCAAAATTACAGTTTTGCTATTAGCTGCACTCAGCAAGAGCATAATCAAATTTCATGATTCATTCACTGGAATATTAAGATACAAGAACATTATTAGTGTGATAATACTTCTAATGTATATTTTTTCAATAAAAGCTAATACAGTGTTTATTATTGGAACTACATGGAACAGTATATTCATAACATCCGTATCAACATCCAAGCCATTACCTCCTCATCTGCTGAAGCATGTAGCTACTGGAATGCTGTCCCATTAAGAGATGTGATATAAGTGCAAGTATGTTATTTTTTGTTGTTTGCTTGTTTGTTTTTCTCTAGTTATCATTACTTGACTGAAGTTTATGGAAGTAATGTGTATCAGTGCTAGAGGTAAGGGCAGGCAGATGGGTAGTGACCCTAAGCTCAAAAATGACACAGGATCATAGCTGGAATGGTTTGTTCCTGACAGGTTGGAGAAATAACAGTCTGACAGGAACATCAGAAAGTTCAACAAGGTGGAGCATCAAATCCTGCATCTTGGAAGAAATAATCTCAAGCAACAGCTCAGGCTGTTGGGGACCAACAAGCTGAGAAGCAGCTTTGCCGAAAGCTAAAAATACATGTTCCTTACATTTTTATTATGGCTAGCCCTCATTTATTTTTGTGTTTTAGTTGAAATCTATGGAATGCTGAGCTGGGGGTTTCCTATCTGACTGTCTGTGAAAGCCCAATGACTTTGGTTAGAAGAATCTTCTGTATCATTACTGTGGGGTTCTGTGAAGATGAAGTGCTCTGAGAACTGAAGAGCAAGCAGTATGATGATCGTCTGATAAACTTCTCGGTCCTTGAGCAACTAGAAAAGAGCTTGCAGAGAAGGTGACTTTGGTGATTGGCTGTCTCTGTCTAGTGCTTTTCCCTCCCTGCTCTAAAGGATTTGTCATCTATTTGTTTTGGCAACAGGATGGATGAGTCAGTGTGCTCAACAGCACCCACATTTCATATACTTCACAAACAGCTTCAGGATTTTTTGAGGATTTCGCTTCAGCTCTTTTTTTTCCCCCCCCTAAATATTCTGACTACATCAGTCCTATCCATCTTTCTTGCATATGTTGCTTTGCAGGTGAAGAGGTTATAGAAAATCTGACATAAAGCGTGCTGTTTGATACAGAAAGGCTCAAGACTCATAGACTGCCACTGGCTTCTATGAATACAGAAATGCCTTCTGTATAATTACTGTGTGTCAAACAACAGGATCCACTTACAACTGAGAAGATGAGTGACACAAATATTAAGGCACACACTTCATGTTTCAGTATCAACCTCACTTCCATAAATACTAAAGCTGAGTATACTGCCTCACTTTAAGGAAGGTCACTTGAAAAACTATAAATACATGGCTTCAATTTCTATCTGCTTATAACTAGAATCTAAAGTTTCTCTTCAGTGGACAACGGTTTCTATAAATGAATGTACCAGCGCTGCTTGTTCACCTTTATGGCAGCTCCTGGAGGTGGCCTCCCTACTCATAGTTGTGTGTCGTACTTCCAACACTGTTCAGCACAACACCCACTTAACTCACTGCTCCACAGAAATATAGCAGCAGGCATCAGATCCCAAAGTGATCTACAACATTCCTCTTCATTTGTCTATCCTTTTTTTTCCAGAGAAATCAAAACAGGGCCTGCTTTGTGAAAGAGATTCCAAGAAAGGTCAGTGAACAAACTGCTGCCAGGTTTGTAAGAGCATTGATTCTTCAGGGGAATCATTGATTCTTCAGTTGTCAGTTCTGAAGAAAAACTGCTTTAGCAAGAAGAAAAGCTTTTAGTGCTTTCACATCACAAATACTGGCGGCATCAGTTGCTCTACAACCTTTTTGGTTTTACTTTAATGAAGAAAGGGAAAAAAGGTGGTTACTGACCAATCTGGAATGTGCAAGAAACTCCTCCTCATCATGAAGGAAAATATGAGATGATAACTCTAATACTGTCCTCCAAATGACAATCACTGTGTCTCTGTCGAACTCAAGAAACACATTATTAAGCCACCGTAGGGCACTCCCCGCAGGAAAGAGGCTTGTAGTCTTATTTGTGTTCTGGCGTCTTCAAGGAAGTCTAGACCGCTGCACATGCAACATGATGCTTCTATTCCATTGCTCTCTGATCCACATTTGGTTTGGATTTCAGCTCGTGTGATCATTTTTCAGTGGTTGCTGTTCTTTTTGTTTGCCTGCTGACACTGACCAACAAACAGAAGTATACAGCATGAGAAGTGTCATGCTACTAAATATTCAGTTATGTTAATTAAAAGAATCTCCATATTGAATGCATCAGTTCATTAAATGAAACATAATAGTGCTGAAAGATCTCGTTTGCTAATCTTGAAGTGTGTTATCTTTTTATTAGTGAGTATGTGAAACATCTCAACTGATAAGTAGATGAGGCACCCTTTATATTGGAATACCCGGTACAGCCTTACTATTTGATGTGTGTGACAAGCTCTTACGAAAGGCAGAAGAAACACAAGAATTTCAGCAGGCCAGAGCCCAGTGTAACGCAACAGTGGGTCACTGCAACAAGCAATGGGACGGCTGGTGGCTGTAACAGTGGGGTGATGCTGCCCTACAGAATGCCCATGTAATCTGAAAATCTTGAAAGATTTTGCTACAGATTCATGTAAAAGAAAGAAAATCAGTTATTCCTACTTGCCTTTCAAAGTGGCATGTTTGGAAGCTATCGCTGCAATATTTGGCACAGCGTCCTCCAAATGAAAATGTTGAAACCATCATTTAAATATTGATGCAAAAGCGTGAGTCACAGTCATATTACCTTACAATAGAAACAGAGATAACATCAGCGTAAGAGCAGCTCATTTACAAGCTGCATATCGTAACACCAAACTAGCTTGCAGCAAGTATGTAGCACTAAACACATATGAAGAAAGGCAGTGAGCTCTTTCATAATAAAAAAAAACACAAAACAAGGAGTGGCAACTCTTTGCAGGAGTTACCCTGAGACTATCAATGTTAAGCATTGATTTTTCAAGCCAGAGTCACAAAGTTCCAGCACTAAAAAGTTATACATGGGCTTAACAGTCCAACGACACAGCAGAGCTGTTAGAACAAGGTAATTTCTTTTTCCTTCTGGCATCTTCATATAGAAACATAGAATCACGAGGTTGGAATGAGCCTACAAGATCATCTGGTCCAACCATCCTCCTATCACCATTACTAACCACTATGCTACTAAACCATATCTTGTATCCTTATCTTGGACATCGCCTTGACTTCATAGTGAGCTGATGTTCCCTAGGGAAGAAAATGAATGGAACTGAGACCCACACCTCTTTTTTTAACATTTTCAGTGAAGTTAAATGTTTTGCAGTATGTGAAGCACAAATTCTCTGTATGATGATGGTTCCCCTTAGTTTTTCTCTCTCCACACAGCACTTTTCTGTAGGCTCATGGGCAATTGCATTGAGCTACAACTTCTGCACAGGTGTCTCTGAGATACCTCCCCCTCTCTCTTCCCTTTGTCTCCCGACTTTTATTCTGAAAACAGCTTTTTTTTTAACACTGAAACACACCAGAAACTTAAAACTTTATGGGAGATAAAAAGCTAAAAGAAAACACTTAGTTCACTTCAGATTTCTCTGCTGCTTGCTTTTCCTTGAGTTTCACCTGTCTCTAGATTCTGCAGGTTCTGTTTGATCTCCCCTGTACATCTCCCTCTGGAACTGTGGGAAACAGCCTTTTTTTTTCCCCACAGTCTTTCATTACCGCCTTCTCTCTTCTCTGACCCTGGCAAAAATGAGGGCATTTTACATCCACTCAGAAGGCTATTAATGTTGTTGGGTTATTCTGCAGAGCCTCTACTCCTTATCTGACTTTGCAGAGGTGTTCTTTTACATCTTGTCAGGCAGCCATAGCCCATTGCTATGCACTGTGCAGAGGGGTAATATGATGAAGAATTGCGCTAAAGTCCACATACTGGATGTCTGCTGAGATTCAGGATAGCAACTTGTAGGATTTTGTATGGGTCTGTTTTACATCATGACAATAGTAGAATACTGCTTCTGGTCCCTGGCCAGGAAAGGAGGACCAAGAGGAGAAAAAAATAGTTATATATGGTACACAGTATAGCTGTGTTTGTATACATTCCTTCTCTGTTCCAACTCCAGTGCTGAAGGCAGGCCCACGCTGCAGCCCTTTGCCAGCACAGCTCTGCTACCCACAGAAGTAAGGATGCTTTGCTTGGATGGTATCCTAGCACCCCCACACACCAGAGATAGTGGCAATGCTGTGCTTTTATTGGCAACATGGGCCCATTTAGGTGGGCACTGGTCTGAAATCTCTACATTACCACAGCAAAATTGCTTTACTGCTATCTTATTTCTGCATGTTAAGAAATCCTGCATTTGCAGACATAGCCTTGGCAACTTGGGCTTGAATTAAACCAGACTGTTAGCAGGACACTCTCAATAGCGTGTTGCTCAGGCCAAGTCAGAGAGTGCTTCTAATTTAAACACTGTAGAATAAATATAACCTATTTAAAGTAATATCTCCTCAGTGAAGACAAACATTTAAAGACTATCAGTAAGAAATTACAGGCAAGGGTTAAAAAAAAAGGTCTTTAAATGGTTGTATCACTTTATTTGGATGTGTGTACCTGTAAGAAGGGATCCTGTCCTTCTGCTCTGCACTGGTGAGACCTCACCTGGAGTACTGCATCCAGATGTCCTCAGTACAGGAGAGAAATGGAGCTGTTGGAGCGTGACCAGAGTTTGACCACACAAATGATCCAAGGGATGGAACACGTCTCCTGTGAAGACAGGCTGAGAGAGCTGGGGCTGTTCAGCCTGGAGAGGAGAAGGAAGGCTGTGAGGTGGCCTGATGGCAGCCTTTCAGTATCTAAATGGGAGCTACAGGAAAGAAGGGGACAGACTCTTTATCAGGATCTGTGGTGATAGAACAAGGAAAATGGTTTCAAACTAAAAGAGGAGAGATTGAGATTGGATATAAGAAAGAAATTGGTTTATGTTTGTTTGTTTGTTTTGTTTTTACAGTGAGGGTATTGAGATACTGTAACAGGTTGCCCAGAGATGTGGTGGATGCCCCATCCCTGCAGACACTCAAGGTCAGGCTGAATGGGGCTCTGAGCAACCAGATGTAGCTGTAGGTGTCTGTTAATTGCTGAGTAACTAGGCATTGCTAGCCATGCACGTTGCTCTTACTATCCATTTAAGGCATGTTTAGTACTCAGAATCCATTTAAACAGATACAGTATTTATTACGCTCATTTTCAACAAACATAAATTTGTTTCACTTTTTCAACATTTCCATCTTTTGCCAGCTCTGCCTACATGAACATTAATTAACACCACAAGTAAAGAGAGAAAATATTGAATTATTGAGCAGTTTATAAAAAATGGCTGGATAAAAGATGTTTATATGGTTATGGTAAATCTGAAGCTTTTGACTGACAAGAAATTTAAAGCATAAACTGCATTTCCTGAACAAAGGAGCACAGAACTGTTTTGGCTTTCTTAGTAACATTTTGCCCCTGCTGAAATGTAGCATAAAGCACCTGTTTAAAATAATGAACAAGACAGACTGACTGCATTAATTTCTCAGGAAAGCTGAACTCATGTATTATTACGAGTGCTTACTTGACAGTATGACAAAAAGAAGCCCTTTCTATATTCACAAAATAAGTCATGCATGGACATCAAAATCTTTCTCTCTTACCCTATGCACCATGCACACAAGCAGTTCCTGGACACCAACTAAATCTTTGCCATTTCTTTTGGTATCAGGGTGCCCAATGAGACAACTCTCTGTGCTTTGATAGCTCCCTGTTTTCTAGACACCCTCCAAGGACATGGGTCTTCTACCAGCAACCTGCAGCTGACCTGTCTGATAACCAGGCATTCTAGATCCCACCCAACTACCTTCTTTCCTTCATTCACAGTCTATTTTATAGATAAAAGCAGTTTGGTCAAAGAATAAGCCTTTAGTCAGCACAGCAACCAGATGACTCTCACTCAACTTTTCTCACATCATGTCACCTCCACCCAAGTGACATTTGAAAACCTAATAGGTGTTCCTGACAAAATAAAAACAGTTTAAAAATCCAGAGTGATGTGCGCCATGAAGCTCCTTGTGGAGCTGTGGCTTCTGCATCAGGTGTTAGCTGTACTGTTGTATTTCATTCTTTTTTCACACACAAAACTTGGCTCTGAGGTTCCAGACCTTGGTGTATTCAGCTCTGCAGCCTCCCTCCTCTCCACTGACATTCCTTAAGGCTATGGCAGTGGGAAGGGCTTGTGTTGGCTTGATTCTTTGGTATCTGGGTTTCAAAGGCGTATAATCTGGAAAACAATCTGAATTTTGGGGGCAGGCTAGAAGTGGTGGTGGCCAAGTGCACTGAAATTTTTCAGAATGTGTGTTTTTCCACAAGATTTTGACTCAGTCTACATCTCTGTAGACAACTCTGCAGAGTTTTTGTCAACATGTGCATCCATTGACATTGTGTGACAAAGATTCACAGAATCATAGCATCATAGAATGGTTTCAATTGGAAGAGACCTCAGAGTCCATGCTGCTCCAACCCCTGCCATGGACAGGGCTGCCCCCACCAGCTCAGGCTGCCCAAGGCCCCATCCAGCCTGGCCTTGAGTGCCTCCATGGATGGAGGTTGGGGCTAGATGATCTTTGAGGTCTGTTCCAACTCAAACCCTTCTGAGATCCTACAATTCTAGTGGCATTGCCACTGTTGTCAGTTCTAATTACTTTAATACAAGATTTACAGTACTTAGAGTTCTGGATTAAAATTATTGCTTGCAAGTATAGTTATATATTTTTAAAATCTAGATGTTTCTCACTCAGATTCAAGAAGAAGACAAAAATAATTACATTTTTCAAATCAAGCAGTGTTTGAGTTGGGCTCGGCAACATATTTGTTTCCTCTAACTGGGCTTTGGAAGACAGCTCTCAGGAGGTCTTTTGGGTCTCCTATAGCTTATCTTCATTTCTGTATACCTTCTGTTCTTTCTGTAGAGTGACGTGGATGCATCAGGATTATCCCACTTGAAGGGAACTACTTTTTTACTGCCTTCCTTTGTGAAGTATTGAAAGAGGAGCCTACGCCATAGTGCTACAGTAGAAATATGTGAATTTTTGCTATCACTGCACTGGATTTAAGCAAATTCTCTTAATTCTGCACTAACCTGAGCTCTTACATCATGGAGTAGATCTAAAACTAATTAGAACAAAATGTTTCAAGTGAGACACATCCTATGTCTACAGAGTCCAGAATGAGAGGGTTGAATAAAACGTATAATCAAATAGATACTATTTTTGTAGAAAGCTAATCATATGATGGGAAATCCATTTTAGTGTATTTGAGGAAATGTATCCTCCTGTTCTGGTTTTCTGTTTTGGTTTGGTTATTACACAATGAGTTCCCAACATCCACAGGCAGAGCATTAAGAATTCAGTACAGATTATTCCATGGTGGTCCAGTTGATTAGCGCAAGGTAATCAAAAGACCCACAGGTCCCATAGAATCCACAGACTTCTTTGTCTATGAACCTTAAAAGCTTTTGACATATCTCTGCAGATTTCTTGCAGCATTGTAATGTTTATGGCATTTATTTTAAAGAGAGGAAGGAAGGCCCAGCGCAGCCACTGCTGACTACTGGCATGCAGCACATTGCTCAGGAACCAGCAGAGACACAATTCTCTGGTCTAAGTTGAACCCACAGCAGATAGGTACTAACATAATGTGTTTTTAACACTGCCATCCCAATCCTTTGATCATTCCACACCTCAAGAGCTCTGCCAAGCCAACCTGCAGTGGACAAAGTCCCTGAGGTTGTCCTTACACTGTTGGTGGGAATCAGTCAGCAACAGCTGTTATTTATTGCTGTGCACTGGTCAGATGGTGGTGTGTAATTGCACTGCACTGCAGGTATCTATGCTGTTATACTTGCATTTCTGTTTCCATTTTTTCCTTCTGTCTTGGTAAGTAGCACTTATCTCAGCCTACAAGTTATAATTCAGTTCCAGTTTTCTCCCTCATCCTATTTGGAGGTAGTGAGCAAGTGGCCGTGTGGTACTGAGATGCTGCTGGGATACACCTCAATATGAAGCCCAGTGGTGCCCAATCTCTGCTCTTCTGAGTGTCCTTCGGTGCAGGAGAATGCTTACACTGCAATTGACATATAAAGTTTCCCCCACAAATACCAGCAAAAAAGGCCACCAGTGATGAGATCCCAGGGATTTTAATACTAAAATATATATATATATAATAATAATAATTTAAAAAAAAAAATAAAAAAGAAGGTCCAGGTTTTAATGAAGAGATCAACAGTGAATAGGTTTGGATAGGTTTGGGATTTTAATAAAATGGTATTTTCATCTTTTAGCATTTTATGTTTTACATGACAGAAAAAGTCTGTTTTCATCTGCTTGTTTTTCCTAATGTAGATGAGCAGAAACAGTGGATAAAGAGCTTTGTTATCAGTATGCAAGACATTCACAGAGTGCTCTGAAATCAAATTAAGAGTATGTGGTTAAGTACACGTAATCCTTGTAATTATTCTGTTCTCTGGACTGCATGGTGGAACCTGGGTTATTTATATTATATCTTCAGAGATATACTACATGTTGACTGTGATGACCCATCAGCTCCAGCCAAAGTGTTCAGCCCCGGAGTTTGATCTCTTGCTCATTCATTTTAGTTTTGAAATAACCTTCATTCTGATCTCTGATGGAGCTAATAAGCAGTGCTTACATGCTTCAGTATCCCTGAAGCAGTTAATAACACAGTACATAATTGCTGGTAAGAAGCATATTTTTGATGAGAATATTGCTATTCCAAGCCATGATTAGTCATTTAAAATCAGTAAAGTGCTGTTTATGTAGCTCCTTCAGTACAAATATTATGTAGTGGGCTGTTGATGGCGTCTCTGAATATTCAGGAACAAGTGGAGAAGATTTAGGGACCTGAGCACTTGTTCAAACATTGACTCAAATACCACTACATCTGAAGAGATGGTTACTCTTGCCTTTACCAAAACTGAAAGTGATGATGCTTTCTCCTTGTTCTCTTCAGTAGGAGTTTGACAGTGCCCAAGCATATCTTTGTTTTCCAGCAATAATTGAAAACAGACCATTACGTGTATATTCTGGGCACTCAGGGCACTTTTGTCTATTTCAGCTGAACTTTGTATAAGTTTTTGAAAGGTGAACTATAAAAACTGGGGCAGATACCTTAAGTCTTCATTAATTGTGAATATATGACACCTCAACTTTGCAACTGTTCAAAACTATCATTCTATGTTGCTGTTTTTGAGCTTGAAAGCTTCATAGAAATGCAATGAAAGGAACTGTTTATCAGTTTATAATTTAAGTACAATTTAATCTTAATAAATCATAGAATCACCAAGGTTGAAAAGACCTTCAGGATCATCCAGTCCAACCATTCTCCCACCACCAATATTTCCCCACTAACCCATGTCCCTCAATACATCAAACATTTCTTGAACATCTCCAGAGACAATGACTTCACCACCTTCCGGGGCAGCCCACTCTAGCATCTGGCTAAAGTATCTGTACATTGAAACTTGTCTTCTTGGCCCATGGGGATAGCACTCTCTCTGGTCATCAGGTTTATTTCCTCCTGTCATTCTCCCACCTCTGAGCCTTAACTTGAAGGATGAGTTTTTAGTTTTCACTGACAATGTTCATTTCTTCACATTTTCAGGGCAGGCAAGTATAAAAAAAAAAATAATACCCAGAACAAAGTGCTGGATGCAATAGCTCTGATCCAGAAAAATATTTCCATTCAGAAAAGGTGTTTAAGTGGATTCTAATGTCCAATGAGACTTCAGTGAGAAAGATGTAGTTGTGTGTTTCCAGACTAAGACGAGGCAGTATCTGCTGTGAAGCAGGGACTCCCTAGAAGGCTTCAGGAAAGCAAATGTTTCACAACTGGTTTTGCTAGAAAGAGCACAGTGGCAAAAGAGATGACTGCTTCTGAAGGTAACCTTAGCTACATTTCTCTCTGCAAGAAGATGCTACCAAGGATGTCTTTTCATTGTGAGCTTTTGACTTGTAGCAGCAATTGCAACATTTTGTTATTGCACAAGCCATCCGCAAACCCTGCATACAGGAAAAACCATGGCCTTTTTAAACAGAGGGAGCTGAAAGTACCAAATGCAGTGAAAAGAAGAATCAAACATTTTTCTACACAGAGTAGAAAATAACTTTTAGGACAGGGAGAGTCTTTGCATTGATGGAAACTATGTGAACATTCAGAGAGATTCATTATCACTTTGTTAAGCATTTCCATCCACTCATGAATCTTGCTACAAGTGAAGGAAAGAATGAAAGACGGTACTGCTTTGCACTGAACTTACCTGATGCTTCTGCTGTGATGTGGTGCCTGTCATACTTTGAATATGCTTTCCAGCTGTTTCATACATTTGTCTCTTGACACTTGAGGAGAGGGGAAATCACCCTATCAGATTTACCAGCTGTTCTTGGTGTTACCTGGATGGATTTTCATGCTCAGGAGGGAATTGTCACAGTTTAAACGAAAATCTACCTGCGTCCGTGACAGGGCCGCAGGCCCCACAGGGCCACTAGGCCAAAAGGAAAAGTTAATTAGGAAAAGAAAAGAGCAGCAATGATCTAAGGAGGCACACTTATTTACTAAATACTATATCGAAATACAGAATAACACAATATAATAAAATATAATTGAAATTAAGCTAACGAATCAAGCAAGATAGGAGAGAGAATGAGTCCCAAAACCGAGAGGCCTACTGTAAACTCTAGGCGAAACAGCGAAGGCTCCCACATGCTCTCCTGAATGCCAGAACTCGAAAGACATCAGTCCAGCCTGGGAGCGAGATAATATAGTGTCCAGGTCCCGTGACTTATCTCTGACTGTGATGTTCTCTGGGATATGTAGTGTTCTTCTGTAAGCTGCACATCCAGTAAAATTATTCATGCTTTATATGATGTTATGTGGAATACTGATAGCAAAATTACAAAATTATTAAACCATGACAGAATATTATTCCTGCGTGAATTCTGAAGCTGTGAAATAACACTTTCCTACAAATTACCTCAGTGCTGGTTGCCCTTTGTTACACTTTTAAATTTATTTTTGCAAAAGTAATTGTTATCCTAGGGCAGGACTTCTGGAAGGCTGAATTGTGGGAAAGGGAAGCTTTCCTGATATTCTGGACCAGTGTGGTCTTCAGGATGTTTTAGATCTATCTGGGCACTTGGAGAAGTTAGAGCAGATGGTAATGCACAAACTGGTGATAACTGATAAATGATGCTGTCGTCAAGCTGGAGCTGACCACCCACTGCTTTGGTGCTCTTAGCATTCAAACATGGGAGGAAAAGAAGGATGTTACCTTCAGATCCAGAAGGCCAGGCACTTTTTTACTGAACAGAAGAGGCTGTTACAGAGGTCACACAGGAACTGCTTCTAATTTTGTGTTAGAAACCTTCCTAACGCTCTGGGATCTTTCTTCCAACCATTGTCTCAATTACTTAGGGCTGGTTTGTACTTTTTAAGTGGTTCACAACAATGTGGCAAATTACATAGCTAAAAGATTTAACATAGAGATAACATTAAAAAAGCAAATATAAATAATTCTTAAACATGTTTTTTGTTCCAGGCAAAAGCAGAAAAAAATCTACAGTGTAGTATGTTTGGTCAAATATACAAAGCCAGACTAATAATGGTTATAATACAGTATGTGATACAGTATGTGATACAGTAAAACAGTATGACTACAGCTGTTGTAGGTTTCTAATAGGTTCAACACCATAATGCATTTCTTACTTTTTTTTAGCACATGTAAGTATATGAGTGTGCAGCTCCCCTGGGCTATGCTGTAAGCTTGCCATAAGCTTGGTTGTCTGTTGTGTCTGTGCACACACACACAGCTCTCTGCCATGCCAAACAGTGTGCTTATCCATATGTTGCTGGCAGGTGAAAATAGAACAGCTGTGATTATCCACCTTGTGGGCTGTACCATGAATTTTTCCTTATAGGCAGCTTCTCTTTGTTAAATTCACTGAATTAATTGTAGTTAACAAGAACATCAGTTATGAAAATTGGAAGGCAAGAAACAATATCGAAACATTATGATGTGCTGCAAGAAGTGCCCTGCACCAACATCACTGCAGATTAGTTTGTACTGTTGTTACTTATACAAATTGTTGTGACAATAAAGATGAATGTACATTAGGTTATAATTGCTTCCATATCCACAGGAGCTGTGCTCTTGGCTTCTTCTCCCTGCTCTCCTGCTCCTGGAAGGTGAGGGCCATCATTCCACCATGTGATAATAGAGCTGCTTTGTAGGACATGGTTGAAGTCCTTGAAGAGGGCCTTGTGATGAACCTGTTAGAAATTCTGTACTACTGCAAGGTGAGAACAGATGTAATATGATCATTAAGAGGTACATATCAAAGGATTACCTGGGCTTTCATCAGCACAACAGCCCACTCAGAGCTGAGAGGCAAAACTGAGTCAAGCAGGTTTAGTGCAATTAGTGCACCTGTTGGCAGTGATAAGAATCAGCATTGCACATTTGGTCACCAAGGTTTCATGAGGTTTCCAGTGATGGTGTGAAATTTATAGCCTATATCTCTTTGGACAGCATACATTGTGTCTTCATATACAGACTTTCCATTTCTGATTTTTCAGCTAGTGAAAAGCCAAACATCATAGTCCACAGTCTACTAGAATAAGACAGAAGAGCCGCTCTCCCCCCACTATGCTATGCTCAGCTTGCCTGCCATTTCGTAGAACTGTAGAATGGTTTAGGTTGGAAGGCACCTTTTAGACCATCTAGTTCCAACCCTTCTGCTATAGGCAGGGACACCTCCCACTAGACTAAAGCCCCATCCAGCCCGACCTTGAATGCTTCCAAGGAGGGGACATTCACAGTCTCACTGAGCAACCTGTTTCAGTGTCTCACCACCCCCACAGTAAAGAATTTGCTCTTACTATCCAGTCTAAATTTACCCTCTTCCAGTTTAAGTTTTCCCTCATCCTGTTGCTACATGCCCTTATAAAATCACCAGACCAGGCTGCCCAGAGCTACATCCAGCCTGGCCTTGAATGCCTCCAGGGATGGGGCATCCACAGCCTCCTTTGGCAACCTGTTCCAGTGTGTCACCACCCTCTGTGTGAAAAACTTTCTCCTAATATTTATCCTAAACCTTCCCTGTCTTAGTTTTAAACCATTCCCTCTTGTCCTATCACTACCCACCTTTGTAAACAGCCATTTCCCCTCCTGTTTAAACACTCCCTTCAAGTACTGGAAGACCACGATGAGGTCTCCCCGGAGCCTTCTCTTCTCTAAGCTAAACAAGCCCAGTTCCCTCAACTTTTCCTCATAGATGTGGTACAAATAGGCAGTGAAGAGTGCTCTTTCTATAACATTGCTGAAAAATGAGATGCAGGCAGATAAATGCTTTTTATTTTTTTCAGAAGAGAAAACGAAACAAAAAGATAGCAGTTTCTAAACTTATTTTCCTCATTTTTCATGATAAATCTGAATTGAGCACAGAAAGGGATATCATGCCTGAGGTGACTGTTCGTACAGGAGGGCAATGGCAAGTAAAGGAATTGGGTATTATTATGCTGCTATTATTTCTTTGCTCTGGCATGTTCAAGGGTAAATGAATCATCATTACCACACCCATAAAAAGTGGTTAAATTTAAGTTTTAGGTGACTACAAACACAAACCCAGCACCAGAAATTAACCAAATGCCCTCTTTATTTCCACCTCACTCTGCTCCTCATTCACAGCCACTTCATTGAGTGTCAATTGATCACAGCATTTCACTGCTGCCATCTTTGAAGAAGCAGCCTACAGCAACCGGAAGATAAATTTGGTCTTAAGGTAGAATTCATCATCTCATTAGAAATAGGTGGCTTGCTTTTCTGCTACAAAGGGAAAGAGGCACTTTTGGGGTAAAATAAGTGTTGTTTTACAGGTGGCTGCTAACACTGGCTAGATGGATCCCGCTCCTGTGCCTGCTCCTCTCCATTTTAGAAGAAAACTCAAAATGAGTAGCTCAGTTGTGTAGCTATCCAAGCTCAGGTGAGATAAACTTTACCGTCAATGTCACTACATTTACCTAAATAAAACAAGCAATGCCACCCCCAGTTCTTCATCTGCATGTCCCTTCCTTACCTGTTGCTTTCCATTTTTTCAGTCTTTCCATTATTCCCCTCTGCGCAAAGGGCACTGAGCTTCCTGCAGAGCACAGCACAGTCTCCCGCCTCTCAGTGATCTGGGGAATGGGCGCTCATATGGCCATTTCAGAAGTGACAGGACCCGGCAAAGAAGATGCCGCATCGTAACACTTTTGTTTCTTCAGCAGTACTGTAGGCTGACCGTATCTGGATGCCCAACCAGCTGTGGGGGCAGTAACCTCAGATGCACTTAACAGCCAAAGCTGGGATGGCGCTGAAGCACCTGTCCAAACATTTTTTTCCTGCCAGTTGTTCATGGTTCTGTTCTGGCCCTCCTTTTACCTGTAAATGAACCCCTTATACATGAAGCAATACGTTCACAAACACAGGGACATGGTTAGTGATGGCACGGTGATGATGGATCAGCCATTGGATTAGATGATAAGATAGTGGTCTTTTCCAATATCAGTGATTCTATAGATCCTGTGGAGAACTGAAGGTATACACTGCACCTTCATCACCACTTTGCATGAGAATACATCTGAAATCCATTTGACCTCTTCATAGAATGTTTACATTGTCAATGTCTGAGAAACATAAACCCTAGACTATCAGAAAATTCATTTGGTTGCAGTCTGTACTGTTCATGTAGGGGGAAAAAATGAAGAAACTAAGGTCAAGGTGATGAAAGAGAGAGACAAAATAAGGCCTTTAAATTGCAATTTGTTGCAAATGAATATTAAAAGCAGATCCAAACATTCTGTTTTGTGCAGCAACAGTCAACTCTGATTCTTTCAGCTGATCTCTCCTTCCCTGAGTTTTTGTTTAGTAAGTTTGTTACCCGTCAGCTCTGATCAGGAGGGGGATTTGTTAGTGCTGAGGCAACAAACAGCCCCACAGCTATCAACCCCGCAGGGAGAGGAGTGGCAATATGCCAGAGCCCAGCACTCTCTAGCCAGGCCTTTTCAGACAGTCCACATGAGGAGGGCTTAATGTTTCAATATTCATTTCACCTGTTTGAAGGTATCTGATGAAACACAGGATCTTGATGTAGCAGAGAAACTTACTGAAATCACAACTCAGTATAGCAATTGCAATACGGATGAGTGAAAGTAAAAAAACGATAACACGATTCCCATTATTGACCTCTATACGCCCACTGTCAGGATGTTGGACATCCCTAATTGCTAGGAAGGAGCATGTGGCTTGAAGCCGGCTCAAGCCCATTGCTTTCTTCCAAGTTAATTTTGAAGATTGAGTGGCTTCTGCACTCAGTGTTGGACTGAGCCATGTAGCCACTTGGCCCATACTGCTCTGGCTGTCTCATAAAGACATTCATGCTCTCCTGATGAATTCAAGCGAGGCTTTTCACACAGCTCGTGACTAAATTAACTGACAAAAGTACTTATCTACATAGAAAAAGCAAGCCACCTTCCAGTCCCCATAGTGCTAAGTTTATCTTCCTTTACAACAGATGTGGTCACTCCCTATATTTACCTTTGAGCTTCAAGAGCACATCATCCTTTCCCAGCTGCTGAAGATTCTCCATTGTAGAGATTTGTTGGCCATTCACACAAACCTGACACAGTGCAGAGAAACACAGCACATTATTTGCTGTTACAACTGAGGAGTTAGGATTGTTCTTTTCATATACATTTAGACGTACATATATTGAAAACTTGTGTGCATGCATGTGCGTTCTCATATAAAACAGGACACAATAAGCAATTTCCTTGGGATAAGGTACAGGTCCCTGGATAGAGAACGTCTTTCGAAGTGGTTTCTCTCACTGAACAAATCTGATGTCAGCAGAATTTGTGAGCCAGAAAATGAGCAACGCAGTTATCTTTTGCTTCCAGCTTTAAGGAACAGTTTTGAAAACCAATGGGAAACATTTATTCACCCCACATTTGCTGTTGCAATAAACCCAGTTTCATTTTCAAAGCCAGGCAACAGCATGCGGGAATTTCACACACTTGGTGATTTTTATAGTGCGTGAAAACATCTGTATTTCCTCCTTTGGTGGTTAGGTAATTTCTGTCGCAACCACAATACACTTAAATAGCTCAGTCATATTTAATGTGATGTTCTGCTATTACTCTGCGGTCAGCGTTATCATTATGCCTCTTTCTTACGTTTTATTTTCTGTGCTCTTTCTGATACTACTGTATCTCCCAAAGTGAATTTCCATTGCTGCATTACCAGCAGCTACCTGGGGTTGCCAGACCCACAGCCTGGCAGAGCTGAGGTGCAGTGCTTCCATGCCCCAGATCTGCCCATGAAAGGCTCAGACACTCTGCAGCAGGAGACCAGGATGGCTACACATTGGCCTAGACACTCCATTGGTGTTTCTACATCATTTCTGATGGGTGCATGCACCCTGGCTCTCCAGCAGGTGGATACACCATAATGAGAGTCTCTATTCTCAAACGGTGGTAATTCTGTTCATACAGGATGATGACTCTACACAGCTGACAACAATTATATACAGAGAACAGTGGACAGTGGTTCAGTGTCCAGATGGATTGCGAGCATCCTAGTGAAAGGGTTTCAAATTATAAGAAGAGAGATTGAGACTAGTTATAAGGAAAAGGTTGTGTTTTTTATAACAATGAGGGTGGTGAGGCACTGGCACAGGTTGCCCTGAGGTGGTGGAAGGTCTGTCCCTGAAGACTCTCAAGGCCAGGCCGGAGGGGGCTCTGAGCAACCTGATGTAGCTGTAGGTGTCCCTGTTCACTGTAGGGGAGTTGGACCAGATGACCTTTAAGGGCCACTTCCAACTCAAGTGATTTTTCTGCCATGATTCTCAATTCTATACAGAAAACATGCAGCTGGGATTTGAAACAGCCTCACATAAATAAAAAAAGAAAGGAAAAAAAGAAAAAAAAAAAAAAAAAAGAAAGGAAAGGAAAGGGAAATACTGTAAAGCATCTTAAATGCCAAAGGTTTGCACCACATTCTCTCTGATTGAAGAATATAGTCTTTTTCAAACTGAGGGACTAACTAGCCACCTAAGAAGGATACAGTAAAAAAAAAAAAAAAGCAGAGTGACACAGCTAAACTACAGCTTTTCTAAAGGATTTAATTGGGAGAGGGAGCCACACATGATCTAGGTGAGAAGACATGCTCATGCACCAAAATACCAGCTGCCTCAGGAATCGCCATTGATGGAATAGTGTCACAGCATAACATCTCAATGGTGAAGAGTATTCTTCATGACAAACCCTGTATGCATGTGGCTGTTAAGCAGTCAAATGCAGAGTTAGCAGATTAGGGTGACAGAGGTTCATAGTTAACTTAGCTGGACTCTTTCTCTTCTCAGTCTGATTCAGTTACAGCAGCACTGCTCGCAAGGCGATCAATTGCACTAAGAAGCGTTAGGGGCTTAAAAAGTGGATATTTGGAAGATTTTTGAAATCCAGAAAACAAGATCAGTCAAGGAAGCATCAAATATCTGGGGAAAACACTTAGTAAAGCAAGGGTATGTTTCATCTTGGAGTTGAATTAGAGGTCAGTGAGCCAGGAAAACTTGATGGAACACTGCTGTGAACATCAGATGTCTGGTAGGTTTAATAACGCTACAATTTAAAATAAAAAGGATCATCTTATCAGTCTCTCGAAAAATCAGATGGCTGCCTGTCTTAAGGCTGTAATTAATGCATGAACAAATAGATGAGGACATTATGCAGGCAGTATTTTATTTAATCAAATTATGATTAAGGTAATCTGTTTCGCAGAATCACAGAATTGTAGGGGTTGGAAGGGACCTCCAGAGATCATCGAGTCCAACCCCCTGCCAAAGCAGGCTCCCTACACCACGTCACACAGGTAGGCGTCCAGGCGGGTCTTGAATATCTCCAGAGAAGGAGACTCCACCACCTCCCTGGGCAGCCTGTTCCAGTGCTCTGTCACCCTCACCGTAAAGAAATTCTTCCTCACATTTGTGCAGAACTTCCTGTGCTCCAGTTTCTGGCCATTTGCCCTTGTCCTGTCTCCACACACTGCTGAAAAGAGTCTGCCCTCACCACTTTGTCCCCCACACCTCAGATATTTATAGACCAGGATGAGGTCCCCTCTCAGTCTTCTTTACTCAAGGCTAAACAGACCCAGTTCACTTAGCCTTTCTTCATAAGTGAGCTGCTCCAGGCCCTTCACCATCTTTGTGGCCCTTTGCTGGACTCTTTCCAACAGAGCTTTGTTTATTTTTTAAAATATTTTTATTTTATGTAACATACATATGTATATATTATGTTTTTTAAAATGCATATTATTTCTTGTATTTGATGTAATTGTACAAGATGAGCAAATTTTCTCTGGCAGCTGGTGTTGTACCTAAGATGACAATTCTTACTAGTAGCATTGGTCTGAGTTCCTTACAAACTCTACAGAATGACCAGTCAGTCTATTTTTTAAATAGTTTCACTTAGGTAATGGTAAAGCCTGAAGCAAGTTTCAAAACCGTACTTATGAGGATTTGCATTATAGATTTGTAATTTATGTTTCTTGTTCCTCCTGTGTGGTGTAACAGTGACCTGAGGTATCAGTAACTGCAAAGAGTATCAGCATACACTCATTACCTCCTCTCTGTAGAATCATAGAATCATAGAATTACCCAGGTTGGAAAAGACCTTGAAGATCATCAAGTACAACCACAGTCTAACCAGTACCCTAACTCTAACAACCCTACACTAAATCATATCCCTGAGTACCACATCCAAACGGCTCTTAAACACAACCAGGGATGGCAATTAAACCACCTCCCTGGGGAGCCTATTCCAGTACCTAACTACCCTTTCTGTAAAGAAGTTCTTCCTAATATCAACCTAAACTTGCCCAGGTGCAACTTGAGGCCATTTCCCCTCGTCCTGTCACTTGTCACTAGTGAGAAGAGACTTGCCCCACTCTCACTGTAAGAATCTTTCAGGTACTGGAAGAGGGCGATGTAGCTTTGAAGTTTTCAGTTTGCAAAAGGTGATGATCAGCAACAGAGCCACAGTCATATTCCATTTTCGGAAATAAGAAAAAAGAAAAAAGGAAATGACAAAATATCCATTTGGCTTAAGAACAACTGGTAGAGGTACAGATGTAATAAAGCTACAATCAGTTACTTGGAGCAGCGACTAAGTCAATCAGCAAGGCCTCCATACCTGTGGTGACGTAAGATAACCGATGCCTTTCACTGAATAGCTGCTCATTCTGGTGAAAGCAAAGTCTATACAGACATCTGTTTGGAGGACAGGACTCAAAAAATCATCATAAAGACACATCAAAGGTTCCTCAGACTCTGTTTACTTGAAAGCTATGCATCCGTCTCAGTTTTGAGTGTTATACCCTACCTGCACTGTTGCTCTTCCTTCTAGTTTTGATGGAGGCATTACTTCTGGAGTGACCTATGTACATGGTTGTTCAATGCCTCCCAAAGGCACAGTCTATGTTATTTCAGCCAAGTCAACCACCAGCAGCTGCAGGCGCACTGATATCCCACACCTTTGCAACTTAACATCAGAATTTGGTACTAATTGTTAACAACGTATTGATAACAGCAACACACTCAAAAAGAAACATCCACCCACATCCCTCAATTTTTCTCAAAACACTTTTGAAAATCACTAAGCTCCCAGTCAAAAATCAAGTGTCTCCTGTACTGCATGTTTTAAAGGGGTTTTGGCTTTGTTTCTAAAAGCAGTAATATATTTACTTTCGTTTCTAAAAGCAAACATATCAAGGAAGACTTTGCTGACTTCAACAAGGTTATTATGGTGTGAAAATAAGAGATAATTAAACTGTCAAAATCTTCAAAGCCCAATCTGAGAAATTACCAAGTACCTCAAGTGTTTTAAGCCACAAAATAAATGATCTGGAAACAAATTATCTACAGTGTTTTGACAAACAACTACTGCTTCCAAGGAAGAATATTGTGTAAAATTAAATGGCACTTCTAAAAGAAGAGAATTCTACTGGTCTGACGCATATATATATATATATATATATATATATATATATATATATATTACCATCAACCTAAATATTAACAAAGCGGTTTATTGACAACTTCACAGGGTTTCGACAAAGTTTTGGGTAACCTATTTAATATATGTTGAGTCCAGTTGTTAGGTGATAATTGTTTTTAGAAGGAGGAAGCTTAAATAAAGTGTACTTACAACCACACTGCGCCAATTAAAGGAAACACAGGTACTTACCCAGCACTATGGATCGCCTTGACAAGTTAGAAGAACTGGGATATAAATCCTGGAAGAGGTACCCACACCATAGTAGAAACCATCTGCCTAAACTTCACAGGTCAAAAGCAAGCAATGCTCACAAATAACACAAACAGCTTTATGTAAAGATAAAGGTACTTCGGTGGAAAAAAATAAATTAGCTGGCAGTGTCTGTTGTTAAGATTCATGCCTTTCAGTCTGGACTTTTCTCTGTTAATACTGCATACTTTAAAGGTACCTTAATATTTTAAAGCCTTTTTCTAAACAAATTACTAAATAAATAAATAAATCTTTCAATTGAAGTGATTTCTAAGATGAAAGAATTGAATGCTTGATTAAAATACAAACCTAACCTGAAATTTCTGCAGAAGTCAATTTGGTTTAGCTAAAGGAACGCACAACTACATTCTTAGAAACTTGTTGACAAAAAGATCACAAGTAAAAGAGGGTTTCTTAAAGCAGGATGTGTTTTGTGACTGAAAATGTAATGTGAATAAAAATACAGCCATAGAGCTTCCAAGCTTTATGGTATGGTGAGTTGTTACCATCAAGGTTATTAAGAACATATACTAATAAATCTGTAGGTAGACAATTTGTTTTTATGCTACTCAATTTCTTCGCTCTTCCACAAAATCTTTTTCTTAGAGGCTGCAGCTGAAGACAGACTTTGACAGACTCAGTGCTGCCTAGGATAAATAGGACTGCCTGTAATCAAAACTGCAAACAAAAGCTGCTCTAAGTGTACAAAGCTGTTCCTTTAATAGGAACGTTCCCTTCAGAAATAAGAAAAGCTATCAACTCTGAGCATCCTATGCTGTTTCTACACCAGTAACTGCACAGAATACTCATCATCTCAATGGGACACCCGCTAATACAACCTGACGACATTCAGAGAAACAGGATTTGGACCTCAGTTCAATATTCAGCCATTGCCTCAAGAGAATCATACTGACCACAAGAAGAAAATCCCCACCCCCTGAAATAAATTTGCTACAGCTGTGGGATCAAGCTGAAGACTAGAGACAATTTGCTGATAAAAGTAAAAAAGGCTGTATTTTTAAATCTTTCCTACTATATACAAGAACAAATGCAGGATGTGATGTTTGCTTAGTTTTATTAATTTATTTTGCAGGAGTCTGCAACTCGGAGTATGCACTTTCTGGAGGTACCATGCATGCATAGCCTCTGAATGCCTTTATACAATTTCATCTCTTAGTAATAAGTTCATTCACAGCATACACAAATCTAGGATGTAGACACCATATATACAGGATTAAACAAGATCGTGTCTCCTTGTTTTAATGAAAAAAAATTTAACAGGGTTTCACACAGCAGGAAATATGGATTAGATACACTGGTGCCACCATAAATAAATAAATTCCAAGAACACAATTGTTTTAAATCGTTTCAAATGTACTGAAAGTCCAGGATTATAATATTGCATTAACTCCACTGACTTATGATTATTCAAAACCAAGAAAATAGTTGCATCAACACTGATGGACATAAACAGCAATGAAAGCCCCAAACTGAAGAATCCGGCAAAATTCAGTCACGGCCAGCTTCAAATAACGCTGACATTTTGAAACAAAACAAATGCAGCAGCACATAGAAACAGTACTGACTATAAGATGTGTAACTGTGCACGTCTTCTTTCTTTACGGGATGGGGAGTCGTTGTACTACAGAGCACATAAGTTCTATTGTGCCAAAGAAGCTGATGAATTGTTTATGTCCAACGGTCCACTTCTTGTCAGGACAGTTGTTTTCACATTCTAGGGCGTATCACTGAACTCTGAATAGCAACTATCATCCTGATGACAAATATTCTCACATTCTTTTTTAAA
Organism: Coturnix japonica; assembly: GCF_054131305.1. Classification (NCBI taxonomy): domain Eukaryota; kingdom Metazoa; phylum Chordata; class Aves; order Galliformes; family Phasianidae; genus Coturnix; species Coturnix japonica. The sequence continues at coordinate 105,828,371 of NC_140663.1, read as the reverse complement.
ACATTCGTTTTTGTTTTCATTTTTCCTTGTTTCCATTTCAAGTCAAGTATCTTTATTTCAGTTTCGAGGGTTTTTTACAATCAATTTAAAGTGTAAAAGTATTCGGAAATTGAAATGAGAGATGTATAACTGGGAGAGATAAGGTAACCGAAGGGGTCTTATTAAAAATGTGACTTAGTAGCATAACATATTCGGAAAGTACTGAGACCAGCTCTTTTAAGAATTATTACACCTTTTCACTGCACCTCCCAGACTTCAAGAGGAACACACACATACCACAGACACACAGATACACAATTCAATCTGATCTAAGACTACATTTTACAAAGTACTTCCTTTTGCTTGACTTCCCACCCCTTTCCTCTTCAACCAAACAAGACTAATAATTACATCAAATTAAAAGTAGATTGAACGTTCAGGATTTTTTTTTTCCTTTTTTTTTGGTTTACGATACTCTGAATTATTTTCCACAAGCCCCACTTCTAAATAAACTTTTAAAGAACTACAGTAGTATTCTATACTTATAGGGATTTCATCTTAATAGCACAGTAAATATAAAATTAGCTTTATAAAATTTCAGTGAACAGTGAAATCACTCTGAATATTCGAATGTCCAAGTCAGTTACAAACTCTATCAGTCTAGTAACATGTTTGAGGGAGAGCTCTGTCATTAAGGAAAACAAAGAAAACACAAGTAGTGCATTAACTCAACACAATGGCATTGGCATCCCACCATTCACACATACACGCAAAAGTTTTATACAATACAGTGCATTTTTATATGCCAGCCGACATCGGGGTTTTATGTGCATTCAATAAATATTACACAGACCAACCTCTTTTTTTTTTTTTTCTTTTCTTTTCTTTTCTTTTTTCTTTTTTTTTTGGCATAATCTACAACTCATTCCGGGTCTGAAATCACCTGCATCGCCTGCTTTCAGAAGGAAAATGAATCATCATTCAAAATACAATTTACATTCTAAGAAACTAAAAATATTTAAGCACCATGTAAAGTTTTCACTATTGATGTATCTGCAAGGGCATTTACAGGTAAAGGAAAACAAGGAAGGGGTTTGGTTTGTTGGTTTTGTTTCTGTACAAACAACAAATGAGAGTAAGTGAATGACCGGAGTAAAACTGTTGGAACAATGGAATTCACTTGCATTTTGATGGCACTCACTCAGTCTTCCAAAATGTATCTTGGTGTCAAGGCAGCCTTCTTTTTCTTCTGCTGTAGTTATGGCTAAGCCTTAAGCATCTCCACTAATACCAGGCACTGCGCACTTATGGCTATTTCAGTTCAGGGAATTGCTGGACTGCATGCGTTTTTATTTTTAGTCAAAAGTAGCATCTATTCTGTCAGAAAATGACAACTATAATGATGCACAACACCTACTCTCATTTGCTGACTGCCATTTTAATTGCTATCATTTTGTATTCCAGCAAACAAATGCTTCTAGAATTTCAACAGAAGTACAAATGAATAGAAAATTGAAATAATACAAAGGCAAAGGCATCATGATAGAAAAGTCATGAAGTTACTGGTATTGTTTCATTATACAGCCCGTAACAGCAGTGGTATTGCTTATCCTAGATATAATGCTTCTGCTCATCTGTTTTCTTGTTATCAGTATTGTCAACACGTCCACTTTCATGAACACAATTAATAGTTGTTTTCTAACTTTGCATGGACAGTGATTCCCCCTCACATGATGAGCTCCTCACGGAGCATAAAAGAGAAGGAGGGAAGAGAGAGAGAAACTGTCTCTGATGCCTTTGACTTTGTTTCACTCATCAGCAGTGCACACTGATTGCTGGAATTCTTTTAGCTTATTTAAAATTATGCTGAAGATTTAACTAGTGCAAGAACATATTGAAAAATGCCAGATCAAGTACTGGTTCCTCATCTAAGGTCACAGTTTATTTTTTACCATCATCTTTATAAACTACAGGTAGAGAAGACACCAGATTTAGCAATGAAGTCGAGATACATTTTCCTCACCCACCTCTTACAAACGCTGCCTGCTTTTACACAAGGATTCAGACATGATTGTTCTACCAATGTTTAAATCACTCATCAAACAAATTGTGGTAATTGATCACGTGGATAGGATTGCCATGAATTAAGAACAATTTACAATGAAATAGTTTGAATCTCTCCTGGTGAGATTTAGCTAGCATGTTTTGCCTCATGGTTGTCAATTTCCAGAACTCAGCTGACATGCTTGGTTTCATCTCTGATTCTTGAAAAAGTTGCACCATAAAAACTCCAATGCATTGTACCGGCTTCTAAACGGTACACAAAACATCCTACTCAGTCACAGTTTTGAAACACAATCATTCAGCTGCCCAAAACCAAGTTCAATTCCAAAAATAATGAGTGCTTTATTACAGCAATCTGAAGCATTCAGACAAACTGAAGATCACCTTTATAATACAGTAGATCGTATGCATGAAAAGTAGCAGTATGATTTTCAGCTGCAAGTCTTGTGTTCTTCAACCTATGACAAACATTTCCTGATCAAAATATAAAGAATGCAATGTGTAATTTCTCTTCAAGATCTGCCATCTGCTACTTTATACAGGCTGGTTAATTAACAATGTGCAAATAAACCTGAACTGAAGAGCTAACTGAGTAACTATTTTTCAGCTAACTTTGAACTGGAGCACAAGGTACCTTCTGTGCTGCAAACATCATGAATTCTTCATAAATTGGAAGCTGAAAAAGCCTAAGAAACTGGGTACAAACACTTCTCATACATAATCATGGCTGAGCTCAAGTCTTTCAAACCAAATCTGGAGTAGTCTGTTTGGCATATGTCACTGTGCTGCTACAGCACAGTCTTACACAAATTGTTGTATATAAAAAGCATACTTTTTGCTTTTAAACACAATGGTCAAATGAAAGCATGCAGTAGTATTTTCATCCATAATATGGTAGAATTCATTCTTGGTTTATTACCCATGTTGACACAGCCAGGTGAGCACTGTACAAGCAAAAGGGATTGTAAAAATTTACCTCTGATTTAAACTCTCTGTAACACTCACGCAGTATCTCGTCTAGTCACCTTAGGTCACTATTTCAAACAGTAATTTTTTGTAGACATAAATTACCCTGAAAAAAGCAGCAATTACAAAAAAAAAAAGAAAAACAAAAAACCAAAAACAACAAGGAGAAGGGTATTTTTATGTTGGTTCCCCCCCACCCCCCCTCTTTCTATACATTGAAAAAATGTTTGCATTTACCTGTCTTCTTTTTCATTAGCTTACAATCTAGAAGCACAGGGAGCCTTTGTTTTCCAGCTAGCTGTAAGCCAGGTTAAATCAACTCTGGCTCTTCAGTTTTTTGGGATCAGTGTAACATTTCATACATTTCCTATAACTTGATTTTTTAAAATTTATTATTTTTTTTTTAAGAGCTACTAAGCAGTAACTGCAACCACAGGACTAAACACCAGTAGTTATTTGCTTTCCCACATACATTCTTCCTGAAATTAATCCTTTTACATTTTCAGGTTTTGTTTTCTGCTTTGCTCACTGTAATAGGATAAGAAAGAATTTCACCTTTATTTCTTTCTTAGTGTGTCACAAAGCAGAAACATCTTAACACATTTCCCCCACCCCTTTGCACTATGAAGATTGTAGACTAGCAAAGGCCGGGCAAATGGACTGAAAGGTTCCCCATGTTTCCGTCTCCTATAGCTGTCTGCTTGAGAGCCTGCGTTCAACCCAAAGAAGCCCCTTCTTGATTTTCAAGTGTATCGTGGCATTTCACACTGCTCACAGCGATTTAGTGCTGGGTGGTTTAGAAAGGTGCAGCTATCACAATTCCATGGAGCTCCTTCAAAGTCTTCATCTCTTGGCTGAGTCCGTGCAGTCTGTTTGGAATTGTTTGGATGTTCTAAAAAAAAAAAAAAAAAAAAAAAAAAAAAAAAAGAAGGAGAATAGGTAATTTTTCTACATAGATAACACTATTTTTTTTTCTTCCTATAGCACATCTAAACCAGTCTGTGAAAATTGATTATTTTAAGTATTTTACTTCTGTAAAGAGTCACTTAAACATACTACATTAAAAACAAAAACAAGTCACTACTGTTAGGTCCTGGATACTGCTAAACGTTTAATAGCTTAAAACAATAAATTAAGTTTCTTGCTAGCACTCCAACATCATCCTGTTAAGAACAACCTGATGTATATATAAAATCACCTACCACATCCTAAATTCCAATAACCTTACTTTTATCCAAAGTGAAAGATGACTTTAGTTCAGTTTCTTCAAATAGCTTGACAAACAATATACTTCCGATCTATTTTCCATCATTTTTCCAGGAGGAAAAGTCACATGGTTGGAAGGGACCTCAAGAAAGAGTCAAGTCCAACTCGCCTGATAAAATGACAGGTCCACATCAAAACAAGATGATTCCTTTTTATTCAGAGAATCACAGAACTGCTGAGGTTGGAAGGGAACTCTGGAAATCATCTGGTCCAACCCTGTCCTCAAGAATGGACACCTAGAACACACTGCTCAATACCAGGTCCAGGCAACTTTTGAAGATCTCTGAGGAAGATCAAGACTCCACAGCTTCTCCCCATGCAATCTATGCCAGTATTCAGTCACTCACAGCGACAAACTGTTTCCTAAGGTTTATTTGGAACACTGACTCTTGTTTCAGCACCTGCCACCATTAAGCCAGCCCATACTTTATCAGCTACTTTATAAGGATGTTATTGGGGGTGGGGGGATGGGAGGGGTGCTGTCAAAGGCCTTATTAAATCCACGAAGACAATATTCACATCACCTACTGGGCCGGTAATTGCATTACAGAAGCTCATCAGGTTGGTCAGGCGTCAGTTCCCCTTAGTTAACCCATGCTAACTACTTCTGATTATTTTCTTGTCTTTCAAGAGCCTGAAAACGGTCTCCAAGATGAGCTTTTCCATCCCCTTCTCGAGGACTGAAGCCTGTAGTTCCCTGCATCTTCTTTCTTTACCCTCATGAAGACAGGAATGACATTTGCATTCCTCCAGCCTTTGATCACTTCTCCAAGTTGCCACAATCCATCAAAGATCACACAGATCAGCCTCACAACCAAATGTCAGCTTCCTCAGCATTAAAAGGTGGATTTTATCACTTATGAATGTTTAGCATGCTTAAGCACTCCCTGACCATTCTACCAACAGTACATCCTTCATTGCTCCAGCCTTTCCTCCTGGTCTCTGCAGCCTGGCATTCTTGGATGTTGGTCTCGCTGGTAAAGACTGAGACACAGAACGCATTCAGTACCTCAACATTTTCACTATCTTCTGTAATCAGCTCTCCTGTTTCATTCAGGAGAGTCCATATTTTCCAGTCTTCCTTTTGTCACTGATGTAGACTTTTCCAAGGCCAGGTTAGATGGGACCTTGAGCAATCTGGTCTAGTGGAAGATGCCCCTGTCCATGACGTAAGTTTGTAGATAGATGATATTTAAGGTTCCTTCCAACTGAAACCATTCTATCAAGTACATGCAGAAGTCCTTCTTGTTGCCCTTGGCACCCCTGGCCAAATTCAATTCCATTTGGGCTTTAGCTTTACCACCTCCATTCCTGGAGGCTCTGACACTATCTCTACACCTCCATGGTTACCTGTCCTTGCTTCCATCCTCTGAATGCTTACATTTTGTGTTTGAGTTTGGCTAGCTCCTTGTTCACTCAGGCAGACCTCCAGGCAATTTTGCCTGAACTCCTCTTTCTTGGAAAGCATTGCTCATGAACTTGGAAGAGGTGATAATTGAATGTTAAACTAGCTTTCTTGGACTGCAAGGCTTTATCCCACAGGATTCTACCAACCAGATCCTTGAAAAGGCCAAATGGCCTTCTTACAGCTTTCCAGCAGGCACATAAATGTGCCAAGCAGTACTTAATTCCGTTTGCATTCATAAACATCCATACATATTAATACATGTATAGTTATGCATTGGGTTTTAACCCGTGGAAGGAACCAAGAAAGGTTTTCTGATGTATCCTATCAAAACTTCAAGACCTCAGGCAATTTCAGGTGAAAAAAATAATCAAACTTTCTAAGATTTTACAAAATGTTAATATTCCAAACAATGTTAGAACTACTTAGAAGGTAAAAGTTAAGATCTCCATCTGTTAAATTGACATCAACAAATTAAAAACAAACAAAAACAACTTATACTGTTAAAAACAAAAATCTGTGATTCAAAGTGCACACATTGCTCATTATTGTCTGCTCAGTAATCTAACAGATGGCTGACAACATCAGTGCAAATAACACCTAAGTTTGTTTTCAAATACATATTTAAAGAGAAAAGGGGAAAAAAAGTACCTTCCTTATTTAAACGCAGATGCAGCAAGATCACATTTGCAGTGTGTGGCCTGAACAGATTCTTGCTAAGCAAGCAAGCTGTGTGGGCACAAGCCTGCATTCATGTTGACTAGTCAGCTTGTAGCACAGAGCAGAACCTTGTCTGCCTATACCTGCCTGTCTGTCTATACCCTAATAACTTAATATGAAGGAAATGGTTTTTCTAGGAGAAAAAAATAACTTGACATATCTATGTTAACAGCTGAGCTCAAAATACCAACCCTAACACACATCTCTATCAAGCTGACAGATAAAACCTGGAAGCTAGTCTTAAGTCATACAAATTCTCACATAATACTGTTTCTAATTGTGAGTAAAATCATGCATTTCATGCAAGTCTTGCACATTATTTTGCTTAGAAATAATAAATTAAGTAGACTGGTGGAATTAAGACATCATTTAAACATTATTAAGTACCTTGAATCAATCACAATCAATGCAATTTAACATGAGTTCAAGTAGCTGATTTTGTGCCACTGCTCACCTGATGCTCCATCTGTCTTTTCTGTGCACTAGCATTTGTACAGAAAACATACCCCAGTGTTTTGGGGGGCAGAGGGGTTTGTTTTTAAGCTGATATACAGGTGAGCAGTAGTTCTAGGCCTTTCTTTTAAATTTCCACAGGCATTTTAGAACATGAAAGGGAAAAATATTTGGTTTGGAAGATGGAGAGAAAGAAGTGCTTACTAGCAACTAGATTATTTACTGTTAATCATTAAAAATTTTTATTAAAAATTATTATTAAAAATAAAATTTGGATTTTCAAGCACAGCATATAACTACTATATCAGAAAAGTATGTTTTTCCACTAGCAATTTTAGCACACACTACTTGCATTAAGAGGAGACTGCATTATAAGCTCATTGCACAACATTTTCAGAGAAAAGAGCACTGAGCAATTCATCCCGGACAAGCTGTTTTGTTAGTAAGATATAAAGTATATAAAAATATTTGCTAACATGTGAAATTAATTCTTTCAACAGATTTCAAGAGCTAATTGAGGAAAAAAAACAAAATAACCAAAAAAAACAGCCAAAAACCTGAGCAAAAAATAATTGAGGGAAAAGGTAGGATGCTCCACAACAACCCCTGTATATAATTACTCACGATATGGATAGAGTGCTACTGAGCTATGCAGCCACTAGGTGTCTACTTAATGTGAGCTGAATCATTCTGATGCACTGACCGAATCTCCACAAGACTAAGACTAAATATGTAGGTCCTGCATGCACATAAAACTCAAGTCCTAAGCTAGATAGAAATCATATATGCTATTCAATAGCACAGAAAATTTCTGAGACCAACAATGAACCCGTGTAAGTGGGACACCGCAGACCCATGTAAGAAAACTTACTTCACCACAGTCCTTAAATTATGTGAGACTCTTTGCAGCAGTAAAAAGTACAAACTTCAGAGCTACTACTGTGAAACTCATATTCTAAACACAAAGTTAAAGCATAGCCAGGAAAGTTAAAATTAATTAAAAGTATAAATACAGATTTTAAGAAGTTAAACTATTAAATCCTAAAGCATGTATTAGAAGACATCTAGAAAGAACTCCTGTCAAAGAAGTTTTAACCTAAAAGCATTTATAAAAACTTTAATGCTTTAGCTAGAGCTTCCTAATTACGAGTTTGTATACTTTCAGCTCCTTTTCTAGTAGTCAATATCAGTATTTGCAAACATAGTAACAGAACTCACACTGGAAACAACCTGCCTGATGACTGCAGTTATATAAAACAAGGCATGGTTTGTTTTATACATAGAGAAAAAATGACAATGCAGATAAGGCAAGTTGATGTTTCTTTTTTGACCTACCCTTTTTATATGGCTTTGGTGGCACAACAGGACCAGGCTCTATGTTATCATAGAAGTTACATGTGGCTTTCGGATCAAAGTTACCTGTCAGAAAAGATAAGTATGAAAGCATAAGGTAAATGTCACTTACACACGTAACCAGTGACACGAGTATCTAGAGTCTTCAGATTTCACACATCTTTTTAACTATTACATTTTATTTCAGTCTTTTCCCCAACAGTCCTTTGTCACTTATTTCCAGTTTTGTGTTGATTCTACTAATTTTCAGCAATCTAATCCCATACTTAACCATCAACTACAGTTTAACATTCTGCAACGTTTTAAAAACCTGGGAAATCTCAAATCTTCTGTATGACAGTCTTAGTTAAAAAGACAGGAGGAAAAAAATGGAAGACTATGTGTGTTTTTAACAATTTGATTGTATTTGTGTCAAGTTTTGGTCACAGAAAGGATTTTAAATACCTAAACAGAGCTGCCAACTTGGTGGCTATCTGTGGCTACCTGTGTTTCTGATTTGCATCACTTTGTCAAAGGTAAATAAAACAAATTAAGTAGAGAACGTTCACCAAGTAAGGATTATTTTTAAATTCACTCTTGACAAAATCACTGTTTACTTGCTAATGTAATTTAATTCTGCGAACAGAAAAATCTGCAAGTCAGGTTTACTAGGTCGAAACTGAAAACAAACGAATAAAAACATTAAGTTCTATTTTAATTTAAGAGTCCAAGAATACCTCTATTTAAATATACACTACATTTAAATGATGTTTCTCAAAGACTATCAGTTCTATACCTCTAGACTGAAGGAGGTCAACTTCTTTCAGTGTACAGTCAACATTTATCTGGAGCTGTCTGTTGAGGCTTCTCAATTTGGTCATTTCCTCAGGCTAGGGAGAAATAACCCAAGACAGCAATTGTAGGAGAGTCAGCAACTTATCCAACGTATAAATAACATCACTATACCCATGTCAACAGCTTTATTGGAAACTGAGTATTGAGAAGGCATTTAACAAAACAACCAAGATTATATTGTCAGCCTCTTCCTGCCACTCAATTTCTTTCCTCATGAAACATTCTCCTACTTGCATTTGTAGGGGTGCTAAGAAAAAACAAACAAACAAACCCAAAGAAAATAAACAGAACAATAAAATCCATTTGTAAAACACTAGTTTGGTAGACTCATATCTTAAATAATCACATACCTTACAAAAATCTGTATAAAATGATGATCTGCTACATCAGTTTACATCACAAGTATCTGGAAAAGGAACATTATCTGCAGTTCACTTAAACTTCTGATATCTGACACCCCTGGACAGATTCAATTCTGGGCAGGATGGGCTTTGCTTTTCCAACCTCAATTCCTGCATGCTCAGATAGTGCTTTCTGTATTCCTGCCTGGACCATACCTGACAGACACCTCTCTGAATACCTAAGACAGATGAGACATACAGAAGCTACATACTTCAGCAGTTAACAGCCTGTGTGCTGTTAATAAAGCACAGTATGCTTTCCTGCCTACATCTGTCTGCATTGTTTATGAGAGCACAGTGAACAAGACTGAAGTGATTTGGCTAACAACTGCATACACTGAAAGCTATTTTTCAGTCAGATGAGTTCTCTTATCAGAGTCATACAGACGTCTGGGCTAGAGTCACTAGTGGTTAGAAGTCAGAGATAGGAAGAAATAACAGGGAAAAGAGGAGTGAGGTACCAGCTATTTCAGTCAACACCACTAGCGAACTGTTACTTGGCACACCATGCACATACCAAATGGGAAATGGAATGTCTAAGAGATGCAGCTACCCAAACAGCAAAATACCTTGATACAGTGAAATACTACTTAAAAAAACATAAAGCTCTGCTACGTCAACAACAAAGCTGGATACAGCTCAGACTCTATGAACAGATTTGGATGTACACTTCCATAAGTTGTTAAGAAAGTAACTATCTGTTCCATGGCCCAAAAAAGCACAGACAATTCTCAGAAATTCTGTTGTGAAACCTAAAAAAGCTGGACACACGTTCCTTAAATTATCAGAACTGGTTTCCTACAAGCCAAGAACTTACAGAAAAAGCATTTCCAAATACTGAAGATTTTGGGAGCATATTATACTTCAGCTTATGAAAGGATAAGAAATAAATTTGTAGCTTGAATTAAAATACTAACAAATTGCTTACTGTTGGAATTGCAGTTGTACAGCTAACTCTTCGAAGTCGCCTCTGCATTAGATCATGCTCCATACCATTGACTTCAGCTTTCAGGCGTTCAAGCTCTTCTTTCTCAAGCTTCAGTTCCTTTGCTAATCTCTCCATCCTCGCTCGTTGATGTAATAGCAAGGCTAATTTTTCACATGGAAGAAATAGTTACTAACATAAAAAAAAACAAAACTTGGAACACTGAACTTTTAGTTCATATATAATATTCACAAGTGACCTTTCTGGAAAAAAAAATAAATAAATGTGATCATAAACATGCAGCCAAATACCAGTGTGAAGATGCTTTCATGCCAAATGAACTACAGTTTTGGACAAGATTCTTCCAGAATAAAAATACACTTTAGTAACTCGAAATAGATATTACCATTTTGGTCAATGCTTCTTTTTTTGGTCTTTCTCGTCTCAAAAACAGAAAGGCACCTGTGCAAGGAGACAGCTTCTCAGGATGAAATGGCAATCTAGTTATGTTAATACTACACTGACAGAAAATTAAATACCAGATGTAAGATCAGAAGATAACACACACTTCATAGCTGGTGTTCAGTAGTCTTAAGGCTGCTCTGTCAGACATCAGCCTCAACAGCTGATTTTTTTTTTCAGTACTATTAGAGGTAATACAATAATAGCTTTAAGTAATTGTTAGCTTTTTAGAGTGTACGACATTTCTCAGTACTACAAGTTCCCCACCGCTCAAAGGCAGAACTACAGAACTTCAACAAAACAGACTAGGCATGTGAATCCTGAAGGGGAACAGAAAAAAAAAACAAAGAAAGCTGGGGAAGAGCTCAGGTCCCTCAAAGTTATTAATTCTACAATTTGCTGCCCTCTCATTATTCCCTGCTGAAATAAACAAATTTTACTACCAATAGAACAATATTCATTTTTTCCAGGAAAACACTTATCAGCAATCCATTATGATGCAAAATTGTCCAAGTTAATTAGTGCAATGCTTAGCACATTCTGATCCACTTATTTTTACCTGATAAATGCCTATCAGGACAGAGAAAAATAAGAGAAATCTGCTGCCAGTATTCAGACAAGCATGCTACTAAAGTAACAGTCTTTCAGCACACTGGTTGATACACAGACACCACAAAAAAATGCTATTTCATATTAAGTACCAGCCAACACTTGTCCTTTTCTTCATTTCTATCCAAGCAAATTAAAAAAAGAAGTACTTGCACACTAGCTGAGGGGGAAAAAAAAAGAAATAAAAAAATAATAATAACGATGCAGCTTACCAGAGGAGGATTAAAAAAGAAAATAGGGGCATAAAATGACAGTACTTTTATCCAATGTCAGTACTCTGTGCAAAACAGCAGCACCTTACTTTTGACTTGTATGGATCCACCAATTCGAAGTCAAAGAATAAACACTGTAAATCTTGAAGAATAACACATGTACCAATATTACTGAACAAATAATCTTCTTGAAGTAACTCAAATGTATGTTAGTCATTCAAAACAGAGTTCAAAAGATAACAGATTTAAAAAGAAATACAGATATCAGCTGTTTGGTTTGCCTCTGTTAGAATTAAATCCTGTTTTTCTATGACTTCCCCAATTTAATAGTGGATATGTCTTCATTACATAGCTTGGCATTATGCCTTAGTTCAGTTGATTAAACTTGACTCCTGCTGCAAAGAAACACTAGAAGTATAAACATCGGAATGGCTTTTTGGTAACACTTTTCACATTGGTTCACATTCAGAAAGAAATTAAATATTCTTGTTCCCTATATTAAGCTTTTAAGGATAGTCCTCTTTAGGCCTTTTGTAGTAGCGAGAATTATGTATATTTTTCTACAATTTATTTCTGTTAAGAGTTCACAGTGCATCAACACCAAGCGCTAACGAAACACCAGCTGTGTTATTACCACAAAAGCAGATACCCCAATTTACCTTCAATTACATGAAGCTAATTACAGTTTTCTTACATAACTTTAATGAAGTTTCAATAGAAAAATTACCAGAGAAAGCATAGGAGCTATGAGTTACAGACCTACCAGTGTTTTCTCTAAATAACACTTCTAATTGGGTCTAACCAGATACAGGATAGCTCTGTTGACAAGCTAAAATAGCTCAACAGGCGCAAAGCAAAATAAATCAACAACTAAGGCACAGGACTATAAGCACTGCTTCAGATCACTCAAATAGAGAAGAAGGCTAAAAGGAGCAATATAGGAATAGATTCTTTTTCAAAAGCAGATTTAGAAACAAAGCACATTCTTTAAGTATTTGCTGCTGATAATCACTGTCTCATTAACCCAACTGATTGGTTTGAATGCTTGCAGTCTGATTCATTTAATTCCATTTTAAATGCTCCAAATCTTGAAAGCAGGTTACCTTGAGAAAAGTGGTTTTCAGCTGAAAGTTAAATTTCATTACTGCTTATTGTCAACTACTTTTCTTTAATTATTTACTTACATATGGCATTAAAACTAACTACATTCTGTCCCTATATGGGGACACCCTAAAGCCTGTCTGCCTAGCTTGTTCTTTGAAAATTCTAAGTGCAAGAAGTTCTTCAATATAATTATATATCCATTTAAGAAAAAAGAAAAGATCTGTATTGTCCTGAGAAGTAATTTTAATTGCAGTTCTCCCCCTTTCATTTAATACTCTTCGATCTAAACAAAATAAATTGGATTAAAATTCTTTACAGAGGTTTGTGTTTCAGCTTTTATAATGGGCCCAGTACTGAACAAATCCATGCACTGCAAAGTTATTCAAACAAACAAAAAATATATAAACTTCATAATAAATAATAAAACACAAACAAAGTTCTTCAATGCAGAAGTTACAAACCAGACACATGGCATACGTTAGCAGTAGCATTCTCGTAAGAAAACCTATTTTGTCAAAAGCACAGCAACTTTCTGAGTTTCAGAAATACTTTATGCATTAGATCAATATTTGGTACTTTTTTTTTAAAAAAAAAAAAAGAGGACATGAGAGGATCAGATTATCTTTGTTGTGATTTGTGTTTTTCTCTGTATTGATTTGGTATTTCCCACTTAGTAAGTAGCAAAATCAAGCTGAAAATGCATTTCAGAGTAAACAGTGTTCAGAGAAAAACAATTACCTTGAGTGTAAGCATAGTCATCCGATCCAGAACTAGAACTTCTCTGATACTTATGGCTTCCTTTTTCTCCTCCAGATCCTGGGATTACAGAAATAGGCTGAATAGGTTCCGGTGCTGCAGTACGCTCTTCTTGGTCCACTAAATTTAAAAGATTCTCAGTCGGTGCTCGACCTACTGTGATTTTAAAAATAGTTGGGTTTGGCTGAGATACCATTACCCGAGGAGACTGTGTTGGTGCACCTGTAGGTCCAGTTGGTTGAGTGTAGGTAATATATACTGGATTAACACTAAATGGAGGTTTGGGTTGCCCCGACATACCTCTTGATGGAGAGCTTGAAGGAGGAGTAGTGGCTGCATACAGTGGGTGCTGGTTTCGTTGAGATGGTTGATTACTTATTGGTGAAGGACTTCTGTTCATTGCAGTCCCGGGTCTTTGCGGTGGTTCAACTGTAATTTCTATTTTATTCATGGAACCTTTGGATAAACTAGGTCCAGCAAAAGGAGGAAGATACGATACAGAGTGACTGCCTTGTTTTTGAAAAGTCTGCGATGCTTGCTGATATGGATGAGGAGGGACATTTGAAGGACTAGGAGGCATAAAAACATGTGAACTCTGATGACTCAGCTGAGGCTGAACCTGGTGTTGAGGAGAGCCAAAGGGAGAGGGGCACTGGGATGCCGGTGGTGATCTAAAGGCTGATTGAGGAATCTGGGGTTGTTTAGGAGAATACTGAGAAGGCTGGTAGTTCTGTTGATGTGGATACACAGGTAGAGGACGGGGAGTATAATGTGGAACTGGGCCCTGTGGCGATGAATGCCACGGTGTATTCTGAGGAGTCTGTCGTCCTGAAGAACTTTGAGATGTTTGTCTAATATAAATAGAGCCAGGAGTCCCATAAAGATTGCTTGGAATCTGTGGAAGAATTTGTAGAGCTCTGGGTACACTCTGTCCAGAGGGGAGGTTTTGTGATACTGTAACAGTAATGGGATTTGTACTGTACCGAGGTATGTGCATATACGTGGGAGGAGGGCCTTGCATAGCAGACGTGTTCATTCCTGGTTGTATGGAAGATGGCTGTGGAGGTGGCTGTGGAGGAGGAGTAGCTGCATTTCTATTCTGGTCATTCATGAAAAATGGATTGTAATTAGGAGAAGCTGCCACAACAGCGGGAGCAGAATGTGGTTCTTGAACTAAGCATATCAGCTGTTTACCTGCTGTGCGTTGTGGATCAATATGTCCATCACTTGAACTATGTACCAGTGTACGACCACCATTAAGTTGAGCTCCATCCCCTGCATGATAGCTGGTATGAGGATGAATACCCAGATTAATGTGCAAAAGGCTATTTCTATTCATTCTGGTGTCATCAGGGCTATGGTACTCCATGTATAAGTATTTGTTGCTCTCCTGTGCGAGGGCTCGACAACAGGCATCCAGGTTGTTGTTGTTCTACAAATAAGAAGGGATACCTGTTACCATTTAATAGCAAAAACAAAAAACCAAACAAAAAAAACCAACCCAAAACCAAACACTTCAAATTTCAACATATATTCAGCTGAAGCTGTGATCAAGTCTAGTATAGGCATATTTCATTGTAGATGACACAGATAAGAATTTTGAAATCAAGATAATACCAACTAGATCATAGCCTGTACACAGTAGATAGCTTACACTACACCTAGCAAAGGACTAGATGCAGTAACACTGCCTACAGTATGTCACTTAAATATCAAATAAAGTCTAATTTGGGGGAAGGCAAAGAACAGGAATGTACAATTAACTACTTCTAACAATACAAAATTAAATTAGACTGAAACTGCAAACTCTGGATAGTCCAAAGACACAGATATTGTTTTACTGTTTACCTAAGCACATCTCTTTACTTGAAAGTTTAGAACTCCAACATTTTAAGTAAGCTTCTCGAGATAGAATTTAGCACCTTAAAATGAACTACACAAAGCCAGAATTAGAGTTGCTTGTACTGGCGATGTATATTGCTAATATGTACTGGCAATTCCCTATGGCCCCTTACAATTATGACAAATTTGAACTGTCCTGAAAAGTTCCAGGCTCAAAGCTAAAAAAATAAGGTTTATTTGTTTTAATCGGTGAGGAAGCTAAATGACCCTTGTAAGGGCTTGATTTTTGTTCTGTGGTGCCAGCCATTGAACATACAGAGTTAAATTGTAAATCAAATCAAATATAAAGTGGGACACTCTCTTTTCCTTCCTGCCCTCTCTACTTGTTTTGGTTTCATCTTTTAATCCTACACTGAAGATGACATAGTGAAATTTGGTGAAGTTTTGAGTATCTCACTAACACAGACATTCAGCATCTATTCAGATGAAAACATACCATTGTATACAACAAGAGAGAACAGTCCAGCTTCTAATTTTGTATTATGTTCACTATGCAGATACTTATACTAGCTTATTTTTCCTCCATGCCAAGCTACCCTGACAGACTCCCAGTGGTTGATGGGAATACTCAGACGTATCACACACATTTAAAAAACAGAACATTTGAAAATGTAATAATAATCAGCATCAGTGTCAGAACAGCCTCAAAGAAAAAAAGCTAATTGTTACCAACAGTTACATGCCATCTGAAGGTCTTCATAAGGAGAAGACTTAATCTATGCCATGTAGACAAAAAAACCATTAAATTTCTAGATAAAGCCATTTCTTTACTATGGAGGAAGGTGTCTCTGTGTTAAAACTCCTATTGATGCTACCATCAATAACCATCCTTTTAGCCACTCTCCTTATTTCTGCATGCACACAATCAGCTATCACATAGGCAAGGATGAATAATCAGCAGAAAAATAAAACCATAAATGTAAAGAAAAATGATAATGCCTTTGTGTGTAAAAAAAAAATCAAGTAACAGAGACTTACATCGCTTCAAAATAAAACCAGAAGAATGAAAACTGATGCTCTAAGTAGACTGCTAGAAATTTATCAAACTACAATAATGAACTACACAGACTCTTTAAAACTCTGCACCATACCTGTAGCATGCATTGAGATACCACCCCTTCAGGGATCTCAGGGAAACGTTGTCGGAGATCATGGAGTACCTGCACATCGAGTTGTTGACTACCCTGAGCCATGCCAAACGGATGATGTTCCAGATTATCAAAAAGTGGAAGTCAACAGACCTTCCAATGATTACGATCTTCTGAGGCTTCGGGCATTTTCTGTAAGAAAAAAATATATATATTATTAAGCTATTGCAACAGTTTTTGTTCCTTTCCCCAGTTGCATGTATAAATAAATGACTAGCACTTTTATAGGTTCAGATAGAGAGAGAACGGCTTAAGCATAATGGTGGGAATCATCATTTCTCAAATTCTAATCACAACACACTTCACACGGCACAGGTTTGCCTACAGGACACTTCACTGAAATGTGCTGGCTCAGGTCTTCATACAGTTCCCCTGCAGCACCACAGACATGATTTTAATTAATCTGACCCGTACAAAACAGAACTGTTACAAATTTATTCCCAGTGAAAATCTGGAGAGACTGCAGAACATTTGAGGTCACAAAGCATGCGTGCCTTTGTTCTTTACAGTATGTCAGAAAAAACAGGCTGAAAAATTAAGTAGCACAGGAATCCAAAAATATTTCTTTAGTATTGGGACTTAAACTCTTTTACATTGCTACAAATTCAAAGAGTTGGGAGCATTTTTTTGCAAAACACAACAGGAGTTAAACTTAATTCACTAAGTCCTCTTTAGGACTACGATAATCCATTTAAGTTTTTTGTAAAACAGTTACATTAATTACTAACATGATTAGTGACGAAAGCCAACCTCTTTCATTTTTTTTAGGATTCTTGTGTTTTAGAGCAAAAAGATACAACTGAACTCCAATTCCAAGGGAGCAGTAGAAGGTATAAACCACCCCAGTCAGTAAATGCTTTTCTCATTCATGGCTCACCATCACAGGAGTATTCACCAGACAGCTAAAGTCAGAAACACATGCACACCCTTACGTAATAATCTCCAACAGTTCCCTGCACCTCTACTAAGAAAGTCTCATAAGCAAGATTTACAGACAAAAAATACATTTTCAATGAAATACAAAACGTCAGGTTCAGTGTGAAAACACCCCCCCCCCTTTTTTTACTTATTATTTTGAATATTCAACACTCACACCTTTTTTTCCCCTAACTCTTATGAATTATTATTTCCCTATATTGAAAAAGAGCATCACAAATGTGAAATAGAAGCCCACTCTACCATCCACTAGTATGTATGTCGACAGCTCTTAACTGACATTATCATTTACCAAACGACACACATGGTTGGGCTGCTCTGTTATATCCAGTCCATCCTAGTATCCAGTACTACATCTGTTACATCATACATTTCCAAGATAAGAGAGAAGTTTGAAAAACAGTGAGACATCTCAATTATCCTGTTGATTGAAGATGCGCTGCAATAAATGTACACTGTATAACCAGAGCATCACGTCTCTCTTCAAATACTAAAGCAAGTGGAGCCGAGAGCCAAGGGCTCACATCACTATGCAGACAACAGAGCTAAGAAAGGAATGGACACAATGAGCTGCTGCTGAGCTACAAGAGATTAGAAAAACAATTCTCCAAAGCTTCTCTTTCATGGCAAGCACAGACTGGGGACACGCTGAGCTCTGCTACACTACCAGCCTTGTAATTACTGAAAGCTCACAGAGCAATTCAAAAGACACAATGAAATCAAGTCACTTCACCTACAACTTCCAAAAGTAAGTTGAGGATACTCAAATCCTAGCAATGAGAATTTACTTTCAGCTACATACACAGCAGTTAAGTAGCAAAAACATTAAAGGATATTGCTGCAGAACTGGTCCTACTGTGGTAAGACAGAGATGACCCTGGCAGCCACAAGTGAAAACTAGGGATCTTGCAAAGCACCACTCCAGTCCTACACGATTCCACCAATCAGTTTTTAACACATTTTATATGTTCAAGTTGTATGCAGAGGAAAATAGTACCTTAATCTTTTTCCCTAAAGTAAGTTGCATATCCTATAAGCTGAGGAAATGAACAGAAGTCCACAGTTCCATCAGTTAACTGATGCCTCTCCTCTGAAAAAGGGAATAGAAAGTCCCAGCATTTTCAGTCCTGTTACACCCCATAACGTGTTCAAATATATCTAGAAGGAAATCTATATCACTACCGTGATATACGGTACTAAATCACCTAAAATAAAAATAAATGAATCATCACCAATGAGATCCAATAGCGAAATAAATTACGTATATGCAAACAAAGTTAATGTTTATAAACTATGGAATGGCAAGCATTTACAATGGAGCTGTGCAGCGCAACTGTAACATATGTAGCAACTGAAATCACAACTGAGTGAAACTGCAGAAAAAAATATGTTATCTGAGACAGTTTCTCGAGCAGGACTCATCAATTAGAAATGAATTGTTACAAGGTTTGGAATAGCAGTCTGGCCTTGAAGCAAAAAAAGAGCCACATCCAGACCAAAACACAATAGTAAACAAATCATTTAATGCAAAATGAACCATTTAAATACATTATGTTACCATACCTACTAGACAAACTCATTTTAAAAGATTACTTAAATCTTTAGATTAGGATGAGAAAACAATTAACTAGTTAGGTAGTGAGCCTCAGTTTCTCCTCTGCATACTAAGCTAACACAGTGTTTAAATGGCATTGTCTTGACTTCTAATTTGTTGAACAGCATCTATGTACACTTAATATTTCTAAATTAATCTGTTTTCCCTCCTTTTTTTCACCGCTGTTGTTCAAAGCATCGAAGATGAGATTTGTACACGTTTCAAATTCATGAATGCAGCATGTACTATCTGCAATACATACGTGTGTTTTTCTATGTTTTTCTACTGCAGTGTTTATGGCGCACTTCCTTCAATCACCTGCACCAGACTGAGAAGCTCTAAGTCAAGCTATAGAAAAAGATCTGAGGAAAGTGAGCAAAGCTGAATGCTGCATTTTCTCTGAAGACTGCTACAACTTGAGTACTGACAGACCATGAAATTCCAGTGGACACAACAGCAAAACACCACCAAATTCTTAACTACCAAAACTTCAGAACAAAATTAATATCAGATTAATATCATTTGATATTTGATACAAATCAGTACTCAAAAAGAAAATGAGCATACGTAACATCGTCAGCATTGTCCAACACTTTTATGTTGGACAGACAGAGAACTGGAAAGATAAAATGGGAACTGATGGACCAAAATAAGATATTAAATTCCAAAATGAAGTTTCATTAATTTAGATGAGTATAAGAGTTTACTTTCACACATACAAACAAAATAAGGAAGTGTAAATAAAAATGGGATTATGTTGAAGAGAAAAATATGGTGATCATTAAATGCTTCACACTCATTTGTAATACTTTCTTGAAGGAAGTTACCCTACATGGCGAGTGCTTAGTGGTAGGTATCAGCTTAGCTTCCAGAATAGCTGTAGGCAAATCACCAAACCCTAGAGTCATCTACAGCTTTGGTTACCATCCTCTAATTTTGCCAAGATTTACTATCTAGGAGGCAGCATGAAAAAGCAGTGAGATCAGTCCCACTGCATTATGTTACAGCTCACCCACAACAGCTTTCTGACCATACTGGAATTAGAGAACACGGTTGTGGTGATGCTGACTGGCTGCTCAGATTAGAAGGTACACTGTAAGCAAGAGGTCAGAACTGAATTAACTCTGCTTCCAAGTCATCTCCCCATGGTCCTCTCAATATTATTCTGCACAAGAAGTCTTTCTGAAAATGACAAAGGAGCAACTGATTACAGGCAGCCAGCTCTGTACTAGGAGATACTTCACTAGGAGAGTGGTCTTCTTCACTAGGAGAGTGGTTAGGCCCTGGAACAGGCTGCCCAGGGAGGTTGTGGATGCCCCGTCCTTGGAGGTGTTCAAGGCCAGGTTGGACGGGGCCCTGGGCAACCTGATCTAGTAAAGGTGTATGTTTGGTGGCCCTGCCAGGCAGGGGGGTTGGAACTACATGATCCTTGAGGTCCCTTCCAACCCGGGTCATTCTGTGATTCTGTGATACTACTGCCATGATTATACTCGTGCTTTCTTCATCTCTGTTACCACACTGGTTACGTGCTTCCAAAGGCTAAAACACTCTCCAGACACTGCATGCCAATAGTAAATCATGAGAAGACAAGAATGGAATTAGCTCAGCTGACAGATTTAGAAAGCAGTGAATTAGAGAAGGAATTAATACATCTTGTATTTTACCTAAAAAATGAATGGTGTTAACAAACAAATGTGGTTTTGGCAACTGAATTCTACAATGGTACGTGATCACATCCCAATTCCACTTCTGTATTTCAATACTCAAGCAGATGCTGAGGTGTAAAATTACAGTGGTGCTTCCAACAATGACACACTGTAGAAGAGCTGTCAAGTAGCAACTTTTTTTTTCCCCAATAGGTAACATGCTTTTTGCATAAGTAAAGACCATACATGTGCCCCGGTGGCGCAGTGGTAGGAATGCCATGTTGCAACACCGGAGGCCCTGGGTTCAAATCCCCTGTGGCGCAAGTGGTAGAAGTGCCGCTCTGCTACACAGAGGCTTGAATCCCAGGGGTTGGACTCGATGATCTCTAAGGTCCCTTCCAACCCACACAAGACTGTGATACTATGATGATGATACATTTTTAAGATCATTCAAACTGAGTTTCTTTACACCAAGGATCAACATTATAAATATATGTATTTATTGTAACAGCATCCATCCCACACATACCTACAGTTCAGTAGGCATCTGCACACAATTACAGGCTTGTAAACATGCCTGGCATGTGACCCAGCTGCAGATGCAATCACATAATCACACCTCTAATCCCTGAGCAGCCTCTGGAAGCACAGTTATCATAAAATCAAAAATGTTTGCAGAACAATACTAACGTGACTATAAAGTATGAAGTCATCATACTACACTGATACTAGGAATAATAAAACACACGATTTTGTACACTAAATTTCCATTTAACGATCCTAATAAACTAAAACAAATAACCCATCCCACAGCTGTCACCAATCTAGCTAAGCAAGGCAAGTACTTTTATGCTCATGTGACAACTATGAAGATTTACTATCTTAAATATCTTGAAATCTCAGAAACGCAAAAAACTAAACTATTACAGCACTGCCAAGATAGCAGTTTTTCCTGTCCAGGCACACAGTCACACTGTTTAACCACACTGCATCACAAAAGCCAAGAAGTGGTAGAAGTGCCGCTCTGCTACACAGGAGGCTCAAATCCTGGGGGTTGGACTCGATAATCTCTAAGGTCCCTTCCAACCCGCATGAGACTATGATACTGTGAATTACTTTTCCCATAGCTCAGCTAAAATAATCTTTAGGATTACATTTATCTAAGAATTTCTCTCACGCCTCACTAATCACAATGATCATTAGTAACAGAGGTGCTTTTTATTTACAGCGTGACACACACCACAGCTTTTGGAGTGTTGCTTTACAGCCTGGAAACAGAGCTGGAAATAAATATAAAGCAGAACTTCAAGACATATTGTCAGTTCATACAGATGTATTAAGCTCAACTAAGCAAAAGAAAAGCAGTCAGTGTTTAAAACTGAGCTCAGCTTGCTGCTGTCACTTGATCTGAAGTGACTGGCTAAATTACTAAAACCACAACTGAGTAGTTTGGCAAGCTGTCTTACGAACATTCATTCACTTGTATAAAAGAAGGTCAACTGATTTAAAAAGCTCCCGAATAGCAGGAAGGTGGTGGGAAATACAATGGAGCATATAGAAAGCTAAAACTAAAAATAGAGCTGACAAATTGCTGACCAATTGGTTTCTTACACTATGGTAAGTATATCTCCTTCTCTGGAGATATTCAAGACCCGCCTGGACGCCTACCTGTGTGACATGGTGTAGGGAACCTGCTTTGGCAGGGGGGTTGGACTCGATGATCTCTAGAGGTCCCTTCCAACCCCTACAATTCTGTGATTCTGTAAAGTTGCACAAGCTCACCTGCTACTTGGTTCCATTTCCTTGTGTAGTTACACATGGTCTACAACAGGCACACAAACCAAAATGGAATGTAACTCATTAAAGCAAGCACAACAATACTGCTAGCTCACATAGAGGAAACAGGAGTGTACAACAGTGAAGACATTCCTTCTCCATTTCTTTCTTCTTTTGCTTAAATTTAGGCAATGATGAACTGAAAACTATTTTCCCTGATTCTGTAGATGAGGAACACAGAGATACAGTGTGGCTTGACTTCACTGCACAAAAGGTAACATACAATCTCAAGGCAGGAGAAACCAGGTTAGAGGAGATCTTTATACGCAACACTGAGACTGCCAGGAAATTGGACTAAAGCAAAACGCATGGGCAAGCATATTAACAACACCTGCTGCTAGAAAAAAAAAAGAAAACAGGAGCTATAATCAATGATATTTCCTCTTAGATACACGTCTTGTGCTGCTTGTGCACTTCAGTATTTGCTTTGTTTTATTATTTTCTCTTTATTATGGCCTGACATCCTTGTAAACCACCAGATAACACCAGTCCATTTAGATGCTATCTACTGTTCTTCCTCTTCTGACAGAAGGCATAAAAAACCAAACCAAAACAACAACAAAAAAACCCAGATCTAATCCTGCCATGGTGCTTGCAACAAAGAGACAAAACAGGCACCATCTTTACAAGGTGGAAATAGACTTAGTTTGCAGAGAAAAGTATCTTCTCCTACAGAGATCCAACAGTTTCAAAACAAGTCACAAGTTACTTTACAGCCTTGCTCGCAATTTCTGTCCTGTAAGGTAGCATCATTTTTTGACAAGAGAACTTACTTGTTCCACTGCTTGGAAAGGAAAGGAAAGGAAAGGAAAGGAAAGGAAAGGAAAGGAAAGGAAAGGAAAGGAAAGGAAAGGAAAGGAAAGGAAAGGAAAGGAAAGGAAAGGAAAGGAAAGGAAAGGAAAGGAAAGGAAAGGAAAGGAAAGGAAAGGAAAGGAAAGGAAAGGAAAGGAAAGGAAAGGAAAGGAAAGGAAAGGAAAGGAAAGGAAAGGAAAGGAAAGGAAAGGAAAGGAAAGGAAAGGAAAGGAAAGGAAAGGAAAGGAAAGGAAAGGAAAGGAAAGGAAAGGAAAGGAAAGGAAAGGAAAGGAAAGGAAAGGAAAGGAAAGGAAAGGAAAGGAAAGGAAAGGAAAGGAAAGGAAAGGAAAGGAAAGGAAAGGAAAGGAAAGGAAAGGAAAGGAAAGGAAAGGAAAGGAAAGGAAAGGAAAGGAAAGGAAAGGAAAGGAAAGGAAAGGAAAGGAAAGGAAAGGAAAGGAAAGGAAAGGAAAGGAAAGGAAAGGAAAGGAAAGGAAAGGAAAGGAAAGGAAAGGAAAGGAAAGGAAAGGAAAGGAAAGGAAAGGAAAGGAAAGGAAAGGAAAGGAAAGGAAAGGAAAGGAAAGGAAAGGAAAGGAAAGGAAAGGAAAGGAAAGGAAAGGAAAGGAAAGGAAAGGAAAGGAAAGGAAAGGAAAGGAAAGGAAAGGAAAGGAAAGGAAAGGAAAGGAAAGGAAAGGAAAGGAAAGGAAAGGAAAGGAAAGGAAAGGAAAGGAGTCCAAAACCTGTCTCCTCTCTATGCAAGTTGAATCCCCACCAATTGGAGTACACTTATTCGTACTCCACAGAACATTACAGCAGGAGATACTAAAATCTGAATGATAATGAAAAGACTACGCAACTGTTAAAATGATACTTATTTTAGCAAGCATCCTTTAAGTCTGCATCTTGGCTACTAATTCCATTAACAACTAAGTATTAGTAAATGCTTTATTAGATATTTATGATTCACTTCCTTCACTAAGCAACTGGATGCAGCTCTCACTACACGACACACATAAGAAAACAAATTTTCAATGCAATGAAACAGTACAGAAATGGTACTACCAAGCAGCAAGCACTAACTTCCCAGAAGTGTTCTGCAGGATACCAGGTGAAACTAAAAGCTGTAAGCACAACTGAGCTTGCATGCCAAAAGAATCTTGATCATAATTATGACGTTAGTACCAAAAGCCATGAAGATGAAGAATCACAGAATGACCCAGGTTGGAAGGGACCTCAAGGATCATGTAGTTCCAACCCCCCTGCCTGGCAGGGCCACCAGACATACACCTTTACTAGATCAGGTTGCCCAGGGCCCCGTCCAACCTGGCTTTGAACACCTCCAAGGACGGGGCATCCACAACCTCCCTGGGCAGCCTGTTCCAGGGCCTAACCACTTTCCTAGTGAAAAACTTCCCCCTAACATCCAACCTAAATCTTCCCTCCTTCAACTTGGATTCGTTTCCCCTAGCCCTGCTATTGTCAGCCTTTTCGAAGAGTTTACTCCCCTCCTGGGTGTAAGTTCCCTTCAGGTATTGAAAGGCTGCAATGAGGTCACCCCGCAACCTTCTCTTCTCCAGGCTGAACAAACCCATCTCCCTCAGCCTGTCCTCATAGGGGAGGTGCTCCAGCCTCCTGATCATCTTCGTGGCCCTCCTCTGGACCCTTTCCAAAATCTCCATGTCTTTTTTTTTACTGAGGGCTCCACACCTGGACACAGTACAACAGATGGAGCCTCACGAGAGCCGAGTAGAGAGGGACAATCACTTCCCTATCCCTGCTGACCACCCCTCTCCTGATGGAGCCCAGGATCCCATTTGCTTTCCGAGCTGCCAGAGCGCACTGCTGGCTCATGTTGAGTCTCTCGTCCACCAGGGCTCCCAGGTCCTTCACTGCCGAGCTGCTCTCAAGGACCACTCCCCAACCAGAGGAATGTAATGCTGTCCCAGCTGAAGAGATGCTCAACAGCTCCTACACAGGATAAGTGATTTTCAGCATCAACTCTTGCTCCTACATCACCAATGGATGGCCACATTTAACTTGTAAGACATTCAGAATGGGTTTTGGTGTAAGATGTATTTATACCTGCTAAAATACAATGAGACCTCCTACAAAACTTCCACAAAATGAAAACTATTCTTTCAGCAGGAGCTCATAGAAAGCATAGAAAGAAGCCAGAGGTTTCAAGGAGACTGAAGACAGCAGTCACCATTTACAAATACCAATGTCTCACTTTGTCACAAAGAAGTGATATGATTTTAGAGTTAGCCACATTCAGAAACCAACTGCTTTACATGAAAATTGATATTCAAACAATAAACCTAAATGTCTTATTCCTCTACACCTTCACTGTTCTTCATCCTCCTCCCTACTAAAACGTTTGCTCTGCTGTACATAAATGAGTTGCTATCAATAAATCTGAAAGAATTTATTGTCCATTTGCAGAGTAAAGGCAGCATAATCAGGTCAGTTCTGAGATTGCTTTTATTTCCATAATGGCACACAGCTGCACTTCACGCATTCAATGGTACAGCGTTGGGCATTTGATTTGATTTATTCGGGTGCCCCACAGCAAAAAGCTTTGCAATGAAGTTAAGACTTGAGCAATTTTCTCTTCTTTCTACCTTAAAAAAAGTTTTAAGGCAACTGTTTCAACTAAATCATCAGCTTTACCGCTTCTGAAAGAGCCATAATAAAATTCTGACTGAGTTAATAGCAATGTCATAAACTACAGTTAAAAATAACCAGATGAGCAGAATTCCTCTGATAAGCATCCCACGGGTTTTTATATGACAAATCTTGAATATACTCTGTGTTAAGTACACCAAGTCTACTACACACCAATGACTATTTTGTTCAAAGCTCCATATGTACAAAAACACTACAGGATACAATGAAGACCGTTTCTGTAACATCACCAGCCTCAAACTTTTTCATTCCACTATGTCACAAAGAAACTGATTGAAAAACATATTTATACTTGCGGTGAATATTCCTTTTCATGCAAAGACCAAACAAGATACTAAGTAGCATTAATTTCAACTTAAATGAGCTGTGTTATAATCAGCTCATATAACTGACAACAAAGTCAAGAGCAACGTCTATTATAGAGGCTGCCTGTATACTGTACTTGCTAGAACTCTTATACCCAAAGGAAAAGTTAAACAACTACAAGGCATAAAGAGAAGAAAGTGCTACGAACACCAATGCAACGCTGTTTCACACCTGACTGTTGCTGGCCTTGTCTCACTCTGGCCACCTGAAACTAGAAGAAAACACTTAGATTAGAAAAATACATGGTGAAGTGAGAAAACAAGAAAATCTCCTTTTAGGATCCATAGCAAACACATGCTAATTGGAGGATATGATTCTACACAGAGGAAACAGAGGAGGGAAGTAGAGAAGCACACACAAACAGGAACAAAAAATATGACAGAAATAGGGAGGGGGCAGACAAAGAAAAAACAAGGAAGATGAGAGCCAGTACAGAGCAGCTCAGAGATCACAGAATCACAGAATTGTAGGGGTTGGAAGGGACCTCTAGAGATCATTGAGTCCAACCCCCCTGCCAAAGCAGGCTCCCTACACCACGTCACACAGGTAGGCGTCCAGGCGGGTCTTGAATAACTCCAGAGAAGGAGATTCCACCACCTCCCTGGGCAGCCTGTTCCAGTGAACAACAGAGATTAACAACAGTGCAGAGAAACGCAAACGAAACACACTCTAATCACCAGAAAATACAAATGTCCATTTTTGAAGTTTTAAATTAAGTTTCCACCACCCAATCGCCTACATTTCTGTGACACATCTAATTGCTATAAAATCACGTGGACAAGTTACACTGTGTGCACCATTGCAGAGTTGGTTAAGAAACCGTAACACAGACTTTGCCCATTCTGTGACACACCTGGATAACTCTTTGCACGAATACCCCAAAATTGAGAGGCCATGCCAGAAGTCACATAGTATATAGCACCATATTAATTATATTTACCTATTAATTATCATTTTCGTATGATTATAATAATATAAGCATATGAATAGATATGATTATAAATACACATGTATAGGAACACAGATGCTTGAGTGTGTATTGCAGATGAGGACTTTCTCTACCCAATTTTCTAGTGAAACAGAAAAGGTACCTTAAAATAAGGCAAGTCTGCCACCATTTATATGCCTAAATAGATAGAACCAAACTTTTTAAAATCTCTGTACACAGAGATATCTTCCCAGAAAGTCCATTGGAGGACAAGCTGAGATAATTTCCATCTTAAAATAACAGATGAATGTGACCCTAGCAGAAAAAGAAATGGTCTTGCACAAACAGAAATCCAACATTAAGGCACTCCTTTTTCACCCCGTCACTAAAACAGAAGTTTCATTCTACCTTATCTTCAGCCTTCTGTATAACGAATATTAACAATATACAAATAAGTCTGGTAGCTGGGATGCTTTAAGAGTTTTCCTAAGCAAGTTCTATACCCCAGCCATCAGAGAGGGAAATCTTGGTAGTATAGGATAACTTTTGACTAATCAACATCCAGATAGAGCTTTAGGTGCCCTGTTTGTGGAACTGCTTCAATGGCAAATCTCCATAAGGAAGTCTAGATACTTGAGACGCTCTTGTTCCCTAATCACAGGTCATAAACAGGAAAGCCAATATAGATAATGGAAATATCAGACCATGAATAGAATTGTTCATCTTAAAACACTAACGCATCCCTGCCAGAATTACTGTATGGCTTCAAAGGACTTGGAGAATATCCAACAGCTTTCTTGTATTCAAGCTTCTCTTCCATACAGAGACTAAATCAGGTGTTTTAATATCGAAAAAGGCATGCTGAGAGATCACAGATGGCAGCAGTAAAAGGACAGCAACCAATGCTGAACTCTTCCCCAAATGATACTGACTTGAATTTCCCATTGTAAATAACTGTTGTGCTTTTCTGTGTGCTCCAGCCAGAGCATGGGAATGAAAACCAATTTTTCTGACGTTCAACAGCCTCTGTATTAGAAGCTTTATGAATTTCAGTCACTCTGCTACATACCAGCTTGAATAGATTCTAAAGACCATGCCTGGCCTCTCATTTAAAACATGTTATGACTTTGATAGGTTAAGAAAATCTATATTTGCAGTATAGTTTGATTATTCCCTGACACTGTATGCAAAAACAGGTTGTCAGCAGTCAGGCCATGTTTGTTTGATTCTGTTGGGCTGGTACCAGGCCAGAAAATTTCAGAGCCAGAAGATAAGATTAACACAATTCCTGGCTGAGGCATACATGACTTTTTATGAATAGTTCGAGTATAAAAAGACCAATTCTCTGATGATGCAGCTTGAATCTTCCACCTGTAATCATGAATTTTACCATGAAAACACTAAGCAAATCTGTTGCTCTATACATCTGGGCTTATAAGAGAAAATTAAAAGGAAACAGGTCCTTTGGTGGAAGCCAGTCTTTTGGCAGTTGAATCTGCATGGCTGCCTGGTGGTAAAAGTTATGAGCAAATTTCACTTTCATCAAATCAAGCAACAGGAAAAAAATCTGAATGCAAGGTAAATGAATGAAGTGCATTTCCTGAAACATTCAGAAATAGTAAAACAAGGAACTTTTCAGGATAGAAACTTTTCAGGATAGTCTCCATTCACAATTTCAGTTTTTAAAACATCTCAATTTAATTCTACACAAAGAATATTCTTCCAAATGTGAGTTAAACATGCATGTTAAACACTACAAGCAATCAGTACATCTCTAAAGCCAGATCATTTTTGTGCTGATCTGCCCCCCTTTACTCCATTAAGGCTGGTAAGATGAACTGCTCTGATTTCATTTCCCTTTGAGGAAGCTATCCTTATAATCCTGCTTTAGAGAAAGAAAAAAGAAAATTAGGGCTCAAAGACAGTTCAAAGTTAAAACTGTTACTAACTCACTCTATTCTTCAAGATGTTTGGATTATTTCAATTTGCTAAAACAAGACGGTGCTGTCCAGCATCTCAAGTTAGGCATGTTCTCTAAATGCGATACTCATTTTTGTTGTGTCAGACCTCTCCTTTCTTTGGTGTCAGCTTGGTAAAACAGTAGCAAAAGAACTGTTTGAAACATTCCTTACACTACTCTACAATTTGTGCTGTGCTCAGTGCTATTCACTGACAGAAGAATACAAGAATGAAACAGATGACCAATAGTTTGAGTAGTTGCAGATGCTTAAAAGTCTTTCCACTTCATATGGTTTAGTGGTTTCCTCACTTAAATGCTGCAAAAAAGGAATCCCAGTGTCAAGCTAGTTCTTTAACTAACCTACATAATTCATTACTTTTCTAAAGTGGCAGTGTGCATGTTGTTTTCCAAAGCAAAACAACACGGAACATATCCAGTTGTTTACCCAGATTCAGAAAATTTGAATGTGAAACACAGGTCTCTTGGTCTAACTCCCTGGAGTCTTAGAAAAGCATCATTTGCTGAGGACACAGATTAAAAAACATTGATGACATAACTGCCTACAAAACTAGTGTATATAGCAAAAGCCTAAGTATCAGGAAAACCTAAGGTTTAAATTAATTTGCAGTTGCCTCTTATCACAGAATCACAGAATGACCCGGGTTGGAAGGGACCTCAAGGATCATGTAGTTCCAACCCCCCTGCCTGGCAGGGCCACCAAACATACACATTTACTAGATCAGGTTGCCCAGGGCCCCGTCCAACCTGGCCTTGAACACCTCCAAGGACGGGGCATCCACAACCTCCCTGGGCAGCCTGTTCCAGGGCCTAACCACTCTCCTAGTGAAGAACTTCCCCCTAACATCCAACCTAAATCTTCCCTCTTTTGACTTAAAACCATTTTCATGTGTCCTGCTATTGTCAGCCCTTTCGAAGAGTTTACTCCCCTCCTGGGTGTAGGTTCCCTTCAGGTATTGAAAGGCTGCAATGAGGTCACCCCGCAACCTTCTCTTCTCCAGGCAAACACATCAGCCAAACACACTGCCACCACAGTACTCCCCAACAGCCAAGAACCAATAGACAATGCCTAATGCAGAAACATGCAGCATGAATCACATAATCGCTCAGGTTGAAGGGCCACCTGGTTCAAACCCCACTACTGCAGGCAAGATTGCCACCCTCTAGAGATCATGCTGCCCAGGGCACCATGCAACCCAGCCTTGAACTTCCAGGGATGGGGCACCCATAGCTTCTCAGGACAACCTGTTTCACTGCCTCACCACCTGCTGGGTAAAGAACTTCCATCTCATGGCTTATCTGAACCTACTTTCTTTTAGCTTGATACCACGTACCTCTTGCACAGTGACAGGATTAGATTTCAGATATAGATTTCAGAAGCAAAAGAGTCAAAAGCAAAAATATGTAAAATTAACATTGTAACCTGATGTTTTGATTTCTAAATCAGTGCAAATGATCACACCCCCTAATCAACCAAACAGCCCCAATGACTTCTTCAGACTTTAGACATTCAAGGCCCATTACTTTGGTGTTGTGTGAACAGCTTATCCTTCTTACTACATATTTTGCCTGATTTCCAAGTTAATTTAACAAGTTTCACACTCATCTTGAAAATTCATAATGAAAATTATTATTGCTCTCTATAACTTCCTGAAGGGAGGTTGTAGTGAGCTGGGGGTTGGCGTCTTCTCTCGTGTAATCAGTGATAGAACTAGAGGGAATGGTTTTAAGCTGTGGCAGGGGAGATTCAGGCTGGACATTAGGAAGTATTACTTCTTGGAAAGGGTAGTCAGGCATTGGAATGCACTGCTCAGGGAGGTGGTGGAGTCACTGACCATGGGAGTGTTCAAGAAACGTTTGGATGTTGTGTTGATGAATACGATTTAGCTGGGAAGTATTGGTAATGGTTGGGCTAGGTGATCTTCTAGGTCTTTTCCAACCTTGATAATTCTGTGATTCTATCATTCTGTGAAAATATAAACTGAACTCTGTACGTGCATGCCCCAATACAGGATACCAGTTACTTTGCCTGATAATGTCACATTTCCACAACCAATCATGCACTTCAATCAGAACAATTTTTCAAATACTTAAAAATTAGAGAGACAAAAAATAAATAAATAAATAAAAAATACTTTAGTGAGTCACTGCCCTAACAGTCAACACACTTCCAAATAGGCATAAGAGTAAAGACATCCTTCATGCAGTTACACACACTTGGATCAGCTCATTCAAAAAAAGGCTCAAACACCACACTATGGACTATTCCTTTATATCAAAATATTTCCTACATACATAATGGTTGTCAAAAATTGAACACTGTCAAGAATCATATCATGCATTTTTGAATTGGACTCAGGGTGAGAATGTTTAATAACATGAACAATTTTAATAACATGATACAGCAAAATACTATTAAAATTCAAATGATTACCTTTGACTTTCAAATGAATGGAATACTGAACATCCAAATGTTTTTATTTTCTCTCTATTGTGGGTTATCACAACTGAGAAAAAAACAAACAAACAAACAGCAAAAACCCCACAACAAAATTGCAGAAGAGGAGATGTGTTTCTGCTCTTGAACTCTGGAAGCATGAAATCATAGAATGGCCTGGGTTGAAAAGGACCACAATGATCATCCAGTGTTAACCCCACTGCTATGTGCAGGGTCGCCAACCACCAGACTAGGCTGCCCAGAGCCACATCCAGCTTGGCCTTGAATGCCTCCAGGGATGGGGCATCCACAACCTCCAATAGCTACAAAACGAAATTTAATTTGAGGAATTAAGTTTTGGAGTGATAAAACCTTTTGTTGCAGCAAGTATTTATCAGCACAAAATACTGTAGTACAAACTAACAACTGAATTGGGAGATTACACAAGAGCTAACTATTACATAGGACGTCTCGTCTGACTATTTCATAATAAATTTAATACAATGATTTTCTTGTTCAACATCTTCATCAACGACCTTGATGAGGGGACAGTGATCACACTCAGCAAGTTTGCTGATGACACGAAGTTGGGAGGATTGGCTGACACACCTGAGGGCTGTGCAGCCATTCAGCAAGACCTGGACAGGCTGGAGAGCTGGGCAGTGAGAAACCGGATGAGGTTTAACAAAAGCAAGTGTAGAGTCTTGCACCTAGGGAGAAATAATTGCATGCACCAGTACAGGCTGAGGGATAACCTGCTGGAGAGGAGCTCTGCTGAGAGGGACCTGGGCGTCCTGGTGGACGACAGATTGACCATGAGCCAGCAGTGTGCCCTTGTAGCCAAAAAAGCCAATGGCATACTGGGGTGTATTAAAAAAAGCGTGTCCAGCAGGTCGAGGGAGGTGATCCTTCCCCTCTACTCTGCCCTGGTGAGGCCCCATCTGGAATATTGTGTCCAGTTCTGGGCTCCACGGTACAAAAAAGACAGGGATCTCCTGGAAAGAGTCCAGCAGAGGGTCACAAAGATGGTGAAGGGCCTGGAGCATCTGCCCTATGAGGAGAGACTTAGGGAACTCAGTCTGTTTAGCCTTGAGAAAAGAAGGCTGAGAGAGGACTTGATCCAGGTTTATAAATCCCTAAGGTGTGGGGGCCATAGTGGTGAGGTTGGTCACTTTTCAGTAGTGCATGGGGACATGACTAGGGGTAATGGGATGAAAGTACAGCATAGGAAGTTCTGCACAAATGTGCAGAAGAACTTCTTCACGGTGAGGGTGACGGAGCACTGGAACAGGCTGCCCAGGGAGGTGGTGGAGTCTCCTTCTCTGGAGATATTCAAGACCCGCCTGGACGCCTACCTGTGTGACGTGGTGTAGGGAGCCTGCTTTGGCAGGGGGGTTGGACTCGATGATCTCTACAGGTCCCTTCCAACTCCTACAATTCTTGATTCTGTGATTCTGGAAAGAGAATTTGCTTCTCTTTTTTCCCATATGCTTGTTCCTCCCAATGCGCAAAGAAGATAAATAGCAAAGTGATTGATAAACTGATTATTAAAGCAAAGCTTTTCTTTACAAACACCAAACAGTGGATCAGCTCCCTCATTCATGTCAAAAACACAGAAAACCTCGCGCAAGTATAGATACACAACACTGGGCCACAGGCAGGTGGCCATGTGTGAGAGTCATCAGACCAAAGTGATCACGAGGAGATCTGGCCAGGAGCATCTCAGAAGCAGACTCCTCCCTTAGGTAAGACAGAAAGCAAGGCAACAAATGAGACTATTTCATTATCAGATCAGCAGAAGCCACACATTTCTCACTCCTTATAGCAGCTTTCTGTCTGTCAGGGATAGAGACAGCTCACAGTTGCTGCAGGCTTTGAAAAGACTGATGTGACTGACCGGTTACACTACTGTTTTAGGCACAGAAGAAAACTGATAACTAGAAATTTTATCTACAAGGTTAAGTGATAGAGCAGTCAGTATCCTGTGACATCCCAATGACCTACATTCAGCCAAACCAGGAAGCCCAGCTTGCAGAGGAGCTGATTGCTTCCAGTTTCCCTGAAAACTTTCTGTTCCGAGTGATCATTTTCTTTTGTTTGTAAGAATCAGGAAGAGGTCTTAGCTTGATTTTTATTGCGGTCATAGTTACCTACCCAGGTGAGTTGAGAAGGAAGCAAGTAATCAAGAATCACAGAACAGGAGCCAATTTACACAGGGGGGCAAACTGTACAAACTATCTATATGTTGCTGGGAAAATGTTACTAATTTTATGAGACACAGAGAAGTGAAGTGAGTTTAATCTAGAGTCATGAAAAAATTAAGCCTCATGTATCACTGCTGAAAAGGTACTCAATAGCAAATGTTAAAATTACAATAAAACATTCAGAAATTATCCATCATTTACATGTGTCATATTATAATTCAAAGCTGAAGTTTGCACTTTCATAAACTCATTTAATGCTTTAGCATTGTTTTTGTTCATAGCCACCAACTCAACATCCACAGGAACTCTAGCTGAACACTGGTTAATACAATTGTAATTCAACTGTTTTACATTTTTCTTAACATATTGCTGAAATAACCACAACAATTCCAACAGATGAGTACCTGTCTACTGAATAGCCACTCTGTCATGCTGTATGGAAACACCATCAGGTAACCAAGCAACTAGAATATTCTAACACAGACAACATAAGGCCATCGCTATTTACTAATAAATAATCAAAAGCATCATGGTCAGTTTTCTGATCGCCTACAACCACTTACAGCTTACTAATAATAATTCAGATTATTTGCAATTATATAATGTTTATATAATTCACGTATTTTACAATACTTAGAAATTATCTGACCAACATTTAACATTGAAAAAATAAGACAGGAAAGAAAAAGATTCCAGAAAACAAACAAACCCCAAAGAACCCAACAACAAAATAAACAGGAAAAGAGACCAAAAGTCTCCTACATGCATTCCCCCCCACCAAAGCACGTGGAATTCTCATTTTCTGAGCAGACTAAATAGCCTGTGCCATAAATAGTTTCACTTAAAAATGAGTGCAGCTTATGTAAGCATGTGGCACTCACCATAAGCATTTTTACTGATAGCAAAAACATTGGCCAGAAAAAAAGTATATAAACATAGTTCAGAAAATAGCATCTAAAAATTAACTCAAAATACTATGCGGGTTTATTGTAAACTGCTGCTGCCAAATTTTAAACAAATACTCTATAAGTGGACAAGAGGATACAATTATCAAAGGCTACAGCAATGACAGTGTGTCCAGTTCTGGGCTCCCCAGTACAAAAAAGACAGGGATCTCATGGAAGGAGTCCAGCAGAGGGCCACTAAGATGGTGAAGGGCCTGGAGCATCTCCCCTATGAGGAGAGACTTAGGGAACTGGGTCTGTTTAGCCTTGAGAAAAGAAGGCTGAGAGGGGACTTGATCCAGGTTTATAAATACCTGAGGTGTGGGAGCCATAGTGGTGAGGCTGGTCTCTTTTCAGTAGTGCGTGGGGACAGGACTAGGGGTAATGGGATGAAAGTACAGCATAGGAAGTTCTGCACGAATGTGCACAAGAACTTCTTTACAGTGAGGGTGACGGAGCACTGGAACAGGCTGCCCAGGGAGGTGGTGGAGTCTCCTTCTCTGGAGATATTCAAGACCCGCCTGGACGCCTACCTGTGTGACGTGGTGTAGGAAGTCTGCTTTGGCAGGGGGTTGGACTCGATGATCTCTAGAGGTCCCTTCCAACCCCTACAATTCTGTGATTCTGTGAATGGAGTGGCAAATTCTTTTGATACTTTCCTGTCATCTCCTTAACAATACCATCCCTCCAGCAATCCCCATAGGAGGATGGATAGGGTTCCAATGAATCCACAGCTATTAATTAAAAAATAAAATAGAAAAATGTTTTCTCTCAGTTTTGAAAAAGAAATAAGCACACAGAAAGTTCCCTTTGTGAAGATACGAATTACTTAAAATATGAGAAAAGTAGGAGAATTTCTGCTATCTTTTCATTTTCTTTCAAGAGGGGAATCATCCATTGGACTTAACAACCTGGCCAATTATGTTAACTAATCTTTGACCTCCTGCTACCAGCCATTTACGAGAACAAACTGCACCAGGACTTTAGCAAATGATGAGCAGAGACCTCAGTTGCACACATACCATAAGCTGCCATCTCCATGCCCCGATCACAGCTTGGGTAACATATGCTCTTCAGAGATCTGTCAGGCATTTTTGTTACAACTTTTACAGCAAGCAGTCCCAGTTAGGGGAAAACAGCTTGCAAGTGACTGGGTGGCTCCTCCAGAAACAGCAGTACTGTTTGTCACACTGCTAGCAAAGCCTGTGTGGTTGGTCCCAGCAACAGACAGTGATCACTGAAAGAACAGTGAAGATCCCTCAGTGCCCACATCAGTACAGGTGGATATTAACCACTCAGTGGTACTAAAAACATCAAAGGGCTGCTCCAAACTTGCTAAGAGCAAGTTTCATACTAGTAGTTGGTACACTTGATGAATTAGTGACTTTTGTAAAGGACAAGTTTAACTCCCCCTTATGGAACCCTTCTTCACAGACAAAAGGCTGGTTACAACAGAGCTTCACTGACTTTCCGACCCTTTAATTTCTGTCTCTCCTCTTTCTTTCAATACAGTAGGTCATTTTGAAGACTGATTCTGGAAGAGATATATATATATATATATATATATATATATATATATATATATATATATATATATATATCTCTTCCAGAATCACAGAATTGTAGGGGTTGGAAGGGACCTCTAGAGATCATGGAGTCCAACCCCCCTGCCAAAGCAGGCTCCCTACACCACGTCACACAGGTAGGCGTCCAGGCGGGTCTTGAATATCTCCAGAGAAGGAGACTCCACCACCTCCCTGGGCAGCCTGTTCCAGTGCTGTTCCAGTTACTGTCTTACTTAGGTCTCTTAGGCCTAAGGCCATCTTCAGCCTCATTCACCTCAGCTCCCAAATCTGAAAAAGGATTGGCAGGTGGAACATTCACTTGACTTGGAACTTTCTTTAACGCAAAAGCGATTGCTCTATCTAGTGAGGGCTTCAGAAGCACCAAGGCAGATTTTGTTTTAGATGGTCACTCTGATATTTTAAAAGTAATTCCAATGCATAATGATAAGCTAGAGACTTATTTCTCACAGAGCTCTCTTCCTCTAAACTGGATATACCAAGAAAGCAAAAGAAAAACAGAAAAAAAACCACATAAGGAATCTAAACATGAAGAGAGACTCATCTCACTGTCATTAACTGCTAGTGGAACAGGTACAAACTGAAGGTGAGCATCTCCAATACAGGAGTAAAAGGAACTACAAAGTTACATACATCACCCTAATGAGTTACTCAAAAGCTCATAAACTCAGAACGCGTGAAATGGTTGCAGACAAGCAGTGAGATTTGTTTTGAAATGACTGCACAGCTCACTGCTGCTTATGGAAAAAAGAGAGTAAGAAAACTTCTATGACCGATTATTTCACAATGTTGTCATGACAGAAGGAAACAAAGCAGAGATGCTCACTATAAGAACGGTTGCCCAATACTGCCCACTTGAAACTTACTGATAAGCTACAAACTCGTGCCAATCTACAAAAGCATTAAAATATTTCTTTGTAAAACCAAGGTGTTCTGACTTCAATTAAAACACACAGCCAACAACCCCTAGGTTATTAAAGGCACATCTGTACATCATGGGATCACCCAGAAGCAAAGACTTGATTTTGTACAAGTGGCATTTTTGTAAAATTGCTAAGGATCACAGAATCACAGAATGACCCGGGTTGGAAGGGACCTCAAGGATCACGTAGTTCCAAACCCCCTGCCTGGCAGGGCCATCAAACATACACATTTACTAGATCAGGTTGCCCAGGGCCCCGTCCAACCTGGCCTTGAACACCTCCAAGGACGGGGCATCCACAACCTCCCTGGGCAGCCTGTTCCAGGGCCTAACCACTCTCCTACTTCCCCCTAACATCCAACCTAAATCTTCCCTCTTTTAACTTAAAACCATTTCCCCGTGTCCTGCTATTGTCAGCCCTTTCGAAGAGTTTACTCCCCTCCTGGGTGTAGGTTCCCTTCAGGTATTGAAAGGCTGCAATGAGGTCACCCCGCAACCTCCTCTTCTCCAGGCTGAAGGAGAAAAAAGGAAAAAGAAAAAAGGAGATTTTAATGCCTTCAAGGCATCAGTGGGAAGAAAGATGATTTTTGACATAGAAATGTTAGTTAGTAACAACATACCCTATTAACCTTTCTTTGAACAACTGTGAAAGAACAGTGAAACTGTACAGAATTACCACTTTGCCTTAACTGTGCGTGTCACTTTTGACCTGCTGATAGCAAGAATAACCATTCCATCACAATGATCTTTGGAGTTTCAGGCAAGAAAAACAAGCACGTTTCAACAGCAATGCTCTAACACGCAGCCCACAGCTTCTGCAAGCTCATCTTCAAGATCACACGTGCAAAAGGCGAATTTTAAGATCCTTTCAGAACTTGCACAGAATCCAGGTAAAGGACAACACTCTCTTGTACTATTATTTACTGCATGCTTAATACACAATAAATAAATATAAAAAAGAAGAAAACCCATCCCTGACTCTTCCAAGTCTTAGAAGTAAACAGTCATGCTTGAGTTAAGCCAAAGTAGACAAGTTCCCCATAGAACAGAAATAATCATACTTGAGGTTTTATGCACAGTGTGACAAATTCAATGACACACAAAGAATAAGAGATGCCTTTCACAAGCTATTTTCAGTAGCCTAAGACATTGTAAACCAGTAAAAATGTCTTTAACAGATGAGACTTCAGGAGAAATACCTCCAAATATAACCAAAGAAAGATTAAAGCCACAGCCAGATTAAAACATTACCACAGGTGTGGATCTCTTCATCAAATCTGAACAGTCAACACTGAAAACATTCTAGAAGGTATCCATACTTTTTCCACCAAAATACATGAGACAAATGCTGATAGTCTTAGATATCTTTTTCTTCTTCTACAAGTAACCTTTATCCAACCATGATTTCACAGAAACCAATCTGCTTTTCAAATTAATATCCACTTCACTAGACGTACAATTTCATTTGACTGCAAGCATTTCATTAAAGCATATTGACTGTGGAACATGATTGACTGAAAGTAATCAGCCAAAAAATGTGTTTAAGAAAATATTCTCAATTATCCATCAGCAAGCAAAGCATGTAGGTAGCAAAGCATGTATGCTCTAGCTGTGATAGGCTACTGAACACTGCTATAGCACAATGACCTTTAACTCTGTAGCTTTACTGTTTGCTTACTGCTTTATACAACCTCTGAAAAGAGTGAAAGAAGTAATTTTGTTATGGAAGAGTCAGGTCAGGACAGAATCTGGTAACACATTAAAGATGCTTTTCAAATGCCACTACTTCAAATTCAGGCCACTAGAAAATAAAGCCCACTGGAATCCAAAAGCAATTGCTTCTTAAGAATAAAAAGCCGCGCGTGCTACATAAACTTAATGGAGATGAAATTCTTTGCTTTTATACTGTACTGATAGGTTGGCTGTTACAAAACAGCACTTGAAGCAGGAGAAATGTTTGAAGTCATAATCAAGGAGATGCGCAAACACTGAAACGTTAGGTCCACTCTGACATCAAACTGAGGCTCACCCCAAGCGATCTATATAGTATAATTTATCCTTAAAGAATGAAAAAGAACAAAAAGAACTCCCCGATAATCTTGACCTGTATGGTTTATGAGCAACATTACAATTTGTCTCACCATCTTATTACACTCTGAATTTTGCCTGATGCTTGCAGCTCCTCATGCCAATAAAAAGGTTCAGCATTCATGAGTCTTCTGGATACTGATACTACAGTGCCATCTTTTAAGCACTGACTGGCACAGCACAGGAGTTGCTGACAGATTAGGCATCTCCACAGAATAGGGGATCGTAAAGGATACTTTGTACCACAAAACCTCCTACCAGAGCAGCATCAGCTCTAACATCTTTTGCCTTATTCTGGAGACAAATTTGCAGGCTGCGTATTTAATGTGAAAGCCTTTCACACTGTTAACTCTGCAGGATACTTCAAGGTTTGGCAGAATTTAAGAAGCTGTTCTGGAAACGTTTTAAACCAACAACTTTAACAGTTGAATAAATGACTCTAAACAAATATTTCTGAACTTTCACCTTTCTACGTAGAACGCTTTCCATATGCAGGCTGCCACTATGACATTACCACACATGCAGTCTCAACAATATGATAGTCTTTCACAAGCCAGTTAACATCCATTAGACAATATTTTATTATATTATGCCTCCACAGAAACGAGCAAACAGAAAATCCACGTTACACGGGTAACTACCAATTCCCAGTTTAGGCTTTGTACCTCCCTGTTTGTGTAAGGGCAGTAATAGGGACAGGAAAACACTTCGCAAAACCACAAGTAGCAGCTATTTCTACACTGTGACCTGAAACACCTGCCTACAAAAGCACTACAACAGATGTTTCTGAATAAATCGGAGGCTATATACAACTCTCAGTCTCGTTCAGTTTATCACCTGTCAAATGCAACAAAGTCTTTCACTGTAGATGTATTTACTTACATTTATGTGTGTAAAGACAACTATGTACACAACAGACGCTGCGCTTACTTCAGCTCACAGTAGTGGAAAGAATGTTATATAGACACTCCTAGAGCAAAATGTGTCATGCTATAGTAGAGTTGGATGACTAAGCAGACATGATAGAAATATGCAAATCCACATCCAACGAAGAATATTTTTGGGGCTACATATCCTATTTCAAATACACACTGTAAATCATTACGGGATCAAAACTGGGAGAAAGCATCTACAGCTCAGCTCAACCAAAAACTTCCTTTTGTTCCAGATCTACGTAGCTTTTGAGAGGTGGCGGAGGCAAGCTGTTATCACACAACCTTAAGAAGAGTGTATTATTCTTTTGAAAGAATGCAAAAGAATCATTACAATCAGCACAGACATATTGCCAAAACTAGGCAGAAAACAAGGTAGGTTTTCACAACGGCTATTCAACTCATCTCGTCCTCCTCGAGATGATGACTGACAGAAAGAAGAAGCCTCAATGAGATCTAGGAAACAGGAAAAAATGGACACAGACCTCACAACACCCTCTTCACAGAATCACACAGAATCACAGAATAACCTGGGTTGGAAGGGATCTCAAGGATCATGTAGTTCCAACCCCCCTGCCTGGCAGGGCCACCAAACATACACATTTACTAGATCAGGTTGCCCAGGTCCCCGTCCTACCTGGCCTTGAACACCTCCAAGGACGGGGCATCCACAACCTCCCTGGGCAGCCTGTTCCAGGGCCTAACCACTCTCCTAGTGAAGAACTTCCCCCTAACATCCAACCTAAATCTTCCCTCTTTTAACTTAAAACCATTTCCCTTCACGTTTATCTGCAGTCACCTGTATTAAAAGTTACAATGTGAGCCAGATGAAAACAAATCCCAAAAGTGCAATCAACGTACAGAGCACACCTACCACTCTTATCCATATCACGGTGCTTAAGACAAAAGATTTAAGATTAAAGACGGTCAAACTCATTATCCTTCACTAATGTGTGTAAAAACTGACACGTTTTATAGAGGAACTGAGACAGCCTATACACACACAGTCAGATTATTCCTTAGATTACTGCCCTCAGCCAAGAGGGCAGGACAGGGGCTGACTTTAAGAAGTGTTGCGAAATACTTAATTTTTGAGAACCCTGTTCCTCTCTCACTGCTAAGAGGAAATGAATTGGATGTTTCTTTTTTTTTACATGAAATATGCTAACACTCCATGTTCTACTAACTGTACATAGTTCTACTAAGCCCTCTGAGAACAGCACCGATCAAGTGGACCTGTTACAAGCCTATGAACAAACACTTACTACTCAATTTCAATCACAATAGATGCCAGCACTAAAAATAATGGGCACCTATCAGCACACCAACAAGATGGGTCAGCCTATCTACTTATAGATAGTAGATTTGAAATGGACAAAGAGGGGAAGAAGAAAACCTTGAGGCAGACCTCAAGAGAAGCCTCTGGACAGAGCATAGAATCATTTACAGTTGGAAAAGACCACTAAGACCATCTAGTCTGACTGTCAACCCCATCACCACCATGCATGCTAATTGGTGCTCCTCAGTGCCTCACCTATCCTTTCCCTAAACACCCCTAGGGACAGTGACCCCACCATCTCCTTAGGCAGCTTCAAACAACATCTCATCACTCTTTCTGAGAAGATTTTTTTCTTCATATCCAACCTGAACTTCCTCTAACACAACTTCAGACCATTACCTCTCATCCTATCACTGTTACCCAGGAGAAGATGCCAACCCACACCTTGCTACAACCCTCTTTCAGGTGGCTGCATAGCTCTCCTTGAGCCTCCTCTTCTCCACACTGAACAATCCCAGTTCCTTCAATTGCTTGTGCTCCAGACCCCTCACAGCTTCACTACCCTTCTCTGGACACACTCCAGGGACGCAACGTCTTTCTTGTAGAGAGAGGCCTAATACTACTAAACTGAACACAGTACTCAAGGTGTAGCCATGCCAGTTCTGAGTACAGAGGGACGGTCACAGAATCACAGAATTGTAGGGGTTGGAAGGGACCTCTAGAGATCATTGAGTCCAACCCCCCTGCCAAAGCAGGCTCCCTACACCACGTCACACAGGTAGGCGTCCAGGCGGGTCATGAATATCTCCAGAGAAGGAGACTCCACCACCTCCCTGGGCAGCCTGTTCCAGTGCTCCGTCACCTCCCTTGTCTTGCCGAGTTTACCACTATAGCATAACTATGCCCCTTCTACCTCCGGAGCCAAACCACCACAGCAGCAGCATCATGCTGCAGTCAGCCCATCCAACACACAGCAACAGCACCTTTACCAGCGCTTCCATTTATTTACACCCCCTTTATCTCGCACCGAGAGCAGCC
Organism: Coturnix japonica; assembly: GCF_054131305.1. Taxonomy (NCBI): domain Eukaryota; kingdom Metazoa; phylum Chordata; class Aves; order Galliformes; family Phasianidae; genus Coturnix; species Coturnix japonica. The sequence goes on along the minus strand of NC_140663.1, from coordinate 105,785,627 downwards.
CACGCAAACCAGGAGCCCTCCTGGAAGCCACCCACCCTCTCGCCCTGAGACGAAGAGCCTCAAAAACAAAACGCAAAGTTCTTCCCGCCGGCTGCGTGGGTACACGACCGCCAACACCGCCACCCGCACCTCCCGGCGCCGCGCCCCACAGCCTCCGATCCGACCCCCAGGCCGGGGGCAGCCGCCTGCTCCGGCCCGCTCTCACCACGTTCCCTGGGCCGGGGAGACGGCGAGGAGGCACGGAGGCCTCCCCTCCCTCCCGACCGTCTCTCACCGTATTGCGCTGGGAGCTCGGCTCCGGCGGCGGCTGCATGCCCGCCCGGCCCCTCGCTCTGCCCCGGGCCTCCGGGACGGCGGCCGCTGGAGTGAGAACGGCGGCCGCTGGAGGGGGGCGCCCCCCCCGCTCCTGCTTTGGGTGCGGGGGAGCTCTCCGGTCCGCCCCGGGTCTCCGAGAAACAGGGGGAGGGAGGGAGAGGGGGAGGGGGCCTGGAGCGCGGCCGTAAAGCGCTTCCGGGATGCGGGCGGCGCCGCACGCTCAGTGAGCGGCGCTGAGGCCGCCGGCCGCGCGGCGAAGGGGAGGGGCCAGGCCCGGTTCCGGCATGGAGTTCGATATCGCGAGGTTTGGTGGAGCGGGGCTGGGGTTTGAACGGGCAGCGGGGTTTGGGGCTGTGAGGGGTTCACTCAGTGCTGCTGCCCGCTGATATGGCAGCCCTACAGGCACAGCACTAAGACACAGCCCTAAGGCAGCGTGGTGGGAGATGTAAAAGCACGATCCAACAATCCTCACCACCGGGTGCCCTCGTTCACAGCCCCCTTCTAGTCAGAACTAATGGGAGCAGGCACGGAGCTGCCTTGTTTCTCAGGAAAAGACCTGAGGATGGCAAGGCAAAGAGGTGGAGGGAGCGGTCACGCACCTTGTATTGCCATCACTCGCTGCTCACGTCATCTTCCTTAGGCTGGAGGCTTTGTTCCTGTGTCAGAGGTTGTGTAACGTTAATTACGGAATTCCTGATTCCTGCCTTGGAAACCAGCCAGACCTGACTGGTGCGTTTGGGGAGGCGAAAGCAGGAGTAAACAGGATCTCAGTGCAACAGTGCTGTTATCTGCAACTGATTCTTTCCTTTTGGTCAGGCTTCCAGATCCCAAAATGCATGTTCTGCAGCAAAAATAAAATATGTGTGTATATATAAAACCCCATGATAAATAAATAGGGCCACTAAGATTGTGAACAGCCTGGAGCATCTCCCCTATGAGGAGAGACTTAGGGAACTGGGTCTGTTTAGCCTTGAAAAAAGAAGGCTGAGAGAGGACTTGATCCAGGTTTATAAATACCTGAGGTGTGGGAGCCATAGTGGTGAGGCTGGTCTCTTTTCAGGAGTGCATGGGGACAGGACTAGGGGTAATGGGATGAAACTACAGCATAGGAAGTTCTGCACGAATGTGTGGAAGAACTTCTTTACAGTGAGGGTGACGGAGCACTGGAACAGGCTGCCCAGGGAGGTGGTGGAGTCTCCTTCTCTGGAGATATTCAAGACCCGCCTGGACGCCTACCTGTGTGACGTGGTGTAGGGAGCCTGCTTTGGCAGGGGGTTGGACTCGATGATCTCTAGAGGTCCCTTCCAACCCCTACAATTCTGTGATTCTGTGAAATATAAACAAGTGCTTCTGGGCCTAGTTCATTGTTGCAGTATCTCTATCTGGTGTCTCACTTTCTTGAAACACAAGGAAAAAAGCCCCTCTGAGTAGATGTTAATCCTTATTTAGTTAAGAGTCCATGCCCTGCATTACAGGTACTGCCCCTGGGTTGTTCAGCATTTTTTGTTTTGCCTGGCTCCTCCAAACCCACAAAAGTCAAACCTTTTTGTTGCTTCCTGTGCTGCAGCTCAGGGGTCTGGCTTTGACTAACCAGCTCATAAGAGTAAGCTCCATGGCTCCTTTTCAGCTTAGCAGCCACCAATCCTTTATTTTTGTTTGAAAACAAGGATTTTTTTAATTATTATTTTCATTTTTTCCTCTGCAGTGGACTGTGATGGAAGGTTATCATCTAGCAATTGCTTATCTTCCCATATCACTCTCAAAGCAGGAGAGTTCTGACAGAAATTGCAGAGACTCGGTATCATGTTTTCCATCAGCCTTTAGATCTGAGTGAGATTGTGCTTCTGGCGAATTAATCAGCTTTGAAACTTCACAATTAATCTCAGCAGATCCAGTGCTTTGCATAAGAATTTAGAAAAAAAAATCCATATGGCTCTTAGGGATCTACTACCCCAAGAAAGCGAAGATTGTGCATGTTTTAGCTTTGCTGAACACATCTTTGAAAGGAGTCCATTTTACTGCTGATCCAGTTCTTTTGTCCCCTGTCATTCACGTGGCAGCTGCAACGACTGATTATATAAAAACATACTATTAAGAAAGTATTTAAAGTATTTTTAGCTGCTTCTAATGGGATTTAGCAGCTGGAAACAAGGGGAGCTTGCATTGAGTAATCAGTGCAGTTCTTAGACAGCTGTGTGAGAACCAGTGCATCGCTGTTAAAAAAGATGAATTACATGAGATGAAAAAATTGAACGGGAGACCTCAGTGCTTGCTGCTGTAACTGTAACTCAAACTAGAATAAAATTAGTTGTTAAATTCACTTCTGTAGTAACTTGCAGATGAAAACGCCTCTTCTTTTTATGGGTTTTATTTATTTATTGGTGGCAGCTATTGCTAGCCATCTTCAAAAGGCCTCAAGTCGGGATTTCAAGACTGTGCTACATCCCTTTTTAAAGAGAACAAAGCTATAGTTAGTTTTGCTCCTCTTTGTCTCTTTATGAACAGCTGTCGAAGAGATCAACTTTCTTATTTTGGAATAAAGCAATTTTCTGCAGTTTGTGCCTAAGAATTGCAGCCAAAAAAAGTATTGTGATAAAATTGTCCGTATTTTTTTCTAGCTGAATAATTTCTGCACTGAGTTAGCGTCATTTACAAGTTGAAATAGTGGTAGTTTTTTTGTTTTGTTTTTTGTTTTTTTCTTTTTAAATATGAGCACTATTAACTTGAGTCTTGAATCTAAAAAGGCAGAGTTCTTTTTCCCTGTTAGGTATGGTCAGTAATGTCACTGGAGTATGCTACTGGTTTTAATTGTTGATGCATAAAGAAAGGTACACATAAGGCACGTGTCCATTTGTCCATTTTTTGGTTACAAATGGAAATAATGTCTGTCTTTTTAGACACAGAACTAGACACTATTATAAAAAAAATTCCAAGAAACTGTGTGTAGAGTAAGGAGGTACCATTTTTCGTATCATTTTTCTTTTGGAAAGAAATTGGCTTGGGATGAAGCCTGAGCAGAAGAATCGGTAATACTGCCTCATGTTAAGGCCAAATCCTGCTGATTCCTTTTACAGTTTACTCTTGCACACAAAGTTGCAGATTTAATTTAGCTAGAATCCCGTAGAACCAGAGCTCGCAATGGAGGATGTCCTTTCTGTAGTAATTCTACTTCTGCCAACAGGATTACATATAGAACATTATGGTCCTGATATGTCAGTTTAAAGGTCACAAACCAGCCAGCTGTAAATCCCACATCCCACTGGTTTATAAGATCACCTTACTTCTCTCACTTTCATTATGTTCTAAGGAATATACCCTCGGTGCATAGGCAAATGGGCATGTGTCCAACAGACAAGGGGGTTACCCCTCACTTTGATCATTCCTGTGTGTCTGTTGTTCTCCACTTGCGAGGTGCAATCACACTTGCATTTACTCTGGAAGTTTTTCAAGGCGTGCCTTTGTGTTCTCAAGTGCCGTGGCTCTTTCCCAGCAGGCAGGGCCAGAGTGCTGCTGCTGTTTTGAGAAGTCTTTTGTACTAGAGCACAACGGTGCCCATGCAAAGGGCATTAGAGCTAGTGCCAGCACACACCTCTGAGTTGGCCTGCATTCTTGTCAAAGAAAAGCTGTAGTGCAGCCCCCATTTTTCTCTTTGCAATTCCCATAAATAAGTTTTTGCTGCTTTTAAGGTTTCCAACCTGTGGCATAAAGGAAGTAGATTGTACAAAAATGCAGATTCTCTTTTAGTGTGCTTAATAACATATGGAAGTTTCAGGTCGCATGTGTGCTTCTAGTTCATTCAACATGGCAGGAATATTTTTGCTTCTGTCTGATTGTGTCAGAGCTGTATTTCCAGTTCCCAGATTTTTCACTGGGGTGTGAACGTTTGAAAGGGAGATAGTACCTCTGAATTGCACCGACTGCTTGTCTAAACTCATCATTGCACACTGCCATTGGCCTGGTCATTGCTCAATGCCAGTTTTCCTGTGAACAAGAATATGGGCAGATAGCAGATTACCACATCACATCAGTTACGGTTGCTAGTAAGTGCAGACAGAATGATTGGGTCTGAAACACCCAATCTGTAGAAATGATGTTCCTGTCCTTATAGGAATGCCTAAGATCTGTGCATAATGCATGGAAGCTACACTGTCTACAGCGTCTGTTTATAGCTCTCTATAACTTCCTGAAGGGAGGTTGTAGTGAGCTGGGGGTTGGCCTCTTCTCTCGTGTAATCAGTGATAGAACTAGAGGGAATGGTTTTAAACTGCGCCAGGGCAGATTCAGGCTGGACATTAGGAAGTATTACTTCTCGGAAAGGGTAGTCAGGCATTGGAATGCACTGCCCAGGGAGGTGGTGGAGTCACCGACCATGGGAGTGTTCCAGAAACGTCTGGATGTGGTGCTGAGGAATATGATTTAGCCGAGAAGTATTGGTAATGGTTGGACTAGATGATCTTCTAGGTCTTTTCCAACCTTGATAATTCTGTGATTCTGTGATTCTGTGTCTGATAATCAGATGTTTTGTATGCTTTTGCTTGCTTGCTTTCCTACTTGTATGTCTCAGGCAATAGGTACCTAACGGGTGTCATTGCTCTGTGTTTTGTTCTGAAGGGGAGGAACAGTATGTTCTGACTGTGATGCAAATGCTTCCTTTTGATATCTGTTGCTGTGTTCCTTGAAAGATACACCATTATAATAAATTATTTTCAATCCATACTCTGTTATTACTGAAAGTTGCAACCATGCTGCAGAATGAGTGAAAACATAACTATTTATATGAGGCTTGAGGAGTTAGTCTTGCTCAGATATCGTATCATAGGACATTAGATGCCTGGAAAATATTTAGCATTTAACCTTTTGAGCTGGCACTTACACTATCTTTAAAAAGTAAATGAAAGTGATTGAGTGTAACTGAACTGGCTTTAATCTGGGTGGTGCGCAGTTCAGCAGTCATAGGAATATATACGTATACATATACTATACATATACTAACATACTATAGGCTTCAGTGTGAGGCTCACAGCCATCACACACATACATATGCAGGATTTTCATCAGGTTTGTACAGTCCACAAAAGTATGCTGCAGTCTGCATTACTCCAGTTGCTGTTCTAAATAGTTTAAAGCTAAGGTGAGCATTGCCAACTGCACTGCCACCAAATGTGCTGTAGGGACATCCATGCAGAAGCTGCAGCGATGGTGTCAGAACAACATGGCCTGGGTTGGTAGACAGAGGTGAATTTAATTTATGACCTGCATGTGTTGCTGGGTAGCATGGAGGTTTCTGTCTCAAGTTACTGGACAAAGTTTATAAATTCTTGGACCTTGGAAAGGACAACTCAAGGTAGACCCCCCCATAAATGAATAGTTAAAAAGGTCATGAATGTTGATTTCAGTTCATTGTTACCTTTCTAGTACTAAGCAAGGACCTTACAGCCAGAGTAATTCTGTATACAAGTAGGACTGCCTGTAGGGGAAGGCTGGGGTAGTTTAATACTTACTAGTAGGAACTGAAGCTGCAATATTTATCTGAAATTGTTCTCTCAATTTTGAAGAAGGAAAAACTTCACAGATGCAAAGACATCTGTAACTGTTCCCTATTCCAGTCTTCCACCTCAGGAGAACTATCAGTAATGCACCAAGCTCACAGCAGCCTGGTACAGCTGCAAATAGTGTAAATGTCTAATGACTATCTAAGGTAAGAGCAGAGCAAGAGACAGCACTGGTGATTCTTGAGGACTGCAAGTAGTATGACCTCTGTGCTTATAACACTGTGTCCTTCTGTGGCCTTGGCATTACAGACTAGAATGTGACAGCAGGAGTTTTGCAGAGTCACTTACAACCTTGTCTCATGTAGAGCTGAAAGCATGTAGCTTCTACTTGTCAAAGTAATGCTAGGTCACACATTGTGTTTGACTTGTTAGCAGGCTTGTTTGCTGAGTTGCATTTGTTTCCAAGTGGGATGCCTTTCATCTCTTGCCAGCTTAAAAGTGTTGTCACTTATTTCTTCCTGATGCTGGTCAGTAGCAGCAGGTATTTCCACCACTTCCAGTATGATTTACACTAATTGAAGTGAATGTGAAGACAACTGATGCAAAAAACATCTCCACTTCTCCTTACATCATCTTTTCCTTTTGATAGCTGCTATATGTTTCTTGGTCACGATTTCAAACCATTTGATGAGTCAAGCAACTATGATTCTATTTTGATCCATGAACCACTGTTATCTTGGGAAAAGCTGGTTGCAGGACCTGATAGTGTGTGAAAGATGGAAACAAACACTGCCGTCACAGTCTTTTCACTAAGACACTCATAATAACGATATTTATCTCCTTCCACTCTCTGAAGCAAAATGCTCCCCAAACTTAGCCATCTTTCTCCTTGATGAAAGGAAGCAAAGTCTCTAAAGACAGAGAACTTACTGCTAACAGTTTGATATGGAAGAGTCAGATTTTGTGGAATTGGGCGACTTTTCTAAAATACTTGGCTTAGATGCAAATGTAGTGTTCTACTCAAGGCTGTCACAGCTGGGCCTTCTGTAGTTTTCTCTACAACAGTAATTGGAGTGTAGAAACTAGTTCTGATTAACCTTCTGTCATATTACAGGAATAAGAACAAGCAAAAGAAGGAGAATTTTAGCAATTCTCTTGAGATGTATAAGTGAGCAAAATCAATTGGTTTCCTTCATGATGGTAGTTTCAAAACCTAAGCAAAGTTTGTGGGCATGGCAGGATGGGAGGATGATTGTTGAGTATCAGAGACACATGATTCAGGAAATGAAGACCTTTCAAATAACCTTTTAATCTGACATGCAGCTTTCCACTGGAAACTGGAGTATCCTTTCCAAGCAATACGTTTTCGCTTCTGTCAAAATCTGTGCCAGTGCAATAGTAAATATAGGGAATGCAAATTCAAAGGGTGAAAATGTTTATTATTGCTCTGCAGTTATTAGAGAAGAGCAAGTCAATACTCTGTGTTCAGATAAATAATATCAGAAATGTAAGTGAAACAGTAAACAAATTAGAGTAGATTTTCCACTTGTCATTAATGATAGGATTGCTGTAATGGATCGCTAGATTTGCTTTCTCCACACACACTTTGAATTTTGTGTGAAATAAGGTGTCTGCTTATTCCAAACATAGAAAGCTGTATATTGTTGATATGCACAGACACAGGGGAGACGTGTGTTTCTTTATTTCATTAAAACACAATATAACTGACATGGGTTATGCTCTTTACCTTAGACAGTGGCCGATAGCACCACCATTGGAGACTGGTTCTGGTGGTCTTTGAGTATGGAACGTCAGTTTTTTGCCTTGCCCCTAAGAAAATGCTCTGTTTGTTTCACAGTCTACTTGTAACTTTGGAAATGTACCTCCAGCCCTGTGATAGCTGCAACTATGTTATTCATTCTTGTGAACTGGCACCCTGCTCCAAAACTGTCACACAAGTCAGCAGGCTGTATTGGGTCTGGTTTCGAGCGAGGCCATTCAGTTTTACAGTAACTAGTTTACTGAAGTTAAAAGTAACTTTGGAATTTATAACCATTAAAAGGAAGATAGATAGTCTAAGATTGAAACTGAACAATCTTTAAGGAGAACGTCAGTGCTGACTCATTTGTCTTTACAACAGGAAACTCTGAAACTGACCATATTTGGTAGGACTCATTCAAAATTCCTAAATAGCTGCTTTTTAAAATTACCTTTCAAACCTCGCAGAAGCTCTGACATTTGTTAACATTCAAGTCAAGGCAAAATTATTTGTGCTTACTTTGGCACAGAAGCTAATCCTCATACATCATTTGCATGGGAAGGCAGCCAGCTGCAGAGTGTAGACAAAACTCCTCCCGTCTCCCTGGAGCTGAAGCTCTGCAGGACTCCTGGCCCTGGACCTTTCATAGCAACACCATAAATCTTCTGGGACCTGTCAGTGGAGGGGAGGCTCGGGCTGATTTTTACCTCTTCTGTTTCCTATCTTGTTGCAGTCTTGTGGCCAGCAGATGTGCCTGCCAAGGTATACAGAGAGAGGCTGGGATGGCTCCAGGAGTGAATTTGTCCTATTGAATTCTGTCAGCCCTGCGGCTTCACTCAGACAGCAGTGCTGCTGAAGTCAATGAGCTTTCAAGGGCTTGCAGGAGCTGTGGGATTTGCTGTTTTGATGTGTCTAAGGATGAGGCAGATTTTAAGACAATAATCTAATGGGAGCAGTGTTGATTATTTTTATTTTTTAGGTAACAACAGAAAAAAAAATGCATAGTCTCCAGAACTTAACTTATACACCTGTCACCTATGAGTTTACTTTTAGATTTTTATGGAGCACCTGACATAACTGGGTGATTTCCCACTGAGCAGGTGTATGTAGGCTCACAGACTCTTACTATCTAAGAAGAGAATTAAGAGCAAGACACACTCACTTGAAAGAGTATAAACATTCATACCTTTCTTCCTTAAATTACTACTTTCTGTGCTTTCTCTTCCATGAGTTATGACAGAGTGCAGATTTCTATTGCTGTGTGGCTTTTATCTGTCAGTGTCAGGATCCCCAGGCGTCAGAGAAGCCTGTACCATCAATTTCTATTTCAGTGCTCTTGGGAAGAGCCATCAGTTGGCTGAGCAGACTTTACAAGATGGCAGGCTAGATCTTAGTAGATTTATCTGGGTTTTATGAAGGCAGGCCAATGTCCTTGATACCAAATGACCACCCAGACACTCTGACAGGAAGAAAACACTCATTAAAGATTATTAATAGGCCAAAACAGCAATTTATATTCAGGTCAAGTTGCCCAGCGGTTATATTATTTGAAGTTTGATTCTGTGTGGCCTAAGAGCAGGAAAAGGCTCTGCAATGGGGTCTGCTTAGGTCACTGGCCTTTTGCCATCATGCATGCAGTGCAGCAACCTGGAGTGCTGGCTGAAAGGATGGCTTTGTCAGCTTCATTTAGTTGTTTGTATATGTTTGCAAGATGAGCTTTGCCATTAAAATTGTACTATACCTTCTTTTTGAGCATGTAACATTTTCCAGACTTTTTTGTTTGCTTGTTTGTTTGTTTGTTTTTTGCCTGAATTTTGCCTTCATGTTTCTCACCCTTGGCCATCTCTAGTGCTGTACGATCACCATGGTACAAGAATCACAATTCCTGTGTGCTCTGTTCTGCACAGCCCTTGCTGCTGCTGGTGGTGAGACTTAGCACATCTCTGGGTTTTGTTAAGTCCCAAATCTGTTATGTAACTATTTCCAAGATGAAGATAAGGATATAATAATGCTGACATCTACCTGATGTGGAGCTGTGTTTGCATGTAAGCGCTTGCTGCATTGAACCATACGTTTATCAAGAATCACAGAATCACTATCATTTGAGTTGGAAGGGACCCTTAAAGGTCACCTGGTCCAATTCCCCTGCAACAAACAGGGACACCTACAGCTACACCAGGGTGCTCAGAGCCCCACCCAGCCTGACCTTGAATGTCTCCATGGATGGGGCATCCACCACATCAGCTACATCTTGCAACTTCAATGGCACCAGAGTATTTGAAATATATGCCAATAAGTCCAAATTTTGACCTACAACTTGCGAGGCAGCTTAAATTTTGTCATACACATGATTTTGCTGGTACAGTCACAATGTATCTATATTTAGAGAATTTCTTATGAAGATGCAAAACACCCTTGTGTTGCTCTCCAAGTGTTTGTTTAAAATAGATAATTTAGCTCGTGGACTGCAATTGCTTCCTGAACAACGCACAGCAGAAAAATAGTTCCTAACTGATCTCCTATGTGTTCATTCTCCCCTAAGTATTTTAAGTAGATAATTAACACTGGGCGATTAAAAGCATCTTTGGTCTGTGTAATTCTACAGCCTATTATTTTTCAGAGTAATTAGATTCATTTTATCTAAAGTTGTTCAACACATATCTTCATAACAATTTAATTTGCATGCCTTGTTGGTACCTCCTTCTTTCAGTCGCTTTCATTTCATGAGACACTCAATTAGCCACATCAGGCTATATAGAAAGATACAAGCAAATTCAAAGCTTTATTTAAGTATCCTTTTGCTCACTGGAATCTTTAAAGCACTTCAGAAGTGCACTATCCTTAGGGCTGAACCTGCAGTGCAGCAGCACAGCTGTCAGCTTGTACATGACACACCAAAGAGGAGCAATTCCAGGGGAATTACTGGTATCAAGCAAAAGCCAGTGCCCATGGAGAGGGAGCAACGCTGGCTGTATGCATCTCTTTCCACAGCTTTACAGAAAACACAGAGTATCAGCAGTGCGGTTCTCGCTACCACAGGCTTCTGTTATATGAGAAACTCACTTCTGCTACGGGGCATTGGGGCAGTGGTGATGTTTTCTCTGTTGCTGCATCAGTCCCAAGCAGAGGACTGGCTTCACTCAGCAGTATTGACTTCAAAGTAACGAGCAGCCACTATATTCTGTTATGCATGGAAGTATTATGTGGAAAAAAATAATCGGTTTGGTCACTGTTGTGAAATGTTTAACAAGTAAACAACTTAGAGATTAGCTAATTTTCTCATATGATTAAGGTGAACTCGGATATAAAGTAGTTCTTGTATTGGCATGTTTATGTTGCTGTTGCCATAATATCTTTTTAGTAAGTATTCCTGATAAGAACAGTTTCCTAAATGAACATCAGCTTGGTTAGCCATTCCAGATCAACTCCTTGTAGAAGAACGGGTTGTATTTTGTGTTCAGCTTTGCAAGAAGCTCCCACAGAGAGTAAAGTGAACAAAAGTAATTTCATGCTGTCTCTGTGTTGTCTGAATGTTGGGCTTGATTGGATCTGTGTGCTTCAGATCGAGGAGCTCAAGGGTTTAGATTCATAACTACAAAATTCAGCGTCTGCATGAAGAGAAATGAAACTCAGCAAAGCTTGGCACTAATGAAAAATGCTTTTGCGATGGAGTCAAAATCACTTTGGGTTATATTTTGATAACTTACTGAGGTGAACCGTATTGCCCCAAAGGGGACAAAAGGCCATTTATGCTTGGAAAAACAAAATTGTTTTAGCCATGACTCTCCACCCTGCCAGCTCATGGCATGTGAGATGATACCCTATGCCTTTGATGCTGACTGATTGTTGCAGTAAACCTTCTTGTTCTTCCTGGCTTTACTCAATTATCCTGTCATATGATGGATTTTGTGCCATTTCATTGTCCTGTGGTCATTTTCTCTCTGCTTGAAGGAATCAGTGAATTTGGTTTTCTCTTCCATTAGATTGTGTAGTGAAGTGATTGGATCTTTCTCCAGTATCATAATTACATCTTTTCTAAGTTCCTGCCACATTACTTCTTACACACACATTTCTTTCCACGTTCTTTCTAATCCACAGGATCTGAATGACCAAATCCTAGAAGTACCTGTCAAGAAGTTGTCAGAAGGATTAAGCAGAAAAATAGCCTAGAAGTATGCTGTGTTTCTAGTGGACAGGAAAAGGTTGAAATGCCAGTCTTAGTACGTTGCCATAGAGGGAGACATTTCCTAGTGATTTTGGATGTTTGTATGGAGGAAGAATTGATTTTTGTTTACCTGTCATCTCCTAGAGTCTCCTGGCAACTAAATTCCTTTATTTGGACTTTTAGCAGCCTATAGCTATTCTGACAAGGAAAAAGACTGGAAACAATGATAATGATGATAATAAAGGTTAGATTTTCCTTAGCAGTGCATTCACATGAAAGGTGTCACTTGGCTGTGAACTGAAAGACCTCAGGCTGCCCCTGGCCAGTTCTGCAAGAAATTTGTGTGAAGAGCAAGAAGCAGGATCAATAAAAAGTTTCTTTGGCTTTTTCTTCCTTTTGGGAAATTCTCAGCTGCCGAAGATCCAAAAAAGGGGGGATAAATGTAAATGGCTAAATTGTACATTTTCCTAATCCAGGCTGTGAGGCTTTGCTGAATCAGAGGACGTGGGTTTGTGGGTTTGTAGAGAGTATTTAATGGAGCTTTTTTTTTACTGCCAAGTGCTGAAAATACTTCTAACAAATTATATACAGAAATCTGAGCATCTTTTTGTGAAGCAGTATCACCACCAAAATTAAAGCAGCTCCCAACACAGCACACCTAAATGGTGTAACTCGTATGTGTCTGTCTGTTCACAGGTTTTTGGCAAATTTGGTTCTCAGTTACCCAGGCGAACTTAGAAACTCATTTCTGCCTCTGTACATATATTTCTGGTCCCCTCCTACCAACAGCCCTTACTATATGAGTCAGCAGGCAAGAAGATTGCTTCTTGCTGTAGGAAGACCTTAGTCCGCAGCTCTCTGGCAGCTCTCAGTGAGCAGGGCTGCAGTGATCAGCTGAGTCTGCTCTGGTTTGTTCATTGATCCTGCAGCCACTGCACATGGCATCACTCTCACATGACAAATCTGAAACAGAGCTGGCTTCCCTGCTATCATTAACTTTCGTTCATCACGGTGTTTCAGCGTCCTGCCAAGCTCTCCAGTAGTAATGTGATAAATATAACCGACTGAAGCAACAACACGAGTGTAAGCAGGACTTTATCTTGCCATTTCCACTTTATGCTTGGAAAAAGGAGTGACCATTCCAAACAACTATCGCAGTGGTTGTTGATAGTAGCCTGAGCTGTTGATGAAGGCAGGGCTTCCAAAGGGTACTTAAAATGTCCCAGTGGATTCACATATGATATATGTCAGTCTGTAAATGGGTGAAACTTCCTTCTGGCACTACAAGGGATCATAGTAAAGGAGATGTATATGCTATATTCTCTTTTTCTATAATTGATGCTACTGACTTTTCAGAGGATCTGGCCCCAAGTGTACACTTTATCCTTTCAAAGCTAGGTGTTTTAAAATTATTATTTCTATTAGTGAAACAGCTTTCCCAGGTTTGCCCTGTATTTATATTGGTATAAATACACAGTGAATACAAAATCAGGTTCCTAAAGTGACCAGCAAAGTACGTAGTGCTGTAGAGGGAAGGCTAAATATTCCTCTCATCTACGCTGTTGTAAATCCAAAGAAGCATTGACAAATCAAAATGGTTTAGTTTGACAGAGAGGAAAATTCAATACCTGCTACAGAATGTAGATAGCCCTCAGAGCATGTAGTGGTGGTAGATCTGTGCTAGCAAACAATCCACCTGCACTGATGAGACACTGCAGTAAAAAAAAATCCGTGCAGTACACTAGGGAGAAAAAAGGCAAAACAGTTTTAACACAGTATTATGAGAAGCTTTCCTGCTGAGCAAAGGCAGGTGACTGAGGGGAGCTTCCAGTCTATCCTGTCACTGTGCGCAGTACATGTACAGGCAACTCTACAAACTTCACTAGCGCAACGGAGCAAAATATGTCCAGTACAACTTTAAAATAAACTAGGAATTTTAGGAAAGCAAATGAGCCTTTGTGTGTGTTTGTAATGAATCTGCAGCCTGTGTGTCATGTGAATCTGACTTTTTAACATCCTACTTATAAGAATGCAGTAGCAGGTAATATCAGTATATCTGTGACTCGTGTTATTCATTCAAGGATGATACCTTCTATGTTGTGCTTGTTAGAGTTATACATTAATCTTCTTTGCAGTTTTATGTCAGATACCCTTTTGAAATCCAAGTAGATTATGTCCTTTAATCACTTTGCCCAGTCTGTGTTCCTTGTGATCTCATCTCTTATTAATATCTTTAGGATCCCTCCTACCACCAAGGTCAAACTGGTCTATAATATCATAGCCCCACCCTAGGTCTTTTTAAAGAAGGTTATGTTTGTGTAATTCTGATCCTCAAGTAACTGACTCACTTTCAGAGGGCTATGAAGAATCTTTTGATAGTTTTGGATGCTTTTATATTCTAAAGCTTTATAGAAATCCTGAAAATGCTGCTTTTCGTGTTCTGATCTGCCACAGTGTTAAAGTGTACATCTAGACTCCTTGCTGCTAGTCTTTCTTTCCGGCTTTGGCATCATCACATCTCTTCTTCCTACACAGAAAGCAGCACACTTTGTTTTTCATTTATCTCCTGATAGTGCAAGGTTTCTGACAAGTATCTATCTAATCTAGAATCAAAACTGTCATCGTTTCTTCACTTCTGTGAATATAATGATTCTTTTACCACCAGCATATGGGCAGCATACAGGACTGCCTGGTTTATAGAAATATTCTCCATTAGATTCTACTTCCATGGGTTGAAATCCAAAATAATTGCTAAGAAAACAGTAAGTATATATATTTTTTAACTTATCTACTGAAAAGAGAATCATACCTACAACCAGTTCCCATGGTATCCTCTCATCTCCATGTATCTATCACACTAGAAGATCCTTAGAGGCAGGACCATTTGATTTTGTAACCTTAGACACCTCCAAGCTCAGTATTGAATCTTAATAAACAAAATGAGATAGACATAGCAGCACAAAAAAGAGCAGATTACAGGCTAAAGTTTGACACGATGAAGAGCAGCGATCAGATAGAAATAATGCTTAAAAATATATTTTTAAATTTCTGTAGGCTTGTACTTGGTCTGGATTAAATTAATCACATTTGCATGGATGGAAATGAACTGTAGAAAGTTAATTAAATAAGCAGCATCCTCCAGAAACTTCAACAGAAAAGCAGATAGATAGGGGAAATGTCCTATCTATCAATGAAGGCTATACTGGTCACAATTAGAACTGGTGATTTTGGTAAAGCTCAATTACAATAACGAGTCGCCGAGAGGGATTTTGACATTGTACTGTCAAGTCTATGTGTTTTTCAGTTTGAAGGTACTCCTTTTGCCATTTTTTAACTTTATCTTAAATAATTTATGTCCAAATTGTAACTAGATATATTTTTAGTTCTTTTTGATTGGAAATTTCTATCTGAGAGATTGCTCATTCATTTTGCGTACAAAGCAGTGCAGATAAGGGAATAGGACATGCCACTTACATGGTGTCAGCATTCTCAGTACATAGCATAGCTTCAAGGGCATGTTACAAATAGGGATCTTGTTTAATATACTTCTTTTCTTTGCTTATGATGCTTATGAAATTTGCCTCTAAAGTTATTATTACTTTTTTTAATGTGTCCATCATCTTCATGGTGAATCATATGCACAAGGTTTGGTCAAGGGTACAGTGTAACAGGTTCCCCAGAAAAAAACACACCCACATTTCTGGTTGTTTTGTTTTGTTTTTCAGTAGTAATTAGCAGTATGGCATGGGATGGGGCACAGATGGTGTTCTCAGACCTGCCAGTGAGAGTAGGCAGAAGTGGATACATTCAGTGGATGAGCACTTGGTGCATGGCTGGTGTCGCTGCCAGGGGTTTGTCTTCTGAACCCATGAAAATATTCTGGAGGAGCAAAGACTTCAAAGCAGGAACAGAACCATCTGACGAAGTGTGGCAAGTGTCTTTGCCAGGCTTCAAACCCAGTGAGGAGGACTTCAAACGAGGTGAGCTGAGGAATGCTAATCATAACTTCTAGAGGAGTGAAGGCAGAGGGAGCAAGGAGGAAGTGACAGCCCAGTGGGGAGAGTCTTGTGAAAAACACTTGAAAGATGGGGAGTCTCAGTGAAAGCAGTGTGACTGGGGCTATGTTTGAAGTACCTATACATGAACGTGTCTTGCAGGGGAAACAAAGAGAAAAAATCAAAGTTTGTGCAGACTGTGTAGGTATGACCTGACTGGGACATATGTGGTGTCACATGTGACACATCTGACACATATTTAACAGCTCACACAACTGCACAGGTGAGTGTAGTAGGCCCTTCAGAAAAGAGAAGCCAGGAAGGCAATGAGGAAAGCCTGTGCTCTGCAAACAGGAGGCTGCATGATGAGATGTGTCTAACGGTCAAAGGACAGACCAGCATGAGGAGAAAAGCTGTGGTTGGCATCTGCAGCATCTCTATCTGATGGTCAGGAACAGGGTGTGAGTCAAATCTCCCTTAGGCAACTGGTGTGGAGCCTGTTGGTGGTGGATTGTAGTGTAGATGGGAGACACAATAAAAGCAGGGAGTTTCTGGAATGTATTGAAGGAAGCTTCTTGATGCAAGTGACCAAGAAGCCGAGTAAGAAAGATACTGTATGGGGTCCATTAAACACAAACCAGTATAATATCTGGTTGCAGACCTGGAGGGCAGCCTTGGCTGCAGTGACCATGAGAGTGCAGAGTTAAATCTCTCAAGATTCTGAGAGAAGCATTTAGAGGATTTGTTTGTGCATAGATGGAGGGAAAGAAAGAAAACTAAAGCCCAGCTTGTAATGGAAAGATCTGACTGGCAACAGGAGGAGCTCTGGAAAGTATGCTGACATTAAAGGCAAGGCTATGGGAAGTGTGATTCCCCCGCTCCATGTGGTAGGAGAACTAATGACAAGAGATGCAGAAAACTGGGGTATTCAGTGCCTTGCTTACCTTAGTTTTAACTGGCAAGGTCCACCTTCAGACATCCTGCTTTCCCAAGCTTACCAGCAGCCTGTGAAAATGAAGCATTAGAAGAAAATCTGTGGAAGAAAATAATCTGCTTGGGAAGTACTTAACCCAACTCAGTATATCCAGGTTCACTGGACCAGATGGGATGCTTCCAAGGCTCTTGAAAAATCTTGCTGGTGACTTTGCAAAGCTGCTTTAAAGGAGAGGTTTGAAAAAAGTGGAAAATGGCAAATGTCACACATATTCAAGAAGGGCAGAAGGGGGATCCTGAGAGCTAAAGACTCATCAGCCTGACCTCAATCCCTGGAAACATTAGCAAGTAAATCCTCCTTGGATTGACTGAGACCATTTCCACTCATACGAAGGGCAATAAGATGATAGAGAACAACACCTACAGTACACTGTACCTAAACTTCCTGGTTGTCATGTCTGATGAGATGATTGGTAGTGAGGAAGGGGACAAAGACATTATTACATTTACTTCTATGTTTTAATCTTGAAGTCAAACTGATGAGTTACAGACTGAGTAAGCACCAGTCAAGATGAGTGGAATATGTGTTGGACTGTTTGGCTTAGCAGGTTGTGGCCAACAGTATAAAGCCTAAGTGATAACAGGTCGAAGGCAGCATTCCTTGGGGATCTTACTGACACGAGTACTGTTCAACATCTTTATGAAAGACCTGGATGAAGCAGTGGAGCATAATCTCAGCATGTTTGTTGGTGGTGCCAAATTGAAGGAGCTGGTTGGTACAACTTAGGGCAGCTCTAGGTAAGTGGACGGTGAGGCGGATTGAAAACTGCTGAACTGCTGAGCTTAGGGTGTCATGATTAGTGGCATGAAGTGCATCTACTTCCCATGTAAATGGGAGAATTATTCTTTATTCATCACTTTTCAGACAATATTTGGAGTGCAGTGGCCACTTGGCGATTTTTCAGGTCTCCAGTACGAGAATGACATTTATGCACTGTAGAGTAGTGGAGCACCTGATAGACAAGGACAGGGGAGGGTGTGAGAGAGTCAAATTTGTTCAGCCTTAAACAGAAGGCTAAGGGGAGATCTCCTTGCTGCCTTCAGATACCTAGTGGCAGAGTATGAAGTAGATGAAGAAAGATTGTACTGGGAGGTACACAGCAGCAATGGGGACAAAATAGAAGATGAGAAATTTAAGTTAGACATAGGGAAGGCACTGTGAGGGTGGTAAAGCACCAGAAGAAGTAACCAGATAGGTGGTGGGATCTCCATTCCAAGGGGCACTCAGAACTCCACTGGACATGGCAACGTTTTGAACCACTTTCAAGGAGGGGCTCAGATGAGATGTCTGCCATTAGTTATTCTGTGATGAAGTGGGCAGCAAGCATACAGGTTTTTTTTCTCATTGGGATCCTATGCTTAAATCTGAGGGACCACTTTATCTGAACTCTTATGGCCCTTATCTATTTTATTTTTTCCATTCAAGGAAAAAAAATGGATATATATATATTAACACAGATATAAATAATCAAATTAGAGAGGGCATAAATAGTAGCAGTAGCTTGAGAGGGAGGAAGAGGGTGTTAAATTCTTCACATCGACCAACCGCAGGAATTATAGAAACTCCTGGAGTTGCTGTAACGCTGCATCCAGCAGAGGGCAGGAGAAACTACAGAACAGGCTGCACACACTGATCATTGCTTCAAATTCCATACTAAGGAAAAACTACAGAAAGGATCGAAGCGACCTGGACTTCACAAATAGATAGAAGGGGTACTATCACTTCTAGATAGAAGGGGTAAAATGGGCAGATGAGTGCCTAGCTGTAATAATCTTGATGCAGTCTAGCACAACTCCAAGCACAAAGATTTTAAGCAGAGCAGTATCAGACAGATCACTTATTAGTGACAATACGTATTCTGAATATGGTAATCACAGCATTAGTGGTGAGGATATAAAGTTGTGTTAATATAATGAGAAGAATGTAAATATGCATTATAATTACTGAACCAAATACCATGGTATCATGGTAAAGCCAGGCTGTTTAGGAAATCAGTGTTTGGTAGCATTGAATTTTGGATGAACACTTTCAAATTACAAGGAGAAAAATGTTTTGCAGTTTGCAACAGGCGAATGGAGGTTTCTATTGACATTTAATTCAAATAACACCTCATTTCAAATGCAAGGTTTCTTTCCCCATTTACAGCAATATAAGCCTATCTGACACTAATACGTTTTCAGAGATTGCATCCACAGAAATAAGTGAATGACATTCAGAAATAATAAAAAGCTACAATTAACATGGGATGCTGAGAATATGATCAGCATAAAGATCTCTGAAAACGTCTATGGAGTTGCATAGAAGGACTGAAATTAATGGCAACAGGTCTTATCTGCAGGTGACACCTTGGATTGTTAGGAGTAGTGAGTGAGTATAAAGAAATGATACTTTTTCCTTACTACTTGCCAAAGTCACTAACAGTATTTTAAAGTGCCCAATATAATTGTTGGAATGTAAATGAATCCACTGAAGCATCTCAGCTGTAGGATATTGAATTGTTCTTTTACTCTGAATTTTTATATTTATTCTTAGATATCTATGTGCAAGGATTGTTTAGTACCTTGGGCGGAGGCAGAAGTAAAATGCATCTAAATCCAGTATGGCAAATACTGGGTTTATTGCAAGAAATGCTATTCAGTGCTGGAGAGGCTATCCAGATCCCCTGGATTTAGAAGTGTGCAGGATTTTGCTGCTGGAAAAGGCAGATGCTAATGGTTCACTTGTTCCGATTGCTGAGTTCAGTGAGATCTAGTTGGCAGTAGACATTGTTGCTTAAAAATCAAGATCCAGCTAGAAGATGCAGCCAATAAATGGTTAATTCAGACTATCTGGAGCCTTTTCCCCTCACACAGCAGTAGATCTTGCTGCTTTGAATATTCATTCCCTTCATTTTCAGCCCTGAGTAAATGAACACATCAGTTTTCACTCTTGGTAATTTATGTAATTACTTCTGTCATTTGCATAGGATTTAAGCAGATAAAAAGATTGGAGATAGACAGGAGATATATATGTATATTTTTCCGATACATTTTTCACAATGAAAGTAAAACTGTAGTTTTGGTAAAGGGAAACAAGATGCACAGTTTGCCACACCTGGGGGCAGCCGCAGCAGTACCTGTTACTGATGCCTATGAGCAGATCTAGCAGGCAGGACATCTTTTCTGTCACCAAGTGGCAGAAGTGGGAGAGTGCATGTTTGTTTTTGGCTTTTTTTTTTCCCTTGGAGACAGAGAACACAAATTAGTTCTATTTAGATTATGATGCTGTTATTTCTCAAAGAGGGCTCTGGAAGATAAGTAGGAAGCAGAGGTTGGGAGAAAGCTTTTATTCCATAATTACAGATGGTAAGATTTGAGCAGCTAATATTGGTGAAGCATCTACAATATGTTCCATGTTGGGCTGGCACCTTTTGCATCTTGTGCTAATTTTGCATACTTTCAGGCTTACCTTGAAGCAGCAGCAGCATCAATTATTTCTCAGGTCCTCTCAGGGAGCAGTCAGGCTGGATGGGGCACTGAGGACCCTGATGTAGCTGTGATGTCCCTGTTCATTGCAGATGAGTTGGACCAAATGGCCTTTAAAGATCTCTTCCAACTCAAATGATTCTATGATTTCACAGCCATTCCAACACTGTGCTTTGTTCCCATTTCCTTAGCTTACCACAAGAACTCTTGGCTTCATCGGTGCTTTTGTATGTGAACCTAGCTTGCAATTTGCCTTATTCAGGCCTTGGTCATTGTAAGGTTGGGCATGAAATGATAAACAGTGGTGCTTCTCCTCTCTGATTCAGACAACAGCAGAAAGTTACATCTTAGGCATCTTAGGTCATCCTCAATGCTGACACCAGCAGCGCAAGGCAGGGACTGATGGGAAAAGGGTGAAGCAAAAAACTGAAGAAATGAGAACGAAAAAGAAGAACACCTGTTGAGGTCTGCTCAGTACGGTTGGTCAAGGTGAGTATTTTTACCAGAAGCACAAACCCAAACCCATGTCATACATGAGAGCTTGTGGCTCTCTTGCCTAGTCCTTAAGACTTAAAACTGAATGTATTCTGAATCCAGTATGTAATGAATTCCTATGAGTGCCTCACACCTTCTCTGTATTTTTTTTTTTTTTCTTTTCAGGTTTTGAAACATTGTTTTGGGAGAAATTTAATAGTCAGTTTTAAATAATTGAAATTAAAAAAAAACCCACTAAATTCTTCATAGGAGAAACATCAGTCTGCAATAGGAAAATGTGTACCAGGGCCTTCAGTTTCTTCAGGATGAAATGAATGGGAGTTTTAGGTCACTTTAGGTCATTCAGAGGCTAAAAGTGAAAAACAGTGAGACGTCACTGGAGGCTACACAGGTATTAGGCACACAATAGATCTGCAGACACAAACAATACAGCCTCCTTTTGTCTCAGGCTCTCAGACACGGCATTTTAATCATCAATATGGCCCACAACACAAATGTGTACAGTTCAGTTCTTCTTTTTTATAATACTCATTCTGTACGTCCTTCACAGGGAAATATTCACACTGATTTCTCAGTTCTACATTCACTATGCAGCATCGCACCAGGGATTTAATGCATGAGACTCACAGGTACAAATTATGCTGCTGTTTATATAAACTGTACAGCTGAAGTTTCCTGGGAGTGCCGTTGTATGAAATGAAGTTGTCTCCCTCTAGTGACTGCTACTGCATCTGACTTTTGTCCTGGAATGTTCAACAGTTGAGCATCTTTTACCGTTTGTATTAGAATCAGACCCATTTGCCTGTATGCCTGGGTGACATTTGGACTTGGAAATACACAGATAAATGCTTGATTGGCCTAAGGCATCCAGCATGGTAGTTACTGTGTAAATAGCCAAAGAATATACAATGAATATGCAGACTGGAAGGAGCCGTACTTTAGAGCAGTCCTGCAGAGCAGGATCTGGGGGTCCTGATGGATGAGAAACTTAACATGAGCCAGCAATGTACGCTTGTAGCTCAGAAAGCAAAGGGTATCCTGGGCTCCAGAAGAGGGGTGGCCAGCAGAGACAGGGAGGTGATTGTCCCTCTCTACTCTGCCCTTATGAGGCCCCATCTGGAGTACTGTGTCCAGGTCTTGAGCCCCCAGTACAAAAAAGACAGAGAACTGTTGGAGAGGATCCGGAGGAGGGCTACAAAGATGATCAGAGGGCTGCAGCACCTCCCCTATGAAGACAGGCTGAGGAAGCTGGGCTTGTTCAGGCTGGAGAAAACAAGGCTGCGGGGTGACCTCATTGCAGCCTTTCGGTACCTAAAGGGAGCCTATAAACAGGAGGGGAGTAAACTCTTTACAAGGGTAGATAGTGGCAGGATGAGGGGAAATGGTTTTAGATTGAAGGACGGAAGATTTAGGTTGGTGGACAGGGGGAAGTTCTTTCCTATGAGAGTGGTGAGGTGCTGGAACAGGCTGCCCAGAGAGGCTGTGGATGCCCCATCCCTGGAGGTGTTCAAGGCCAGGTTGGATGGGGCCCTGGGCAGCCTGGTCTAGCATTAAATGTGGAGGTTGATGGCCTTGCTGTGGTGGGGGGAGCTGGAGCTTCATGATCCTTGAGGTCCTTTCTAACCCAGGCCATTCTGTGATTCTGCATGACTGTGAATGGCAGGTGAGTGGGATTTGCAGCACCTATACTCCTAGGAGCTTAACCTGATAGGGAATGTGCTAGGTGCCCTTAAATCACACGGACTGAATACAGAATAACAATTTGTTTGTCTGGTATGCATGGCTGTAATTAGATAAAATCAAGAAATTGTGGATGAAGAGAACATAATGAAGGAGAAGTCCCTTAGTTACATCCCTTTGCTAACTAGGCTGCCCTGAGTGTCTGCAGAGTGAGGCCAGGAAGAACCCAGAGGTAACCCAGCAGTGGGAGAGGGCTGCGTTGATTGCCCATGTTCTTCTGCTTACAGTGCTCAGCACAGCTGCACTCAGGAGCTGCCCTTTCTAAGCCCAGCTGTGTGCAAATCAAACAAGAAAATGGAGAGCAAGGCAGAAGGCATTGGGTTAGCCAGTCACATTTTGCTGTCATCTCCACTGAGAGACTTACTCTGGGTAATGGAAAAGGAGAAAAATAAATGTCAGGTCTTAGGAAAGAATGCTCGCACTTTCTCTTTAGGAAGTTTATTTTAGTAAATGGAGTTGCAAATGGAAAGGCATTACAACTGGTGCTCTGCTGCCCAAAATCTCATGCACCAAACACCTCTGACAGTGGTGTGCTGGGATGCTGTAGCCATGAGAGTAGGGTTCACAGAATCATAGAATGACAGAATTGCTTATATTAGAAGAGACTTTAAAGCCCACCCACCCCAACCCCTGCTGTGGGCAGGGCTGCTCCCTACCAGCTCAGGCTACCCAGGGCCCCATCCAACATGGCCTTGAGCACTTCCAGGGATGGGGCACCACAGCTGCTCATTCCCATTTCTCCTATCACTATTATAACATGCAAAAATTGGGCTCCCTCTTGTTTATAATCTTCCCTCAAGTACAGGAAAGCTACAGTGACATATCCTCAGAGCCTTTTCTTCCCCAGGCTAAACAAGTCCTGTCTTCATAGGAGAAGTGCTGTAGGTCTCTGATCATTTTTGTGGCCCTTCTCTGGACCCACTCTGCTACTCATATCGAATATATGTCAACACAGCAACATGTATGCAAAAGCTTCATGTATGTTGCCCCTCATACTACCACACGTGTGTTTCTGAGGGGTCTGTGCAACACTGGTGGCATGCAGTTACATTCTTCAGACACTTCCAGTAACTGTGTATAAAAGTGTGTGTCATTTCTTTCAGAAGATTAAGAGAAAAGCCCTAATGCAGGATTTGTATATATACATACACATCTATCTATATACATATATTTTTTCCCTACAAGCTTCTGTTTTCTTTACATTAGAAATTGAAATTAAACACATCTTAACTTCCTAGCATGTTTCCAAACCTGAGCATGTGGAGGCAGAGTAGTGCTGGTGCCCCCGTGTTTATCTTGCAGGTTCCCCAGTTGAGCTACACCAGAAATAGTAACAATAACTCACTCTCCCACTAGAGTTTCCCCAGGAAAGCACTTTGCTAAAAGACAGCTTTACCACCATTTTACGGGTGAGCAAACAAAGCAGCTGGCTTCAGCTTGGGCAGTGAGGGGGTGGTGAGGGCACAGCCTCGGCCTCCTCAGGCAAATGTGAGATCCACTCTCCAGCTCCAGTGCACCCTGATTGTTTTCCTATGGAAAGATGTTGGCAGTGCCTTTAGTGCTGCACAGGTCTGATGGGTGACTCTAGGAAGCTTTGCATCAGCTTTGTTGTAATTTAAGCTGTTGCTGGCAGTGTCACAATGTGTGGGCAGATCTCAGACACGATGCTTCACCTCCTTGTGCTGCCCCTTCTCCTCTGGTGCGAGAAGGGAACGGTGTTCTGACCTCAGCTGTAAAGTGCTTTGATCCAGCAATGTCAAGTGCTACAAAAGAGCAAGACAATTAATTTTAGCAAGGAACTGTTCTACCTTGGCATAACCAAGGTCTTAAGCCTCATTGTGTCCTAGTTTGCAGCTGGCAACCTCAAAGGCTGATCCAGGCTCTTTGAAGCTCACTGTTAATTACAGGGCAGATTAAGGGTTCTGCTGAGGCAGGTTGTTGTTTCCAATATGAAGAGATTTAATTCTGCATAAGCAAACTTTGCTTTTTACTAGCACAGGAATCTTCCTCGTGTTTAGGGAGAAATGCAAACCATTGGGCTTTTCTTACCAAAATAGTAGCAACTCTTCCCTAAGAGCTACTCGACTGAAGGTCAGTGCTCAGTCCCCCAGTGCCCACCTGCTCAACGAGAACTGCAATAATGAAGTTGGTTTCCAGTGTCTCCAAAAATTGCTTGCAGAGCTCTGATGGAGCACATCACAGTTTGCAGCCCACATGTGTTTTTGCAGAGAACAGGTTGCTACATTTATGATCAGGTCTCACTTAAACAAATACTTATCCAGAACTAACCTTACAGGATAGCTCTCTGAAACTGGGATGAACATCCTATTGGCAGAGATCAGTAAGATTTCAGAGGCAGAGATTATGGTGATGGCAGTAAGTGAAATTGCTCCATAGTCTGAAGCACCCTTCCTTCAGGTGCCCCCTCTCTGCA
Organism: Coturnix japonica; assembly: GCF_054131305.1. Lineage (NCBI taxonomy): Eukaryota > Metazoa > Chordata > Aves > Galliformes > Phasianidae > Coturnix > Coturnix japonica. The sequence continues at coordinate 105,760,774 of NC_140663.1, read as the reverse complement.
GAGCCCTTTGCCCCTTCCTTTTCCCTAAGACTGAGTCCTTATCAGTTGCATCTCAGAGGAGTGACCTTTAGTTTCCCCTAAATCCTTCAGTGGCAGCAGAGGCACCCAGGGCACCACGCGGCAGCTGGAGAGAGAAGGAATATCTGAGCATTGCAGGTGCCTCTCTGCTACCGTGTAGTCAAAGAAAGAGGCTGGGCAGTTGAGTGGCCCAGTTCTCATAGCTCCATGAGAAAGCACACACAGTTACATAGCAGAAAAGCTATGAGGTGATGAAGTTCATTTATAACGGTTGGAACACTCACCATGGATCTCTAACAAGCCTACCAACAATAAGCAAACTCAGCTCTTAATGCTTGTCACCTGGGGGGCTTGAACAGATAGATATCCCTGGTGGTGACGAGGACACACTGCTGACACCAACATGACCCTCTCTGTCATTTTGTTTTTCCAGTACCAATATTTTCCCTTAATTCTCTGGAACAGCTGGATCACTGTGGCTGACACTTAAAAACAAGAGACAACTCAAAGCAAGCCTCCAGCCTGGAAAAATGTGGTGCACATGTTAAAACTTGCTAAATCATAAGCATCTGAAAACAAGATGTGTAAGTCTGGCAGCATTAGCTGCAGGAAGGACAACCAGGCACAACTGTGACATGGGACTTCAGTGCCTAATTCATCCTTAGAAATAGGAACTGAGATGAACTTCTGCTAAAAACAGAAATCAATCGGCCTATTCATTACTGCACTTCAGGAAACAGCTGGGGCAGAATGAAATGGGCAAGTCCAAAGAAGGATGATAAACCTGACAGCAAAGAACTGTTCCTTAGTTTTTGGATCCTAACTGAATGATCTTTTCACAGGGAAGAAGTTTTCTGTTTTTATAAAATAGAATGGAGAAGTAGAGTTGGCCATTTTATATGACTGAGGGCATTCTTGGATATAGAAGTTAAACCAGAGTCAGACTGCTGATTAGACAGAGCTCTGGATGAGACCATTGCGACTATCTGAGCATAAGGGGAATAAATCTAGCTTCTTCAGGCAGCCACAGTAAATATGAATTAATGCATAGATTAGTGTGTTAATGATTCATGTATCTGCCCTTTATCTGCAAGTCTTCTTCTCTGGGTTTAACTCTTAATTTCTAAGGACCTCAGAACATATGAAGAGAGACCATTCCAAACAAATTTAATACTTTTTTTTCTCTCTCTCTCTCTTTCCAACCCCTTTCCTGCACACCTAAAAAGGCAATATTCAGTTTGTCACTACTCAAACATTTATAATTCAGTGAGTTCCAATGCACAGAGTCTGAAATATAACTCCATAACACCGAAACAGGGATACTTTCATCTTCTTGCTGTAATATGCGGCATTTATTTCTAGATCTAAAAGTGTCAGCATAGTTCTTGTGCATGAAAAGGCTGTTTCTGTCTCTCTTTCCCTCTCTCTTTCTCTCTCTCTCTTTTTTTTTTTTTCCTATGGCCCTATGAGTCTGGATTCAGAAAGTCAAGGCTTTTTAAGGCTGGGACCCTGCTGTCCTGCAAACTGTCATAGAATCACCGAATCACAGAATGGTTTGAGTTGGAAAGGACCTTACAGACATGGGCAGGACTGCCCCCTACCAGCTCAGGCTGCCCAGGGTCCCATCTAACCTGGCTTGGAACATCTCTAGGGATGGGAGACACTCAAATCTTCTCTGGGCAGCCTGTGCCAGGGCCTCATTGCCCTCTGAGTAAAAAATTTCTAATATCTTATCTAAATTTCCCCTCTTTTGCTTTATATCCATTCTCCCTTGTCTTATCACTATCAGACTGTGTAAAAATGTTGGTCTCCCTCCTGATTATAAGCTCCTTTTAAGTACTGGAAGACTACACTGAGGTCTCCCCAGACTCTTCTTCAAGCTAAACAAGCTCAATGCCTTCAGATTGTAGGAAAGGTGCTCCAGCCCTCTAATCACCATTGTAACCCTCCTCTGGACCCACTCCAACAGCTTCACATCTTTCTTGTGCTAGAGGCCCCAGCATCCAACCCTCAATTGAGCTGACTGCTCCTGGCCAGGCATCTATCTGCTCATAGCACCATGGGTCAGTCTGCAGGTGGCCAGAGGTGAGGTTGCCTCTCTTTATCAGTCCGGTCCAGTGTTTCCTGCTGAAAGCATCACAGAGCACCAGCTGGTACGCAGCTTTCCATCACTGACATTTCCTTTGTTGGACACCCTCCCACAGCATTTCACACAGGACGGGACAGCATGGCTCAGGACAATTGAAGTAATCTTCTGTCTGGGTAGAGACAGGAGATTGCTTCAGTAATAATGTTGAAACATTCTCACCTCCTTGCACTTTGATTTGCTACCTCTTCTTTGTGTCTTCCAGGGTTCTGGTATCTAAAACACCTGAAACAGACACGTAGTCATGGCACACTGTTGCTACATGGTGCCTCTTGGCTAGCACTGAAATGAGAGCATCACATAAATACCCAGGAAGAGTACATAAAAGTTTTATTGGCACTAATTTGAGATGACCTGCATGCTGTATTTTCTTGGTGTGCTGTTCTGAGTGAGCTCCTATAAAAGCTTTATGCCCTACCATCCCCTCAAGCCTTGGATAAATATTTGCAGCTTAAGTAGAGGAACTAAGTGGCAGTAGTAGAAAAGGAGCAAGGGTCACACTGTTAAGAATTCCTAAGACACTGATTTATTGTCCACTTTTACCTATATTCCTTCCATGCTTTTAGTCTGAATAATATTTACCCTACAGAGATTTTTCAGTGCAGTATCAGTGAGACTGTGGACTTTGCATCTGTGACCAGGAATTCCTCTGCTGCACAATAGGTTATATTGGGTTTGTTCTCATTGCTTTTCCAACAATAATGAGTAAAGAGCTTGTGTTTGAATAAGCACAGCTTTTCACAGGATGTGTTAGAAGGCAAAATCATGCAGTTCAGCTACCCTAAGGAAATATCTGGAGGAATGCAGATTTATTAGGGCCCACCATCATCCCTGCAGTCCACTCCATGGGCTGCAGTTGAGCAACTTGCATAGGTTTTGTAGTAGGCTGCAAACACTGAGGCACTGCTGGATGCAAAGTATTTGCCAGCACATCTCATAGAGTCAGAACCAAAATACAAGCAAGACAGTTATGATGTGGCTCAAAAGAAGAGCAGGTGGTCGCTGTAGGTATCTGCAGTAGCAAGATGTGAGTTAGTTGATGCTGGAGACCTGCAGAGGTAGAGGCTCCCCCTGCTGCAAAGAAAACGCAACACCCTTATCACAGAAAAAATTTCTCAGGCAATTATTGGTATGCAAATCTCTTCTATCCTACCTGTATGTAAGCTGGTATATTATCTGCATTTTGGGGCATTTAATCTTATTCCTTCAGAAAGCATTGCCCATTTGGTGGCTGGTTCTGTTTGCATCGCAGGCACTGCTAGGGCACCTCAGAACTTACGCAGCACAGGCAGCCCTGAATTATGAATGCTCTGAGGACAGCACTTACTGCCTTGAGGCTTCCTTAATTTCAGTCAGTGTTTGGAGTTCTCTTCCTTTTTTATTTATGTTAACTTCAATAAATAGTGATTCAGAAGGACTTGCTGCTTATGACCTATATTGATTAACATAAAGTTTATGCTATGCATAATGCTAAATAATCACTTGGTTTGTAATTAAATACAAACTTATGATAAAGAGTGATCAGGTCATTAAGGAGGGATTATAACACAAACATTGTGAAGAATACAAAATTTACCTTTTGCCTTAGTTTATCAAGTCCTAGAGACTAACACAAAAGTAGTATTTTCATGCCTTCAGGAAAGGCAAATGTTGATGAAACAAAGCAGGCATATTTTCACCTCTTCATAACATATAACAGTGGAATCAGATTACTGAGCTGCAAATACAGCGGCTGCTTACATTCATATGCAGAGAAAGTGATTTCAACAAAACTGAATATGCTTATTTTATGTAAATAGCAAAGTAATACAAGATCAATTTAGGACCACTCCTTTGACTTTCCTTTGGCTTTTCAATTAAAATGAGAAAAGTGGAAAGTTAAAAAAAAAAAAAAAGCCAAACAAACAACCATAGGATCACAGGACACATTAGACAGAGAATGCTTTTCCTAGGCTGGGATTTTTTTACTTGTTTTTAAGCACATCTTGAACTCTTAGAGAGTTCTCACTCAGCATTGCAGCAGGGCATTAGAAAGAAATAGTTAAAGAACTGTTTAAAAAATAAGGTAAGCAATGGAAATTCTAAGAAAGTCTTAATTTCCCAGTGCCTGTAGTTTCAAGCTGTTATAAGTGCAGATGTTTAACTCCACACTGCTGTCACTGATTGTGTTGGCTGTATAGTTGGAATCATACAGGCATAGTTGTAATTACAAAGTAAATGAATAACCAGAGTGTATCTAAGAAAAGACCCACCAACACTGAGGTCATTGGTCAAGATAGGTGCTTGCCAATGTTGAAGCTCACCACAAAAACTACACAAAGGAGCAATCTTCAGAAAGAGATGCTACCTTAGTGGTGGTCAGCCCTTAAATGGGATCTAGGAGAGGTGGAGTAAAGCTCCACCCCTTCCGGGAGCACAGCTGAATTACTGTCACCTGTACTCCCACAGCTGACTTATCGCTTGCCTCAGATGGTTGATCAGAGGTTCAGGTTGTGATCAACAGTTTTGCTTACAGTTAGCAGGTATGGTTTGAGGATCTTGTGGTACACTGAAGCCATTTCCTGAGCCCTGAAGTCTGTGTTGTATCTCTGAAGTGTTGATTTAAGAAAAATACACTCATGTAAATTGTTCACAATGCAGGTCTGATATTATTTTTACCTTAGAATATTGCACATAGGTTTATTTTCAACCATGGGAACTCTCCAAGAGACTTTGTGTTCTTCCGGGCCAGTGCAAGAAATCAGTATTACTGAACTTCACTGGGGAAGACTCGCAGAATGAAAACTTTAAGATGGTATAAAAGGAGGGTTCAGACTCTAAAGGCTGTTTCTCCTGAACCAACCACCATTCTGCTCGTTCATGGGATATACTCTATTGCCTCACCAAAAAAAAAGTCCTGTTGGCCACATTCCCCCCACTCTCACAGTGATACTGTCATCACCTATGAATAAACTAAGGACCTGAGCTGTTGTCAGCTGAAGCTAATGGGAACCCCTTGTCCAGCCTTGGTGGTTTCTAATCAGATTCTTGTGGATCTACATCATCACAGCAGTCAAACCCACTAGAGGCAGGACTTACATTTACTCTTGTTTCAGCAGTAGATGCAGTAATTTTCCCTAATTCTTTTTCTCATAGTAGGAGCGCTGTCCTTAGATAAATATATAAACACCAGCATGATCTCAAGTCATCCCACTTCCGTAGCACACACAGTGGTTGAAATTGAATTTATTATTCAGATGTATTCAGCTATTGAAAACAAGCTAATTAGCACAACATATGCCTCAGGGAGTTTTCAATATTATGAAGCCATGACATATTAGATGAGAAAAGTACTAGCTTTTGGCATGCTTTCCCAACCCCAAAATTGATTAAGATTTGGTTGGTCGCAGCTACATACAACAAGTCAGATAATCAGGACCTAAATCTGCAAAATCCACAGTTGCCAAGTGATTTTATTCACAGGTTATCCCATCGAGATAAATGGCTCTGCTGCTTGGAATATGGCATCTGTCACAGCTGAGCCTCCTGTGAGTTCAGCACTCATAATAATGAGGGAAATGCCCCTCTTTCTGTTTAACTCAGCTTTGAGCTGAGTGACATACATACATATCTAGAGAAAGAAATGTCAACATTCTGTTTTACAACAGAATCAAGTCATCTTCTTACCGCACAGTGAATTGTTTGGCTGTAGATGAATGTATAGTCAAGGCAACTGTGAAAGACAGAACTGGTTTTCTTTTGTTGTCTCAAAGCTTGCTTTCGTGAGGCCTTTCTGATGATAAGACTCTGACAGGCGACTGCTAACTATCCAGGAGGGTGAATGGTGGGTGTTATTGTGCCATCCCTACTTAGGACTGCAAAGATAAGCAGGAACAAGACAAGCAGTCTTTTCCAGAGGTGCTGCTGGGAGGAGCAGACCCCTGCAGAAGGTGGTAAATCTTATGTCTGGCAACAGAGACCTCCAACCCTTGCTGGCTTATCTGTGGGACAGGAATGTCAGAAAAGTTAGTTTTAAATCATTTTACAAAAAAGAGTTTGTTAAGAAGAAGAAAAGCCCCCACTGAAATGGGGGATAAAAGGCCCTCGCTAAACTGGGGACTTTGGAGACAAACTCCCAAAGACACCTTTGACGGAGAATTCCCTGAGGGGAAAACCTCGTCGGAAGAACCCCCGGGACCGGCTTGCTGCGGAGCTCCCTGGCTGTCTCCCATCCCCTGCGGTGATCAGACGAGTTCCTGAGATCCACGGACCTACTGTGTACCTCGCTGGACCCACGGTGGTGACTATCTCTTTTGCTCTCTGCAAAGACTCCTTGCTTCTATTTCCTACTTTTCTTATCGCCTACCTTTCCTTTCCCATCTCCCCCCCCCAAAAAAAACAAAAAACGGCTAGGACTTTAATAAACTGGATGGACCAACATTTGAACCGTTGCTTCTTAATCTCATGCTGGGTATATACACATATCAAAGAACCTTGCCTCCCTCCTACAAATTGGAGCGAGACAGCAACCTTCCCAGATGCTAGGAAAAAAAACCAAAGAGAAGTATTTTGTCATGATGCTCTACTACTTCACACCAAGAAAGCATTTTGTAAGAAATACTGGTAGTAGCTCCTCCTCAGTGCTCTGATCACAGGTTCAGACACAGAATCACAGAATTGCAGGGGTTGGAAGGGACCTCTAGAGATCATCGAGTCCAACCCCCCTGCCAAAGCAGGCTCCCTACACCATGTCACACAGGTAGGCGTCCAGGAGGGTCATGAATATCTCCAGAGAAGGAGACTCCACCACCTCCCTGGGCAGCCTTTTCCAGTGTTCCATCACCTTCACCGTAAAGAAGTTCTTGCGCACATTCCTTGCTACTACTCCTCTGGGCAGCTGCAAGGCTGCAAGTTGGAGGAAGGTGATGCCTCTGACCGCTTTCCTCCTCATAAACTGCACCTGCACAGGTCTTTGGGTGTCTCCATTGGAAAGAGAAACTGTGATTTTGATGCATTAAGCACTGAAACTTGCTATGAAGTTCACATAGTTTTATGTCATCTCTGCCCTGATCAGCGCATCACCATGTCCTTGCAAAAAGGGAACTGGCAAATGTTCATATTACTCTGCCTGAGCTTTAGCTGATGGCAGTGCTGGAGTGCCTGACACTGGGTCACCACCTCTGCCCCCACAGACATGCATAGGAACCCAATCAGAAAGCAGACAGATGAGATTGTACTGAGCCTTATCAGAACTGCTGCCACTTTTCAAGCAACAAGATCCTCATCTGATTTCTGTCAGTGCCCTCTCATGAAGGAGATCACTCAGCTGGATGTGGAACAAATCAAATGGTACTAAAACCTTTGAAAATGATAAATCTTGCACAGCAGAGCAGTTACAGCCATCTGAAAGTGGGACACATCTGACACATGATTGCTTTTCATCCTAAAGTGGTTTCTTTCTAAACAAAGATTTTCTTCTTGTATTAAGTTAAAATAACTGAATTGTGTTCATGCAAAACCTGTATTGATCATTATTTTTTCCCACCAAACTGCCGCTGTATCTTCTAAGTAAGTTTAATTACCATGCTTACTTGCTTACTCCTCTGAGGTAATGTTAAATAATTTTAGCTTTAAATATAATTATAAATAGCCCCAGAAAATGTTGATAGGGATGTGGACATAAAAGTGAGGACTCCTTTTTTCTCGTCATCTTTTCCACATTCTCCACTGGCTCTTCAAATATATTACTTTATTCAAATAATGCTGAGCACCTGGTGCAGCACTTCCATTCTTCCTCAGGCTGACCAGCTCTCCATCACCTGCCTCTCGGATGCTCAGTCCTTTGCTCCTGTTGCTCTCGCAGCTCTGAAAGCTCTGTATCTCTGCACAACCAAGCTGTCCACCAGCAGGAGCTGTTGCAGGCTTGGCCTGGTCTGATTTCTGCTGGGTTAATATGGCAGCGTCTGTTTTCATTGCAACAAATGTGTTCCCTGGAGTCAGGGAACCCATTTGCTTTGTTAGAGTACAAAATAGCCCACATTTAAGAACATGTGCTGGCATTTTGTTGTACTTTGGCCACAGAAGTCAATGGCAGTTTTGTGGATGATTGAATGTCATACATATTCTTTCAATGCTGGCTCAGTAGAAAGGGTTGTTTCTGAAGAAAACACAGTCCTCACAGCATCCACAGTCACAGACTGATGAACCAAATGGGGACTTCCTGCATATGATCTCTGCTCTCCTTTCAAGGTGGTGTCTTTTCTTCCCTTGCTTTATTGCATGGCATGCGTCAAGGAGACATCTGCTATGCTTTTGGGTAGCCTCTACCTTAGAAGTCCTTAAACCAGGCAGCTCTGTCGGTGTGAGGAGCATCACTGCTGCAGTTGGAGACACCAATGAAGACAAGATTCCCCAGCCGTGATCTCCTGCCCATTCCCATGCCACTGCCACAAGGTGAAGGAGACTTTGCTGTCAGCACAAATAAACTCCTTGATAAGGGTTTATTTGTGAATAAAGCATCTTCACTATGTATTCACTGAGGTTTATTGCTTAGATTTTGTTGTCCCGAGTTCCCTTTGATGCAGAGAGAAGTTGTTCCAGATTTTTAAACTTTCAATGGCAACAGCAGTGTTAGCTGGCTGTGGGTTTTCTGTGCGGCAGGCCTTGGGCTGCTAATGGATGCATGGATCTGTAAAGCAAATTTGAAGCAGCTGCCCCATCTCACCCTTCACAGAGTGGAGCAGTTGCTGCCTCAGGTGTCCAGGAGGCAGAGTGGAGGGGACTAGAAGGGCAGTGTTACTAAAAGTAACAAAAATTGATGAGACATGTGGATGTGCATGTGCAGATAAGTCCACCACAGGTAGGTCACTATAATGCTAATTGGTGCTACAAGGTGAGGGCTCCGGCTAGGAGAGCTGCTGCACAGTTGTGTCTGCAGGGCCAGTCTGCTGCTCCTACTTAATTACTGTGCAAAGCCAGAATAGCCTCGTGTGTCCAGGAGTTTAAGAACTAGTGAATTCCTTATGTGGGAATCAGTTCACTTGGGGATTTAATGAGTATATCTATCCAAACGTGGTGCATAATGAGTTATTGATTCCCACCTCTGGACATGCTCTTTATCATGCACACAAACCAAGAACCCTTTCAACAAACATTTGGGGCAGGGAGAATAATTACACAGCCCCCTTTTAAGTCAAAAGTTCTTTCTGTAGGGAAAAAACAAGTGTAATGCCTTAAGGAAATAAAATGTCACCAATAACATATGCTTCAGGGTAAACATTATGGCAACTAATTGATATGGAAGATCTATGGACCACCTTGCCTTGCTCTAGTCACAAATGAAACTGGGATAGAAAAACAACATAAGCTAAGTTTATCTTCTTTAGGTAAAATATTTATATGTGTAAAATACACTAAAAAAGTGAAATAAAGAACATACAAAAACCCAGGAGATTAGTTGATTTTAGGCTCTGTGGAAAGCAAACAAAAGCAATATGTAGTAATTGCGATTGCAAGTTGATTTGGAGAAGCAGCCACCTTAACACAGGCTGTTATATCTCCTTTGGGAAGGAGGGTCTTAAACAACTCGGTGCCTTTGCTTGCTTCCCTGCAGGATTCATTTGTGTCCATGTTCCTACAATGATGCCAGGTTGATAGCAATATGACTTCAGTTCCAACATCCATGAAGGCACTGAATCTGATCTGCTTGGCCACTGGCATCCCTTGAAACAGGCTGCCTGGACAAACCTACCCAGATGACTAGGGTTTCTGAATTGTAATACTGCATCTGAGTGACAAGTGTGTTGTGACACTGAACCCTCGCTGATGCTCCCTGCCCAGAGGCGTGACAGAGCCCTGATGGAGACTGACAGCTACAAGTGCTACAAAGAGCAGTGGCCTCACAAGGTCTGGCAGGGCTCCATCGAGCTGGAGCACAAGGCAGGGCTGGGAGGTGGGTCAGGCAGATGGCAGCAGGCCTCGCCACAGGCCAGGAGTATTGGGCATCCCCAGTTAGGGCACTCGCCTCTCCCAGGTCTGCTTCAGCACAAAACTCATAGAGTACAAGCACAGACATGGCATGACAATATGCTAATGCTTAGCAGGAAGAAGTACTTCTTCACAGAAAGCGGTACTGAAGAAGAACAGCAACCATGCAGATAGCCATGATTTACAGCAGCGTGCCTCAGAAGCTGCAGCAGCAGCAGATGTTTTTCAGTTGTCACTGAGTATTTGAACACAGCAACAATCTACAGTGGCACACATACTGCACAGCAGGCTCCTTTTTGCCCTTCTGAGGGATTTGCACAGGAACTGATTCCACCTTCTCTTTCACTAGGTGTATGCAGCATGGCAGATGTGTGCCAGCAGGTCAGAACAGCATGACCTCAGAAACTGTTTCCTAGGAATTAGAAGGTTTTAATTAACTGTGAGCTCTAAAGGGAGTTCAAAAGAAAGCCACATACAGCCACAGTAAGAGGGCAACCTTGTCGCTCTGCCTTTTAAATGCATTTCCAAGTAGGGAGAGAGCAGGAAGAAGAGGAACCGTTTCTTTGGAAACAGACAGGGCCACAGGGCCCCATCCTGATCAGATGTGAGGAAAGCTTGTCTGCTGGTGCCTATTGAAACTGACTTGCATCAAAATAGCTACAAGAGATGGTTTAGTGGTTTGTTGTAGCTACAGTAATGGGAGGACTGTTGGACTACATGATCTTGTAGGTCCTTTCCAACCTTTTGATTCTATGATTCTATGAAATCAGAAACACTAGGGCTCATTGCCTTCTTCTTTGGACAGCAGCAGCTCTTAAATTGAGAAAACCTTAAAACATATTGAGAGAATTCTTTCTCCTCTTTTTGCATTCTTCTGATTCAGCTGTTCAGTTTCTTCCCTTGATGCAAATAAAAATCACACGCTTTCTCTGTAGATGCCAGATCTCTGTGGATGTAGATCTTTGTAGATGTGTGTGGTGTTGTAGAAGAGTGCTCTGGCCTATAATGGGTGTAACACCATAAAATGCCCAGTCCAAGGCTCCTGCTAGCTGCCGGAAGCAAATTCTGGCTGTTGATGACAAAGTATGACAGTATCCTTTGTGGTGTGTAATAGGAGGTGCATAACAGTTTCTTACCCTCTGTGCATGAAGGAAAGGAGGGGAAATGCATTGGTGACTGGGAATTACATATCCTTTTAACACACACACACAAAAAGCCAAGAATGCAGTGACTTTACTGCACTAACCTGGCAGTCACTTCCTTGAGTCATGTAAAAGGGTACTTGGAAGTCAGCACAGTGCTGAAACAGAGAGGAGCCTTTTATGTCTGATGAAGAAGAGAATTCACGCTGAATATGTTTGGACTTTCTTCTTGTTGCCTGCATAAAAATGCTCTTTTCTAACATCAGCTGGAGAGTCCTTTTAAAAGTAAAAATAAAATTTTAATGAAGCTGCTGCTAATGAGAGCTCTGTCAAAAACTGTCAGTCATTACCACAATATTCCTTGATGTTTGTGGAGCACCAGAGTATTAATTGACCTCCTGATAGTAAAGAAGATCCCTGTAGCAGAATGAGAATTAAACCAGAGAAGCTTTTGGACTCCAGTGCTACAAGAGGGAAGACGGCTCTGAAGGTCATCAAGACAATCCAAAACAACTTCCACTGCAGAGAAGTGAAAGCAATTGGATTAACAAAATACCTTCATATCCAATGCTGAAGTAAAACTGAGTTGTCCTCTAGCAATAAAAAAAAAAACTATTAGGTACCCTGGGTAAGGAATAACATGCTGCTTTTTGCCCTTCATACGTGCCTCGGGTGCCCTCAACGAAGTTGTAGACTATATTGCATGTATGCCACATGGTCAACAAAGGTTTATGGCTTAAAATTAAATAAATAGATAGATAGATAGATAGATAGATAGATAGATAGATAGATAGATAGATAGATAGATAGATAAAAACAGGCTGAAGCTCAGAGAATCTGGTACTTCTTCTGGGAGTTTGGGGACGGTGGAATTGCTTCTGTGCTGCCATTATAAGTCATGATGGCCGCTACCCAGTATTCCATGGAAGGAATAAACTGTCCAAGGATGAGTAACATTTCTCATCTGAGAGAGCAGGAGAAACACTCCACTGAAAATAAATAAATAAATGAATAAATAAATGCCTGAGGGAGAAAGACTAACCTGTTAAAGTCAGATGAAGTACTTATTGCCTAGAAAAGGACTGGGACAGAGTCCATAAAAGTGTGTAACAAAGTTGCTGCTGACTTGCCTAATCTATAACCGTCAAGCTTAATTAATTTTTTTCACATTTTTAAGAATTTGTGTACACTGTAATCTACATATAAATTCAAGGAGAAATAGCAATCTATACCTCAGCTCTGCCTGACATTTCTAGAGGAGTGCTGTAGAGTTGCATTTCTCCCCTTGAACAAGGCAAGACCCACAGACAGTGCCTGGTTGTGCTGATGGCACAAGTGAAACTGGTTGTTATCAGTTTGACTGAAATCTGAAGGAAAGCATCTCTAAGCAGAGACTCTTGAATCCCATTTAACTATGATGAACAGTTCTGTAGTCTTAACTTTCACAAATATAAAAGGCAAATGTACTTATTGCAGGGAAAGCATGAAGTAGGGTAAGAAGACAGAGTCAAGAGCAATTCATTCAGAGATATATCCATCCAATTGAGCCTATCACCTCTCTCACAACTCTGTGCACAAACAAAGAGATAGAATTTTGGTATATCCAGGCTTATTATGCCAGTTAATTAAGGAACCCTGGAATAGCTGAGACCTGTGAGTCCATCTGGCCCAAACCCTGCTCAAAAGCAGACACGCACAGTAGGGTGCCCAGAGCCATGTCCAGGCAGCTTCTGAAGATCCCTAAGGAAGAGACTTAGCAGTCTCTCTGGGCAGCCTGTGCCAGAGCTCTGTCACCTGCACAACACAGAAGTGCTTCTTGATGTTCAGAGGGAACATCCTGTGTTCCAGTTTATGCCCATTGCCTCTTGTCTTGGCACTGAGCACCACTGAAAAGAGCCTGGCTCCATCCTCACACCTTCCCTTCAGGAATTTATACACACTGATGAGATCTCCCTGAACCTTCTCTTCTCCAGGCTGAACACTCCCAGCTTTCTCAACATCTCCATACAGGAATGGTGCTCCAGTCCATTAGGCTCCAAGAAACCTGGTGAATTGAATTCTAACTACTGGATTGCTGCCTGTCAAGGTGAGAGCAGTCCCAGCCTCACCACTGGTCATGAAACAACCTCTGGACTGATCTATATTAGAACAAGCCATATCTCAAGAGTTATGAATGGGCTGTACTGATCTAGTTTGTAGTGTGTGAAACAGTACAGCTGACATAACTTCCTCACAAACTTTCAGAAGTTTATGTGGGCCATTTGAGCTTCACTAGTAACATGCTTGGAGAATAAATAGTGTTTTTCCACGTTTGTTTCACTTGTCTGTAGCTTTCCACCTGAAAGACTTGATTTATCTCTCACTGAAGCTAATGGAAATGCTCTTTCCACACCCTGACTGGAAAGTAATGTCTGATTCATTTCTGTGACTTGTGCTTCTGTGGAAAAGAGTTAGAAGAGTGTTTGTCAGTGACCTGTTGAAGTGGCCATCATTTCAGCAGGACTAGCTGGTTACACTCTGGCAGTAAGGTCAGTTTGTGCAGAAGGGCCTGAATGCACTGTTGGTCCTTCTGATCAGGGCAGCCCTACACAGAGTGCCATGGGATGACCCTTGTGCCAGTTCCCAGCCTGAGGACAGGGACTATTCTGAAGAATACAAATTACCCTGGGCTAAAACTATCCCAGGGATTTCTGGAGTGGTTTAAAAGTACACCTGACCAAGTTGCAGTGCCGCAGGATGCTTTGTGGTGTTGAACGTTGTAGACACACAGTACGTTGCAGGAAACAATTTGGCCTTGATGCAGATGTTTACAGTTCTGCTGTGGATGTAGGAGCCACAAAAACATCTGAAACAAACGCTGGATGGGAAAAAACCCCAGCTCGATAGCAGACTGGAGTAAGCCCCTCAATTTGTTAGTAGTAATTTTATCAATATCTTCAAAGTTCTTCTGTGAATAGTCTTTTAAACAGCCAAGCATAACTCATTCAGTCTTTCTGGGTAGGATAAAACTTTGTTTGACAAAGCTGATGTCTGTAGCCAGACGTGATCTATTCTGTGTTGCCCCTAGCTTAGTGATGTATCGAACCATTGTTGAAGTAGCAGATTATTAGAGAAGCTAGAAGTACTACAAAAGACAGTAGGATAATGCCAGATTTATGGTCCCAAGCTATGTGACAGAATGAGAACAATTTTGAAAGCTTCAGTATCAACCAGAATAGAAATGCAGCTTTTACTATTTTAGTAATAGCATTATTAACAAACTATCTTTAAACCATAACAGTCTGCTCAATGTGCTATAATAACATCAATTAAAATACAATAATGGACTTAATAATGTAGCCCATAATGGAAAAAAATCACATATTCATGAGGATTATCTTTCCATACCCAAGATAAATATTCCAATGAAAGACCCTATAATGAACATCATACTAAATGCCCTTAATCTAATACAAAATAGAAATAAGTTAGAGGAGGAAATACTATGGAAAAAGTCAAGTGCTGTCCAGAATGTTCATCAGCTACTTTGCTTGATACTTTGAATACACAAATCTTCAAACACAGCATTAGCAAAAACCAGCTACTGTCCAAAGTCTTTCTGAGCTGCACTTCCAAGTGAAGATCCCAACAAATCCAGCCTTGCCAAAGGCATGGCATCTGGGAGGCTTCTTCCATATCCGATGCCTCATATTCATCTCTACTGGTACAACACTGACAACAGGAGGTCTAAGACACGTAAGATGTAGTAAAAAATATCAAAAGGTTAAATTCTTATCCTTAGTCTTCTTATTCTGAGCATGCAAATTATTTGTAACATCAGAAAGTGTGAGCAATAGCAGATAGATGTTTCATCCAGAAAGCAATATGCAAATTACTAAAAAGAAGTGCTTTCCTCTCAAAATGAAGGCTCTTTGAAAAGGCACCCAATTCATTCAAAAACAGCAGGATGAAATACGCAATGTACAGAGCCAGAAAATATATGACACAGAAAGTAGAGAATGAATAGAGAATTTACCTTTCCAATAGTGTATTTTAACCATTTATACCTTAATACCTTAATATATATTTATATATTTATATATTCGTATTTATATATTCTATTATTTTTGCCTACTATAATGTCTGATTTTTTTTTTTTTCAATGTAGACGGACCTTAATGCACCTCATGAAAGAAGACCTAGTCAGAGATGTATTTAACAAAGTGAAAGGGATTCTCTAATAGAAAGATACGACAAAGAAAAAAGAATGTACATTAATCAGAGAATAAAATTTGCACACGAAAAATGCTGACAGAAAATTCAGATTTGCTCTCAGCCTGTATGTGGTGGGAGGAGATAAACTTCAGCAGCAACACTGAACGCTCCCAGGGAGAGAGATGGAATAGTTTGTCTGGTATGATCATGATATGAGAGACATGATGCTGGGGAGAGGGTGGTGGGCACAAGGAAAGCTGTTGGGTATGGAGGCAGTGCTTGGAGTCCAGAACAAAACAAGCACCACATCTCCCACCCCACTGCTCCATTTTAGTGCTCTAGCTACTCATGCTTAGTGGTGGGAGGTCGGAGATCTTGGCAGCTGATCTATGCCATCCAACTCCTACCATCCCATCACTTTCTTTAATGAGTATTGAATGCATATGTCCTTGAGATGATGATGGTGCAGAATATTTTCAGGTTCTTGAATGTCACAATGAAATTTGAGAAACATTATCAGCATTAAAGTGCTTTGGTGCTCTTAACACTAGATAGAAATGCACCACGAGCCTGATTGGATTTGCATCAGCATTTGTGAGTGATAAAGAGAACAGTGCCAGCACCTTTTGCTCAATTTGCTGCAGCTTTCCAGCTTGTTGGGATTGTTGGCTGACACCCTTACAGGGGATAGTGGGTGGAAAGCCTCTATAAAAAGACTGTCAAGTTTAATTGGACTGCTTGGTAAATACACTGTTAATAAATAAGGTTGTGCGTCTCTGTGGTGTTGAACTGCTCTCCTTGGTCTGGCTGGCTGGGGACTTCAGAAGCTCAGAACTTCTCAGGATAAAACCCAAGGTGCCCGCTGTTCCTCTCAACAAGTACAATTGCAATTTCATCACAGACGTTATTACCATCAGGACTAAGCTTTAAAACTTGTAGAAGGCCTTTGAGCCCTATTTGATCAATGCGCGGCATAACAGCAAGGCTCTCCAACACTATTAAGCACGTATTGGGAAGTTAGATTGCAGTTGCTGATCCAGACTGTGACAATGCAGCCAAATGAGCCCTGCTGCTGAGTGTTTGTTTTCTCAAAGCCCTGGGGATGAGTGGCTATGGGCAAATCTTGAGTTCATTAAAATCAAATACGTTCCTGGTGTGTATGATTGCCAAGGAAGGTGATGTAAGTATTTCCCCAGCAGAGACAAGCAGTATGTATGTATGCCTATGTGACAATGTGCCCACTGTGATTTTTGAGAAAATGTAATGAATTTCAAAGGCCTGACTTTGTGATTTCTGAATGTTATCGTGCAGTAATTTATGGTTATTTGGTTGTAGTTAAAATATTTCACTGATGCCTGAAGCAGAAATTTTTAAGAGACATTTACTTAATGATAAAAAGTGCGTTATCAAGTCAAAGTGTTGATATTAATTCTGTTAGCTAGTCCACTTGCTTGCTCTGATTGTCCTACCTCACATAGAGATGTGATTCTGACCATAACAAAGGAGTGTTATCCCTCCTGGTAGTGACAGAGGAAATTCCTCTCTTCCAGAACCAGCCCTGCAGCCGCACAGCCCTCAGGGACCTACCAGCTGGAGGTTCTTGTACCACAGTCCTCCGGTTTAGATAAGCTAAACAATGGGAAAACTATCTGATTTCCAGTAGTAACATTGCATTTTGTGTTGCTTTTTCTTCAAAGATTTGTTCAAAAAGCCATGCTAGAAAATTGTGGTCTGCTTTGTACACTTCAAGTGCTTCTGTTCGCTCAGCTTCCTGCCAGACAACAGAGCGCTACCTGTTTCATTTCCAGCATCCTCCCTGCAGACAACACTGTAGCAGCAGCAATTAAGCAAGCAAATAAGCCCACCTGCTTTTACTTTTCAGACATACCTAGAAATAATTGCATTATTGCACTAATCAGCTTAAGACTTGAGGAGGAAAAAGGTTTTTTGTTTTACACAGTGCAAGTCACTTAACAGCTCATCTGACTTGGTTTCCCAACAGGTAGTAAAAAGAAACAGTACACTTTTGAAGAAAAAAAAAAAAAAGGAAGAAAGAAAGCATTTTTTTTGCTAGTAAAAAGTAGCTACTTTGGCTGGAATGGCTCAGATTTAGCACCATCAGTTTGTAGTGCTGCACATAAACTTTCAGACCCTCACTTCTGGACAGGAAGAATCCAGCTGGCAACAGCCATAAGATAAGAAAGGAGACACTTGACAACTTTATGCCTTCTTCAATCACTCTCTGAATGCTGGATTCATATCTCACAAAGCTCCAAACATCTTTACTCCAGATACAGACAACAGGAGATGAATCCAAACTGCTGAAGTGATTGCTGCTCTCTGGCCTAGAATGCACTTGTTTCATGAGTGAGTCGTGTTCACAGTGCACTGAGCCTAGAAATAAATCTCTCATTGCTTTACATCTCCTGTGCTGGAGTGCAGGAAAAACAGAATTGCAGGCTGAGCTAAGATAATGTGATCAAATCACCATAGAGAGACCAAGAAGCAATGAAAATGGCAGCATGGTCCTGTCTGGCTCTACAGCCTGTGACAGGCTCCCAAGCCATAGGTAGGAGTGTAGCTAATTCCAAGGAAAGGCTTGCCTTACGCTTATGGTACAGCTCTAATGTCTGGGGGAATAACCTTGCCATCAGTGGAAGTATATTTAGCAAACCATATTTGAACAAACACCAAATGTATTTTTGTGATTTTAGTTTTTGATTCGTTTTAATATATATAGCGATTGTCACTTGTGGAGACATGAATATGTTCTTTGTTGTATAAGACAGAAAAGGACACACTATAACCTGAGGACCTGAAACTGCTGAACCCTTGACAATATTGGATCAGAAGATTCCTTATGCATTCAGCTGTCTCCAGGTTTTTCAGTAGGGTCTCTGACTCTTCACATAGGTCTCCCTTTTGGGTACTGGTTAGGCTGCAGTTGGACTTGATAATCTTCAAGGTCTTCTCCAACCTGGGTAATTCTATGATTCCTGGAGGGTGGAGCTGATGTCACCTTCTCACCTGCTTTGCTCGGCCACCCAACACAGGAGTTAGATGAGAACCCAGGCACATCTTGAACCTAATGAACTGACCCACACTGCCGGAAAGATGAAAACAGTGCAGAACCAACCATGCCCCAAAATGAACTGTATTTTAAATGCCTATTAACAGAACTAATTAGTTATTTCTGATTTGCTGGATTTAATCCGATAAATTTGGCAAGTCATTGAATATGTTCTTTCCAGGATCAAATAAACATCCGTCATCCAAACTAGGTGCAATTGACAGCTCATTATATCTAAGTGACTGCTATTGATTAGCAAAACCCAGGCCAAGAGTTTGCAAAACTCTAAAATTCATCACCCGGCTTTCAGAGGCACCAGGTATTCAACCCTGTTAGCCTCAGGGGAATCTGGCAGCAGCTTTGCACTTCCCAGACTCAGGTCATTTCCTCGACTGGGTAAGTGTAGATTTATAAACCTATACTTCCATTTAAAATTGCAATATGCTTGCTAAATCCATGCCATTTCAAGAAAATAAAAGATCGAAACCATAAGGTAGGCTAATGGATTTTAGAGAACTGCACTAGGCACATTTTTCACATTGCTTTTCTAATCCCAGTCTCCCCGTAGTCCCTTTCACAGGGTGGTTCTGTCAGACCTGGGCAGAAAGACAAATTTTCATGGAGGGAGGTAGAGGTCAGTAAGGAAGGGGGCTGCACCCACACTGGGACAGCTGGCCCCAGGGCACTCCCTGCTATCCTTTCTCTCTCTCTCCTTGGAGAAGCCCCAAACCAGCCTCCCCACACCTGAACAGGAGAGATAAGGTAGCAATAATGGGAAGAAAATGCATTGTTTCACCTGATCTGTGCTGTCACTGTGAGGTCAGGCAATGTGCTGGATGTCAGCACTCACTCACACAGCAGGGGAGCAGGTTGTAAGGAGGGCTGTAGGTGCAGCTGAGGCCAAAGAATCACAAAACAGCCCAGGTCAGAAGGAGCCTCAAAATACCCAGCTCCAACCTTTTCTGGGAAAAGAATGATAGATGAGATTATCAAGCAGCCAGTTCAGTCACCTCTTGGAAACTTTCAGTGACAGGAACTCTGCCACGTCCCTGGGGAGGTTGTTCCAGGAATCAATTGTTCTCTCTGCAAAAAAATCCTTATATCACTCTCTTGGTACAATCTGTACATAATGCCACTTGCTCTTCCATGTGGCTCATCATGAAGAAAGAGCCTCCATCCTTGCTATAGCCACACTGTAAGTACTGGAATAATGTAATGAAGTCTCCCCTAAACCTTCACCAGGGTGAAAAGCCCTCACTGCCAGTCGTTACTCTGTTGATCTCCATTCAGAAGGTGGTCCCTCTCAAACGCCAACCCTCAGCCCTCACATTAGGCTCAGTGGGAGCAGCAGGTGGGAGGGTGGCCAGAAGATGTGTCAGGATGAGGTGTGTGACCACTGCTTACCTGGAGAAGTGATGATCCAGTTCCTTCCATAAATTGCCCCAAACTTCACCTGACCCCAAAGGTTAAATAGTCTAACTATAAATTTTCTTCACAGATGAACAGAAAATGAGGCTATATCACAAAAACTAGTATTTTTTTACTAATAAAATCTGACAAAGAATATTACTGTCTCTCCTGGGCAAATATTATCTCCCGCTGGCAGAATAAGAAAAACTGTGCTAACTCTAATGGTGCTGGCGCTCATTTAGCTCAACCTAATATGAAGATGATACTGTAACAGTGCTGCCATCTACGGTTTCACCTTCTGCTTGTGAATTTCTCTGCTTTCAAAAATTGTTTCAAGAACTTCTACTGTCAAAATCAACTTTGTGTTACAGAGCTTTTCCCCTTTTCTGTGACTTTGGTGGTAATTAAGCGTCTCATTCTCATAGCGTGAATAGGACTTGCTGACCTATCTGCTGATTTATGGATCAAGTCTCCAGTTGTCCACAGACTAAATTTTTACATCTCTGGTTAAGAAGCCCTGCTGATCTAAGGATCTCACAAGAAATGTTTGCATAATGAGTTATCTAAAGATTACAATTCAAATCAATTCTTGATGATTCATATTACCTTCCTCTATTAAATAACAGTTTTAGAAGTCTAACCAGGGCAACACAGGCTGGCAAGCTGTGACATTATGCTGTACGTGGTAGGTCAGCAGAGTATTTGGTCCCAATTTGAGATGTCAGCAGAAAGCAGAGGCTTGAGATGATACTTGAGATGAATAGGAGATACTAGAGATAAATCCATTTCAGGATAAATGCTCCCCAACATCTCACATTTTTACTTCTTATGTGCCTAAATCCTCATTAATTTCTTTCCTTACTTGAGAAAAATCTTCCAGCAAACTGCCTGCATTAAAGACCCAGCTTCCAGTGTAACAAACTGACCCCTCCTGCTCTTGCTTAGGAAAAACTGAGGGCTGCTTGATGTGCCCAGAATATATATGGGGTGGATTACATGATGCAAGCACATGTAAAAAGATGTGGTAAAGTGAATACTGTTTTCATATTTGGGGTTAATCCTCTGTTAGCAAAGGCTTATTGCATTTCCAGTTGACAGGATTGGGGACCTGGAAATACCTGCTGTGTCTTGCACCTTCCAAAAGGGCTGTCTAGCAAACCAGGGCTATAGGTAGCACCTGTCTGTTATGATCTGACAGTAAAAAAGAAACACAGACAGCTTGAGTAGTGGGAACTGGTAAATGCAAAGAAAAACAAATGCACACACAAAAAAGAGCAAATTACAGCAGATTCTCACATTGGCTAAGTGTCACATTGCATTCTATTCTCCAAGCAGATACGTGATAGTAATCTCAGCCTCTGAACATGACATACATCAGGAGACAATTCAGAAACATAATTACCCAGTTTTAGTCTTTACCTCAGCACGTACCTAATTACCCAGCATATCCCAGTAAAATGGCTCTGTTTTTTTCTGCTCACACTTCATAAGCTGATGGGACTTGGTCAGTACAACGGTCAGGGCTTCCAGGGATCCTTTTTCCTTCCGGGGTTGTGCCTCCATGCACGCTTATGTGTATCTCTTGCAGAGCCTGTGAGAAGCTGCCTCAAGTTGTGGAGGCTGTTCAAGGCCTGTCTAGGGACCCCTGGACCCAGGTGAGCTGGTCTGGGAAGAAATTATCCATCACGTATTGATGTGATTCATGCTGCCCATCAGGTATTGATGTGATGGTTTTTCCCATGTGCATCAGCAGCCACCAATATGTGAGGGTTGAAGGCAGTCTTTACGGTCAGATGTACTTGCCCTACTGCTGGAAAGTTACCTGGAAAATTGAGTGAATTTACAGGATCTTCATGTTTTCTTTTTCTAGGAAGTAAGGATAGGACTTTAGGGAAGAGTGCAGTGAGTCATGGGGACCAATTAATTCCCCAGTAACTCCTGACGTTTGTTACTGCATTAGTCACTCACGATTGTCCTGACTCTTGGGTTTCAGTGGTCTTTTTAAGAGGACATTAGTACGTTTAACAACACCTAGTGGTGGTATGGGGTGAGAAAAATCCAATGGATTCCTTCATACCATGCCCACACTTGGACCATCCTGGCAGTAATATGGTTTCTAGTATCTGATTGAATGAAATTCCAAAACCATAACACCACCATGAGCTATGCCTTTCACCAGTGATGAAGAAGAGCCTGCATGCCACACTTGTAAGTCTGTACCAGTGCAGCTGACCTACTGTTGCTATTGCCATTGCCCACCACCTCATTGTTCTCACATCCACTGCTTGGTCTTATTCAGTGTTCCATGTGCACTGAGAAAAGAAGGCTGAGAGGGGACTTGATCCAGGTTTATAAATACCTGAGGTGTGGGAGCCATAGTGGTGAGGCTGGTCTCTTTTCAGTAGTGCGTGGGGACAGGACTAGGGGTAATGGGATGAAAGTACAGCATAGGAAGTTCTGCACGAATTTGTGGAAGAACTTCTTTACAGTGAGGGTGACGGAGCACTGGAACAGGCTGCCCAGGGAGGTGGTGGAGTCTCCTTCTCTGGAGATATTCAAGACCCGCCTGGACGCCTACCTGTGTGACGTGGTGTAGGGAGCCTGCTTTGGCGGGGGGTTGGACTCAATGATCTCTAGAGGTCCCTTCCAACCCCTACAATTCTGTGATTCTGTGATCCTGTGAATGTCAGTGGGTGACATGTTTTCCATAGGGAGGAGTTCAGTGACACATCCCTGCTTCATGTGCACTTCCACATCAGACTCATTGTGTCAGACTGTCCCTCTGCTGCCATCAGTTGCATGGCAATGACACATCATGGAATATTGGTGGGAAGCTTCTACCCCTGCTGCCGCACCATCAACATCCACCTCTGATGTCACAGGCCAACGCCATACAGTGAGAGGCATCACTTTTAGAGCCCTCAGAAAATGCATCAGATAATATAATAAGTAACAACACATTTTAATTTCTAATTTTTTTATTGTTTAATAGAGGTCAAACTGTAGATTGCAGCTCTACATTTTCCATTGTAAAACTGGTCAATAATGAATTTATGTCAATGGAAAATGGAGCTGCAAAGAAACAGGTTGATGAATTTTTGGCAGTCTTGAAACCTATTCTCTAATTCCTGTATCAAATGGAAAGCACAGCTGTGTGTTCTTTGTGCTAGGGGCTGACCTGCAGGGGAGGAGCTCTGCAGAGAAGGACAGCAGGCTCCTTCCTTCCTTCTGGGACCCAACCACCATCCAGGAGAACATAGACAAACACTCCTGGTTCTCCCAGTCCCTTTAGCATCTTTTCATGGGATGCAAGATGCTTTTCTGGTGTTCTGCCATTTCCTCATGGATGCCTGCTGTGGCCCTACTTAAATAACAACATGCGGATGGTGGTCTTCTTGTTTGATCACTTGTGGTGGATTCACCTTAACATCTCCGACATGTGCCCCCAGAAGACAGCAAAGCTCTCTTGAGAGGTTATCTGGGCAGCAAATGGGGGCCTCAGTACATCCTGGCATGGAGTCACTAAATCACTAAGACAGTGCAAGGCAACGGCACCTGGCAGCTGCTCCCTGGCAGGGGCTCTTCCTCACCCACTGAGGTGAATTCCTGCTTCAGCACAGAACTTGTCCACCCTAGAGCTGGGCGCCTCATAAAAGCATGCTGTGTTCTGGGGCCTGCAAGGTTGCCCTGTTTGCTGTCTGGTCCCCAGCCCAGGGCACGTCATTCTCTGTGGAATGTGCCATCACAGTAGGTGAAACTCCTTGGTGTGATGTCACAGTTGTTGTGGCAGCAACAACCAACAACTGGGAGCGGTGGCCAGGTCTCTTGTGGGACCCGCAGGGAGAGGACCAGAGAGAGCTTTGTGTCTATCTGGAGATATCCTGCAGTGATGAAGCGGCTGAGAGCCCTTCGAGGTGAGGTCCCTCCACCTCTCCTGACACAGTGATGCTGTCTGAGCATGTTGTGTGCCATCAGTGTCTGTTTAGGATGTGCCAGCAGCACTGTCCTTGCTCTGCTGAGTGCAGCTGCCAACCGTGGTTTCCCCAGTACCCCTGCAACAGGAAGGCTCTCTCTCATCTCCCTGCTGACCATACATGTACCAGTGCAGCTCACCCCACGCCATGGGGTTCCTCCCAGAGCTGCCTGGATGCTCGGCCCTGGCTCCAAGCAACACCAGCAGCTCTGCTCTTTCCTTCCAGGTCTCTTTGCCTGTGTGGGCTGCATGCCCAGATGTACACGTCGCGAGGCCAGAGGCAGGGAGGCAAGCCCTGTACCTGCCTGTGCCGTGACTTTGCTGCTGCAGCGCCTGCAAGACCAGGAGGTGAGCTGGGGACATCCAAGCATCAGTCCTTGCCACGGTCCCATGGGTGCCAGGCCCCAGAAGCTCATCGGCACAGTGATGGGTGGCAGTGGGCGGCTCCCCAGGAACAAGGGCAAAGAAAATCATGATTGATCCCTGTCCCCAGGGTGACCGAGTGCAGGTTTACTGCGACCTGGAGAGTGTCTTGTGGGAAGATGATGACGGCCGCCCGCCATGTGGAGTGGTGAACCGGCTGCTGGCAGAGGTGTCCCAGGACCTGACAGCAGCCCAGGTGAGGGGTCACTCCCAAAGGCAAAGGGAGCCGCCTGCCCACACTGGTGTTCTGCTGGCGGACGGTGGTGGCTTAGCCCTTCCAAGGGGAGGCCTCAGGCAGCCTCGAGTGCTGTGTGTCACCAGTGACTCTTTTTCAGGGCGTGACAGACAGCGTGAGGATGGCTGCCAGCAACGTCCTGGTGGCTCTGGCCCGGACGCATTTCAGCTTGGTGATGGCCGAGCTCCAGGGACACCTGAAGGCAACAGGGGAGACGTCCAAGGACTTTGTGCTCATCACCCTGAGCAAACTGTTCAGTAGCTATGGTAGAGTGCCCTCAGCCTCCTGACATCAATGATATCTGGGGAAAGGGGTCTTTTCCCTCTGTGCGTGAACTGCATTGAGCTGGGGGCTGCAGGGCTGCAGCTGCTCCTCCCTCACTGCTGAGGCTTTGACCCTGGACCTCTCCTTCCTCTCTGCAGCTCCACAGTGCATCCCCTTCACGTGGCTGACGCTGGCCGGCCTGCGCAGTGTGGTGGGCCAGGTGAAGAGCGGCCGGACCCTGCGCATCGTTTGTGCTGGTGAGTGCCAGCACAGAGCAGGGGGGGTTGGGACAGCCCTTCCATCTCACCCTGCTGCAGAGTCTCAGGGACTCCCTTTTATCTTAAGTGTTTACTTATTTATTTAAATTTTAATTTTTAATTTATTTTTAATTACTTATACATTTATTTTTTTGTTTTGTTTTTTCAGTTGTGAAGCAGTGGTCTGAAGGTGTCAAGGTTCACTTGTCCTCTGGAAAACAATGCCCCTGGCCTGCCATGGAGAAAGAGCAGATCTGTGAGAATCTTTACCAGCTCTTCTGCTCTGTGCTGAGGAACTGGCAGGACTGCAAGGAGGAAGAGGTGAGCACTGCTGCATTCCCAGCCCGGGATGGCAGTGAGGACATCCATGTTGGCTCCATCTGTGCCCAGCAGGCTGAGAGCAGAGGGGGGACGAGAAGGAGTGGGCTGGCTCTGCAAAGGGCCCCAAACTGGCTGTGTGCTCAGGGCTGGATCAGCTGCCAGGGACCAGCTGCATGTCACAGCATTGTGGCAGGGAGAGCTGGAGATGAGGGTGTGGGGAAAACCTGCCTGCACTCCAGAGCGAGCCCATCTCCTGCTGGGTACAGGGATATGGGGAAGGGGAAGGGAAAAAGAAAGCCCTCTCTGTAGGAAGGTCAGACCTTCAGTCTGATTCTGGGTCTCTGCCATCCCTCTCCAGGACAAACAGGCCGTCCTCGGGGCTGTGGCTGCTATGATGGCTGTCCTCCTGCAAGAGGAGCTGCACCAAGACCATGTCTGGGAGCAGCTCCTCTGGCTTGTGCACCAGTATCAGGAGGTCCAAGACACCTGCAGGGGGACCAAGGTGAGATGTTGTGTAGGGCTCTGCGTGTACGAGGAGGTGGGGAGCCCTGGGAGAAAGGAAGAAGGAATAAGTGTTCAAGGGAGGTCTGAGGCTTCCTCAGCTCTTCAGTCAAGGAAGGAACAACCTGGACAGTGTCAGGAGAGAGCCAGGAGTCACTGGGGCCCATCTCCTGGGGTTGGGAGGCTTCACCACCATCACTGTAGGGCTCTGAGTGCCTGAGGAGCTCCGTGCTAACAGCCAGGGGGACCATGGCCAGTTGCATCTGATGGGGGAGAAGAGGGCCGCTGGGTGGGAAATGCCAGCAAAGGATACCCAAACAGACTCGGTTGAGAGCAGAGAGACTCTCTTAGTGCTGCTGGGAGGGGCACAAACCAGAACACCTGTGCAGGATCTTCTCCCAGCAGACAAACTATTGGGAATCAGTTTCTCTGCTCCCAAGTGGCTAGATAAGGCTTCAGCCCTTTCTTCCCCTCCTGATCTCCTGCAGAGCCTCAGTATCTTCCTGGAGGCCATAAAGGGCGTTGAGACTGTCATCCCCAAGGACAAGTTTCTGGCCATCACCAGTGCTGTGTTCTATCAGGTGAGGGGAGACTATCCTTGCACCCACAGCAGTTTCCCTCTTGGCTAAGTCTCAGGAGGACTGTGGATCTCTGAGCTGCTCAGCTGCTCAGCCTTAGCTCCTGCATACCTATGGCTGCTCCAGAGCTGTGTGTCTGCCCCTGGGGATGTTGTGGGGCAGGCTGAGTTTTGTCTGCATATCCTCTTCCTGAAAGTGCCGAGGGACACGAGAGCTGGCAGCACAGTTTCTTTTCCACCCTCAGTGCTGATGCAGTTTTCTAAACCGGATCTTGTTCCCACAGCTCTCTGATGACACCAAGCAGCGCAGCAAGGCTGACATAGAAGAGCTGACCCGCTGTGTCCTGCTGCAGGGTAAGGAGAGGAGCTTTGACTATGCTTGGTGATGCCCTGGCCAAAACCTCTCTTGCAAACCTCTAGAATGGGCGCAAGTTTCTTGCTAACACAGAGCGGGATTTTCTCCCTGTAGCTCAAATCTGCCCAGAGGAAACGGTCCTGTTTCTGCAGTCACAGCTGGGTGATGAGACAAAGGACCGTCGTGTGGCAGCCCTGGGTGTGCTTGGTACTCTGGCTCGCTCAGATGGTCAGTATCACAGGTTGGGACTATCAGGGATCCCTTTTGCCATCCGTGTTGTGCCTCCATGCATGCTTCTGTGCATTTCTTGCAGAGCCTGCGATGACAGAGAAGCTGCCCCAGGTTGTGGAGGCTGTGCAGTGTCTGAGCAGTGACCCCAGGGCCCAGGTGAGCTGATTCAGGAAAGGAAAGAGCTGTTGGGTGGTAGAGAGACCCTTTGCCTTGGGGCAGAGGCTGGTGAGGCTGTACTAGAAGGACTCAGAGCCAGAGAAGTATTCCCCCTCTCCTTTGTGTCCTCTGAGAGCCCAATGGGAAGAAGGGATGCTGCTGCCAACATGGGCAGGGCTGGGGTGTCAAGGAAGGTGCTTCAGCATCGACCACATGGTCTCAATGGCCCCTGTAGGGAGAGCAGGCAGAATGGAGTGGGCAGGTCCCTGTACCATGCATGGAAAATGCACAGCCTGGTGCTAAGGCCTGGCTTTCACCTCAGGGTCAAAGGCTTCTCCTCTGCTCTTGGTATCTCTGTGCATGCTCAAAGGGGGAAAAAAAATCATACCTACCATTGACTCCTGGCAGGTGAGGAGGGCCGTTCTGCTTTTCATCGAGGATGTGCTCAGAGTTAATGCCTGGAGCTGCTCATCCTGGGATGTGGTGGGGCACATCTTCAGTGAGTTCAGCCGCACCACGGGGAGAAGGGTAAGGACAGTGGGCAGCATCTTCCTTTGGAAGACCCGTGCTGCTTGGAGGCTGGCACAGAAACACCAGTGGGGCCACACCTGAGCTTATGAGAGGCTCCTGAGAACTGAGAGTAAGCAGTGTTCCAACAACACTGTTGTGCAGGCAGCCGGAGACCTTTCTGCCCAGGAAGCCCAGGAAGAAGCAGATCTCCAAGAGCTGTGTATGGACGTCCTGGGGTCACTGGATGTCTCTGTGAGAGGGATCACCAAAGTAAGTCACAATCTGCACTTCTGCCACTCCTTGCCTTCACACTGTGTGTTCCTCACCCCTTCCAGCACCCCAGGACTGTCCTCCTAACGTGCTCTGAAGCACACAAGGCTCAGGGAAATTCAGAGTCTTCTTAATCTCTGAGCAGAGGCAGGAATGCTGACATGCTCAACTGCCTTGTTCCCTACAGCTCCTGTGGCCGCAGCTGCTGCTGTATGTGGTGCCAGCCCAGTACACCGGCATGCTGATCCCAGTCTCGCGCTGTGTCCAAGCTCTGGCTGAGAGAGGGGACCTGACAGTGCGGGACATTGAAGAACTGGATCCCCATTTCCTCAACTCCATGTTTCAAGGTAGGAGCAGAAACTCCTCCAGAGAGCTCTGCTGACCTATGTTAGCACCTAGAAGGGACAGCAGAGTTGCAAGAGGCAGAGCGCTGCCCGTCTTGGAGTCTCACTCAGCATTTCTTTCTCCCCACAGGCCCACTGCTGACTCCTCAGTCACTGCTGGCACGCCTGTTGGTGAGTAGATGCTCCAGAGGCTGATGCCATGAGCCCTGAGGAGGAAGCAGCATGGCTGAGCATGCTGGCACCTGTCTCACCCCTGGGGATGCTGTTCTCTTCACGGGCTTGCAGTGCCATGGGCAAAGCTGCTGGCTGCTCCTTGTCCACCAGGGCAGAGCCAAGCTGCTTCCCTCTTGGCAGAAGCTGCTGTCCTTGCTGCAAGTGACCCTGCTTCCTCTTGATCTCATATAGGTGGTTGCAGGCAGCCCTTTTGCAGGCAGTGAAATCCAAGCTGCTGCCTTGCTGCTCATGCAAAACCTCCACAGCAGGATCCACAGAGCTGTGGGGGCCACGTGGGCTGCTGAGATCCCCCTGCTGCTGCAGTGCCTTGAAGGTAAAGTGCTGGTAGGGAGGGAGGGGCGGAGGCAGGGTAGGATGGGGGGGACTGAAAATGCAGATCTGCAGTGTGGCAGAGGGGAAGCATTGCCTACAGCCCAGTGCATGCTCTGCCATTGTTCCCATTCCAGGGAGACAGCATTGAGGCCTGGGGATTTTCGTCCCTGGGGATCTGCCTGTTCCAGGACATGGATGGGCCCTTCACGTTCCCCCAAACAGCAGTCTGGGAGCAGTTCCATGCTCCTGCTGAGATAGTGTGTGTGGGGAGGGACAGGTCATTGTGGAGGGGGTGTAGGTCCCAGCTTGGCAGAGCTGAGTGCCCAAGGCCAAGCATGGTTTGCAGCAGCTCTTTCATGGTTTGATCCCAAGCAAGCATCTTTTGCTTCCTGTTGCCGTGCAGGGAAAGTTGAGAGTGTTCCGGACTCTGCAGAATGGGAGAACCATCTGCTGAAGGTACAGCATTGCTGGGAAGGATGGTGCTTGCCTGCCTCAAGGAGCCCTGCTCCCATATGAGCCAGGGAGGGAATGCTGGGGAGCGCTGGGAGAGGGGCTGTTCTTCCAGTCACCTGTACCCAGAAGGTTGTGGGGACTTAGGAATGTGGGAAGAGGCAAAGAGAAAGGGAACATTGACTTCTGTTCTCCAACAGTTCCTGAGGGCATCGTTGGAGACCATGGAGGATGACACCTGGGCCAAGGCCCTGAGCTGTGAGCTGAGCCGGTGGCTGAGCAGCTCTCCCAGCAGCACTGGAGAAAAGGTGGGTTTCCCCTGGCTCTACCCAGCATGGCAGCTGCAGGTACCCAACTGGGGATGTGGCTGGTGCTCTGCCCACGTGGGCTGCTCACATTGCTTCCCCAGCCTGTGTCCCCCAGACAGCCTTTCCCTGCAAAATCCTCAGGGCTGGCTAAAGCTCAGCCCTGCAGCTGCTCTCAGTGACTCCCAGGGAGTGTGGGTCCTTCCCACCTGGCCCTCTCGCAGTAGGTCAGGCTGCTGCCACATCTCAGCTTCTTCCCTCCCATCCCTTCTCTTCCCTTCCCATGCAGTCTTTCCTGTATAAGGCACTGGGGACAGTGCTGGGAGCTTGTAAAGAAGTCCTCCATGTCCAAGAGAAGTTGCTTCAACACCTGGAGGAAGCAAACGTGGAGGAGCCATCCGAAGTCCAGGTGAGCTCCCCTTCCAACCAGCTTCTGCCAGCATCCCCAGTCTGTCCCTTGGGCTGAGAGCTTCTTCTGGCCCTGCTCCGGGCCTTTCAGTCTCCTCACTGCTGCCTCTTCCTTCAGGCGAAGAGCAGCCTGGCCACTGTGGCTGGCTGTGCCAGTAGGTTCAGGCCTGCACCAAACACCCCTTGTTCTTTTGTGCAGGGAATGATCTCTCTTGTCAGCCATGCCGCTGAGAGCAACTTCCACACAGTCCTGGACACACTCACCATGTTTGCGTCCAGGCTGTGCACAGGCAAGAATGAGAAGATTTCCATACTGAAGAAGGTAAAGCATTATGTTTTTCCATCTTGGCTTTCTTCTGTCTTATTTTCAAGGCAGCTCCTGCCTTTGAAACCCAAGTGCACTGGGGGCTGTAGAGCGAGTGTCTCAAGGCATTTCTCCTCATGCAGATGGAGCTGGGCAGCACGAGAGCTCATGCCACACGCAGTGCTCTCATCCTTGCCCATGGCAGCTTAGCACTGCGAGCCTCCAAGGAACAACTGCTCACCCACATGGAGGGAGACATTGTGGGCAACATCCTGCTGCTCTACAGCTGCAGCTGCCGGGTGAGAGCTCACAGCCAGCCAGGGTGTCAGGGCCTCCAGCTTCAGCCCCTCCATGTGGCAGGCAGGGGGTGGGGTGCTGAAATGGGTCTTCTCTTTCAGAAGGTCCCTCAGGGAACGGTCTGTGTCCAGATGAAGATCCAAGTCCTTCCCTTAGTGTTGCCCTTACATTTTCCCCTTGTAGCCCTTGGCCCTTCCTATACATCAAAGGATGTTTTTTTTTTTCGGCCTCAGGACTTGCAGAACAAGCTCGCGCTGGTGCAGAGCATCATCGACTTCAGCTCTGCCTTCCATGCTGTGGGTGACTCTGCCTGCTTTAACCCCTCCTTGAAGGGCAAGCTGCTGGAGATCCTGATGGTGAGTGCCTAGAGCCAGGGCTGTCTGCAGCAGAGTGGAGGCATACAGGTCTCCGTCAGCCAGATGACTCCAGCTGGTGGGGACCTTGGGTGCTGGCAGGCAGAGGCTGGGCAGCAGTCTAGGTCCACCAGCTGTGGAGCTGTTGCATCCTGCATTGCTTCTGTAGGAAATGTGGGAGTGATGGGGTTGGTGTGTGGCAGCTGTGTCTGCCCCTGGGCTGGACAGAAGAGCTCTCATGTGCTCCTTGCACACTTTGACAGTGTCTCTCTGGTACTTGCAGGACTTGCTGAAGAAGTATTGCTTGGGTACCCCTGTATCTCCAGTGCCCCTCAAGGTGGTTCTGGCCCTGGAGCAGTTCAGGTAAGGGTGGGAGCCTCTGGGGTTACAAGGCAGGGAGGACCGGCATCTACAGGAGAGTTGGCTGTGCTGTTGTGCCCAGCATAGCTGAGGTTCTGGGCAGGGAAAAAGGCCCTGGTGCTCTTGTCTCCAGGAAGGGAAGAGAAGGGAGACCAGGAGTCTCCTCCCTCTCAGAGCTGAAGGTGGTTCACTGCTGCCAGGGAGAAGGTGGATGCTGCTGAAACTAAAGACAGAGCTCAGCAGCACGGGCTGGGGGTGTTGGCTTTGCAGTTGTCCATTAGGAGAAACTCAGATGTTGTCTGAACCAGCCTGGAGAGCACTGGTAAAGGACCTTTCTGCTTTCTCTTCCTGTTTTCCTCCTGTCAGCAAGCTGAAGCCCTCTTTAGGAAGCAAGGACATGTGTGAAATGCTGGCTCTGTGCTGCAAGAACATTGTGACCCACCCTTCAGCGGAGATGATGCAGAAGATCAGGAAGTCACAGCAAGCAGCTCAGTACCTGCAGGTAACTTGCCAGAGTTTTCCCAGTCGCCTTTCAGTCAGAGCCCTTCCTCAGCACACACAACCCATGCTCTGGCAGCAGCCTTGATGCCACACCTCAGTCCCTTCTTCTGCTTTCAGCTTCAGCAAACATCATTGAAAGCTCTGGGCCGGCTCATGGGGGTTCTGCTGGAGACAGAGCCCAGCCGTGGCATCTTCCAGAAAATAGTCCATGTGAGTACATGTGGGGCAAGAGAGAAAGCGTGATTCCTGTGGATAGCAGGGACAGATATCTGGGGACTGAGAGGACAAGGAGAGGAGAGAAATCTTCTGCTGGCATGCCAGCTCACTGCAAGCTCAGAAATGGGCAGAGAAATGGGCTCTGCAGGGGGAAAGGCAGGAGCAGCCCCAGGCAGGCCACAGCCAAGGAAAAGCTCCTGGGTTAGGAGGCAGGAGTGTCTGCAGAGAGTGGGGGCAGCAGTGCTGGTGCTCAGTGAGGGGGTCTGTGTGCAAACACAGGGCAGGTCCTGAGGGAAAGTGTTCGGAAAGGAGGGACAGAGGTGGGAGAGGGAGAGGGAAAGGAAAGGATGTCCACATAGAGACAGACGCTCTGCTCCAGATCCTGCAGATAGCAATGACCTCAGACAATGTGTGGCAGCGCAAGAGGGCCCTGCAGACCTGCTCCCAGCTGCTGGCTGCTTGTGAAAATCTTCAAGTGAGTAAAGAGCCCCACCTCGTGCCCCTGGCTCCCTCCCTGCTCAGTGCCCCTGAGCTGGAAGGTGAGCTCTGCCCAGCTGTGCATGCTGCGTCAGCCACCGCATGGGGAAGGCACAGGCAGGAGAAGCAAGGGAGAGCTGGGGCTGCCTACAACTTTTTTCCTGCCTTTTACTCCTGCAGAGAGGAGATGCCTGCAAACACTTTGGCACCTTGGTAGGATTGCTGGCACCTCTGACATGTGACCCCATGCCCACATCTCAACAGCTGGCCGTCACCTGTCTGAGCTCCCTTCTCCGCATCCAAGGTGAGTAGAGCGGCCATGTACCATCCCTCTGCTCTCTTCCACAGCACTACCAGAGCCCATGGGCTGGGCCTACTTTACAGGAGGGAGAGGCACCGTGTGCAGCTGCCTTCTTCCCACCCTGTCCTCTGTCTCTCCCCCACGGAAAGCGGTCCCATTTCCAGAAGCATGACTTCCCTTTTCTCCCCATGCCCTTCAGCCAAGGTGACCAATAGAGTCATCAAGACAGGAGACATCGGGAGCCTGTGTGAGGGGCTGAATGACTGCAGCACCATCTCTCAGCTCCAGACCTCGTCCAAAATTGCAAGAGTAAGTGGACCCAAAAAGCGGTGGTGGGATCTCCGTGTGTAGGCTTCTGCACATCCCTCTGCTCCCCCCAACCTCTCACACCACTTCCAGAATGAGCTGTCACCCTGAGATCGCTTTTCTCAGCAACTAGCAGGAGGCTCTGAGCTATGTCTGGCCTTCAGGCACCCAGCGCAAGGAGCTGATTCCATGACGTGTGTGCGTGCGTGTGTGTGTATGTGAGACTGTGGCTGCTGGGAGGTAGGCTTTGCATGTAAGCAAACACCATGGCTGCAGAAGCTGAGAGAAGGCTCAACTGCCTTCCGTATGAACAGCAGGGTATTGATAGCATTGTGATGGCCACTTGAATGACCGGCAAGCCGCTGAACTAAGAATGCCCTCAAGACCGCTTTATGTTTTGAAGAGCTGCTGCAGATCAGTGATGGGATCTCTCCTGCTTCTCATTTCTGTGCAGATCGTGTGCAGAAACTTCCCCCTGGAGCACACCACAGACTTCATGATGGCCATCAAGGACACCTTCGAGAAGGCCAAAGGAATGCGTGTGCGTGCTGCTGGGAAGTGGATGATCACCTTTCTGCAGATGAATGGAAAGGACATCAGGCGGGATGTAAGAGACTTTTTCTGGCTTTGCACTATGCCTTGTGCCATTTGCTTCTTGTGCTAAAGAAGCACACCCTGGATAGGGTGACTGGTGTGAAATTTAGGCTTAGGCCTTGGCAGCATGTCAAGGGAGCAGGCACTGCTCATGTGCTGAATGTTCATGGTTAGGCCCTGCAGAGTCAAGGATGCAGCAAGTCATTCTTTCTCGCCTTCTTCTTTCAGGTGCCACAGATTCTCTACATCCTGCACAGCTGCATTTTCTCCATGCAGCAGAGCATGTTCATGCCCTTCCTGTGCCAGGCAGTGGTCATCCTCGCCCGCTGTCACACTGAGGTCACCATTGACAACTTCTTCTGGCTGCTTGAGCCCACAGACAGGTACTGGCACTCCTGCCTTTGCTGCTGCTGCGGTCCCACTTGTAGCTTGCCTCTGTCAGAGGGATCCCAAGACAAAGAAGCTTTTCTTTGATCCTCTCATAGTCTGTTTGAGGTAAAAATTACTCAGACATAACTTGAGACTTTCTTTTTTCTAGCAAAACATGGAGGAGAAAAAGAGAGTTTTATCTTCAAGCATGGAAACGGTAGAAGAATGAAAAGGAAAGCCGAGTTAAAAAAAATGTATTATCTAATAAACATTTTTAAATGCTTAAATGGTTGAGAAGTGAAAAGAGTATTTATTTTATATCAAATCTTCATTTTAATAGCTACTGAAGACCATCTCCATACCATTTACACCATGCATAGGTCTGCAAGGAGGGCAAACTTCCAGCAGCAGAGCTTGTGTCTGCACAGACGTGGGCATTTGTACAGGATGCCAAAACCCCTGCTGCGGACATGTTGTGTCTCCTGCAGAATATCTGCCAAACACATGGCTTGCCAAAACAGGTTACTTTGTTGTTCACACTCAGCTCTTCCTGTGTTTTGAGTTAGACATCCAGGTCTAAGTCTTTAAAGACCTTGTCTTTATTTTCCATGTGCCTTAGTAGGGCCTTCAGGAGGATCTGCTCCATGATCTTGCCCGGAACAGAGATGAGACTGACTGGCTTGTGGTTCTCTGGATCTTCTTTTTTTCCTTTCTTGAAAATGGGGGTTATATTTCCCCTTTATCAATCAGGGAGGTTGGTCCCTTCCAACCTCTATGATTCTGAGATTGTATGAGAAAGAAACGGTAAAAATCATGTGCTAATTGCATGGGATGGATTTGGCAGAGGCAATCCCTTTTCCAAGGAAAAGGAAGGTCTTAGCAGCAGTAGTAGGCACACAGTGCTGTCATATCAGGAGAGAGACCAGTGAGAAACTCTCATTGCCTGTGGGTGCTGGAGGCGGCTCTGTATCAGGAGAACAAGCAGCCTTAAAGCTTTTGTCATGACCCAGATAGAACTGCACGCTAATGCCAGAGGGGAACAGGAGCAGGGACAACCCCACTGTGACACAGAAGGCTTGCCACAGTGTTGCGCATCACAGAGATACACAACCAGAAGGAGGGAGATGGTAAAGATGGCTGCCAGTTACCAGCTTCCGTTACAGTTGGCAGTTGCTGGAATGTTCCTGAGGACTGTGGGTGACTGCAGGTGAAGGGAAATGGGGAAACACTGAAATATATTAGCACTCCTTTGCAGGGAGAGTGAGAACACTCCAATACTTCTGAACTGGAAGAGCCAACCCCCTGCCCAGACTCAGCCCTGACACGCTGCAGGCAGAGCCGGGAATGATGGTGGGCCGACCCCCACAAGTAGTGGGAGCGTTCCCAGGGAGCACAAAGCATAGAAAGGGTGGACATGGAGGGGGATGAGGTCTTTCTCTCTGTTGAAGCGTTATCTTTGCTTAACACTTTTTGCTTTGCCAGTGGAACCTGTCCTCCACTCGGGCAAAAAGCTGTTACCTAGGAGACTGTGGCTGCCCTGACCAAACATGTGGATGTCCATGTCTCTGTCTGCAGGGAGTGCCTGGGCCTGGCACAAGTGCCAGAGGGTAGCGGGGATGACACCTGTGCATGGTGTGAGTGGGTGGGTGATCTGCTCCTCCTGAGGGAGGTAGAAACATTAAGAAGCATCTGAGAGTGTGAAAGGGAGATCGACTGGTGCAGGTGCTCCCTGGCACCCCTGCAAGGCACACAAGTCGTTGTGGATTCCCACCTCTCCCTCAGCCAGACAGAGGGAGGGGCTTGGGAGGACAAGGAGTAATGGAGGAAGGCCCCTGAAGGCTCCTGCACGGGGTGGCAGGTGACCCTCATCCCAACCTACGCTACCTCAGCAGGTGCCCTTGCATAATTAGTGTGAAGCCCTGGGACACGAACCACAGGTAAGCAATGAAAATGAAGAAAGCCCACACAGGGGGCTGTTTACGGTGAAGCAGTCATTCCCTAATCTCAGGACAGCCTCTACCATGCACAATGGAAGGGTAATCTTCACAAAAGACTCCCTTCTGAGGGGAGCTGTGGGCCTGATATGCTGACCAGGCCCTCCTAAGGAAGTCCACTACCTCCCTATGGCCCGGGTCATGGGCATTACTAGGAAACTCCCAAGTCTGGTGCGGCCCTCTGATGATTACCACTCCTGATATTTCAGACAGGCTGTGATGAGATTACAGGGGGAAGCCTTTGGGCTATCAAGAGGAACTTCAGGGCATTGGAACAGTTAGTTGAAGGATCAGGAGTTCAAGTGGTATTTTTCGCCATCCCTTCGTTAGCAGGGAAAGATACTGAGAGAAGCAGGAAGACCCCCCTCATCAACATGAGGATAACAGGTTGGTGCCATTGGGGGAAATATTTTTTTGATCCTTGGGTGGTTTATTTTGCACCAGGCCTGCTTACAATGGATGGGGACCACCTGAGTCAAAGGGGATAAGGATTCTGACCAAGAAGCTCTCTGGGCTTATTTACGGGGCTTTAGACTAGGTTTGAAGAGTGAAGGGTGTGATAGTGAGCCTTTCAGAACAAGGTGCAGGACAGTATAGCTAAGCTAGAGGGACAAGGTGCTAATGGAGGCCCTTGACCTGCTGCATTTTATGATGATGAAGGCAACAGGGAGACTGTTGCTTTCATCATCATAAAATGCTGTTGAGAAACTGGAATCCCCCATGCTATGGTAAAACCATGATGTTAGTTGCCATCACCAAAATATGGTGGGATGATTCCCACAACTGGAATGCGGCTCTCGATGGCTAGGATAGGACTCACTATGGGATGTAAAATAGAACATCTTGGGATTGTACATGAGATGGAGGAGGAATTGGAGGTTGGAGATGAGATGGATCAAGATGGTTTGGGGAGGGACATGTGAAAAAACAGAGGGGAAAAAGGATAAAAGGGAGAAGTTGTACATATATAAGTCGCTGGCCACTGTGCTTGTCTGCCCATGCTCTGCACTTAATCAGTGCAGACTGTCCTGTGACTCTGACATCAGACTCGATTTCTGACCATTTTCATGGAGGTCACCTGAGAAATCCATGTGTGTGCATGTGTGAGTGCATGTGCCCAAGTGGCAGCAAGGCTCAGTCTTGTTCCCAGCTGCACAGGACCAAGCAGCCCCTTAATGCCCACATCTGTGCAAGGCTGAGTGCTGGCTGCTGTGAGTCTGTCCACTCTGCATCCATGAGTGTGAAAGGGACAGAGTTGGGCTGTTGCTGGAAGCACTCCAAACTCTACAGACACCATCTGAAATGGAGGAAGGCTTAGATACAGGCTGTCAGACTTCAAAGAAATCCTGCTTCAACTCACCTGGAAAATGTAGTTCCACACAGCAAAGCTGTAATCCCTGCTGAAACCTCTTCACAAGAAGAAAAAAAAAAAAAAACAAAAAAAAAAAAACGGAAAGCCATAACATAAATCAGCATGCTATTGCTTAGTGCTGCATATTGGCTTTCTTTGCAGAAAAAAAACACGTTTGTGATCAGTAGCTTTGAATTCTATTTTCTGCCTAGGTCCTAAAGCCTCTTTACTTAAGAGATTACTAAGATCACATTTTTGGCCTGAAACCATGAGAAAAAGTCATTAATAGCTTGCAACACTCAATCTCTGAGCCCTTGGATTGGAAAACACAGTTCCACACAGTAAAGCTGTAACCCCTCTTGAAACCTCTTCATGTTCTCAGCTACAAAACTGTCACCACCATGAGCTATGCCTTTCACCAGTGATGAAGAAGAGCCTGCATGCCACACTTGTAACCGTCTGTACCAGTGCAGCTGACCTACTGTTGCTATTGCCATTGCCCACCACCTCATTGTTCTCACATCCACTGCTTGGTCTTATTCAGTGTTCCATGTGCACTGAGAAAAGAAGTCTGAGAGGGGACTTGATCCAGGTTTATAAATACCTGAGGTGTGGGAGCCATAGTGGTGAGGCTGGTCTCTTTTCAGTAGTGCGTGGGGACAGGACTAGGGGTAATGGGATGAAACTACAGCATAGGAAGTTCTGCACGAATTTGTGGAAGAACTTCTTTACAGTGAGGGTGACGGAGCACTGGAACAGGCTGCCCAGGGAGGTGGTGGAGTCTCCTTCTCTGGAGATATTCAAGACCCGCCTGGACGCCTACCTGTGTGACGTGGTGTAGGGAGCCTGCTTTGGCAGGGGGTTGGACTCGATGATCTCTAGAGGTCCCTTCCAACCCCTACAATTCTGTGATCCTGTGAATGTCAGTGGGTGACATGTTTTCCATAGGGAGGAGTTCAGTGACACATCCCTGCTTCATGTGCACTTTCACATCAGACTCATTGTGTCAGACTGTCCCTCTGCTGCCATCAGTTGCATGGCAATGACACATCATGGAATATTGGTGGGAAGCTTCAACCCCTGCTGCCGCACCATCAACATCTACCTCTGATGTCACGGGCCAGCGCCATACAGTGAGAGGCATCACTTTTAGAGCCCTCAGAAAATGCATCAGATAATATAATAAGTAACAACACATTTTAATTTCTAATTTTTTTATTGTTTAATAGAGACCAAACTTTAGATTGCAGCTGTACATTTTCCATTGTAAAACTGGTCAGTAATGAATTTATGTCAATGGAAAATGGAGCTGCAAAGAAAAAGGTTGATGAATTTTTGGCACTCTTGAAACCTATTCTCTAATTCCTGTATCAAATGGAAAGCACAGCTGTGTGTTCTTTGTGCTAGGGGCTGACCTGCAGGGGAGGAGCTCTGCAGAGAAGGACAGCAGGCTCCTTCCTTCCTTCTGAGACCCAACCACCATCCAGGAGAACATAGACAAACACTCCTGGTGCTCCCAGTCCCTTTAGCATCTTTTCATGGGATGCAAGATGCTTTTCTGGTGTTCTGCCATTTCCTCATGGCAGCCTGCTGTGGCCCTACTTAAATAACAACATGCGGATGGTGGTCTTCTTGTTTGATCACTTGTGGTGGATTCACCTTAACATCTCCGACACGTGCCACCAGAAGACAGCAAAGCTCTCTTGAGAGGTTATCTGGGCAGCAAATGGGGGCCTCAGTACATCCTGTCATGGAGTCACTAAATCACTAAGACAGTGCAAGGCAACGGCACCTGGCAGCTGCTTCCTGGCAGGGGCTCTCCCTCACCCACTGAGGTGAATCCCTGCTTCAGCACAGAACTTGTCCACCCTAGAGCTGGGCGCCTCATAAAAGCATGCTGTGTTCTGGGGCCTGCAAGGTTGCCCTGTTTGCTGTCTGGACCCCAGCCCAGGGCACGTCATTCTCTGTGGAATGTGCCATCACAGTAGGTGAAACTCCTTGGTGTGATGTCACAGTTGTTGTGGCAGCAACATCTGGGAGCCGTGGCCCAGTCTCTTGTGGGACCCGCAGGGAGAGGACCAGAGAGAGCTTTGTGTCTATCTGGAGATATCCTGCAGTGATGAAGCGGCTGAGAGCCCTTCGAGGTGAGGTCCCTCCACCTCTCCTGACACAGTGATGCTGCCTGAGCACATGTGTGTGCCATCAGTGTCTGTTTAGGATGTGCCAGCAGCACTGTTCTTGTTCTGCTGAGTGCAGCTGCCCACCATGGTTTCCCCAGTACCCCAGCAACAGGAAGGCTCTCTCCCATCTCCCTGCTGACCATACATGTACCAGTGCAGCTCACCCCACGCCATGGGGTTCCTCCCAGAGCTGCCTGGATGCTCGGCCCTGGCTCCAAGCAACACCAGCAGCTCTCCTCTTTCCTTCCAGGTCTCTTTGCCTGTGTGGGCTGCATGCCCAGATGTACACGTCGCGAGGCCAGAGGCAGGGAGGCAAGCCCTGTCCCTGCCTGTGCCGTGACTTTGCTGCTGCAGCGCCTGCAAGACCAGGAGGTGCGCTGGGGACATCCACGCATCAGTCCTTGCCATGGTCCCATGTGTGCCAGGCCCCAGAAGCTCATCGGCACAGTGATGGGTGGCAGTGGGCGGCTCCCCAGGAACAAGGGCAAAGAAAATCATGATTGATCCCTGTCCCCAGGGTGACCGAGTGCAGGTTTACTGCGACCTGGAGAGCGTCTTGTGGGAAGATGATGACGGCCGCCCGCCATGCGGAGTGGTGAACCGGCTGCTGGCAGAGGTGTCCCAGGACCTGACAGCAGCCCAGGTGAGGGGTCACTCCCAAAGGCAAAGGGAGCCGCCTGCCCACACTGGTGTTCTGCTGGCGGACGGTGGTGGCTTAGCCCTTCCAAGGGGAGGCCTCAGGCAGCCTCGTGTGCTGTGTGTCACCAGTGACTCTTTTTCAGGGCGTGACAGACAGCGTGAGGATGGCTGCCAGCAACGTCCTGGTGGCTCTGGCCCGGACACATTTCAGCTTGGTGATGGCCGAGCTCCAGGGACACCTGAAGGCAACAGGGGAGACGTCCAAGGAGTTTGTGCTCATCACCCTGAGCAAACTGTTCAGTAGCTATGGTAGAGTGCCCTCAGCCTCCTGACATCAATGATAACTGGGGAAAGGGGTCTTTTCCCTCTGTGCGTGATCTGCATTGAGCTATGGGCTGCAGGGCTGCAGCTGCTCCTCCCTCAATGCTGAGGCTCTGACCCTGGACCTCTCCTTCCTCTCTGCAGCTCCACAGTGCATCCCCTTCACGTGGCTGACGCTGGCCGGCCTGCGCAGTGTGGTGGGCCAGGTGAAGAGCGGCCGGACCCTGCGCATTGTTTGTGCTGGTGAGTGCCAGCACCAGAAGAGGGGGGCTTGGTACTGCCCTTCCATCTCACCCTGCTGCAGAGTCTCAGGGACTCCCTTTTATCTTAAGTGTTTATTTATTTATTTATTTTAATTTTTAATTTATTTTTAATTACTTATACATTTATTTTTTTGTTTTATTTTGTTTTTTTCAGTTGTGAAGCAGTGGTCTGAAGGAGTCAAGGTTTACTTGTCCTCTGGAAAGCAATGCCCCTGGCCTGCCATGGAGAAAGAGCAGATCTGTGAGAATCTTTACCAGCTCTTCTGCTCTGTGCTGAGGAACTGGCAGGACTGCAAGGAGGAAGAGGTGAGCACTGCTGCACTCCCAGCCTGGGATGGCAGTGAGAACATCCATGTTGGCTCCATCTGTGCCCAGCAGGTTGAGAGCAGAGGGGGGATGAGAAGGAGTGGGCTGGCTCTGCAAAGGGCCCCAAACTGGCTCTGTGCTCAGGGCTGGATCAGCTGCCAGGGACCAGCTGCATGTCACAGCACTGTGGCAGGGAGAGCTGGAGATGAGGGTATGGGGGAAACCTGCCTGCACTCCAAAGCGAGCCCATCTCCTGCTGGGTACAGGGATATGGGGAAGTGGAAGGGAAAAAGAAAGCCCTCTCTGTAGGAAGGTCAGACCCTCAGTCTTTGATTCTGGACCTCTGCCATCCCTCTCCAGGACAAACAGGCCGTCCTCGGGGCTGTGGCTGCCATGATGGCTGTCCTCCTGCAAGAGGAGCTGCACCAAGAGCATGTCTGGGAGCAGCTCCTCTGGCTTGTGCACCAGTATCAGGAGGTCCAAGACACCTGCAGGGGGACCAAGGTGAGATGTTGTGTAGGGCTCTGCGTGTACGAAGAGGTGGGGAGCCCTGGGAGAAAGGAAGAAGGAATAAGTGTTCAAGGGAGGTCTGAGGCTTCCTCAGCTCTTCAGTCAAGGAAGGAACAACCTGGACAGAGTCAGGAGAGAGCCAGGAGTCACTGGGGCCCATCTCCTGGGGTTGGGAGGCTTCACCACCATCACTGTAGGGCTCTGAGTGCCTGAGGAGCTCCGTGCTAACAGCCAGGGGGACCATGGCCAGTTGCATCTGATGGGGGAGAAGAGGGCTGCTGGGTGGGAAATGCCAGCAAAGGATACCCAAACAGACTCGGTTGAGAGCAGAGAGACTCTCTTAGTGCTGCTGGGAGGGGCACAAACCAGAACACTTGTGCAGGATCTTCTCCCAGCAGACAAACTATTGGGAATCAGTTTCTCTGCTCCCAAGTGGCTAGATGTGGCTTCAGCTCTTTCTTCCCCTCCTGATCTCCTGCAGAGCCTCAGTATCTTCCTGGAGGCCTTAAAGGGCGTTGAGACTGTCATCCCCAAGGACAAGTTTCTGGCCATCACCAGTGCTGTGTTCTATCAGGTGAGGGGAGACTATCCTTGCACCCACAGCAGTTTCCCTCTTGGCTAAGTCTCAGGAGGACTGTGGATCTCTGAGCTGCTCAGCTGCTCAGCCTTAGCTCCTGCATACCTATGGCTGCTCCAGAACTGTGTGTTTGCCCCTGGGGATGTTGTGGAGCAGGCTGAGTTTTGTCTGCATATCCTCTTCCTGAAAGTGCCGAGGGACACGAGAGCTGGCAGCACAGTTTCTTTTCCACCCTCAGTGCTGATGCAGTTTTCTAAACCGGATCTTGTTCCCACAGCTCTCTGATGACACCAAGCAGCGCAGCAAGGCTGACATAGAAGAGCTGACCCGCTGTGTCCTGCTGCAGGGTAAGGAGAGGAGCTTTGACAATGCTTGGTGATGCCCTGGCCAAAACCTCTCTTGCAAACCTCTAGAATGGGTGCAAGTTTCTTGCTAACACAGAGCGGGATTTTCTCCCTGTAGCTCAAATCTGCCCAGAGGAAATGGTCCTGTTTCTGCAGTCACAGCTGGGTGATGAGAGAAAGGACCGTCGTGTGGCAGCCCTGGGTGTGCTTGGTACTCTGGCTCGCTCAGATGGTCAGTATCACAGGTTGGGACTATCAGGGATCCCTTTTGCCATCTGTGTTGTGCCTCCATGCATGCTTCTGTGCATTTCTTGCAGAGCCTGTGATGACAGAGAAGCTGCCCCAGGTTGTGGAGGCTGTGCAGTGCCTGAGCAGTGACCCCAGGACCCAGGTGAGCTGATTCAGGAAAGGAAAGAGCTGTTGGGTGGTAGAGAGACCCTTTGCCTTGGGGCAGAGGCTGGTGAGGCTGTACTAGAAGGACTCAGAGCCAGAGAAGTATTCCCCCTCTCCTTTGTGTCCTCTGAGAGCCCAATGGGAAGAAGGGATGCTGCTGCCAACATGGGCAGGGCTGGGGTGTCAAGGAAGGTGCTTCAGCATCGACCACATGGTCTCAATGGCCCCTGTAGGGAGAGCAGGCAGAATGGAGTGGGCAGGTCCCTGTACCATGCATGGAAAATGCACAGCCTGGTGCTAAGGCCTGGCTTTCACCTCAGGGTCAAAGGCTTCTCCTCTGCTCTTGGTATCTCTGTGCATGCTCAAAGGGGGAAAAAAAATCAAACCTACCATTGACTCCTGGCAGGTGAGGAGGGCCGTTCTGCTTTTCATCAAGGATGTGCTCAGAGTTAATGCCTGGAGCTGCTCATCCTGGGATGTGGTGGGGCACATCTTCAGTGAGTTCAGCCGCACCACGGGGAGAAGGGTAAGGACAGTGGGCAGCATCTTCCTTTGGAAGACCCGTGCTGCTCGGAGGCTGGCACAGAAACACCAGTGGGGCCACACCTGAGCTTATGAAAGGCTCCTGAGAACTGAGAGTAAGCAGTGTTCCAACAACACTGTTGTGCAGGCAGCCGGAGACCTTTCTGCCCAGGAAGCCCAGGAAGAAGCAGATCTCCAAGAGCTGTGTATGGACGTCCTGGGGTCACTGGATGTCTCTGTGAGAGGGATCACCAAAGTAAGTCACAATCTGCACTTCTGCCACTCCTTGCCTTCACACTGTGCGTTCCTCACCCCT
Source organism: Coturnix japonica (assembly GCF_054131305.1). NCBI lineage: Eukaryota > Metazoa > Chordata > Aves > Galliformes > Phasianidae > Coturnix > Coturnix japonica. The sequence continues at coordinate 105,716,909 of NC_140663.1, read as the reverse complement.
TCCAGCACCCCAGGACTGTCCTCCTAACGTGCTCTGAAGCACACAAGGCTCAGGGAAATTCAGAGTCTTCTTAATCTCTGAGCAGAGGCAGGAATGCTGAAATGGTCAACTTCCTCGTTCCCTACAGCTCCTGTGGCCGCAGCTGGTGCTGTATGTGGTGCCAGCCCAGTACACCGGCATGCTGATCCCAGTCTCGCGCTGTGTCCAAGCTCTGGCTGAGAGAGGGGACCTGACAGTGCGGGACATTGAAGAACTGGATCCCCATTTCCTCAACTCCATGTTTCAAGGTAGGAGCAGAAACTCCTCCAGAGAGCTCTGCTGACCTGTGTTAGCACCTAGAAGGGACAGCAGAGTTGCAAGAGGCAGAGCGCTGCCCGTCCTGGAGTCTCACTCAGCATTTCTTTCTCCCCACAGGCCCACTGCTGACTCCTCAGTCACTGCTGGCACGCCTGTTGGTGAGTAGATGCTCCAGAGGCTGATGCCATGAGCCCTGAGGAGGAAGCAGCATGGCTGAGCATGCCGGCACCTGTCTCACCCCTGGGGATGCTATTCTCTTCACGGGCTTGCAGCACCATGGGCAAAGCTGCTGGCTGCTCCTTGTCCACCAGGGCAGAGCCAAGCTGGTTCCCTCTTGGCAGAAGCTGCTGTCCTTGCTGCAAGTGACCCTGCTTCTCCTTGATCTCATACAGGTGGTTGCAGGCAGCCCTTTTGCAGGCAGTGAAATCCAAGCTGCTGCCTTGCTGCTTATGCAAAACCTCCACAGCAGGATCCACAGAGCTGTGGGGGCCACGTGGGCTGCTGAGATCCCCCTGCTGCTGCAGTGCCTTGAAGGTAAAGTGCTGGTGGGGAGGGAGGGGCGGAGGCAGGGAAGGATGGGGGGACTGAAAATGCAGCTCTGCAGTGTCGCAGAGGGGAAGCATTGCCTACAGCCCAGTGCATGCTCTGCCATTGTTCCCATTCCAGGGAGACAGTATTGAGGCCTGGGGATTTTTGTCCCTGGGGATCTGCCTGTTCCAGGACATGGATGGGCCCTTCATGTTCCCCCAAACAGCAGTCTGGGAGCAGTTCCATGCTCCTGATGAGACAGTGTCTGTGGGGAGGGACCGGTCATTGTGGAGGGGGTGCAGGTCCCAGCTTGGCAGTGCTGAGTGCCCAAGGCCAAGCATGGTTTGCAGCAGCTCTTTCATGGTTTGATCCCAAGCAAGCATCTTTTGCTTCCTGTTGCTGTGCAGGGAAAGTTGAGAGTGTTCCGGACTCTGCAGAATGGGAGAACCGTCTGCTGAAGGTACAGCATTGCTGGGAAGCATGGTGCTTGCCTGCCTCAAGGAGCCCTGCTCCCATACGAGCCAGTGAGGGAATGCTGGGGAGCGCTGGGAGAGGGGCTGTTCTTCCAGTCACCTGTACAAAGAAGGTTGTGGGGACTTAGGAATGTGGGAAGAGGCAAAGAGAAAGGGAACATTGACTTCTGTTCTCCAACAGTTCCTGAGGGCATCGTTGGAGACCATGGAAGATGACACCTGGGCCGAGGCCCTGAGCTGTGAGCTGAGCCGGTGGCTGAGCAGCTCTCCCAGCAGCTCTGGAGAAAAGGTGGGTTTCCCCTGGCTCTACCCAGCGGGGCAGCTGCAGGTACCCAACTGGGGCTGTGGCTGTTGCAGGTGCTCTGCCCACGTGGGCTGCTCACATTGCTTCCCCGGCCTGTGTCCCCCAGACAGCCTTTCCCTGCAAAATCCTCAGGGCTGGCTAAATCTCAGCCCTGCAGCTGCTCTCAGTGACTCCCAGGGAGTGTGGGTCCTTCCCATCTGGCCCTCTCCCAGTAGGTCAGGCTGCTGCCACATCTCAACTTCTTCCCTCCTATCCCTTCCCATCCCTTCTCTTCCCTTCCCATGCAGTCTTTCCTGTACAAGGCACTGGGGACAGCACTGGGAGCTTGTAAAGAAGTCCTCCATGTCCAAGAGAAGCTGTTGCAACACCTGGAGGAAGCAAACGCAGAGGAGCCATCTGAAGTCCAGGTGAGCTCCCCTTCCAACCAGCTTCTGCCAGCATCCCCAGTCTGTCCCTTGGGCTGAGAGCTTCTTCTGGCCCTGCTCCGGGCCTTTCAGTCTCCTCACTGCTGCCTCTTCCTTCAGGCGAAGACCAGCCTGGCCACTGTGGCTGGCTGTGCCAGTAGGTTCAGGCCTGCACCAAATACCCCTTGTTCTTTTGTGCAGGGAATGATCTCTCTTGTCAGCCATGCCGCTGAGAGCAACTTCCACACAGTCCTGGACACACTCACCATGTTTGCATCCAGGCTGTGCACAGGCAAGAATGAGAAGATTTCCATACTGAAGAAGGTAAAGCATTATGTTTTTCCATCTTGGCTTTCTTCTGTCTTATTTTCAAGGCAGCTCCTGCCTTTGAAACCCAAGTGCACTGGGGGCTGTAGAGCGAGTGTCTCAAGGCATTTCTCCTCTTGCAGATGGAGCTGGGCAGCACGAGAGCTCATGCCACACGCAGTGCTCTCATCCTTGCCCATGGCAGCTTAGCACTGCGAGCCTCCAAGGAACAACTGCTCAACCACCTGGAGGGAGACATTGTGGGCAACATCCTGCTGCTCTACAGCTGCAGCTGCCAGGTGAGAGGTTGGGGTTTGCCAGGGTGTCATAGAATCCACTGCAGCCCCTCCATGTGGTGGGGAGGGGGTGGGGTGCTGAAATGGGTCTTCTCTTTCAGAAGGTCCCTCAGGGAACGGTCTGTGTCCAGATGAAGATCCAAGTCCCTCCCTTAGTGTTACCCTTACATTTTCCCCTTGTAGCCCTTGGCCCTTCCTGTACTTCAAAGGATGTTTTTCTCTCTTGGGCCTCAGGACATGCAGAACAAGCTCGCGCTGGTGCAGAGCATCACCAACTTCAGCTCTGCCTTCCATGCTGTGGGTGACTCTGCCTGTTTTAACCCCTCCTTGAAGGGCAAGCTGCTGGAGATCCTGATGGTGAGTGCCTAGAGCCAGGGCTGTCTGCAGCAGAGTGGAGGCATAAAGGTCTCCGTCAGCCAGATGACTCCAGCTGGTGGGGACCTTGGGTGCTGGCAGGCAGAGGCTGGGCAGCAGTCTAGGTCCACCAGCTGTGGAGATGTTGCATCCTGCATTGCTTCTGTAGGAAATGTGGGAGTGATGGGGTTGGTGTGTGGCAGCTGTGTCTGCCTCTGGGCTGGAGAGAAGAGCTCTCATGTGCTCCTTGCACACTTTGACAGTGTCTCTCTGGTACTTGCAGGACTTGCTGAAGAAGTATTGCTTGGGTACCCCTGTATCTCCAGTGCCCTTCAAGGTGGTTCTGGCCCTGGAGCAGTTCAGGTAAGGGTGGGAGCCTCTGGGGTTACAAGGCAGGGAGGACCGGCATCTACAGGAGAGCTGGCTGAGCTGTTGTGCCCAGCAAAGCTGAGGTTCTGGGCAGGGAAAAAGGCCCTGGTGCTCCTGTCTCCTGGAAGGGAAGATTAGTCTGCTCCCTCTCAGAGCTGAAGGTGGTTCACTGCTGCCAGGGAGAAGGCGGATGCTGCTGAAACTAAAGACAGAGCTCAGCAGCACGGGCTGGGGGTGTTGGCTTTGCAGTTGTCCATTAGGAGAAACTCAGCTGTTGTCTGAACCAGCCTGGAGAGCACTGGTAAAGGACCTTTCTGCTTTCTCTTCCTGTTTTCCTCCTGTCAGCAAGCTGAAGCCCTCTTTAGGAACCAAGGACATTTGTGACATGCTGGATCTGTGCTGCAAGAACATCGTGACCCACCCTTCAACAGAGATGATGCAGAAGATCAGGAAATCACAGCAAGCAGCTCAGTACCTGCAGGTAACTTGCCATAGTTTTCCCAGTCACCTCTCAGTCAGAGCCCTTCCTCAGCACACACGACCCATGCTCTGGCAGCAGCCTTGATGCCACACCTCAGTCCCTTCTTCTGCTTTCAGCTTCAGCAAACATCATTGAAAGCTCTGGGCCGGCTCATGGGGGTTCTGCTGGAGACAGAGCCCAGCCGTGGCATCTTACAGAAAATAGTCCTTGTGAGTACATGTGGGGCAAGAGAGAAAGCATGATACCTGTGGATAGCAGGGACAGAGATCTGGGGACTGAGAGGACAATGAGAGGAGAGAAATCTTCTGCTGGCATGCCAGCTCACTGCACGCTCAGAAATGGGCAGAGAAATGGGCTCTGCAGGGGGAAAGGCAGGAGCAGCCCCTGGCAGGCCACAGCCAAGGAAAAGCTCCTGGGTTAGGAGGCAGGAGTGTCTGCAGAGAGTGGGGGCAGCAGTGCTGGTGCTCAGTGAGGGAATCTGTGTGCAAACACAGGGCAGGTCCTGAGGGAAAGTGTTGGGAAAGGAGGGACAGAGGTGGGAGAGGGAGAGGGAAAGGAAAGGATGTCCACAGTAAGACAGACGCTCTGCTCCAGATCCTGCAGATAGCAATGACCTCAGACAATGTGTGGCAGCGCAAGAGGGCCCTGCAGACCTGCTCCCAGCTGCTGGCTGCTTGTGAAAATCTTCAAGTGAGTAAAGAGCCCCACCTCGTGCCCCTGGCTCCCTCCCTGCTCAGTGCCCCTGAGCTGGAAGGTGAGCTCTGCCCAGCTGTGCATGCTGCGTCAGCCACCGCATGGGGAAGGCACAGGCAGGAGAAGCAAGGGAGAGCTGGGGCTGCCTACAACTTTTTTCCTGCCTTTTACTTCTGCAGAGAGGAGACGCCTGCAAGCACTTTGGCACCTTGGTAGGATTGCTGGCACCTCTGACATGTGACGCCATGCCCACATCCCAACAGCTGGCCGTCACCTGTCTGAGCTCCCTTCTCCGCATCCAAGGTGAGTAGAGCGGCCATGTACCATCCCTCTGCTCTCTTCCGCAGCACTACCAGAGCCCATGGGCTGGGCCAACTTTACAGGAGGGAGAGGCACCGTTTGCAGCTGCCTTCTTCCCACCCTGTCCTCTGTCTCTCCCCCATGGAAAGCGGTCCCATTTCCAGAAGCATGACTTCCCTTTTCTCCCCATGCCCTTCAGCCAAGGTGACCAATAGAGTCATCCAGACAGGAGACATCGAGAGCCTGTGTGAGGGGCTGAATGACTGCAGCACCATCTCTCAGCTCCAGACCTCGTCCAAAATTGCAAGAGTAAGTGGACCCAAAAAGGAGTGGTGGGATCTCCGTGTGTGGGCTTCTGCACATCCCTCTGCTCCCCCCAGCCTCTCACACCACTTCCAGAATGAGCTGTCACCCTGAGATCGCTTTTCTCAGTACCTAGCAGGAGGCTCTGAGCTATGTCTGGCCTTCAGGCACCCAGCGCAAGGAGCTGATTCCATGACGTGTGTGCGTGCGTGTGTGTGTATGTGAGACTGTGGCTGCTGGGAGGTAGGCTTTGCATGTAAGCAAACACCATGGCTGCAGAAGCTGAGAGAAGGCTCAACTGCCTTCCGTATGAACAGCAGGGTATTGATAGCATTGTGATGGCCACTTGAATGACCGGCAAGCCGCTGAACTAAGAATGCCCTCAAGACTGCTTTATGTTTTGAAGAGCTGCTGCAGATCAGTGATGGGATCTCTCCTGCTTCTCATTTCTGTGCAGATCGTGTGCAGAAACTTCCCCCTGGAGCACACCACAGACTTCATGATGGCCATCAAGGACACCTTCGAGAAGGCCAAAGGAATGCGTGTGCGTGCTGCTGGGAAGTGGATGATCACATTTCTGCAGATGAATGGAAAGGACATCCGGAGAGACGTAAGAGACTTTTTCTGGCTTTGCACTATGCCTTGTGCCATTTGCTTCTTGTGCTAAAGAAGCACACCCTGAATAGGGTGACTGGTGTGAAATTTAGGCTTAGGCCTTGGCAGCATGTCAAGGGAGCAGGCACTGCTCATGTGCTGAATGTCCATGGTTAGTCCCTGCAGAGTCAAGGATGCAGCAAGTCATTCTTTCTCCCCTTCTTCTTTCAGGTGCCACAGATTCTCTACATCCTGCACAGCTGCATCTTCTCCATGCAGCAGAGCATGTTCATGCCCTTCCTGTGCCAGGCAGTGGTCATCCTCGCCCGCTGTCACACTGAGGTCACCATTGACAACTTCTTCTGGCTGCTTGAGCCCACAGACAGGTACTGGCACTCCTGCCTTTGCTGCTGCTGCGGTCCCACTTGTAGCTTGCCTCTGTCAGAGGGATCCCAAGACAAAGAAGCTTTTCTTTGATCCTCTCATAGTCTGTTTGAGGTGAAAATTACTCAGACATAACTTGAGACTTTCTTTTTTCTAGCAAAACATGGAGGAGAAAAAGAGAGTTTTATCTTCAAGCATGGAAACGGTAGAAGAATAAAAGGAAAGCCGAGTTAAAAAAAATGTATTATCTAATAAACATTTTTAAATGCCTAAATGGTTGAGAAGTGAAAAGAGTATTTATTTTATACCAAATCTTCATTTTAATAGCTGCTGAAGACCATCTCCATACCATTTATACCATGCATTGGTCTGCAAGGAGAACGAACTTCCAGCAGCAGAGCTTGTGTCTGCACAGACGTGGACATTTGTACATGATGCCAAAACCCCTGCTGCGGACATGTTGTGTCTCCTGCAGAATATCTGCCAAACACATGGCTTGCCAAAACAGGTTACTTTGTTGTTCACACTCAGCTCTTCCTGTGTTTTGACTTAGACATCCAGGTCTAAGTCTTTAAAGACCTTGTCTTTATTTTCCATGTGCCTTAGTAGGGCCTTCAGGAGGATCTGCTCCATGATCTTGCCCGGAACAGAGATGAGACTGACTGGCTTGTGGTTCTCTGGATCTTCTTTTTTTCCTTTCTTGAAAATGGAGGTTATATTTCCCCTTTTTCAATCAGGGAGGTTGGTCCCTTCCAACCTCTATGATTCTGAGATTGTATGAGAAAGAAACGGTAAAAATCATGTGCTAATTGCATGGGATGGATTTGGCAGAGGCAATCCCTTTTCCAAGGAAAAGGAAGGTCTTAGCAGCAGTAGTAGGCACACAGTGCTGTCATATCAGGAGAGAGACCAGTGAGAAACTCTCATTGCCTGTGGGTGCTGGAGGCTGCTCTGTATCAGGAGAACAAGCAGCCTTAAAGCTTTTGTCATGACCCAGATAGAACTGCACGCTAATGCCAGAGGGGAACAGGAGCAGGGACAACCCCACTGTGACACAGAAGACTTGCCACAGTGTTGCGCATCACAGAGATACACAACCAGAAGGAGGGAGATGGTAAAGATGGCTGCCAGTTACCAGCTTCCGTTACAGTTGACGGTTGCTGGAATGTTCCTGAGGACTGTGGGTGACTGCAGGTGAAGGGAAATGGGGAAACACTGAAATATATTAGATCTCCCTTGCAGGGAGAGTGAGAACACTCCAATACTTCTGAACTGGAAGAGCCAACCCCCTGCCCAGACACAGCCCTGACACGCTGCAGGCAGAGCCGGGAATGATGGTGGGCCGACCCCCACAAGTAGTGGGAGTGTTCCCAGGGAGCACAAAGCATAGAAAGGGTAGACATGGAGGGGGATGCGGTCTTTCTCTCTGTTGAAGCGTTATGTTTGCTTAACACTTTTTGCTTTGCCAGTGGAACCTGTTCTCCACTCGGGCAAAAAGCTGTTACCTAGGAGACTGTGGCTGCCCTGACCAAACATGTGGATGTCCATGTCTCTGTCTGCAGGGAGTGCCTGGGCCTGGCACAAGTACCAGAGGGTAGCTGCATCGACTCGGCACGGACTCAGATGTGAACGATCCAAATCGTTTATTACAAGTTCTCACATCCCTTATATACCTTCACAGGTTGTTATTTTCTAACTTTCCCATCCGCCCTTACAACTTTCCCAAACACCTTACATGTCAACAAAGCATTCTACAAAACACTTTTCAACTGTCCATGCAGGCACATATCCAATCAGAGCTGTGAGACTCTTCTTCTCCTTGCAGAGGTGTCCTTGGTTCCCATGCTGTTTATCTTGCTCCACAGCTGCTGCTCTGAACAGCTTTTCTTGTATTCCCACAATTCCCCCTTTTTTGTTTATTGACAAGCTACTACCATACTATAAAATAATAACACTAATTATATTAATAACATAATCATTATAACTATCAAGGCCTTGATTGACAATACTCTAAAAGTGAAAAAAGAGACAAGTCAAATACAACATAACAACATTACTGTTAAACCCACTAAAAAGAAGAAACATGTTTGTACTGCAACCTAAGTTTCTGCAACCTGAAAATAAATCCATGAGGGTCCCATTGTGTTAATCTGTAACTGATCAGGAAAAGTCTTCAATTTTTATATACTCTGATATATTGATTTTTAATGACCACTAAAATTTGTGCAGTAAATGCTTTTAAGATGTTCATAACCATGCTCTACCAACTGAGTTATCCGGGCTAATAACTGATTAATGATCGCACAATTTAATGGAATAGCATGTCAAATAGAACTAATTTTAGAGGACAAATGTACTAGAGTATCACTAGGGGCATTATTACTTATTGACCCTTGAGAAACAGCAAGCCATGTTGGTGGTGGATGTGACAGGTAGTGCCAGCAGGGCGTCCCCTGCTTCAAGGTGCACATTTCCTCTCTCACCCATCACAGATTCTCTCCTGCATTCAGGGTCTGAAGGATTTCTTCCAGTTGTACACCACATCCGCATGGCCAGTGCGTGATATAGAGCCCAAGTGGAACACCTGCTTGGAAAACAGAATAAACCATCAAATTTAGTTCTATTAGCGTGCACTTTTGTCTGAAATGATGCATGGTTATATTTCAAAAATCCCAATTAGTTGGATGTAAGAGAGGTATCTATTCTATGATACAGGGTGAAGAGCTCGTAGAATTTGTAGACGATGTCGACCTCGCTGTATTAGCATAGCAAACATTTCCACTCGTGATGTAATACTTTTTGAAAATGTATGAGGTAAAAATACCCATTCGAGGATAACAAGAGGATCCTTTCTTGAGGTATCCCATTGACATAACAAGCTATATGGCTGATATAAGTTGGATATTATTATGAGATGTACTGGAAGTGATAAACAAACACGGTGGCTATATCGATTTTGCACTGATGTTATTGCACAGTCTAAGCATTGTTGTGTTTCAGGTGTTAATTGTCTTTTAGAAGTTAGATCTGGGTCTCCTTTCAGTAGTTTGAATAAAGGATGCAGCTCTTGAGTAGTAATTCCCAAAAGTGGCCACAACCAATTGATGGTTCCTAATAACTTTTGCAGATCGTTTAATGTCCGTACGTGAGGTACTATTTTGAGGATTTGTGGCTGGATAGTGTGAGATGCAATTTTCCATATTGCTTCTTTTCTGCACTGCTCTAAGACATCACAGCACGCTGTAGAGAAATTTGTCGTTCCTGCTCCCTTCAAATTATCATCAGGAGGCAATGCACCCAATTCGCCTTCCGGATCTACTGGACCAGGGTCACAACGATCCCCTGGTTTCGGTCCATCCGCGTCTTAAACCACGTTACACGCGGGCTGCACAGACACAGCAGCGCACGACGCGGGCGGAACGGGGGGCGGAAGCGGCGCGACGAACGTCGTAGGCGGAGCGAAGGGCGAGGGCGCCGTAGAGGGCGGCAACGCGGCGAACGTCGGGGGAGGAGCGAACGGCGGGAGCGCGAAGGGGGGCGGCCGCGGCCCCTCGTCTCCCCGAATCGGGGAGGGGTCGGAGCCGCCAGTCGGATCCGGGCACGGGCCGCTTCCCGCAGCGAGAGGCAGCGGCGGGGTTGGGACGGAGGGCGGCAGGGAATGGTCGGAATAAATTCTTTCCCGTCGTGATTGCTTAATCCCTTCCATTATCCGGCTCCAAACGGGCAACAGCTTAGCAGCCGTTCTGTCTTTAGCGAGAGAAGCCTCGTAGAGTTTTGAGCCGATTTTGTCCCAAAGTTCTCTATCGAAAGAGAACTCAGTTTTCGGAAATTCAGGGACATTTTTGCTTATCCATTTAAGAAGAGTAGCTAATGCTGAAGTAGACACAGTCTTATCCTGATACGGTAACACTGACCGCAATACTTCGAGATTTACTTTCTGCTCCTTCGTTAGTGAGCTCCCCATAGTTCCTACTGCTCACCTTCTGTCCTGCAGAACGGTGCGGGTGCGCGCCAAACAGTCTCTCCGAAGTTCAGTCGGGCGACGCTGCCGGACCGGGCTCGCTCAGCCGCGGGTTGATTTGCTCCACGTTGTGGGCGCCATTTGCAGCGACTCGGCACGGACTCAGATGTGAACGATCCAAATCGTTTATTACAAGTTCTCACATCCCTTATATACCTTCACAAGTTGTTATTTTCTAACTTTCCCATCCGCCCTTACAACTTTCCCAAACACCTTACATGTCAACAAAGCATTCTACAAAACACTTTTCAACTGTCCATGCAGGCACATATCCAATCAGAGCTGTGAGACTCTTGTCCTTGCAGAGGTGTCCTTGGTTCCCATGCTGTTTATCTTGCTCCACAGCTGCTGCTCTGAACAGCTTTTCTTGTATTCCCACAGGTAGCGGGGATGACACCTGTGCATGGTGTGAGTGGGTGGGTGATCTGCTCCTCCTGAGGGAGGTAGAAACATTAAGAAGCATCTGACAGTGTGAAAGGGAGATCGACTGGTGCAGGTGCTCCCTGGCACCCCTGCAAGGCACACAAGTAGTGGTGGATTCCCACCTCTCCCTCAGCCAGACAGAGGGAGGGGCCTGGGAGGGCAAGGAGTAATGGAGGAAGGCCCCTGAAGGCTCCTGCACAAGGTGGCAGGTGACCCTCATCCCAACCTTCTCCACCTCAGCAGGTGCCCTTGCATGATTGGTGTGAAGCCCTGGGACGCAAACCACAGGTAAGCAATGAAAATGAAGAAAGCCCACACAGAGGGCTGCTTAGGGTGAGGCAGTCATCTCCACACCTCAAGACAGCCTCTACCAAGCACAACAGAAGGGTAATCGTCACAAGGGACTCCCTTCTGAAGGGAGCTGAGGGCCTGATATGCTGACCAGGCCCTCCTAAGGAAGTCCACTACCTCCGTATGGCCCGGGTCATGGGCATTACTAGGAAACTCCCAAGTCTGGTGCGGCCCTCTGATGATTACCACTCCTGATATTTCAGACAGGCTGTGATGAGATTACAGGGGGAAGCCTTTGGGCTATCAAGAGGAACTTCAGGGCACTGGAACAGTTAGTTGAAGGATCAGGAGTTCAAGTGGTATTTTTTGCCATCCCTTCGTTAGCAGGGAAAGATACTGAGAGAAGCAGGAAGACCCCCCTCATAAACATGAGGATAACAGGTTGGTGCCATTGGGGGAAATTTTTTTTTGATCCTTGGGTGGTTAATTTGGCACCAGGCCTGCTTACAATGGATGGGGACCACCTGAGTCAAAGGGGAATAAGGATTCTGACCAAGAAGCTCTCTGGGCTTATTTACAGGGCTTTAGACTAGGTTTGAAGAGTGAAGGGTGTGATAGTGAGCCTTCCAGAACAAGGTGCAGGACAGTATAGCTAAGCTAGAGTGACAAGGTGCTAATGGAGGCCCTTGACCTGCTGCATTTTATGATGAAGGAGGCAACAGTCTCCCTATTGCCTTCATCATCATAAAATTATATTGAGAAACTGGAATCCCCCATGCTATTGTAATACCATGATGTTAGTTGCCATCACCAAAACATGGTGGGATGATTCCCACAACTGGAATGCGGCTCTCGATGGCTAGGATAGGACTCACTATGGGATGTAAAATAGAACATCTTGGGATTGTACATGAGATGGAGGAGGAATTGGAGGTTGGAGATGAGATGGATCAAGATGGTTTGGGGAGGGACATGTGAAAAAACAGAGGGGAAAAAGGATAACAGGGGGAAGTTGCACTTATATAAGTTGCTGGCCACTGTGCTTGTCTGCCCATGCTCTGCACTTAATCAGTGCAGACTGTCCTGTGACTCTGACATCAGACTCGATTTCTGACCATTTTCCTGGAGGTCACCTGAGAAATCCATGTGTGTGCATGTGTGAGTGCATGTGCCCAAGTGGCAGCAAGGCTCAGTCTTGTTCCCAGCTGCACAGGGGCAAGCAGCCCCTTAATGCCCGCATCTATGCAAGGCTGAGTGCTGGCTGCTGTGAGTCTGTCCACTCTGCATCCATGAGTGTGAAAGGGACAGAGTTGGGCTGTTGCTGGAAGCACTCCAAACTCTACAGATACCATCTGAAATGGAGGAAGGCTTAGATACAGGCTGTCAGACATCATAGAAATCCTGCTTCAACTCACCTGGAAAACGTAGTTCCACACAGCAAAGCTGTAATCCCTGCTGAAACCTCTTCACAAGAAGAAAAAAAAAAAAAAAAAAAAAAAAAAAGGAAAGCCATAACATAAATCAGCATGCTATTGCTTAGTGCTGCATATTGGCTTTCTTTGCAGAAAAAAAAACACGTTTGTGATCAGTAGCTTTGAATTCTATTTTCTGCCTAGGTCCTAAAGCCCCTTTACTTAACAGATTACTAAGATCACATTTTTGGCCTGAAACCATGAGAAAAAGTCATTAATAGCTTGCAACACTCAATCTCTGTGCCCTTGGATTACGATTTTTATACAGCATGCCTCGGTGTTCAGACTACTAACTCATGTGTAATCAGCCATTTCATGTACACAGCAGAAGAGGGAGGTATTTCCCCTCAAGGGAGTTCAAAGAAAACAGACATTGCTCTTCAGCCTCTGGGATTTGTCATGCAAAAAGGCTACTGGAGTTTGCACTTTTAATAAAGTGAGAAGAAAATAAATAAATGCACTTACTGCAGTGAAGGGCATGTTAGAAATAGGTGGCTTAGAAACCTCCCAGGCTTCCTTTTTCAGGATTACCTTTTTCAGGGAGTGGGAGGGGGATATCCCAAGCCTCCAAGAACAGGGAGGGGGAACTCTAACATGGAAGAAGCACCTGTTTCTACTCAGGCCCTTCTGGTTTGCTGGGAAAAAGAAGAAGGGATCTATGGTGCTGCAGCTCTATTGTCAGTAGCTCCTGGCCCCATGTGTTCTTGGATGGGGACAGAAAGACTGTCTGGCAGAGGTGGCCAGCGCCAGTGAGAGGTGTGCAGCAAGATGCCTGGACAGCTTCTCTTTTTGTGCTCATTTTGGTCTTTTCTTGTTTTTCTCTCTCTTCATGTTTTTGTTCCTCTTCCCCATTATCATGTCACTCCTTTCCTTGCTCCACTGTCTGCTCCACCTGCATCTCCATCATCTCATTGTTGGAACAGGCTTCCCAGAGAGGTAGTGGATGCCACATCCCTGAAGGGGTTCAAGGCCAGGTTGAATGGGGCCCCGGGCAGCCAGGTCTAGTAAATGGGGATGTTGGTGGCCTTGTCTGGCAGGGGGGTTGGAGATTCATGGTCCCTGAGGTGTCCCTTCCAACCTGGGCCATTCTGTGATTCTTTGAACTCCCAAGCCTAAGCATTGTCCCCATCCCTGCTTTCTTCCATTCCATTCCCCACTTGACCTTGTTCCTTTTCTCCCCTACCTGTCCTCTTGTGATACACTTACATGCAGCACGGTCATTTTCTGACTGGAAGTAGTATCTCTCAAATATCTCTCCCCATGTCCCTCAGTGTCCCTCTGTGCACTGGTGCATGAAGTTGAATGAAACATCAGAAACAGCTACTTTGCTCTTATATCCTTTCACCCTCCATGACCACCCCTTCCTCCCCAGCCTCCAGCCCTGAACCCCTTCATACTCTGTACATACTTGAGCAGTGTCATACCCTCACTCTGATTACAAATGAGCATGGCAGCGCTGAAGCTGGCTGACAGGGTTGAATTAAAGGTTCGTAACACTGCCTCACACTTCCTCACAAAGTGAAGAGGGAAGACATTTTGTTTTAGAAGACAATCTTGATGCAGAATGATGAAAGAGTAGATTAGATTAATAACAAGGAAATGGTAGCAGGAGTGCACTTCATAAAGCCTTCTACTCTTCTGTAGCTTTTCTGCATTTCTGTAATATTTGCTAGAATAATAGAAAGGAGCAGCTGCAGGCAAAGGCAGAGACAAATTACAACTCTCTGGTAATATCGATATTCAGGACAGCTCTGACACGTATTCAGATACTGTCCCATGAGATATTAAGTGATATTGTTATTGCATTAACCAGTTGTTACTTAACTGTCTGTTGCAAACACTGCACCATTTTGGGCAACTGCTTTGCACAAGGCTTTCTAGGATGGTGGGGATCTGAATGACTTCAGACAGGTCAGTATGGCCAGGCATACATGGAGCAGTGCTCCTCTGGCCATGCTCAAAGTAGACTGGGCAGAGTAGCAGCCACCCCGGGGCCATATGTCTTCATTAGGGTGACACTATCGTGGAGAGAATATGCGGCCAGACAGTACAAGGGCAGGAACAGCTGCCCATGTGTGTGCAGCCGTGCACTGAAGAGCCTGAAAGGAGATCTTGGCTGAAAGGAACTTCCTGGCATCTGTGTGTGTTCGTATACATATGCATGTGTATAAGCCCGATATCTGTATGCATTTATAAGCATATAGAGTACGTTAAAATATCTTCCATGTGTGTACACTATATTTATTTATTTATTTATTTATTTTAAATCTATTTCTGAATCAGGACATAGCTTTTAAATGCTGAGGGTTCGTGTTTTCCTGGAGCAAAGCCTAGGTACTGATTAAGAGGTATCTTTCACACCCCAGAGCACTGCAGATGTGCTGTTTTGCAAAATTGATTTTTTTTTCTTCTGGATTTGGAGTGAAGACTGCAGTTCCCCTTTCTTCTTTCCTCTCCTTCCCTGACTGCATCCTGTGCACACACGTCTTCGCTGACGGGGGTCCTTGGATGGCTCCCCTCTTCCCTCCATGTCAAGCAGCAGCTGTGCCATGGGCTTGACAAGACATCAAACCTGGTCCTCACACTGGTAAGCCCAGGAAATGCCATGAATTTGATTTTCAACCTGCCTGGTGGCACTTAAATATATAAATCATATGCACTCTTACATCAGAATAGGGACTTAAGGACACCACACACTTTTGAACACGTTGCCTTCAGTCTGCTTCACATCCATGCCTGGATGACAAATTTGCAACCACTCCAGCTGTGAAGGCAGCAGGAGCAGCTTCAATCACTGGCAAGGAGTGTGCAGAGAGGGAGCACTCTCATGCACAAGCCCCTGGGATTTGTCCCTCTTCCCTCCCCAGACCCAAAGCCCTGGAGGGGAAGGCAGAGGCAACCAAAGACAGCAGTGAGTGGTTTGGGAGCTGTCCTCTGCTGTCTTAACTATAAACTCCGCTGACGTCAATCAGCAATGCAGTGCAGCATTCAGAGCGCTCTCCTTTATGGGGAATTTTGAAATACATCACATTCATGTACACGGCCAAGATTGCTGCAAGCTTACATTCGCTTGAAGTGTCTTTTTACAAGATCGGAAGAGCTGCATCTATTTTCTTTTCTTTAGCCATGCATCCCTCATCTTCTCTCGCTCTCTTTTTTTCCTTCACATCCTTCTTTCCCCCTCCCCCTGACTGCCCTCTAAGCCTAAAAAGCAAAGAGGATGGCAACATCAAGTGCTCTGTAAGGTCGCTCACCTTTATCATGGTTCACTTTGTTGTTACCAGCCAGTAGGTGGAGCACATCCACTGTTTTAAGTACCGTCGGGTGTTTTTATTTTATTATCCCTTTCTCTTCCTCCTGTAAAACAATCTATCATTTCTACTGCAGTGAATCAGTAGTCACAAGGTAGTGCAACGCTATACAAAGCAGCTAATCTTGGCTGGTCCTCAGCACCGTGCTGTTGTGACTCATGTCAAACCATGCAGGGCCAAACACCGCTGGATGTAGATGAGAGATAAAGACTGAAAAAGAGCAGACATTTAACAGTTTCCAGTTTTGTGCACTGTTCTTTTTCTCTGTTATCTTTCATTCATCCTAAGAAAAACCTGCTCTGCAAGTGAGAGCAAGTCTTGGAGTTAGAGCACCCAGGCTCTCCTGCCTTGCTGTGCTGGGGATGCAGCTGGGCTGATCCCTTGCCTCTCACAGGTCTGACACCACTGTGGCTGCTGTGGCAGACAAGGGGCTCCTGCACCTCTGAAATGGCGTGCAAGGATTCTGCATCACCTCTTCAGCAGCAGCAGGGCCCTCCCTTTTCCACTGGCACTGGGTGTATGAGAAATCTTAGGCCATCCATCATTTCTGTCTGGGGTTTTACTTTCTGTCTCTGGCTTATTTCTCATGAGTCTAGGGGAAGAAAGCAACAGCAAAAAACCACAGACTAGCCTTTAGGGAAAGAAGTCCATCTTTAGTCTTTAGCTTTAGACTTTGTAGTTTTTTCACAAGGCTCAGTTTTACAGTTTTGTGGTTCAGAGGGTCTCTGCCAGTGTGAGTGGCATCACCGGTGTCTTCCCAAAGCAACACCTCCTCACCAGCCATATCTCACCTCCACCTCCAGACCGGATTCACCTCTGGGAGTGTTTGGCATTACAGTAGATATTTATCTTTCATTTCCCGAGTATTTTTAATAGCTTGGAAAGTGTTTGAAAGATGTCTTGGCAATGCTGTCATGAGGCAGACTGATGCTTAGCACTTCCAGCATGTCCCTCCCTTGAACATGCTGTATATTCACCGATGATTCATAATGCCAACAAGGAAAGCACAAAGTAGGATGAAGAGCCCTGGTGTGCCCTCACTCAGCCGGACTGGCCCTGCCTGTTCCTGCAGCCCATAGTGAAATCAGGCAAATCCACACCAGAAATAACCTTCTCCTTTGAACAGATTGGTTTTGTCATTCGCTTTCCTGCTGCCAAGTCTATCCTGACACAGCAGAAGAGCTGCTAGCATTTGCTTTGGACTGGGCACCCACAGAAGCACACCCACTAAGTCCAGCGACCGTGAGAAGGTGCTACACAGCCCTGTCCCATTCTCTTTTTACAGTGAATCACAACACAGCCCTTGTGCTGGTGGCTGTGCTTTAAGCAGGATGTGCCCTTGGAGACAAGACCACAACAGGCCTCTCTTCAGCAGCCATACAGCAGCCATGCAGGCAAAGGGACAATTCTGCTCTCAGCTACCCCAGTGTTTCTCTTGAGGTTTCTTGCTCTTTCCCTACTCCTTGCTTTTTGCTATGCCCATGACTGCTGTATCAGAGCATATTGCTTCAATGCAGGCTTGGATGTGGAGGTGTTGGTGCTGTTCGGGCCAACAGTGTAGGCTCTTCTTGCACATAAGACCGACATTTCTTCTCCACACCGTGACATGGCTGCTAGTGGGGAAAAATAACAGAGACACCTGAAGGTAATGCACTGCGGACAGCAGTCACTGCTGTGCACATTTTCCAGAGTTCATTTTATTCCCTATAGTAGCCTTCCAAATTAAAAGAGGTCTGGTTATTTACATTTGAAAATTGGATGATATGCTGGACTGCTATTTCTGTATTGACTCTGAGCTGGTAATATGTTCGGAAATTGCCTGCCTGCTGCAGATAGGCACTGCCTGCCTGGAGACGTTTGGATTCTTTTCTATCAGCATCACAGAGGGAGATGCGAAAAATAGGAAAGGACACTTGATTTTTTGCCCTTCCTTCCATCCGTCTGTAACAGAGAAGCCTTTGTTGTGTGATACATCTGACTGATGCACACCAACCAGCCACTGCTCTGCCTCCTGAAAAGGGCAAAAGATTTTCAATTTTCAACCAGATGTGAGTGAATGTTCTACTTAAAAACAAACAAACAAACTTAACTGTAGTCACTGCAGTTAGCTCATCCAGCTGCATGTGCGAGAGCTAGAGCCAACTGCTAGGTAGCCCAGGAAGCACCTGGGCCTGTGGGCGAGCAGGACATGGTGCTCTGTTTGGTGCCCAAGGTGGCCATTGGGCCTCACAGCCTTCCTTGTGCACTGCCATGTCTGTGCCATGCATCTCACAGAATCACAGAATTGTAGGGGTCGGAAGGGACCTCTAGAGATCATCGAGTCCAACCCCCCTGCCAAAGCAGGCTCCCTACACCACGTCACACAGGTAGGCGTCCAGGCGGGTCTTGAATATCTCCAGAGAAGGAGACTCCACCACCTCCCTGGGCAATCTCACAGGCTCAGTAGCACTGAACTTGTTGGGTGGAGTGCAGAACTGACGATGGTTTTCCATCAGGTTAGACACCGTGTGTGTTGGGGTGAGGGCAGCTGAGAGCTGGAGAGGGGAAGTGCTGTTTTGCAGGTGCAGTGTTTGCCTGTGACATGTGCTTAAAGACAGAGTAATGCTAAAGACAAGACAGCGCTCAGCTTCACGAGAAAGGTTTCTAGGAGCAAACAAGCGGCTGCGTGCCCAAGGAGTGTCACAGAGCTGCCCAGTGCATCTGGCAAACACTGACAAGTGGTGAAAACCCCTGCGGAAAGTCAGGAGTGAATTTCAAACGATTTGCTCCTCACTCAGTAGGCTGCAGTTGCTGTAAATCATCACTGGTTTGACCGTGTCCTTTAGAACTGGAAGGGCACGGGTTAATAAAAGTTTGATTAGATATATATTTTTCTATATGACCCCTGCTGCTTCTACACACATTCGTGCCCCTAGCTGCTCTGTGAACTGCAATGCAATCACTGAAGGGTGGTAAAAGAGCTGTGCTGCCTACGGATCTCAGCAGCTTTGTGCTGCCACGGAGAGAAATATTTATTTGCTTAGCTGTGACTAAAGAGAATATTCCCTGTGTGCAGGGGTGTTCGATGATCATATGTGGATATGTTTAGCGTGATCAGTCATAGTTTTACACACCAGAACAGCATGATGTTGTGCCTAGACACTGTATGAGATATTACCTGTGTGTGGGAGCAAGTGTGTTTCATGGCAGTTTGTTAGCTCCCACAGTTATAAAGCTTTTTTTCTTTTAGATTTGTCTGTCAGAAGCAGAGAAGTTTCAGGCGAGGGATGTTTTGCTCTTTTCTCTGCTGTTTCGTGCCTTTGCTGGAGTGCAGCGTACAATGTGGGGCTTCGCATCCTGGGAGAATAACTGAAGTGAAACCCACGGCACAGCCAAGTGTTCCAAATTAAGATGCTGGTTTGTGCTTACAGAAATGATGCTCATCAGAGCTTAGCAGAGTTCAGTTGAGTTCAGAGGAGAATCAGGAAATTGCACGTTAATGAAAGGCTGCCTTGGAAAACAGCAGTCGGCTGGTGCTCCGGCCTCAGCCAGGAAAGCTCCTCATGAGCCTTTCATAAATTCAACCATTTCTGCCCTAAAGAAACCTCTGCTGTGGGTGCACGTGCTAAACAAAACTCCCCACTGCCTGCCTGACCTTTGAATTATCTTCAAAAATGCCTGGACCCACACGTAGACCTGATCTTCTCTGTCATCTACCCCATCCAGTGCACCATCTCTCCTCCAGAACCCACTCCAGTGCAAAGCATCCCTTATTTGCTGTTTCCCATGCTGATACTCCCACTACATGGAAGGAGGAGGGCACCCTGGGGCTAAGGGAGAAGCCCAACCTAGGGGGAACAACGTCACTTTGTTCTACACAATGCTTTGTGCTTCTGTAAATGATGACTTGATGTATTAACCCTTTCCTCAAGCCCTCCATGAGCTCTCGTAACTGCGTCAGTAATGCTGATAGCATCATGCACATATTCGTCCTAAGTAGGTTATCCTTCATGCTGTTCAGCTTCAAATCTTCTTGCTGCAGTTTATCAGCTGGGAGGGATATTTTGGGGATGAGCCTGTATCTCTGCTCCACGTCACAGCCTAATGTGCTACAGATAATGAATCCCACCTGTAGCATTTGCAGAAATACACATACACACACAAAATATAGGTATTTCTCTACCTCTCAGGATGTTGGGGTATTTAAAGTGACAGTCTGGTTCATGGCATCCTGTATTTCCCTAAGGACTTGTTATGCAGATACAGTCTGTTATCATGCAGAGGTGCAGTTCCTTTGCACTGTACTTGAGACTGTTGCACTCCTCATGCTTTGCTACCACCCTTTTGTGATCTGACTGAAGAAAACTTGCTCACAGTGGCACTTTGTGTGTGTTGGTAGTGCTACTAGATCCTGGAATGGTGGGCAGGGACATGCACAGTGATGCCAGCAAAAGAAGCACTGTTCACACTGCTGCCAGAATGAAGGGAAGACTTAAAGCCCTGACTTTGACAGGCTTGTAAATGAAACTGTTAGCAGAATCACAGAACCACAGGGGTTGAAATGGACCTTAAAAGATCATGGAGTCCAACCCCTCTGCTAAAGCAGGAGCCCTACAACAGGTCGCATAGGTGGACTTCCAGGTGGATATTGAATATCTCCACAGAAGGAGACTCCACAATATCTCTGTTGCCCACAGTGAAGAAATTCCAAGCATAGGTAGCATCCTTAAATTAAAAGCCATGCACAAAGAAAAGGCAGCGAGGTTTCTTAATGCTAGAAACTTCACCTTGTGTAGAAGCAATAGGTCCCACCAGCATCCTGCATATAGCCATATACAGTGTGTCCATAAGTTTTGCAGCCCACTTCAGAAGAGCTAAGGGCAAGTCCAGTGCACTGGAGCTGAGCAAATGTCCCCTTACCCATGGAAATGGAAAACTTCCATTAGGGCTGGGGGGAAGGGGCAGGAAGGCCACCAGAGCACAACAGCTAACAGTGTGGAAAAAATAACACGGAGTAGTGCATGCCATAATGAAACAGCTGCCTTAGTAATAACGGATGGGGGTTACTTAATGGCCAAGATTTCTTTTCCTGTACAGAAGAAGAAAAGCCCCTTTACTACAGGCTAAACCGAGCGTGCCTCTTGCAGAGTGTTGTTAAAGGGGCTTCCTTCTAAACTGTGGGATCGTTGTGTTATTCTTTCACAGGTAATTACCACAGTTAACTGGAAGCCATATTTGCAGTGGGACAGAGATACTCTATTTGGACCTTTTCCCCTTCATCTGTCTCAATGCTATTGCTCTTTGCTGCTGTGGTGCCCATGGCAACACATCAGCCACTGCCCCCAGACATGGTGCCTCTGAGGGCTGCATCAGCCCAGAGCTTGCAGCCAGCTCCAAGCCAGGGCCAGGGCCCAGCCTAGGTGAGAGGCAAAGTGGGATCCATGTCCCATGCCCAAGGCCCTGAGTGCCACAGGTGAAGTCAGTGCTTTGACTCCATGGAGCACAAACACCCATGAGCCCACTGCCAAAGGCAGTTCTCAGTGTCTGAGGAGTAGGCAGAGAGCCTGGCAAGATGGGCAAGGCCCTGCCATGGAGGCATATCTCAGTGGTGTCTTCATGTCTTCATCAGCTTCTGTCAAGGCAGCTGTGTCAGGCTGGCTCTGCCAGGTGTGTCAGTGGGAATCTCCACACAAATGACCCCAGGTTTGTTTGGTGGGTTGGGTTTATTTTTTTGTTTTGACAGAGCAATTAACAGGCATAGCACAGCAAAGGACTCTGAGCGCACATATGTATGTAGACTCAGATAGATAGTGTTTATTCTAATGCTCCTAATATTTTCTCAGGACTGGAAATTTCCAAGCTTGTATTGGTTTTTGGTAGGAAAAAAGGTAGCAGTTTTATGCCTTATCACCTGCAGCTGGTTGCAGCCTTTATCTAGACGTTCTCTGCTGGGTGCAGTGGGGAATGATACTGGCAACGACCATTAATCTTCTGTGCAAAAAAAGCATTTCCTCTATCAGTGTTAAAATAAAACCATTTGTCTGGTGAATGAAGCACAACTAAAAATTATCCTCCTGCAGAAGTAAAAATCCTCTCATAACGATATTTTTGATTATGTATTAGCACTGCCATGGATCATCAGTAAGGGCATCTCTAAGTAGTGCAAGCTTAGCTGCAAATCTTTAGATATCAAACGGCTATAATCTTATTGTGGAACGTACTGCTGATGTTTTAACCTCACACTTTGTGTTCTAACACTGCCAGTGTATAAGCATGTACCTTTGCAAAGCTCTCTATATCCACAGCACTTGACTGCTATTCCCACAAAATGCTTTGTGGTCCCACTGCCCATCCCTGGAGGTGCTCCAGGCCAGGTTGGATGGGGCCCTGGGCATCCTGAGCTGGTGGGGGGCAGCCCTGCCCATAGCAGGGGTTGGGGTGGGTGGGCTTTGAGGTCCCTTCCAACCCAAACCATTCTGTGATTTTGTGAGTCTAGGACTCCTGTCCCATGTGCCCAGCCTAGTACTGGACAAAGAGCTTTGTCACTGCAGTGCTCCCCAGCTGGTCACACCACTTCGAGGCTCTGCTGCTCAAGAGAACTTCCAAGAGAAGAATAAAGAGCTTTTGTCCTGCTGATGTGGGAGCAAGAAACTTTGCCCTCCCGAGTATGGAAAAGAAGGCTGAGGAGTGGCCTGTGGTGTTTGGCAGCAGCTGACATGGTGACAGCAATACTGTGGCAGAAGGGCATGCAGAAACTGAGCAGGTTTGTGCCAGGGGCCAAACACTCCTCTCATTTCATAGAGATTTAATTGACTCGTTTAACACTTCATGTTGCTGGTTTGGATTCAAGTAGAGCATGTGGAAGCAAACAGATACACAAATGCTGAAGGAATTAACATAATTTTCTGATTATTTTCCTTTGACAGAGAAAGAGAGAAGTGGAAGAACATTACACAGTGGATTGCTTAAGCCATTATATAGGGAGAATTTGCTTGGACACAGCTTGCAAAAGGCATGTGCAGGCAAGTAAACAAATGGTGTGTCCACTGTAATGCGCAGTCAATGGAAAGAAGTCCTTAGCCTGTCATACTGTTAGCCATAGGAGCCTTGGTTTGGTGAGAAGTAAGGATTTAAGCCATAGGCTAAAACGACAGCGTGGTGTATTTATGAAACCTCATGGCTCAATTTCACAGCTCTGTGATTTCTTTACATATCAGCCCTCCCTTAGCCACAACCGCTTTTTAACCAGATTTTCAGAACTAAGTATGTGCTGAAGTCTGGCAAGTATCAGCTTGCAGGGATTGCTGCACCAGCCTCAGCTGGTCTGAGCACCCCCACCTGTCTCGCAGTTACGGCTCTTCCTAATGAGCTGATCTGCTTGCTCTGAGCTGAAACAAGTTCCCAGAGAACTGAGAGTACTCTGTGCCAGGGAGGGAGGTCTCATGGGGATTCAACGTGCCGGCTGACAGCCAGGAAGTGATGTACCACCACTGCCCCCGACTGTGGTACACAGAGGGTACAAGATATGGTGGCCTCAGTGGGGATGGATGAGGGAACCCTGTCTCCTCCATACCCCAGGGCTGCTGCTCCTTGCCCAGGTGCCCCCTCAGACTGCTGACCTGGCTGGCATGGCCTCTGCCTCTCTTCTTGCCATCTAAAAGGTACGGGAACGACAACAAGATCTGTTGGTGGATGGCAGCTTATTAACCACAGCATCCCAAAGTAAAGAACAATCATCATCTTTGCTGCCCAGAGAGCAAAGGAAACAGATTGGACAGTTAACTTAAAATGAGTGTCATTAACCTAAAAATACCTAAGGAGAACGATGATAAGAGGCACTCAGAAACACCAGGTTTTATTACTGGGATGTTGGGACTTGCAGATAACGGGGCTGTGGGAGTGGGCAGCTCAATGCAGATGACAGGCTGGGCTGCACACACTGCACTGCCTTGAAGAGCCACAGCACCGGCAGCAGCAGCTACTCTGTTACCCCATTCCAGCCCCTGCATATGGCCAGGCGAGAGGTGGCTGTCAGCACACCACATTCTGTCTGCAAAACTGGGGCCTGCAGGTGCCTGCAGCAGCTGTGGCTCTGCAAAGGCACATTGGGGCAGGCCCACATGGGTTTGCCTTCCCTGCTTCTGCCGCTGAGGCCAAGCACCACTTCTCTCTCACTCTCACGCCCTGTTGTAGCTTTCTGGTTCATTTAGATATTTACTTGCCCATCTGGCTCATGGGCAGGCTTACAACCCAATGGCACCTCCTCATGTGCAACTAATCTCAGTACGAGTGGCAGGGAGAAAACCATCCCCCCCATCCCTTAACTGCATTCAGCAGGAGGCGCCTCACAGTTCAACCTCATCACTGATGGCTGCCGTGTGCTGTGGATTGTGTGACACTCAGGGGAGGCTCCCCAGTTCATGTGTGTGTAGGAGTGGATCCAGAGCAACTCAGATCTGAGAGAGATGTGGGATGCATATTTATTTCTTCAAATTAACAACGAGGGAATTCCCGCCTCCTCCCCCTTCACAGTATTATCAAAAATATGCACAAAGATGTGCTTTTTTTTTTCTTCTTCTTCTTTTTCTTTTCTTTTTCTTCTTCTTTTTTTTTTTTTTTATTTTTATTTGTTTTCAGTTGTATTACTTCCAAAAGGCAGAGCTCGAAGACTGACTCACAGTACAACAGAGTGGAGCCATCCCTGGTTGTGTTTAAGAGCCGTTTGGATGCGGTACTCAAGGATATGATTTAGTGGAGGGTTTTTAGAGTTAGGGTACTGGTTAGGCTGCGGTTGGACTTGATGATCTTCAAGGTCTTTTCCAACCTGGGTAATTCCATGACTCTATGATTCTATGATTAAGAGGTGAGACAGAACATACACCACCAGCCTCTCTGATGGTAACACCCCCCTGCCAAAGTCCTGAGGAAGAGTTTGGTACACGTCAGATAAATGACCAAACCTCAGCTTCGCTTCTGCTACACAGTACCAAACTGCTCATGGATTGGACAGAACTTCATCCATCCCCCTCCCCGCAAAGCAGAATGTGCTGCTCCCCTAAAACAGCCTGTGTGCTTCATGTGGCCTCCGCTGCATCCAAAATACTAATGGGGAGAAAAACCAAAGCCAGGAGAGCCTCTTTCCCTCTGCCAAGCAAACCTTGAGTGCCACCCATAGCATGGAGATGGCCATGGTCAGAAGGGCACTGGGGAGTAGGCAGCGCAGCGGTGGCATTGCTGGAGAGGCGGGTGGAACAGGCTGGGTGCTGAGAGAGCCTGAACAGAAACATCGGACCTTTTATAACATAATTGCGTGCTTTATTGATATACACAGTAAAGCAGTATATAGTACAATAGTAAGGCATATATTTGGTGAAATCTGATATGTTGTGAAAAATGCAGTAAAACAGAAGTTTATAAAAATAATTAGTAAATGTTACAGTGTTGGTGTTAAAACACAATATATTATGATATCCAAGTAATAAACCAGTACTGAGTAACAATGAAATAACATGCCATATGGTATTTATGTATTCAATTACACTGATTATGTTTTACAGTTTAATACTTTGTCGTTATAAGGAATATGAAAACAATTCCCAAATTATGCTTCAAAAAAGCAGTGATAAAGCTTTCAACTTTTTAAATATTTCTGACAGACTCACTCCAAAACTAAGACCTAGAAAGTAAAACAAAACAAAACAAAACCCTGATGAAAACAACCGTGCAATCCTTTTTCCTCCTTTTGTTTTCTGAAGAGAAGGTTTAAGGGGGAGGTGGGGGTGTGGAGGGGGGTGGTATAAGGGGGAAAAATGAGAAGAAACCCATCTCTTTCCCAGATCTCAGACCAAACCTTCTGGTAAAGAAGACCACGAGAATTACATGGGGTTCCTACTGCAATAAAGTGTTAAATAAAGCTCTTTATTACTAAAGCAGAGGTTTGGGGGGATTGTACTTATTTCTTTGTGAATTATTAGCATTCTTACTCAAATGATGAGACCCGTTCACACAATGGACGAGTGGTGATGATGTAACATATCTGTACGTAATTGTCAGGAACACCACAAAACCAAAGTGAGGTAGAAATAGCATGACTAGCCATGTTCAATGTTAACTAGCATTCAAAATAAAATCTTCCCCAAGTTTAATTACACTTCATACAAGAAGAGGTAACAGATTTTTACTTTGCCATATAAAGTCAGATGGTGTGTTTCTATATCTAAGAGAAAATTAAAAGCTGGTTAAGATAATGAAGTGGTAAAGCTTTTGCTGACAGCACCTCATACCCAAACCTACCTCTCAAGAGCTGCACTAACGCTGGCTAATCTGTTTTTCTATCAGTTCCTCTTTCTCACTTTATTGTTAATTGTGCAGTATTACCTGTAGAGGGAAACGGGGAAGGAGAAAGCATCAGGGCCTTTGTTTTGAAGATAAATATCTCGGGGAGCAGTGTGGCTACCTTCACCTGATCACCAATAAGAACAGCAGTAACTCTTCTACAGCCTTCCTCAAAGGTTGCTTGCTGCATTACAGCTCCTTGGGACCAGCTGCTCTAGCAGGGCTGAGACAGACATTGTGGAAAGGTCTGGTTTTATTTCCCAGAGGATCAAGTGACTCTACGTTCGTTAACAGCGTCGGAAGCCATACAAGCAAAGGTGCTCTGTGAGTAACCCACTTGTGCTTCATGTCAGAAGCTGATCCCGCGAGGGGTCAGGAGGGAACGTCTCCCTTTCTTCTCTTGTGTGCAGCGAGGTGACGCTAACAGTGGCAGCGGGTGGGGAGAGCCAAACGCAGCTTCTGCCGAAGCAACAAGAGCTGGCTGCGGCCAGCAGAGTACCGGACAGTAAGGTCCAAAGGTTTCATCCGGTAAGGCAATTCTACGTTCCTTCACTACAAACATTCAGGGATTAAGTCAGCAGAGGAAATGCTGGCGTATTGGACATCATTAAATTTTTTCCTTCTTTCTTCTGTTTTTTTTCATTCTCATTCATTTTTTGCAGGCTCTGTCATGTCATGTGCTCTTTCATTTAATTATTGCCAACTAGTGTGATTCATGTCATCGTTAATTTTATTGGAAAGAAGTGAAATAACTATCATATTATCTTCACTGGAAGTCCAGGAGGTTTGTTGTTTTTTTTTTTTTTTTTTTTTAAAGCCAGCCCTCAGACAAAACCAAATGAGAAATATGAAGTTGGCCGTTTTGGTGTCGCTGCAGGAAATGCTTTTTTTTTTTTTTTTTCTCTTCTCTTTGACAGGCCAGGAAAAGAACACAGAGCATGAAACTCTCTCTGATGCAGCTGCAGAGCTGAAATGATACTGAACAAATGCACTGCCTCAGGATTGGTTTTTTTTTTTTGTATGTTTTTTTTTTTTTTTGTATTTTTTAAAGGGGATTTCTATAAACAATTATTTTTATAAAGCACACTTTAGTTTACAATCTTTCTTTATAACTGTTATAAATTTTTTTGTTTTTGTTTTTTAAACAACCCGAAATGCGTTCCATATAAAGAAATGGCAAGTTATTCAGCTATCAAGATTTTACATGTAGTTTTCTTATAATTTTTGTACAATTGCATAGACGTGTAAAACCTGCCATTGTTAACAAAACAGAAACAGACTTAGGAAACTACTGAAATCTACAGTATAGTACCACTACCCTTCACAAAAATATAGATTTGTTTTCTTGTAAACTCTTACAGTCTAATCCTCTTTGTAGTATGAATATTATAAAAACCATGCGGGACGCCTGAAGTTGTAAAACACATCTTGCTATTCTAACACCTTGTCGTCAGTCATCACTGTCACTAAGGTTTCCATCGCTCTTCCCAAGTCATCTGCCATGTGGAAAAGGCTCCCTACATTGTGGCCTGGAAAAGAAAGGCAAAGGAGAGGATGTTAAATGAGGAAGAACATCTCATGGAAAAGGCCAAGTGCAGATGCGTTGCTCTCCAGGAACGGTTCACCATCATTCCCAGCACGGTACGCTACAGAGTGCTGTTTGCAAAAGTCTCCTGTATGAGCATATGTCACCATTAGCAAAAGCTGCCAGTTTCCTGAAACACTTAACAGCAGCACTGGCTGGAACAGCTAGTGTAAGCTACACTGACAATAAGCCAACATGTCCGCGTTCCAACAAAAATCCCCAATAGTGAGGAAACCATATCGTAACAAATGTTCACCAAAAGCCACGATTGCATCCAACAATATCACCAAAATCCTTCCAACTTGTGGTGCAAGCGTTTGAGCGTTCAGTGTTCTATCAAGGAGAAAAATAGAGAACAGATCAGCAGTAATTAACTACTTCATTAAAGGCAAGAAGTCCCAGCAGGATGGTTGCCCTGATAGCTGGAACAAAGTAAATGACTGCAGTTTGCTCAGTCTCTTCGGTAATAGTTTCTGTAATGTCCTCTGCCTTTCAGACACCAGTCCAGCAGAACTAAGATGCCCACTTATCAAGTAACTACACATTTGTCACAAAAGTGACAAATCAATGCAGACTACAGTTCTGAAGACAAAATCTGTAACTTCTTCTCACACTCATTTCACCAAGGGAAAGCTAAAGGTCACAACGCCTATCGGCAGTAATAAATTGCTTCAACAAAATTAGAGACTAAGGGGACATGAAGGTAGGGGATTAAACTGCCAAATGTTGTCAGTTTAGGCACTTGGCACACCCTGCTGGTCTCTGGCTGCTGTTCAGGAAATGCTGTGTCTCCTCTCAGCCCTGTGGCAGTTCTGCAGCCCTCTACCACTGTCTGAAACACCCCTGAAACACCTCAAATGACAGAGATCATGGTTCAAGCAACTGAAGCCCACCTTGAGCCTCCTTCCTGAAAGTGTATGACTGAAAAGCAGAGATTCAGACACCCTAAAGGTTAAGCATCCAATTCAAGATTTTTTGGCAAGGACATGGAGGAACAAGCAGACAGAAAGTCTTAAAAGAAGCAGAAGGAAATTATATTCCACACAGCATATAATCACATTACTGAACTCACTGCCACAGGCTGATGTAAAGGCCAAACATATAAATGAGTTAAAAAAGGAGTTAGAAAGATTTATTTAGATGTGAAGAAGTGCATGTGACCTCCAACTCTTGAAGGCCCCAAGCAGCAGAGTGCCAGAAAATGTTTAACAGGGGAAGCATTACTCAATAAAACTCCATGTTGCTATGGCCTGAAGGGTTTCATTTACTCCCTGAGAGTACTTGCAGTAGAGTATTTCACTGGGAGAGCACTGAAGGAGCAATGCTGTCTGCCCATGGCTCTGCTTCTCTGGAATGCTTTGTGCTAACTTGCATGCTGGGCCCTCACCACAGTCTATGAAGAAGGAACACCTGAGTGGAGTCAGGATATCCAAGATGCATCTTTCATGCAACTCATTGCCTGTGCCCTGCAGAAGCCTGACTGTTAACACTGCCCAGCTACAGGGCTGCTCCTGTCCCTCCTGACACAGCTGTTGTCTTTAACAAGAGCAATCCTTTCTTGTGGGATAAATCACGCTCACTAATACAAGCTGGAAGAAAAGACCATTCTCTTCCAAATGTTCAAATACTGTGATAATTACAAACTGTTGGCATTCCTACAGCGCACAGAAGCTTGGAGTGACATTAGTTAATATTCACCAGCATATACAGAATGGAAAAAAAAAGACCTAAGAAATGTCCAGGGAAGTTTCCTTCTGGAGAGCTACTACCACTTTTTACCTTCAAATACACACTAATTTTGAAGTAGATGAGCTGTTCTACTTGGTTCTAAAGTGATGACATCTCCCTTCATGCACTAAGGTACAGAAAAAAAGAGATGCATCACAGTAATTTCATATAAAAAACATTAATGTACAGTCCTCCCCCTAATCCTATGCAAGAACTTGTCATTAGCTCATAAGCACGTCAAGGAACAGCGTATGAAAAATTCCTGCCGAGATTTGGTCAAAACACAGCTTAGATGTAAGGGATAATATTTCTTGCACCAGGCAGGCTGTAATTAAATGCTAGCACAAACTTTCAGAAGCAATTGTAGTAATGGCCCTTAATCTTCATTTACTCCTATTACAGTGCAATCCCTCTGGCTGAGATCAATCTAGGAAGGAGAACATTTGACAGAGTCATAGGAAAGCAATAATTTTGAACTGGAGATCCTCTGGTAAACTGAAACATAACTGTCACTGGTCTGCTCTACTTATATGAAGCTCCGATATGCTTAGGTATGTTTGTAGCAAATGGTACCATTATAAACCTGGTATAAACTGACTATTCTATATCATCCTACAAACATACTGACTCTGGAAGCTCCTGTCAAGCAACCTCTGGCTTGAAATACTGTTCTTCCTTGCCTGCAGCATGCTACAGACGTGGGGCAGGAAGGTGCTGGGGGGTGTTATCAGGAAACCTGTAGAGGGAGCAGACATTACTTGAGGGTTCACAAGCACTCATTCAGATTCACAGTGAATCAATACCAGACCTTTCTGGGACTCCAAGGCCACTCATTTCCAGCTCAGAAAGATTTATCACTCAAACTGCAACCAAACTGCTAAAGCCCATCTTCAGAAAAATCCAGTACTACTTAATACTGTTTTGTTCTGTCAGACACACAGCTGTAAAGGTAACAAAAGCGAGCTGATTTTATAGGAAAAGTCTAGGTCTAGGAAGAATAACTTACTTAAATCAAAAGAAAATATAAGCAACTCTTTCAGAAGTCTGGCACAGCAGGTTCAAATTGCTCAATTGTTCAGGCAACTGAAACACAGGTCGAGATGGATGCAGAGATCCCAAGCTATTCTTTCCATAAATAAAGATTACTGGCATGTATGCTAGTACTTTTTGCTTTTCTCTGTTAATTGCTGCCATATTTTTGAGATAACCACACTTCAAATCTGTTCTCCCTCCACAAAAGCTGTGCAGCATTACGCTGGGTGATTAACCAGACATGAGTACCTCTCCATGTTCTGCCTGTACCATGGGTCATAACTTCCTCTGCACAAAAGCGGAACAATTGCACGTCTCCTCCTAAGCCATCTGAGTTTACAGCTCAGTGCATGATCATAAACCACTGCTGACTGCAGTTCATGTGAACAGCTGGACTGTAAAGTCCATCAGCCTTGGCTCTGTGGTCCCAGGACAGCGCAGGAAGGGAGGATAAGCCAGAAGAGAACATGGTTTGGCCGTACTCCAGCTGTTGCAACAGCCAACCCTTAGCTGGGCATCACTGTCCCACCAGCAGCTTGGATGTACATGAAAACAGCAGAGCACAGGGCGGTGGTGGCCCAGGAGCTGCTGCCCGTGTCCCTGCCAGCCCTGTGCCCCAGGCTGCCCTGAGGTGGAGGAAGAATGAGGTGAGGGGGGCTTCAAACTGGCTCTGAGCTCACTGCCCCCTTGTGACATTGTTTGCTCTGCAGCAGCCAAAATTAAGCCTTCTACTACGGTTACATCAGGTGCTTCTGTATTTATTCACTAGCATCTACCGTGCCTCGAGTCTGCTCTTTTTAAAGACCTGCCACTGCTTTGCATTTCGCTGTCTGGGGGAGAGGTGTTTACTGCTGAACTATGTTAGCGCTAATGATGCCACCAGCCCCGGAGCAGCTTTGCAACACAAAATAAAAAGATGAAAGTCCTTCTTTCTTACCTTAGGCTCCCTTGTAAAAGCACCAGAGGCAGATTGGGAAAGCAGTCTAATTTAGATTCACAATTCCTCACCTGCTTGCACAGAAGAGTGAAGTGTTTCACAGGTTTTCTGCGAATTCTCTGTGGACAGCTATCATGTCTGTGGGTACACAGCTCAGGCTGGAGCCTGGCTGTCCCTGCTCTGGGGCACCTTGGCTTCTGAGCTCCTTTCCTGTGGCAGACATGACCTGAGCAACCTTCTGCAATGATGCAGCAAAAATTTATCAGGGTTAAGTGCTGGGGGTGGGGGGTGAAGTAACTTCCACGAGGGAGCAAACAGTTGAAAACAACAATGAATCACAGAATGGCTTGGGTTGGAAGTTACATTAAAGATCACCCAGCGCCAATCCCTGCCATGGGCAGGGCTGCCACCCACCAGCTCAGGCTGCCCAGGGCCCCATCCAAACAGGCCTCGAGTGTCTCCAGAGGCAAAGCCCTCTCTAGTCTACTGCCTCACCATCATATGAGTAAAGAAGTTCTGCCTAACATCTCACCTGTATCTCCCCTCTTTCAGTTTAAAGCCATTCCCCCTTGTCCTATCACCGTATGCCCATGGAAAAAGACAATCCCCCTCCTGTTTGTAAGCTCCCTTCAAGTACTGGAAGGCTGTAATGAGGTCTCCTTGGAGCCTTCTCTTCTCCAAGATCAACAAGCCCAGTTCCCTCAACCTGTCTTCATAGAAGTGCTCCAGCCCTCTGATCATCTTAGTGGCCCTAACATATGCAATAATTTCCTGGTACTGTATGTGTAATTAATATACCTTCCATAAAGCCTATTATCTACCTAAGAGCTCAAACTAACTGTTTCTATATAGCTCAGAAGACACAGACATTTTTAATTAAGAAGCAAATGAGAGTAATACTCTCCCTAAAACTTAGAAAAATATATATCATAGCTTTCCACTCATTATTATTAATATTTTTAATATACTTTCACCAAAGAAGGCATTAATTCCATTCTTAAAAAAAAATAATGAATTAAAGCTGAGGAGGTTTCATCCACGCTTTAGGCACTAAAAGACTGAAAGATGTTATTTAAGAAAAATACTACCGCAGTCTTTCAATTGCAGCACCATTGCTCAAACTGGGCAAGGAGAGTATTAGCTGATACTTGTAAAATGGAGGGAATACTAATACAAGAGTGTTCGCTTTGAAAACGGGGGATACTTATTTCTGCAGACAGTAGCTCCATCATTTCTGGTCACAAACAGAATGATGTGTTCCATATCTGCTGAATTTGCTTTACAGGCGATACTGGAATTAAGGCCCTTGGGTGAGGGCACAGTAATTGAATATCAATCTCCCAGTACAGCTTGTCACCGAAATAAACGTGGAGCACTCAGCCTCCAATGAGTGGACAGAACGTAAATTAAGAAAGCCCAGAGCAGCGTGATCTCTTTTCAGCAGCACAGACTTCTAACCCTTTCTCTACAAAAGAAAAATCCTTTCTGTTGGTGGCTTGGAATTTGATGCCCTTATTCATATTGAGTTAATGCCAGGAAATCCACGGGATTACATATGAAGACAATACCTAATGTGCAAAATGGGATCAAAACCTGGCCGAGTGGGTTTAAAATTGCATGATCTGACAATGCACAAATGGATTCATGCATAAAGCAAAAGCTGCTCTGTAACTTACCTCATATACTCCACGAGCACACGGAGAACTGTGCTTTATATTCAGCTCTGCAAGTAACTAAGCACTCTCTGGAACCATCAGTGAGCACAAACACAACTGGAGAGCAGCACGCAATTCATTGAACAAGGCCGTGCTTTTAGGGTCATGCTGCTGGAATATGCGAGCGAGTAAAAACATGGCCATTTTTCTAACCTTCATATTGTTATTTGCATCAAATGTCCTCAGCAGCAGAACCTTCTCCTTTTTCTGCACAATACGCATACATATGAATGAGGATAATGGAAATCAACAACCTGCTTTGCTGATCTGGAGAACAATTCTCAGCCCATATGTGAAGGGCTGGATATGAAATCAATTTCACACCATTTCTGAACTGGTGCAGACTGATGACATGCCGAGCACCCTTTTTTCATCCATTTGAAAGGACCTGACCTTTGAGGGCAGACGTAATCTGCACTGAGGATCTCACTCCTCCAAATACCCGTGCAAGCCGCTACAGCAAATGCAAAGAATTGCTGTATTTCAAGACATCGCATCACAACAAATCCTGGCTTACCCAGTGCAATGTGTGGGTGACTGAGGGCTCGCAACAGCTCAGCCGAACACCCAGTGTAGTGCATTTTCATGAGCTCGCCCTGCTGCACAGGAAAGGACATTTCACAGCTACCTGCAACTGCACTCAGGCAGTCCCTGAATATTTTATTTTCAGTAATGATTTTCCCTGAGAATTCATCTTTTAAAGCATTGTCTCTGGTTGGAGAATGAAGAGCCGCTTCAAAGAGGAAAAAATAAAGGCTTTCTGGAAATACTTTAAAAGGTGCCATGACAACACACCACAAAACATTTTCCTCCAGTAACAACGTACAAATGCATCAAACCAACCATGTCCAAAGTGCCCACTGAAAACCACTGTCCATTCACTGAAAGCAACACGGTGGATCTGGTGAATGTTAGTAGCATTCTTCATAGTGCAACAATAATGTCAGTAAACTGAAACACCTGAATCTCTTGTACCTCTCAACTCTCACGGTGTTGAAGAAAAAGAGTAGAATATCTAATTACTAACGTTCATGGTTGGTATGCTGACACACAGAAACTGCAAGTATGTAAACAGAACAGTAAGGGACATGGGTTCTCTGCTGTGTTTACACGCAGGAAAAGCAGAACGTACGTCAATTACATTACCATTTTTTGCTGACCACATTTGTTACACAAAGGCTTTCTTTCAAGGTATTGCTTTCTCCTCCCTGTCCCTGAATTCCACCTTCAGGAGGATGTAAGAAAAGGGCTAACACTGTCGCTGTGGAAAGTTGAGAGGTACACTGCTGTTAGAGCACATGTGGGAAATGCACTCAGCAAAACCAAACAAAACTAAAACCACAAGAAGACAATCCCCTCCCTTTAACAAACCCAAGCAAACCGTGCTGCTGTCACACGCATGCCGGGCACAGAAAGCAAGATGTGACAAACATAAGCCATGGCAGTGAGCTTGCATCTCACTAACCTCTCTCACTGGCTTTCCAGGGGCATTTCTTCCTTTAGGAACAGAGAGAGGAAGTGGAAGAAATATCAGAAAAGAAAAAAAAAAAACAACCAACCAAAAAAACAACACACACATGAATATATTCTTTGTATCGTAAAAGACACTTCAGTTTCCATTAAGGAACTTAATATAAAATTTCTGCTTCAAACAAAGACTGAAAGTACATTGAAATCCACTGACAATTCTGAGCTGATTTATTCAAGAACAGTTCTGTAATCGACTGTTTGGTTTTAACTTACTGAAAACACTTGAGAAAACCACTAAAACCAACACACAGCCCTTTCAGCTGAGGATAAGGATGAAAGAGAAAATCTGATTCACATTCTGGGCATGCACATTTTGTCAATTTGTGTACCTCTTCTAATTAATAATCTCACTGGAGGCAAAACCACATTTATCCAACTTAAAATTATTTTATCTAAACACATCTCATTTTATCATTGCCTACATACATATGTATGTAGGCAATGTATCCATGTACACATTCATATATACACATAGGTGTACTCACATACATTTTACACCTAAAGCCATTAGATGGAATATTACTGTTCTCACATTCAGTATAAACGTACTAGAGAAGGTATTTCCAACAAGTCAGTCCGCATGCATGTAACAATGAGAGAGCAAAGGCACAAAGGAGGAGAAAAATGAAGTAAAAGGGAAAAAAAGGAAAGTTTCTCAACACTTTTAAGCTGCAACAACAAAACCGAGCAGTCAGTAATGATTTCAGCTGAAAAGATGTCCCTCACAGACTTTCCTAGAAACCACGATTTGATCCAACAGATTCTTCCCAAACACTTGTGGTGTGTTTTGCGTAATAAATAAATAAATAAATAAATAAATGAAAGCTGGGTGCAAATCAACAGCTGAAACACCTGTACCCATTCTATACCATTCTATATCCGGTGACAATAAACACTCGCCATCTCCAGAAGTCTCCACTGTCACTGGTACATTCCTGAAACACTGGTACTGCCAGACCATGAGTCTTAGGCATAAGAGTCTCTAAGGCAGATACTGTTCAAGAAAGAGAACGATCTTTGCCTCAGAGCTGCTGTAAATAATATAATTGTGAATGTATGAGCCAACACGGGGAGAGAAAGCTAAGTGTGAGAGAAGACAGTGGTCAGCATAACAGAGAACAAATTGCTGTCAAGTTTTGGAAGGTATCATCGGCTGCAGTAGAAAGACAGGGAAAGAATATCATAAATAAGTTTGCAAGTGTTTTACAAGGAGCAGGAAAAGGGTCAGCAACCTCATGCATCTATGCAGTTTTAGATCAAGGCGCAGAGCACAAAGCATCCACTGCATTGCTCCTCTTCCATAGAATGCAGGAGATGGGCAGGCTGTGCTTTTTTCTTAAACTAGAAGTGGATCAAAGTGTTGTGACATTTATTAATGTATTCTTAGTTTACAGGACTGAGTACTCGATATCAGAAAGGATCTAGCCCTCCACATTACTACTGCAGAACTCTGCAGAGCAGCTCAGCTGCTACATACAGTACAGAGCTCTGCCCCAAGAGAGCCATAAGGAATCTCAGTCACTTGGGCCAAGCAATGTGCTATGTAGGACTACAGGATGGAGGGGAGAATACACTCCAGAAGGAGCCAAGCTAGCTCAACTGGAAGAGTATTTCCAGAATTCCCTACAGTGTAATTACTCCAGCGTATTCTTCTGATTCAGGACATTGTGGAAAGAAAGGTCTGAGTCATGAGGCGTCTAGCTGCTAGAATAAGAAAAATTCTGTTATTTGCAGTGATCAAAGCTGCTAGTCCCACTTACAACATTATTCCATTCATTCAGAACAACAGAAGGTGGCTGATGCAAGACTGAGAGAAAAGAACGTGCCTGGTATGCTTCTATGTGAATGAGATAAAAGTAAAGCGGAACTTATGCTATACTTAGTGCCATTTTTTTAATGTCGTGGGATCTCGTAAAGTCACTGCACAAGTAAACATCTGTATTAGGCAGTACTGTGCTAAATAATAACGCTGAGTGCTGATCCCTCTCTAAAGATGTCTGTGTAATGCCACAGGCTCGTCGCTATTTGAAGCCACCATAGTCTCATTTCTAACCACATCATTGCTCCCACTTCCACAACCACTGCCTCTGCACTGACATCGTGGGGAACTCGTATTGAGTTCAGTAACTCAAGAACTGTCCTGAAATTTACTTCTGAGTTTCACTCACAAAAATTGTTTGCCACAAAACTGCAAATACAAAATAGTCTGCTCCACCGTGAGATCCACCTCTAGTGATGCAAACTGTTCTTTCTCAGTGTTGTAGGTGAGCCAAATGTAGCTTTAAAAATACTACCCTGCCAATCGTATTTTCTAATTGCAAAAGAGTTCCCAGGAGATTCAGGCGCCTGGGCACAAACACAGTCTGAAAATGTTTTCCTTTGTGGCCCATTATCTAGCAGGGTCAAATAAACCACTGAGGTGGTATTTAATAGTAGATTCCCACTAAATGTCAGACCTCTGACTTTGACATCTGTTATGTGTTAGCACAGCAGCTGTCTGGAGCAGCTGCAGCAGTTGTGAATTTGCTGGGAGCAGCAAAGCAAAGCAGGAATGGATGGGAAACCCTGTAGGCTTCAAGGAAAGAAAAACTACTTAGGGACAGCAATCATCAGGTATTCAGTAACATTTTCCTCCACAGAAATCAAAAGGCTTTCAGCACCTACAAAGCTTTCAGCTGTGCAAAGAACATGGTGGTTCTGTACTACTCAGAAAATGCAAAGAACTGCCAAGAGGTTAAACTGAAGAAAGCAAACACCCATAAAAGGTACACAGGAATAAAAGTTATTTCATCTGAAATCTGCTCAAGAAGGTCTGTGACGTAATTTGTTTAATGCATTCTTCTCTAAGATGCATTCAAAACAAATGCCATGAAACCTTCATGTCTCTTTCAAAGCACCAACATATAGCAAAGGTTTGGTAAATATCACAGTCAAAATAAATCTGTCCCCAGGTGAGTGAAAATTAACCAATATCATTTAATTTAGTGCTTTGTTTCAGAAGCCCGAAATAAAAGCTTCATGAAGCAATATCCTGTTTAATGTACTGAAAGTAACTTCCCAGGCTTTTAATACAACCCCAGATTCCCTCCATTTATTCCAGTTTCAGGTTATTTGGAAGGATTTTTTTTCCTTCCTGGATTTCTTTTTTTTTTTTTTTATTCTCTTTCAGTCTAAGTAGATTTTGCTGTGTGCATTATGCCCTTTGTAGCTCCTTCAAAACTGAATGATCTATTAATACCATAGAAGAATGCTCTTTCCATAATGTTAGTATAGAAAAAAACCCAAAGTTATTTCAAATCCTAGTCAACCTTGGACGTTTAATCTATCATCCTGCTATTCTGAACTCTTAAACATGGTATGCATTACGAGCAGTTGCACTTAATCCACGTAGTTTGAGTTCACATTTTAAATAATATTTCATGAGCTACTGCATCAGAAAGCACTTTGAAAGCCAAACTAAGATGACTGCATTTCTCGCATCAGATAATTTTTTAAATTCTACTTAAAAACATAAAAGAACTCATGTAAGAAAATTTAATCTTTATAGATGTATGCTCATTGCTTGTTTGTGTTTACTGTTCTGTTTCCTGAATACCTACAAGTGACTTGTGATTTTATGCTACCTGTCATGTAAGGAAATAAAACAGTGCTTCCACCACTTCGGAACCCCTATCTTATGCTCTCTTCTCAGGTTGCTTTGATACTACAGATATGAAAGCAGAGATACAGATATTCTCAACAGCAAAGGGGCCCTCAATTCAGTGCTTTGCTGAAACTAATCAGCTCTGCTTCCTCTTCCACCATCCCCAGTATTATAAATTACAAGTAGGATCCCAGAAACCTGTGGAAGCTGCCTGCACATGGATGGCACCATCTTACGTCATTCCAAACCAGGCTGCGGTAGAGTAGCTATTGATGTAAGCTTTGTTTATGCAATATCATGATATTCAACTGAAAATATCACGGAATCATTAAAATGGAGCAGAAGAAAACTCCATTACTGAAGTGTGAATGAAGTCTCAGCAAAACTGACAATTTCAGTAGCCTTTATGTATCAGTGACTGGAAAGCCATTTACATTGGTTGTAGGAGAAACTATTTTTTTCCACAGATGGCTTGACCTTTCCGACTCTTCAATCGAAAAGCAATTATATAAACCTACCATTAGTGCAAATGCATCAAAAAATAAAGAGCAAAGTAAGATGATGAAATGCATCCCTGATCTCTTCACCCCAAAGTGTAAAATAACAGTCACAAGAAGTGAACAACTTTTTCTCCCATGTGAACTAATCTTACTGGGTAGCCAAAGCGAGGGGAAGAGACAGATTCTTATCAAGCTTGGCTTTGTAAGATCAGCTTCTTATTGGCTCGGTCAGGCCCAAGAGAAATTTCCTATAGGAACTCTGATTTTGTAAGGCTCTCTGTTAGAGAATATTTTTGTCCTTTACTGATGCTAGTCAGGCAGAAAAACAGGAACAAACAACTGTGTTTTAGAAAACTTGATGTGGGTGATATATGGTTTCAGGGACAGGAGAGCTTATGGAGTCTACAAAGGCCAAGTGTTGTGGAGCAGTCTTTCTGCTGTACAAGCGAAGGATAGAAAAATAAAGATATCACATTTATAAGCAGTGGGAAAACAGCTCTGAATCAGCACGATCTGTGAAAATAAACTGTTACCCAAGCATACTAATTCTGATCTGTTCTCATCTGTATCAGTAGTACGCTGTCCCAGCAAACAACGGGAATGGAGAGCGAAGTTACAGCTTACCCTTCTGAACTAAAATATTAGCTATTGTTAAAAATTTCCATTTTTTTGCACTAGTATGCATATCCTGCCATTCTTACCCATGAAGTTTTACTTTTCATTTCTCACTAATAAAATAAAAACCTTTTTTTCCTATTCCTAGTTAGCTGGGAATGGTATCTAAGAGAGCTCCTGCAGGCAGGCAGTGTCCCTAGCGAAACCCACTCACAGCCCAGTATCAAAAGACACTGAGACACCCCTCTGCCAAGAGGATTAGCCTGAGCCTTCTTAACTGCTACAGGTAACATCCTGCACATCCCCTCTCCTATCTTTTAACTGGATTCAGAAAAGATCTCTCCTTGGTGAAAAAACAAGTTCCAAAAAATACAAATGTCTACCTTAAGCAAACAACGGGAATGAGTAAAATACAAGCACTGAAAGAAATGTTGTGGCTGTACAGAGCCTACACTGCACAAACAGGCCACCCACTTGTTTAATCTCTGTCACTTCTGAACTTACGTGCTACAAGGTCAAGCATTTTGATTTCAAGTTTAATATTACATAGAAGCATGTTCTTCTTGGAAAAAGGCAGAAGAAAAACGTGGTAGGATGTACTGACATAAATCGGAAAGGGGGACAGCCTGAAGGAGAGAAGCTGTGAGAAAAGGAACGCAGCCAAAAGGGAAATGAATAAAAAGCTAAGGAGACAAGAGTCGAAGAAGGTGCTGTTTCATCCACTTATCTAGCTGTGGACATACCTTAAGGTAAAGGAGGGGCAGGTTGCTTCTCCACTTTAAACGGGACAGGTTTATCTACAGCAATTGGTAAAATAAAAAAAAGTAACAGCAAAAAAATGGAAACCAAAACCCAAACACCTGAAAACATGAAGGAAGAGAATGCAGTTTTAACTTCCACTCTGCCCAGAACATACACAACTTGTTTACAAGACAGTGACTCCCTCCTCCACTGGCACATGCTCCTGGGCAGCAGGGCTTACCTCTGGAACTGGGGAAGGAGTTGTTAAGCTGCTCCATCACTTCCTCCAAACCTGTGCTTGTGTCCTGGGGAGGGCTGAGCAGGTCGTCCTCGCCTGGAAATCAGATCCAGACCACTGCATTGAAGCTACTACGAAATCATTTGCTAATGTCCCACTACTGCATATGTCCCTCATGAAGCCATGCTCAGTGACTTAGCTGCATTCTCTGTTTACTACATTATGAAAACTGTCAATTTGGATTTTATTTACTATTATTCTTCTCACTCTTTTTTTCTTTCAAGCTTAAGTATCTAAGGAAAATTAAATGGATTTAACACAATTAACCCCAATTTAAATTTCTAATAAGAAATTTAAGAAATAATCTGCTACGGTAAAAGAAGCAGGGCAAAATGTCTGCTAGGAACATTTAGTTCTATAGATGACGCTCCTAGTTTCAGTTCCTCTTATTCTATTAATGGTAAAAGAAACTGCTGTGGTGAGGGCTGCTATTGAGCAGCTTTCTAATAGTACTGGATGCACATTAGCGCTGCTTTGCCTAGCTGCCTATGTCAGTAGAAACCAAGATTCTCATCTGCATCACTATTAATATTTCTGACAGTTTAATTGCATCAGATTGGCGCTCTAAGAACATTCAATTGTACTTTAAAAGGGTTTAGCAGCAGTTTAATAATGCGAAATACATCTCTCCCACCGAATAATTTCTATAACCTGATCACAGGGCAGTGGCTCAATGGGAAATTCAATATATTTTATTTTAACTGGAGTTATTTTGGTCATGGCTTCCAATAACCAAAATCAATCTGTTTATTTTATTGTAGAACCCTCGCCTCTCACAGGAATATAACACCTAAAGAGAGAATTGTGAGATCCTCTTTTACTACATTTCTTTTATCTCTATCAACATACAAAAACAATTTTGCCTTTTGTAATAATCACAGAGAGGTACATCCTTATTTTGAAAATGACTTAAAGGTCCTTTTTTCTATTACGCCTTGCTCTACTCAACTTCAGTAATAAGTAATCTGATTTGCTGTTAGCCTTGAGGTTCTTTAAACACTATCAGCACTCCACGCTAGCGTGAAGACTACTAAAAGAGATGCTGCTTCACAGCTGTACATATTCCTAATGACTTGGCTAAGTGTTGGCCTCACCTTTGGACCAGGAGTTTCAAAAGACTTAATGGTTAAGAATTACTTGTAACAAAATGAGGTAAAGCATCTGCGAGCAGCACGTAATTCATATGAACAGCTATTTCATTAATGGTTTAAAAAACAGCTGCTGAGACTGCTGCAGTTTCTTCAGCTTTTTCTACTGGTGTTGAGTTCACAAGCCAGTAACGCTCAACTCACATCATGAGCTATTTCTGCATCAAGTGCTACACCAGCAGAGGTGCTTCAGAAAAATGAAGGTCCTTCCAGCCTCTGCTGAATGCCAAGGTGGAAACTTTGAGCAAGATCTTGCCGTATCTGCCCAAGCTGACTGTCTTGTGAACATGTGTGTAGAAAACAACAGAAGATTATAAAAAGATGGCAGAAGCTCCACTGTGATGGCCAAGAACTGCCTTAGCCAAAGAGGCAACAGGTACAGAACTCCAAATATCCTGGCAAGTGCTGTTATAAATTGAACTGTGTTGGCCCTCAATACTGCTATAACTTCACACAAAATGTACTGGTTTGTTCTTTCCCATTTGGATGATTTTTCTGAGCACTTCCTTGTAAATAACACAAGACACAGGCCAAGCAATCTTCAGATGTTCATTACCTCTCCACCCAAACTAGTCTTCCCTATTTGTATTTCTGTAAGGAGCATGGAAAGTTGGGTGGATCACAAATGTTCAGCTGGCACCTGAACAAACTGAAGTTCAGCAACAACCTCTTTGTTCAGAGGCTTCATGGCTCAGAGAACTTCCACTACCACTACATTACTAGAGGAGAAAGCCAAAGTTTAGAGCCTTCCAATTTAAGATTTTTTCAACTTGCCTAATTGTCTGTTTATCAAGGGATTTGCAAATTAGGCTCTGAGTGAGCTGCTGCTTTCACCAAAAACTTGGAAAACACTCCTGGTGGAAAGCTATGTACAGTAATCCCTCCTTGAGAAAGCAGAGAGACACAAAACAGAGAGATGGGTTTCCTGTCAGAAACAAAAATAAATAAAAGCTACCACTATATTATGTCATTG
The DNA here is from genome assembly GCF_054131305.1 of Coturnix japonica. Classification (NCBI taxonomy): domain Eukaryota; kingdom Metazoa; phylum Chordata; class Aves; order Galliformes; family Phasianidae; genus Coturnix; species Coturnix japonica. Next base: position 105,674,546 of record NC_140663.1, on the reverse strand, counting down.
CCTTTAGGGACCTATAGATCCTTGGAATTTTCTTGAAAATTATCACTCCCTCATTGTTGGGAGCAAGCTTCTTGTATGGAAGCATTATTTGTAATGCCATTCTGGTTCCATTCACAATTGCAGAACACTTGAAGATATGCTTTGAAAATACCCTCGAACTACAAACGATGCTTTCTGCTGTGAAAGGTGACAGCAACATCTGTGATTAGTAATTCTTTTTATAAACACCGTTCCTTGCTGCTGACCCTGTTGCATTGCTGAGTCACAGTATGATCGTGTTGATAACAATTCAGCATCTCACTGTTGTTCCACATATTGTCTCCATCAAACAAAGAAACAAACCCATTTCATGTCTAAACATCTGTTTCAAATTTTAGTGTTTTAGCAGCTAATATGATTATGTGCATGTTAATTAATTCCAGTCTCACATATTAAAGGGGAATTATTTTAGATCAGGTCAAATGAAAGGAAGTACATTATTGTATTTCTAGCGTACTAAAGGTACTAAAGGAAAAAATATGAAACTATAAGACTTTTTAATTAGCATACTTAGTGTCATGAAATTCATGACATTTCTTCAGAAAGCCACTGAAAATTACTCCACAGCAAAATATTTCCTTACTAGTAACACGATAACAGAAGGAATTAGATGAAATTCCCATTATCTGTCACTGTATTCTTGTCCTCAGTATTTAACTTAAGCGTTCCTACGGTTTATTTCACTTTTTTTTCTTTTTCTTTCTTTTGGTTTTTTTTTTGTGGTAGAGCCTACAGAATGCATCTTGTTTGACACCAGTATAACTTGCTATTTCCACCCACACACAGGAGGGAAGACAGAACTCCTTCACAAGATGTATCTCACATAATTGTGGCGTTTCAGACCAACCAAAACATCTTTTTCCATTCCACTTCTCACGGTGATACAACCACAGGGAAAAGCTTCCACTTAAAACTTCCACTCCCCCCAAAAGCCTCTCTTGGATGTACACTCAGTACAATTATATTTATGAAGTTGAAAGTTATTTTCTGATTTGAAATATTATCTTGTTGAAGTAATTTAAGTACTGTTACTTAAAGCTGCTGCAATGGATGACTGCATTTCACTAACAGAAAATCCTTTCCACTAGCTAATAAATACTCACTAATTATAAAACAGACAGGAAATCAGGAAAATACTACAGAACAGCAGATAACAATTCCAGTCTCTATTCATGGCATCTCATTACTTAACCTTATTCCACAACTCATATGACATTTACTTAGAAGAGACACTAAATGAGCTGCTGGAGAGTGACAGCTCTATCCTGCTGCTCAAGCATTGACATATTAAAAATACCATCAGCTCAGTTAACATGGGGATGATTAATCATACATTTAATCTCTTTGTCCTAATTAATACTATGTACATTTCAATCAGCCATGTTGTGCTTAATAGCTGAATGTCAATCTGGATAAAACACTTAACTAGTTTCTTTGTGATTTTGTTTTCAGAATTCAAGCCCTGACTGGTCTGTGCATTTAAAGTCAAAATATCTATGCTATTGTGCTCATCATCATCAAATCCAAAAGCCTGAGCCACAGTGAAAATGTAAAGAGCAGATGACATCAAAGACTATTGCAAATGTCTACTTCTTTTCACTTGAAGTAAACAAGGCAGCCAAATACCTTTTGCTTTTAAAGATATATATATATATATTGAAAATGGGACTGTAACTGCTTTTTATGACAATCTGAACTTTGTTATCTTACCCATGGTTTCTGAAGTCTGGCTGCCAACTACACGGAGAAGCATTGGCTGACTGCTGTCTGACCTCTGCAAAGAGGTAGAAGGAGATGATAGTGTTGTACCATTCACCTTGGCATCTGCCTGTGGCTGAAAATTGAGGGAAAAATGAAGGAATTGTTATTAACAGTTTGATACACTTGTACAAGTCTTTCTATCTCTGCATTTTTTATTTATACCATGAATACACACAATCTTCTGCTTGTTTTTAAGCATATCCACACAACCAATTCTGAATAGAATGGAAGACTAAATAAGAACACTGAAACATGATTTTACCTTGCCTTCTGAAGTCCCTTTTGAACAATTTAACATTTTTTGCTGACTAGTCTCTACAAATACGATTTTGTGGTATGCTATCATTATGGGCAACAGCTCACACCCTGTTTGGAAAATCACTCCACAGAGATCTCAGAAAAGGCCTGAGGACTTGCCTGCTCCAGCAGCTGCCTCAGCCTGTGCAGCTGTGACTCCAGCTGTTTGTTGTGATCCTCCAGAATCTGCATCCTGGCCTCCAGGCGGCCTTTGTGCTGGCGAAGCAGTTTGGCTTCTGCAATGAGTTCAGCATCACGGGGACTTTGTGGAGAAACTGGCATCATCTCTGGTGGGGACGGCAGTGGAGATAATCCTTTGTGATCATGCTGTTGCTTCAAACGGTCATACTCCGCTTGCAAGTTTCTGTTGAGAAGTGACAGAGAGGTAAAGCATTACCAAGCAGAACAGCATTGTACAAGCTGTCCTCTGCCACAGGCAGGTCAGAATGCTCTTCTTCTCCTGTGATGTGACACCTGCAGTGACCAGAGAGACAGAGGCTCAGCTCCAGCACCTGCCTTAGATTCTGCTGATTCTGAAGCCATGTAGGATTACACCTCACAGATTTGCAAACAGCAAATAGACTGTGGAACTGTGATACAAGTATTGCCTAAAGGCTCTCTGCGTCATGAGAGTTCAAAATTAATGCCTTTCCAGGGCACATAAAGCAGAAGGTTGGCTGGGCTCCAAACACCATCCTGCTCAGTAAGTACAACATGTCCTGAGTTCAGTCCTCAGCTTTCTGCGTTTTATGGCTGCTAGTAGAAGCTGGATTGACTCTGCACTACCAAGCACAAATATACTAGTGTAGTAATTATTGCTAAAAGAGCAATCAAAGCAATTAACAAACACTAATCAAAGCTTATACCACCTGGCCAACCTACCCACTTCACAGATGAAAAAACTAAGAAAAAAAGGATGCTAAAAAATTAAGAGCAAACCACACAATTCAAGAGTTCATTTGCAACTCTGCTGTCATTAATTAGGTCATATAATTCTCCTTCCTTTCTATGTGCAATTGCATTTATAGTCTAGCTCTAAAATTAAACTGCACTGTGTTTCACTAATTCGAGGGGCTTTAATTTCCACCTTAGTTTAGACTATCTACAGTGCTACAGTCTACTGTGACATTATGGCATTGCTAAGCTTGTTTTTCTACTGCATAAAGCTCCAGTTTCACTCCAGTAAAACTCTCCATAGATTAGTATGATCTATAACAACATATTTACCTTATTGTGGTTGACAATCCAACAATGGAAAAATGGTACCTGGTAGCAGAAATATCATACACGAGGGGCCTAATAGCCTGCTCTGGGATTCAGTTGTTCTGATGTTCCTCTACTGCTTCCCAGAGGGGGGCAAATGGTTCTGCAGATGGTAGGTTGCTAACTGCTTACTCATCACAAGCAGTGACCCAGATTTCATTTTTTCCCAACTTGCTCTTACTTGAGGTTGTGAGATAAGGCACTTTTTCCAGTTTTGCCTACAAACCACAATGCACTCTGACATTTTGGTCTGTAGTCTAACCAGCACATCAGAAACCCCCCAGTAAAGATTATTAAGCTCTAAAACATTTCTGAAGGTACATTTTTGTGACCAGAACAAGGGAGCAGGATCATATGGACAACAAAACAACACCAAGGATAAAGACAAACTGCTGACTGCTCCTCAAATATTGCACTTCTATCCCGGGGCAAATATATGGTGGATGCATCCTAACTTGGGACAGGGACAACCCTCAGAACACCATCCCTCAGGGATGTGCCACTTGCATGGCTTCACCTCTGCAGAAGAAAATAAATAAATAAATAAATAAATAAATAGAAAAAGAAAAGAAAGAAAAGGCATTGATCCATTGATCCCTCTTATATCTAGGTTGTCTCATAACTAAGAATCTCTTTCCTTATCTAAAGCTCACACAGGGAGTGGACAGAGACTACGGAAAGAATTCAGTAGCTGCTACTAGACATAATCTGTATTATTTTTTCACTGTTTTCTGATACTACTGGCTGAATGCACTAGTGAATAATTAATAAAAATACTGAAAGGAAGAGGAATGAGAAAGACAACAGTATTGCAAAGGGTCCTGCTGTACAGTAAAGTTTACACACTATTGATCATTCAGGTTGTTTTTTACAAGGTGGCTATCAATATCCTATGAGGAGTTTCAAAGATGCATAAGGCAGCAATATTCTACAAAGAGCAGACTTAGAAAGTCTCAAAGTGCTGTAAATTATAAGATTTATGACCACCCTAAGGGAAACCAAACAAATTCAGTTGGTCATACCTACAATGTAATCAACACTACAAAGAATCTACAATTATAACTTCAAGTATCAAGACACAAAATCCTTCTAGTAACTATGGTACTGAAAAACAATTGAGCATCAAGAAATAATTCAGATAAAAATGTCTTCATGTCTGATACAGAATAGTCTAAAAATCTTTCTGAAATGCTAAAAAAAAAGTTGTTGTAAAGGATACTGCACATTATCCAAACAGAGGCGTCTGAATTTATCAGTTGCATGAGACCTAACATACAGAGAACTGTATTTACACAGAGGAAAAAAGCTCTAATGTCAGAAAGAAAGAAATCATTTGAAAGATGCTCTACAAACCTCCTTGGGGAGAGAACAATCTGTTTTTATTCCCACCTCTGGAATAGTTTTAAGCTATGCGGTGAAACAGAAATGCTGCTGCAAGCCAGGCGTCCAAGGAAGTGTCCACAGCTCTCAGAACACAGCAACTGTGTCCTGAGGAAAGGTGCTGTCTTACATTTTCAGCATAAAAGAGAAAGGAGAAATGAAAGCATAATCTTCTGTAAATGAATGTGACTGAGCAATGACTGGCGATACTCAGAAATCCAGTCTCATTGGATGACTTTCACAACTGGTTGTCACAAACAAACAAAGCTAATGCATCTTTTGATCACTGAGAAAATATATTGTACTTCAGTGAAAAAAGGAGTCAAAGAAAAAAAATAGATTTCATTAACAACGCTTGCACCTCTTCAAGCATTCATGAAGAAAAATAACAGGGGAAGTATGCAATGTAACCTTGATTTATGCAACTGGAAAGAAATGGGTAGTAAAGAGCTCATGAGTTATTAATCACATCTATCAATGGCAGGATTAATTGCCTGGTGAGAGAAATCCTAGTGGACCCCATTTGCTGAGTATTCCTCTCAGAGGCAATTGAAAATTTGTGAATTCAGGTTATTCTTCATCTGCCTACAGAAAATTAGTGGTTTGAAGAAATGGACAAAGCGGGTGAATGAACTGCCTACTGCTATTCCTCATTAGAGTGCCACTGCTTACTTATGATGCTTCACATTCTGAAGATCTAGTTCCAATTTTTCAGTGCCAAAATAAATATCAAAAGGAGCCACAGCATATTTAGAAATACATCACTTTCTGGCTACTGGCAGCTATACAGAAATAACTTAGTTGAGGAGGCCAGTCAGGCTTGTAGGAACGCTACAGCTGCTTTAAAACGGCAGCTTTGAGATTTGGCATGTCATTGCTTCTCCAGTCACTCACAGCCCATTGTGCTTCCAGTGCAAGTCAGAAAAGCAAAGGAAAGGCGAATAGCTCAGCCTGGAGATATTCTTGCTAGAGTACATCTAAGAGCTGGGAAATTAATGAGAGAACAAGAAAGAAATCTCCCTTTTACAGAAGTGTGTTAGAGAGATTGAGCCAACGAAACTATCACGAAACATTAATCTTTTAAGTCACTAAAAGAACATAAAAGTATTTTAATCACTTGCAAAAAGTTTTGAGATTGTCTTGTAACAAAATCATGCAGCCCTTATAATATTGGTATTATAATACATCCACATCTATAATCTATGCCATATACTGCCACAGATGGACAAAAAAAGTCCATCTTTATTGTTATGTAAATATATTCACTCTTGAAGAAATTTCTTGAATTTGTTCTTTTGGGCATTTTTATAAATGTTTGTGGCTTTGTTTCATATAGCAATACTGCCTTCAACAGCAAGATTACATTATGTCCACCGGATACACCAAGAATTTCTTTTATCACAGTATTTGATGTGACGTAAAACTAAGCGTAAGTCTGAAGGCCTAATGCTCAAATAAAACAGTTTTGCCAACTGAAACTATTCTCCAAAATGTTCAGATTTTAGCAAATATGAATTATTTAACAGTCAAGTTTTAGGTATAAATTATTTACAGCAGTCATATTGCAACTACAAAAGCATCAAGATCTCAAAATTCTACTAGATAAATAATTAATATCTAACAAGAGGTCCTTGGAATTGAAAAAAATAAACCACCACAAAATAAAATAAAAGCATTCAGAAGTGTGTCACAGCTAGGTTAGTTTAGAACATGGATAATACATTTCAGAAGAATTCAAAATAGGCAGCAGAACTTTTAAAACTGTCCAAAACCCAACCTCAAATTTTCAATTTCAAAGAGCCTTCCTCAAGTCAAGATGGAAGTGTCTGGAGACCAGAAATTGCAGCTGAAAACCAAATGGAGGTCAGAATTTTATAAACAGCTCAAATGAGATGAGGAAAAATAAAAACAAGAAGCAAAAAGGAGAAGGGCTTTTTTAAAAGTAGGAAAGAGCGGAGAGCAGAATAAAAAGCAGGATGATAATGAAGTGTTTTGAATATCTTAGTATTGCTTCTTGTTGGTACTTAATGCAAATTTCCCAATAGCTGCTGAGAAGTGAACACATATGCTGTGACTGTAACTATAAAATAATAGAAGACACAGCAGGGACAGCTAAATCCTCACTATCAAAATCCATCAAAAGTGTATGCAACAAAATTTCTGTCAATACAGGCATGAAAGGATGACTGTTTTTGCCTTCTAGCTGTGTACCTTCCCAGGAACAAATAACACATCTAGCTCAGCACCAGGAAGGAGAGGCATTCCGGTGACAAGACCTGAAATATCTACAATGAAAATGAAACAGTCCAGTCACCTTAAGGCTGAACTGAGTACTAGGAAATCACAACATGATTTGCAACACATCCAACCCTGTTTCCAGCAACAGATTCACCAAGTCTTCATGCTAAGGTAATAAACAATATTTACCAGCAGATTATTGTTAGAAGTAATGTGAATTAATGCACCAGAAGCAGCGTGATATGAGGAATATGACCACACTTTGTTGACTACCTTTCTAACAGCCAAAAAGTTTTGAACAGACTCATAGGAGAAAGACTAGAAAAGACGAATCTAAAGGGACCAAACCATTTTTTAAAGATAGGAAAGTGTATGACTGGCTCCTGATTGATCCCGTCTGAATGGCTTATTTTTGTGACAGGAATCAGTTTCCTGTATAAAATCAGTCACCTTGGTGTGATAACCTATCAGGACAAAAAGCAACAACATGTTCTCTTTTAAGCTTCTGCCTCGTTATTTTAAGTACAAGTTATTTATAGAGGTTTTCAAAGATGTCTGCAGAGAGACAAAAGTCATGATTTTGTCATGATCAAGGAAAACTGCAGCAGTGAGGCACCCACACTGCCCTGAAGAAGCAGACCTCTTCGTCCCTGCTGCTTTTAGACCTGAATCATCCATAAAAGCAGAGCCTGCTTGCAGCGGCATCCAGCTAGGAACTAAGCCTCTAATAGCAGAAATGTGCAAACCACAGACTATAGTTCAGCTTATACTTTATGGCTCTTGCTAGCTTGGCAAGCCTCGGAGCAGGTATTTTTGAAGTACAGTTCTCCTCTGTTATCTCTGAATGTGTTAGTCCTCATCAGTAGTTATTATATGAAATAAGGTTAATACTACAATTTAAGGCACATGCTCCCCTAAGGAATTTTTTAGAACTTTAAGTTCTGTAACTCAAGGTAACATTAAGGTTCATATACCCATTTTTTTAATTTAAAATTAGGCTGCTTGAAGAGTCATCCTGCTTTCCAAGTGAGCAACACGATTTGAATAAAGACAGAAAGCATTCTGATTTTTGTTCTTTTTCCATGAATTACTGACCTGGTGTTTTTTGAAACATCAACGTCCCTGAAAACTAAGCTATCTTCTCTTATTATTTCTATTGTATCAATTATCCAATACTTCTAAACTACAGAAGCCCTGAAAATGTGAAGCAGGATGTCTTATTTTAAATTACTGATTCTCCTCCACATTAGAAAATACTTTGGCTTTAAGTATGATGTATTAGCCTGGAGTTTGCTTCCAACAAAATCTGACTGCTGTTTGTTGAAGAAGGGCTTTGTTTACGACAGTTTTCTGTCCCAAACCTCATCTTTTACAAGGAATCTCTACATTCTCCCAAATCCTCCTGAAAAATTTTAGTTCTTGACTGTTCCTCTTTATTTCTCAGTTGCCTGTTTATTAACTTTGCAAAGCATTTAAGTAACAGAAGCACAGCAGCTTCAAACAATGCCTTGTCCTCAGCTTTAACGACATCTGGACAAGCCAAGTTCAACTTCATTACAGCTACTAATGGACTATCCACAGAGTAAGGGAAGTCAGCATTTTCAAAAAGAGGTGGGGCTCGGGCAGGGGTCTGTCAGACATCACACCAGCCTTTTTCCAGGCAGGATAAAACATTTCTCCAAGTCTTCTCATTGCTACTGATCTCTCACATAAAGCAACTACACTTAGCAATTTGATCTAAACCTTGACATGGCCTGAAGATTTTGTAGTTTGATTCAGAGAGGGTACAATGCTACTGGAAACAGAAGAGCATGTGAAAAAAATGGTGGATTAGAAGTAACTTTTATATTTTAAATTTCAACTTTAATGAAGAAAAAAAAAAAAACAACAAAAAACAAAAAACCTTTGTGAAACGAAATACTAGTTATATTAAATACTTCTGCCCCTGGAGATTTATTGAGAAAGGTCAACATGAAAGTAAAAACTGGTATTTATGGACAAGAGGCTCTTCTCTTTTCCTGGCTGAAGTGCATTATACAGAAATACAGATCTAATCTGCAGGGGACTAGCTGATGCAAGTCCATAAGGAAGCACATGGCACATTTACATCTTCCTCCTATTCTAGGTGACAGAATAGCTTATTTCAGGTTTCTTTATGCCAAAATCAACTCAAGTTGTTCTGCAAGTCCAGGCTATGCTCTTTGTGAACAAGTCCTAACCACGGTCTTATAGAGAGGATGGCGTGATGGAGGCACTATAATTGATTGCTAGCATCAAAAGAAGACTTCTGCATGGAGAGAAGATCTACAACACTGCCAACTCTTGCGGTTATTTCCTTGACATTCCTAAGGCAAACGATTACTGCATTACACACTCAACATAAACAAGACAAAAACATCTAGCTCTTGCAGAAACAAGAAAAAGGAGCATGAAAATGCCAGCATACTATACCATAAAAGCTGAAGACAGGAGAAGGCAAACAAAATGTGCTTTCTGTAGATTTAGTAATTTTTATCTTACATTCTTATTTTAGAAGCTCTTGGTTGCAGCTATTAATCTATCAATGTCAAGATCTACCAGTTTTTTATGCTAATGGCATGCAGCTCCGTTGTACCGTAGAATCAGGACTGCAGTGTTGTGATGCTGCAAGAAACCATTTGGGTTTTTGTTGTTGTTGTTGCTGTTGTTTTTTATTAATGAAGGCAACTTCAATTAAACTTCAAATTAGGAGTGTTAAATGGTATTTAGTACTGAAAAGCTGAAAAAACAACAAAAAATAAAACCAAAGAAATAGAAAGAAAAATGGATCCACGTTTTAATTACTGTGAAAATCCCATGTTTTCTGAAGTAAATGCAACTTTCAACTTTTTAAGTTATTTTATCCCTAAAATGCTACAGGGTGAATTCTATCTAGATGAACAGCAGTTATTACAGATTATTTCAAATGAATTGAAGTCTTTTCAGAACTTCACATATCATTTCTGAGAAAAGGTCTTTCCAGAAACCTCCCTTTGCCTCTTCCAAACTAGAGCGGAGAAACCAGCACACCTGTTGTTCACGTAGCAGCAAAGACTGGTATGAAGATCATCGCTGTCTTGGAAATAAAGGAAATGGTGGAGAAGGAAATGTTATAAAACACAGCTAATAGAGCTTATTGGAGGTGACACTGTAATCACAAGCATATTAAGTGACATTTTTTGCAGCTCATCATTTTGAAGGTTCAATGCTGACTCAACACTACACTGAACATGGAATGAGTTAATAACGATGCTATTTCAGACTCATCATCTCTCTTACAGAGGAAAAACCATGAATGGCTTAGGCAGATTTAATAGAATGAACTTAATTTAAAAGACTTCCTAACTGCAGGGTTTTAATAGCTTTCCCTCTTCCCATTTGTATCTTTAGTGTGCAGATGATCACTGCTGCCGCTGACTGTAACCCACCGATTTTCTTCTTCCAGATCTGCAAGAATTCTCTCCAGTTCACCTCTTTCTTCGCTCTCCAGAGAAATCAAGATCTGGGCAGGGCTTCGTGGCTGACTCAGGGGTGATTCCTGGTTCAGGCTTTGGCAGTAGTGCTGGATTAACAAGTGTTCATCATCGCTGGAAAACAGGAGGATAAACCAGGCTGCTCTTAGACAGGAACTCACTGAACTCTTTGTAACAAAAAGCATAGGAATATGCCTCAAAACAAACTCCACTCAACTGCTCAACTTAGTCTATGGCAATTTTCCCCTTCTGCAGAACCGACCTCTCTTTCCCTCTGCTTCTCACATATTTAAAGCATAGTTTGGCTACTGCTGACAATCACAGCTTTCCTCTTTTGCCTAAGTGAAATCTGCTCAACAAAAAAATCTAATCCTGCCTGATTTATGTTCCACAAAGGCTATTCAAGAAAAGGAAAGGCATCTATTTTTATACAAACTCTTCTTATTTAATAAAGGCATCCAAATACTTACGTTTTTTACCCTATAAACTTGTAAATGGAGTGAAATAAAAGAAATATTGACTTAATAAAATAAAATCATGCCGTTTCTCAGTGAGGAGTTGCTTTCTTTTTCTTTTGGAATTACAAGTGATATACACTTTCAGAATATAAATATATTCTATTTAATATAAGTGAACAATTTCTTTGTTTCATTGCCCCTGAAACTATCAGGCAATTGAAACAGAGAAGTCTCTGGGAGAAAAAAGCAAAGTGAGTTCTGAAGGCCTTAACTATCTCAGAAAATTAAATGGCTGTATTTTCAGTCTCTAAGGAATGGCATTCAGACCCTAAGCTATGCAGCTAACACCAGGAGTAGCTGTAAGAAGCCATGAAACATAGCAACACCTCCAGCCAATCACAGAAAAAAACTATTAAGTTGTTGTGAATCTTGTTTTTATGGGAATACATACAACAACAAAGTATTTCAGTCTAGCTTAATTTTTTTCTTGTTACCTTTGTAATCTAGAATTTAACTGACATTTGGAATAGCTGCTATTGCTCAAAATTCAGAATATTTCTTCCTGCATCTCATTACTGAAAACGTTAATGATGCCATTTTATAGACTGCAGGAGTGTTAAAGCAATGCAGAACATATTACTGTTAGTTCATAAATGAGAAATACTACATTTTTCACAGGCATAATTTCTTCTTCTTAAACAAAATTTTAAAGACCTGCATATTCCTGAATTTGTAAGCAGCTTAAGCAAATTATCAGTGAAAAATACCGCAGCATAATGCCATTTCCCAGGACATTGTCTTGTGTGATTTTTAACCTGTGTGCATTATGTATATAACTATGATGACAATGCACACTGAAATATTTTGTATCTGTAGATACTGTCATTTTCTCCTTATTTTCCCTCAACAACATCCCCATATTTACTGTGTTCTAACTGTTATTTTAAGCTTAACCCTATGAGAACATTAGCAAATATTGATGGTTGGACTAGATGATCTTATAGGTCCTTTCCAACCTTGTGGTTCTATGATTCTATGAAATAATATCTATAGGGCATCAAACAAAACTCAGTTACACATGTAAATTTATGGAGAGCTTTGATTTTACTGCAATTTAAATCTGGCTCTTGTTTCTTACAAAACAGAATACTTATTCTAACTTTTACAATACAAACTAAGTAATGAATTGGCTGGATAATCAGTGGTTATATTATTAACTTAATCACATAAATGCAGCTTTTAATTAGTTAAAGAATGAACAGATTACTGAAACAAAGCTTTAATAAAAACAATACAGCTTATGTATGATTTTCTGACTAAGGGCAATGAAATATTTTAATGAGAACAACAGGAAAATATGTAATAATATAATGACAACAATCCAAAAGTGACAGTCAGAGAGAAAGCATTTCAAAACACTGACTCAAACTACTTTATTACTGTCTGTGAACAGTTCTCTGGCTCACAAACATCCTTACAAGTGATTTGGAATCTCAATTTATGAATGAAAATTGGCAGTACAGCACTTTAAGGAACTCTGACACAAACTCATTAAGAAGATTCTGTCTGAATTTTCAGAGAAAATCCTCAAGCTGTGCTAAGCATGAGATTAGTACAGAAAAACAGATTAAAAAAAAAATATTTGAATGATTTGGTATCTGTGGTATGACTTCTACACAGTTCATTAATTAAGACCTAATTTTCAAGCACCACAGTGACTTCTATACTTCTCTTCTGTGGTCAAACATACTACTCGTAGTTCGTTTTCTGGTTCTATGCCATTTAATTCAGAGAAGAAATAAAATCAAGAAAACCATGACAGACAAATATATCACAGTTGAAAACCACAAAAAGGACTCAGTATGATGTCATACTGAACCATTCTTGAAAACTTTCAGACTACGTTCCTCTAATTCTGTATGTTTTTCCTTTTAAATTAGTAAAAACGGTGCTTATTAACAATATGTCTATCTTAAAGTTTACTGCCTTTAATATATTATGGTGAGAATGATTTGCTTGTGGCTTACACTTGTAATATATTTCTCTTATTAACCAGCCAAATTTTTATGCACAGCCCCAACAGACTTTTGATTGACATTCTGCCCCTACAGTAATTAAACATGATTAACTGCAGTTCAGATAAAAGGGATATTTTTTTTATCTTTTTCCTTAGAACACATTAGATGAAGTACATTTATTTTCCAGTAATTTGGAAAGTATTTACTGAATATTTTTTTGAGAAAATCAGTTGTTTTATTTTGAAAGCATTAATCATCTGTTGCACAAATTCAGTATTAAGGCCATGAATCTAGACACTACTATTTAAACTGAAAGAAAAGAGTTCGTCATGAAATGGAATTGGGTGTGGTGCAGAGTACTACAGAATTTCACTACAAGTTATTAACCTCCACAAGAAAACTCACGTCAAAAATACTAAAACGACCTACTTACATGCTCTCATTAGGTGAAATACTGTCATTTAGGTAAGAACCATTGCTGTTCTCCATTTCTGCTAGCCTGTGGAAAAATAAACAGACTCATTAAAATAAATAAATCATACTTCCCATAAACCTTGTTTGCTTTAACATTCCTGAAAGAGTTGAAGAGTGTGATGGTTTTGATGACTTAGAGAATTTGAAACCCAGATGAATTTACGCTGTTGATTACAAAAGGTTCTGCAATAAGCTATCATGAATAACTGCTTTTTCATTACGATGACCTGGCTACATTCGCTTTTTATCTCTTCAAATTTTCAACTCTTTTTCTGAGATTTTATTCAACTCATTACTAATTAATTCCACAGGAACAGAATGGCCTTACAGTGCCAGGGGACTACACAGATTGTTTTGTACCTGGCAATGCCATCATCAGAACTGAAATATTAGGCATATCTTATTGGTTTTCAAAAGCCAGTCCCCCCTAAACATACGGCGTAATTCCAAGCATTATCATATTATGATATCGTCAAATGATTTTGGGGGACAGAATGAGGAGGTTGCAATAACATACATTATCTCAAACCTTGCAAATTTGCTTCCTCAGTGGAGAAGCATGTTATTTTTCCTGCCTCTGCAATTAACCCACTTTGTTGTTCTTAAGAGCTGTATAAAAGAGAACTGTAGCGGTAATATACCAATGATTTTTATCCTCCAAACTGAGGAAAGATCCTGTTTGTTGTAATCCATGTGGTGAATTACTTATCATTAAAAAGGCATATGAGATTGTTGTAAAGTTTGGAGACTTCCGCTCTTCTGAACTGTATGATTACACTGGAGTAATTAAACCCTGTGAAAACTGAGTGCACAGCTTAACAAAGACCCCCCTCCCAGGGAACCTAGCGGCCATTTCTAACCATGCACACACACTGGCATGCAAGTTAGTGGAAGGCTGGTTAGTAGCAAAAAATGGGTTAAACCCTGCATTTCAGAGCCTGGAGAAGAAATCCCCAGACTTTACATTTCTGTAAGACCCACTCAGGCAGCACACAGCCTTTGGAATTTTTTAAATGATTGTTTCGAGAAAGATCTGCCTAACGTCCAGCTGGTCTCATACCTGCTAGCATAATGTTCAATGCGTGAATGAGTATCATCGTGTGAAAGCTGAGGGGACGAGGCAGGCCTATAAGGCAGAAAACACTGATTAATCACAAACAATACCCCCTTAGAAGTAAAAAGACACTTAGCTACGTCTATGCCCTCACATCTCTATGCCTTACGCTTACACTGTGTTTGACAAAACAGCACGTTGTAACTGTGACCACGCATGGCGGGCACCTCCTCAAGCCGGAACGTGGTGTTTTGTGGTACCACACAAAGCACTTTCACCATTTGGCAATCCATCTGTTGCAAAGACTCCTCACACAAACCCCCCAAAAATCGTTTTCCAGATTTGTAGATGAGCCCTTGCCCTCATTTTCCCCTCACACCTGCCTACTCTATCTGTAATTGTGCCTGGCTCATGGCTCCAGGCCCGCTCTGAAGGCCCTGCTGTCAGGTGTTGCTGGAGCCCTTCCACTGCCTCCCCACTGCCCACAGCAGGTCCCTAACCCAGCAGTAGCATGTTTCACCTAGAAAAGCCTCCACATGCTACTCCACCAGCAGCCAGAAACATTAGATGGCTGAAACGAGCATTTAACACACTGCTAAAAGTGACGAGTTTTGTTCAGTCTTGATTCTGGAGAATATCTTGGTCAGGACAATGTCACCTCTGCACTTCAGAAACACGTGCTTGCAGGAAGCACTCTGACTGCCATGTGGGCTTTGCCTATCTGCATGTGGCAGGAGGTACTCAAACAACAAAACATGATGCAGCTTTCCAGATTGTACAATAATCCCTTATTTTAGATGGATCTGAATTCCCATCTCTTACAACTCCTTTTAGGACTGTTGATCAATGAAGTGTCTTCCCTTCATGTTAAGTTGTTGGACATGGTGGGTTGGGTTGATTCTGCCTAACTGGCATTACACTACATCTCAAATGCAGAAAAAATCTGTTTTGTATTTACCAGTTATAAAACAGAACTAATAATCTCATGATGCTTAATGCTTCTGTGCTAGAGCTTGATCATCCTACAGGAAATCTGCTAAGAGATCATTATACTTTATTGGTCATTTTCCAGTTTCATAAGCAGCCTGCGAAAGGCTTTAGAAATATTAGGATCTTTCAGAATTCATAGAATGATATGCGCCATACAAAACAGCCAGTGCCTCAAAGAATGGGAAGGCTTTTCTCTTTAAGTTATTATGGGTCAAGTGTCGTGAATCTCATTTTGTCTGAAATGAGCTTTGGCCTCCAAATGTAATTTTTCCCACTACATATTCAAATTACACCAGAGAAAGCCAGTGGATAAATACTCAGTTCAGCGTTTCTTGGTAAAACAGACATTCATTCAAATGGAAAACTACTTGCCTGCAATTTTGCATAGTATTTTGCATAAGAACTTAAATGCTGAAGGGAAGAGAGGAAAGGATACAACTTCTCTAGATTGTGTGGATTATCAAGCAAAATAGTAACTGCTTTCTGACAAAATGATGTTCTCCTCATTTTTTGTTAGACAGGCAGTACATGTCCGGCTGACCTACGCTGGCACTAGCAATGAAAGAAGAAGTCTTGTTTTCAATGCACACACAAATGCTGCTGCTAGTACTGTTTGTGGATTAGGAAATGTGTACTAAAAGCAGCTTCAGTTTGGAACTGGATTGTTCTCCTGGTCCCTTTTACTCTGTGATTTCACACATTTGTACCACTACAAAGGAGATGGCAGCACTTGTCTGGGACCAACTGGGCAGAGGAGGAACAGAAGCAATGTGTCTGTCTTTTGGCAGTAGTACAAGGTGAAAGCTTTGCCTGACTGTGTAACTGCATACTTGCTGCTTCAAAACTAGGCTTTACATTCAGAAGTGAACAAAGTGTGCAATATGCTATTTATTTATTTTTTTTTAAAGACAGCCCAGTGTTGTGTAATGTGTTGGAGTTTCCTATGCCTCTCTGCCAACTTTGTATGCATGGGATAAGTCTACACTTCCAAGTTTGCCTCTGCTTCAGAACATACTGCAATGAAGATCTACTCCTCTCAGATTTTAAAAACTTTGCTTATTAAAGCAAACCTGTTGGGATGCACTGCAGTTTTCAGGTTAAATTATGCAGCTCAGAGGTACACCTTTGCCAGTCCTGAGAAGGACTGGGAATAGCTGATAGCTGTGCTGCACTGCAGGCTGCTGCAGACACAGTTTTAGATGACCATCTGTGCAAGAGCTCACTGGCCTCACCTTCTGAGCACATGTAATCAGCTCATGTAATCAGTCTGAACATTCAGTGAGAAGGTCGAGAAACAGCCAATATTTAACCAAGATAGTAATTCCTTTTACAAGGGCTCCACAGCTGTATTTCTCAAGCTGGTGTCTGCAGCAGTAGTCTGAGGAATTCCATTCAAGTCAAGTGGTAATTGAGCGGCAAACACCTCGTCCTGCAATTCCCTGCACTTGTGGAAACCTGGCCGACAGGAGGAGGGCATTTTTTGTGCTATCCAGCACTGCAGTTAATGGCTCTTGAAAGAGCAGAATCAAGTAAATTGTTTTTGTGCCACTAAGAGTCCACAGTCCAAGTAAAAAGACAAAAATTCTCATAAAAAGCTGTAAGCTGCCCCTTTAATGCCTGGCAAGCAGAATACATATGTGCAAAATGCTGGATAATATGTGACCTGAATCGCTTACTTGTAGCAACACATATATATATATGTATGTACATATTTATAAATGAATTCAGATATCATAACATATGCTAGTGCCAGAATAGCCACAGTGCTTTTGAATTTGGTCAGGTTATGCTTTTCTGCATCACTCTGAAGAAAACTGAAAAACTGGTATGAGAATACAAAAAAAATGCAATGAAAACCATAGTAGTATGTTTGCCTGCCAAAGCTGCAGTGAGCCCTGTAACTGAAAAAATAGCTTTAAAGCTTGGTAGTTCAGTAACTTATGCTGTGACCCTGGTGGTCTAGCATAAAGAAAGGAATGAATCTAGCAGAACAAACAGCAACTCCCTCCAGCCAATAGTTCTGTTTTTTGTTCTTTTTTTTAAAAATTCCTGTTTTCTTGTCAGACCAAAAGAAAGGACCGTTTCCAGGAAGACGAGTTGGTCTAATAAAAGGTGCTGGTCTTTCTCCATCCAAATCCTGTCTCTGTGCATCTCCCAAGCTTTCTTAAATATTACATGCACATTTAGCTCCCTGTAGTATTCAACACTAAATCTTAGGTGCAATGCTATCAGTGTTGGCATATGTGAAGTTATTATTGTAAGTGAACTAGTGGCAGTGTGCCTTACAAACAAGCACGTTATGGCAGCTTAACTTCATGTTATGTCAGACACAGCAATGGCATTCCGTATTATCCAAGCATTCTTTAAATGGTTACTTTTAACTTCTTGTTCTAAAGGGTAAGGAATCTATGGACAGTTTCATATACAATATGCTGCAATCACCCCATGTGCATTTATAAATGCAAATGCACCCTTAAAGTTCAAAGCCACTCTATTTCAGTCAGGATTCAGCCTTCTGGCAGCTTTGTGGGTGGATCCTTAACCATATGTGGTTTGCAGAAATATACATTTCTTGTTTACACAAAGTAAACTTCCTAGAGGACGAGCACTGTGTTTGACTTCCCAGTGGTCTGTGCTCCAAATGAAAACTATACATCAGTATTCCAATGTATTCATTTCATTCTTGTTTATTCTACCAAAAAATCAGTGAAGGTGCAAGCCATATACATTTCACCATATGGAAATATATAAAATTCTATTTATTAGTCTCGTTATCGATTTGTGAATTAAAAATAAACCTTATTTAACATTGTTCTGAAATCTTCCATGTAACACTAGTAGCAGCAAATGCCACAATGGTAAAGATATATCTTTAGTTTATGGTAAGGGTGTTACTACAGCAGTAAGATGATGCGTGTGCAAGAATGATGCAAGAACAAAAGTTCAATCCACAATTGAAAAACCCTGCTTTTTTAACTTCTGAAAAAATATACAGTAAACATTTCCCCATTTCAACCTGCCCTCACAAATCGCATGTAAAAAAAAAAACAAACATAGTAAAACGTTCAGTGAGTTCTGGATTAATTGGGGCATGTGAGTGTGCAGGTGTGCATGGTTGTGCAATAAACAAGATTATAGCTTTATCTACAAAACAGTATCATTCCTGAAATTGAATTAAATCCGTTCAATACGTATCTTTCAAAAAGCATTTTGTATACACATAGAGGGATTGACACATTCAGAAACACAGGCTTTGAAATGACAAACTCTCATAAGCATTAGTAAGACTGTACCAAAATCCCTGTTAATTCCATGAAAATACACAGTCCAGGAAGAGTATACAGAACACATTTCATGATTGCTGGAAGTTCCTGGATTTATCCCATTCTCCTCATCTGGGATCAAAACATTCCTTTAGAGAGTGTACCAAAGAATATTATAAAGAAAGAAGGAAATGAACTTATGCAAAACCAAACAAAGAAACAAACAAAAAAGTGAGGGAACGCAGCAGCAGTAGCAGCAGCAGCACACTTCAGCAAAAGTACTCACGCAGAATCTACTGGCCAGAAGTTGATCAGAGTAACAGGACTGCAAGACAAAAAATGAGGAGGTGAAGAGAGAGGCAGAAGAAACTCAGCAGCAAAATAATTACAGAAAGATTAAAAAAAAATAAAAAATCACAACAACTAAAAAACAGAAATCCAATAGACCAACATGAATGATCATGGAGAGCAAAGAACCAAAAAGAGAGAAAAAAAAAATAAAATCTAAAATTAAAAAAGAGAGAGCGAGGACAAGCTGTGCGCAATTGCCATTAAATTTAAGTGATTAAACTTATAATTAAACTTACAATAAAACCCACCAAAATAACAACAAAAAACCAAACCAAGGGGAATGGTTTACTCATCAGTTTCTGCATGTGTATTATCGCTTTTTTTTCCCCCTCCAACTTACTTCGAAGTCATTTAATAAGACTAAGTTTATAGGGTGAGAAAAGAAGAGACCAGTTGAAAAGCTTGCGAACATAGAAAACTAATTAAAAAATACCTATTTGGAAGGAAATAAAAATTCAATGAAGAGATCATCAGTTTCCAAAGAGCCGTGTCAAAACTAAACATTTATAAGGCTGTCAGAAAGCATTTTTTTTTTACTGACTGAAGTGGAAGTGCCTGTAAGGATGCGTATGTAAACATTTAATAGGAATGGCAATTGGAACTCCAGCTTGTGTTTTCCTGCCAGCCGTGGTTAACAAAAAATGAAAGAAAGAATGAGGCTTTATGCGTGTAGGAAGTGAAGGGAGTTGGCACCAGCTGGGAAGTTCAAAGAGCATACCAAATACATTGCTACTAAAAAACTTTAGAGCTACTCACGTTTCCATGTTGTCTCCCTCCAAGACAGTCTGCACAGGCAGGTAGCCCATTCGCGGGTGTTTTGCAAAATATCTTTTTGTTCGAAATTTGTTTTTTAGTACCTTGGCAAAGTCACGGACATCTTCTCCAGAAGTTGTCTGAAAGCCACAAATCACAGTGAAATCATTTTTCACGAGACGTTATTGCTTTTGGTTGTCCCTTCCTTTGCTGGGCCATATGAAGGAGCCACACCAAGTAGGGTTGTTAAAGACTTGGCCTCCAGAACTATACATTTTATTTATCAGTCACATCAAAATGTACTACAAAACAGCACAGCTAGAGGGGAGGAAGAAGGAAAGGGGAAGCTCCATAACCCATGACAGACTCATGCCTCTTCTCAATGAGTTAGAGAGGACAAAAAATAATTAAATGAGAATTAGTCATTTTCTCATGCGACCTGGGACTTTCCACATACTTCTTGTGCAGCACTACAATGGGTGCAACAGCAGGTACATGGCTGCTTAGTGGGACCTGCCACCTGCCTGACTGGCTGAATCCTGACTCTTGCTGTATGCTCACTGCTTCCATCTCCTGGATCTGTCAGTCCATGCAAGCCAGGGCAATACGCCTGGTACCTTTTTCTTTGCAGTTTTCCTTCTCACTCTTTTCTGCCATTAATATTTTGATCAAAGAAAAACAAGAAGCAGGTAAGAGCTGCTGAAAGCTCTTACATCAGTTAATACTTCTTGCATCTGCTTAATCTGAAGCTAAGAGGCATTTAAGATCGATAACCTGAGGAGAGTACAATTTACAGAAAGTCTTCTATTCCATTGCCTGCACTCAGCCTCCTTTCTCTTATAGACACCAACAGAGGAGCACAAAGTGCAATTAGTTTCCTGAAGACCAGAATGAGTCATAAGGAGTTCAAAGCATGTCTGCTGTGAAGATGTAACACTTCTTGCAAGCCTGATTAAGAGTCAGACAATTTTCTGAAGAATTTTAATGGAAGACTTCAGTTACATTAGTCAGGCAGCACTCCACTTTTTACACCTCACAGAGAAGCTTGACCCTGAAATACTGCTTTTCTACAGTAAATTAAGTTCATCCTGACCCACATAACGATATCACTTATTCAGTGTATCTAATTTGAAGGAAAGAAATGAGGGAAAGTTAATCTTTCTGACATTTTATAATGAGCTCTATGCCTTCTATTTCAGAAAGGAAGGAGGTGCTGGGATCCATCAGTCAAGCCCACTTTTGTGGAGCTGCTGATACACAGATGTATCTATTTTTAATGATTGCTCAGGTAGAAAAATTAAGCATGCTCTAAAAAATAATTTGCAGAAAGACTGAGATGCATTAACAGAAAGGACAAATGTTCTTCCCATACTGAAGATACCTATAAGCTTTATGTAAAGCAGGAAAGAATTTGACTCTCTTTCCAGACATTTTTGTATGAAAATTCAGAGTGATCAATGACTGGTAGAGAAATAATACATCAGAACCGACAAGCCAGTACAGCGGCATTCATATTTCCAAGAAACTATGATAACACTTAGCAATATTTCAATAAACCTGAATTAAAGAAAGGGAGAGATTAAGTATATTTGAACCAGCCAGAGGACTCTGGAAAGGGCATTTACTGATGTGGTCTGCAGTAAGAGTAGGAATTCCCTCCCCTGAACACTAGTTGCAATCCTACAGTGAGAATCCTTAACAAGGTCAGCATCATGAGACCAGTTAGAGTAATTCAGCTGGGAAATCTTTTGATATCTAGTCTTGGTACAAACAGATTAAGCACAGCTTCCTGTTCATTTTGTTGACTTGTGTCATTTATAAACATTTATTCCTGCTTTGCCCACTTTTAGTGTGTATTTTCAGTGTGAACACTTTTAACTGCATTTGATTGTAATTTGATTGAAAGTGTTTTTAGGCCCAATGAGTAATAAAACATTCCTTGATTTGACCTTCTTGGGACACATGATCTCTCCTGAACTTTCCAAGACAGCCACGCAGCAAAACAATGTGCTTGCATGGAAATATCCTGATCTAGTCTGAAAGCTGGTATTACAAGCATCCCAAGAAGTATGTCTTCCAGTGACAACTTGAAACACCAAGAACCTCTCCTGTGATCCAGTTTCAATGTCAAGGAGCACAGGAATGGCAAAATAAAATAAGTAAATAAATAAATAAAGATTACTACTTGAACAAGCTGATAGACTGAACCTATTTTCATCCACACTTCCTGATTTATTCCACAGAAGTTTTATGCTACACAATTTTCAGAATACATAACAAAATTCACAGCAGAATTGGTTTGAAAGGAAGAAACAGTGGAATTTTCAATCTCTAACTTTCAGCAACCTATTTCTCTTAAATCAAAGCAATATGTAGGCAGTTGGGTCTAGCATATTCCAAAACAAAAGCTATCTCCTGTCAAAAGAAGAACTCACAACCACCTGACATTTTGCAGTTTGGCTTAATGAAGTCTCTTCCCAATTCCTCATTCCAGACCTCAGCCCCAATTTTAAACACTAGCTATAGAAAATTATCTCAATTGGATATGCTCAGTTCTATCAAGGTAACTTTTTTCTGTGTGCTGGTGTTAAACTCAAACAGAAATATGACCCTACATTTAAATCTCAGTCTTGAAGAGTGCTTCTGCTTGTTATTTATTTGAAACCTTTTTAAAAGTCACTTCTCTTTGAATAAGACATCCAGCTGTGTTGCTTGCAGGAATAATTATTGAAGTTTTTCTGTCTAAATGAAAACTAAGGAACTACCGTGGCCTCAATCTGCCTCCACCTTTTGCAGTAAGGGAGAAGCTATCATGCCCCTTGGACATTCTGCATGAGTTCTCAAATTCCCCATCAGGAGAATTGAGGGCTGCAGTGCTCCAAAACTTCCTGGAAGTTCTCTGCCAAAGTGCAATCTAAGGTGAGAGATCTGTCCGGAGGAAGAAGAAAAAGTGCTTTGTCATCTGCAAGACTCTTCATTCATTTTGAAAACAATTACTTACTATACATGATAGCTTCAGTAGATCTCTTCTTCAGTCACGCAGTACTTAGGTTTACTTTTAACGCAGCACAAAAAAGATCAGCACTCGCTGTGTGTCGCATTCACTTTTTTTCCCCTAGGTAATCCTACTCTAATTCAGCTCACTGCTGGTACAGGCAGGCACGGCACATTAGCACTGGCTGCCAGAGTACAGAATTCACCAAAAAATTTACAGTATTTAAATGCTGCTTTATTCTGATTCAGCAATCTGGATGCTGTTACAAGTTCTCCTTAAACCTGTCAGTATCCTCCACTGTCAGGGAGAACAGGAACCCGTAGGACCCTGCCTGTGTTGCACTGAATTGCTTCAGGCTGTGGGAGCATCTCACCACACAATTTCATTTCTCCCTACTCACACCTTCCTCTAAACACATCTCATGAACCAGGTAAGAAAATAGCAGCTAGATGTTGTTTTGTGCCTTCCCTGCACTACTCACAATCTTCCACAATGCTTTTTAACAAGAATAAGAGTGGCAAACTGCAGAACAAACCAGCAGCTGACTCAGCAAGAATGCACTCAGTTCAACTGGAAGGAGTACTGTGGGCAGCTACTGGGCTGGGGCTGAGGCAGGGATCAAGGGAGTTTACTGCAGGAATGCTTGCAGTGGAGAGGTCTGTTCAGACTCGTCTCAGAATTGCTAAGGTTTCCATCTGACCTGTGTAACAGCTCAGGTAAATCACCCCTCCCAGTAACTTCAACCCATGGGAAGTGATGTTGAAAAGCACCAGCCAGTGAATGCTGATGAATAGTAAACAAAAACACGCTGGCTTCCCCTTGCAGAGATTTGGATTAAATGGTACGATTTGAATGCTACAGTAAAAGTTGATAATCTAAAACATACACAAATTCAAACTAAATTAAAGCACTGTATTTGCTCTCATTTTAGGTATTTGTTCTCTGTCTTTCCTAACTTTCTAAGAAAAGCTAGAAGTCTTTGCTTCATTTTACCAAAGCCTTTTTGTTTGGATTAAGATGTAAAGATTGCTCACATAGCTGGCCTGTACTTCATTTTAATGCTTTATTTTCACCACTTACATTTGACAAAGGTACAAGACTAATGACTATTCTATAACATTAGGAAAATAATCCAGAATGTGGAATGCTTCAGGATCACCACACACAATAGCAAAGACAGCTGACAGTTCAGGTATGCTGTTCTGTGAAAGGACAGCTTGAGAGCTTCTCTAATTTATGGCCATCTGCCATGGTCATGAGAGGCCAGAAAGAAAGGGATACACTAAGAGCTAGTATGGAGTTTTCTTTGCCTGCTGCTTTGAACAAAAGAAACATTTATGAAAAAGTGATGCTTTTGTGTAAGGCAGGGCAGAAAAACTCCTTTGCAGAAAGGGTTGTTAAGCACTGGAATAGGCTCCCCAGGAAGGTGGTTGAGTCACCATCACTGGATGTGTTTAAAAACTCTTTGGATGTGGTGCTCAGGGATATGATTTAGCAGAGGGCTGTTAGGGTAGTATGGTTAGGTTGTTGTTGGACACAATGATCTTTGAGGTCTTTTCCAACCTAGCTATTCTGTGATCCTATGATTCTATGTTCTGCACTGAACAGACCCTCCAGTCTTGAGAAATGAAACCTAATTTGCTACTCTAAAGAGCTTCCCCAATATGTTTTATTCTCTAGTCAACATAAAATAAAAAAGTACTACTAAATAGTGAAGAATTTAAAGATGCAATTGTAGTGTTGCTGGGAAAACAAGTACAAACTTCCTGGGGAAAGGAAAAAAAGTCTCACAGGGATAGGGAGAAAATATTATGACTAAGACAGAAGTATGTTTGTGCAAACCACAACCTTCTTGAGGGATACATGGATGGCACTGAACATGAAGCAGATCATTAGCATGCAGTAACACATTACGATAGAGCACTGTACAAATGATGATACTTCAATTTACTTCCAACTATTTTACTAAGCATTATAAAGCAGTATACAGACTATAGAAGGTGATTTCATTACAGGGGGAAAACACCACCCAAATGCTTTATTACCCTGCACACTGCAAACAAAGCTTTTCCTTTCTACTTAACCATGAGCAGTAAGGGTCAGTAAAACAGCTACTTACTGGTGTGCAGTATTCCACCATGGGATAGTGCATTTTGTGACCTTTTGCAACACGGCCAGAGAAGAAGCAACTTTGGCAGATGTCATAGTTAAAGTGCTTTAAGCTTCTGTACCTAGAAGAGGGGGAAAAAAACACAGCTTCAGTGCTTAGTATATGAATACTTCATGTGAGCCTTTGGAGCATTCTGAGTTATTAAGTGCTCTTCCCTGAGATGTCCCACAGCACACAATACAGGACAGGGCCTGTCTGAGGGACGGGATTGCTGCCTCAAAGCAACAAAGCAGAGATGCTTAGCAAATCACTTTCTAAAAGAATCCCTCTGTGTCACAAAACTGCTAACAGTGGGCAATGCTGCAGAGCTCTAACTACAAATGACTCTCTCTCATAACACACAAAACACAGCACCAAGATTTTTTTTTTCTTTAATGCTAATTTCAGTCCTTTTGGTCTGTGACATGATGCCAAACACAGAATTTCTTAAACAAACAGAGTTCAGGTAAGTAATGCCTTCCTCAACATGTGCCACCATCAGCAAGCCCAAATGCTGACTGAAGGCAGAGATTTGCTCATGCTCCAGCATCTTTGTCAAAATACAATTTTTATGTATAGAATGCCATCCATGCAAAAACTGAATGCACTTTAAGGCCATTATTTAATCTCATCAGCTTTATGAGACAGCTAACTTGTATCCACTGCACTGAAGTGCTTGAAAGAGCTGGAGGCATAAGGGTTTTCTTGTTCCAAATACGCTAAGCAGTTCTGTCACAATAACCTCAAAAGAACATTGTTTTACGTGTACTGAGGCTCACAGTATTAACTTTCTAAAAGCCGTCCAACACAGTATCTTTTTGTTGAATGTGTAAACAGGGTCTCAATGACTTGCAAAGGCAGAGACAAAAATCTCCAATAGACAGACTATCAGAATAGAATTGTTATATAAATTTAAGGGGCAGATGAGATCAGACAAAACTGGAAACACAGAGCTCCAGTGTCCACCCTCCACTTTTCTGATTCTAACTACACACTATTCATACAATTGGTATCCTTTGATTTTCCAAGTGCTGCGTTTTTCCAATTCCATCCACTTGTCTCCAGCTGTTTATATAGATTGTGAGAGTAATTCAGTAGTTTCATGAACTGTCACTGGAACAGGAAGCTTTTTCTTTGTGACTGTGTTGAACTCATCACATCCCATCCCTTGCTCTTCTTCAATAATACTTATCATTCTCCAGTTTCAATAGCCAAGAAGAATAAAAGCAGGGGATGAGTTTACAAGATGTGATGAATAGCTTAACTGAAGAAAAACCTGGACTCAAAACAAAGCAGAACTTCAACTATTTATCTCCCTTGTTTCTCACTGCCTGTAAAATGTATAGGAGAAAGGGCTACCCCATTACAGGTGTAAAAAATCCCACTCATATTCTCACATGCTAGAGCGAAATGATGGCTTTTCTATGTGGTATTGTTTGTTGCTATTCAATATCTTGGTTTTAGAACTAAAATTTCAAAAAGGTCTTTGTAAACATCATGATATGATGGAAAGAAAAACACCAGAAGTAGAAGAAGATCAGGAACAAGGACAGAAACCATGCAAAGCAGCTATTAGGAAAAGAAGTGATAAAACAAGTCTAGGCATAATTGAAAGTGAGTATTTACTTAGCTGTTAAGTGGATTCTCAACAGGCATACCAGCACACGGCCATTTTACAACACATCGCCTTATTCATTGCTATAGTAACCACAATGTTGATCCAGATGGTTAAATAGATTAGCAACATGTCCAGCATACTTGTTAATATCCCACCAACCACATTCCTTCTCTGAAAAATGCACAGCATCTTTACGTTTGGAAAATTTCAAGCCACTCCTTGCTTTATGCCACAATAGAAACCAGTTCACCGAGACCCAATTCAGAAAATAAAGCTGCATATGTAAGAGACTGAATCTAAAGCAAATCATGTTAGTTGTGCAATCTGCCAATAAACTGGCTGGAGCACAGAAAGACTGGAAGGGCAGAATACGGAGGAAGGGTGGAATCTTAACAGGTAAGTGATTTTTGCTTTTCAGCTTTTGCATCATTTTACCCAGTCTAAGCATCACTCTCCCTCATGACCCATCAAAACTCTTTTTAACTTCAACAACACACAGAGAATGACTTGCCTGGGATCAAGCAGAGCTACCTGTCCACCAAGCAGTGGTACACAAGGTAGAAAGGGAGTTAGTTTGTACCTGAATCCAATAATGGGGCATTCCTTGCAGATGTTACACTTCGCTTGGTGTTTGGCAGTTTCGGCAGCAGCCACCCTGTGAAGCACTGGCAGCCACACCATGGATTGTGGTTCCAGCCTCATCCAGTCCAGGAACAAGGCTGCTTCGATCTCGGGCTTGTTATTGGCCTGCAGCAAAGGGGAAAGAAGACAAGGGTTCAGCAGAAGTGATTAGTGTATCATCAGCTAATTAACAGTTCAAGTTACTGTTCTACAAGCTCCGTGATCTTTCCCCAAGTATCATTCAGCTTTTCCCTCAGTTCACCCATCCCCCAGGAAACCAAGCAACCTTCGGAATACTGCCCTGGAAACAGGAACCAAACAATGTTAATGTTTCCAATCTCGCTTTCTCTTGTTCTCTCTTACAATAGACAGCACTACTATGTACTCTGTCATAACAAAAATCATCCACTTACAACACCTGGCATTAAATATAATCTTGTGCCTCCTGTATCTCTTATCTGTACTTGCATAGCACTCCTTATATTAACAAACACTGTGTTACCCAAACCCTAAAAATTGCACGTCTTTCTATCAAAATTGCTTTAACATTCTTCACTGTCACATTGATTCTTCTTCAAAATGCATATATAAGGAAATCATTTAAAGTTCTTCTCAAGCCTGCTGTTGAACATACGAACTCTGCCTCCTTAAAGATCTCACATTCCCTCTTCCCAGCAAATCGACATTAAGTTCCTTGCCACTGCCTGAAAACACAATGGAGCTTTGTCCTACAGAACATGATGCTTTCAGACTTGTATTCCAATACCTCCTGTTTTTGTCTCTTCGCCAAGAGAAAAACAATGCATTCAAACCTTGTGGCAGTCCTATTTCTCTGTTTTCTTCCCATCATATCCTAAGTAGGGCAATTACTTTATGTATCTGTTGAACAGTAACTCCGATGAGCAAACCAGATTTCCAGCACACCTGGCACTATGTAAACACCAAAACCACACACAGTCCCTGCTTCTCGGCATGCAGAGCATGGAACAAGGAATAGTAAACAGACAAGAAACACAAAGCAATGGGACAACAGAGATCAGCACAGGCAGAGGTCACACCTCTGCAGATAGTGCTGAGGAACAAAGACAAACTGCTTCAGAAGGGATTTAAAAGAAAACAGTGAAATAAGTGTGAATTTCTGTGGTAAAATTCACACCACTGTGTAGGACTGAACAGAACAAATACAGAGCTTGTTATCTGAGAACCCGAAGCCTGGTTTCAGCCCTGAAAGAGATGATGGATGAGGTGGACACAGCAAAAGGCTCCCTCTGAAAGGAAGACACGAGGGAGGACGAGGAGCCTACACAGAGAACAGCAACCGTGATGAAGTAGGACACCATCCTGCACTTCTGCAAACCACTTTAATGTGTTATCTCAAATTCCCCAACACATGTCCTTCTATCCTTCTGTGTATTTATAAACTACATATGTTTTAATCCTCTGGTTTCCTTTTCTTTTTTTATTTTTTTTTTTACCTCTGGGCATTTCAACACAGTCCTCTGTGACCCAGTCCTTTAGATTTTAAGTTTTACAAAGCAAAGACTTAATTTGTGGTTTCAGATCTATTTGAAGCACTTTAACAAACAGTAAGCATTCATGTATCATGTACATGGACCACAATGAATAGGGGACTGAGTGCTGCATTCTTCTTCATGCTTGCTCTGTTACTTTTACAATTTCTCATGAAATATGAGCTTAGTACGACGTAGCTGAAACCTTCAGGTTTTATTCAAATGAAAACCAATGCTAACAACAAAGTTTGGGAAAATTTTACACTGCAGACCTGAACAGAATAGAGCTATGAGGACAATCAAATAAGGTTTTTTGTTTGCTTGTTTTATTATTATTATTTAATACTGTTTATAATCTTTACAAATAAATTAACTGATCAGTACTTCCATCATGCGAAAAATGCAAAGTCACCAGGACTAAACTCCCAACCAGAAGACAGAAATGAAGAAACCATAAAATGTCTCCTGAATAACGAACTGCACTAATATTGACTTAAGATGATGCTGCAGTATTTTCATTAGAAATATATACATATATATTGTCAGGGTTTTCTTACTGGCGTGCCAATGTATCTACACTTATTCAGATGAAGTCTCTCAATGTTTTCCCCTCAAAAACCCCAGCTTCAAAAACAGAGAGAAAAGCAAAACAGTACAGTGAAATCCAGGTAATGCTGGCCACAGGATCTGTTCAGAGGACTGAATACCACCTTCCACTGAAGGACATCAATGAATTCAAGAAAATAAAATTAGTTCTAGATGTCTCTTAAGAGTAAGGGGTATTTATGAAACATAATAATATATATACCTATTTCCAGTCGGCAGCTATGGAAACAAAGGGGCTGGGGATTGATTTTCTGCAGTTCATTTAGCAAGCCAGCATCCACCAGAACTACACCGGCAAACCTTTCCTCTGCCTGGTAAGCTACACTTAAAATGCAAAGGTCCCCTAGATCTCTAATATTTTACGAGTATCTCTTTAATATTCCATTTCTAATAGGAAAACGTGAAGTGTATTGAAATGCTGCAGTGCAAGCTGCAGACAGAATAAAAATGAGCAGCTCAGTGCACTACTTTACAGTTGTAGTTGCCTCAGATTTGCAGGAAAAATGCTGCAGTGATGACAAACTTCCTGTAACTTTCAAAGATCTCTTTTAATTTTGCAGTCACTGTCGAATGCCAGCAGTCCCTATGGTTGCCTACCCAGGGCTCCGCACCCCGGCTGTACAAAACTTGTGCTCAGAGAGATTAGAAGCATTAAAATGTATCAGAACTGGTTCCGAATTATACTACATGAAGATTTAAAGACACGTGGAGAAAAGCTGGTCAGGGTCAGATGGTAGAGGACAGGCAGTTCCCAACTGTTCCCTGAGCTGCTATTACAATTTTTTAATAATCTCTAAATCCAGTAAAGGCGGCAGCTGACGATTTTACATAAGGGAAAGTCTGAATTCATGCAGTACTGCATCTGAACCAACAAGAGTGAGCTGTAAAGAATATTAATGGTTCTTCTCTCGAACACATTTCTGTGGAATTCCCAATTTTTATGGTAATAACAGAGTGAATCATAAAGTAAAATTAATAAAGCCCTTTCCAGCTTACAAGTAAAAATTTGTTACAGGGTACGTTCAAATTCATCATATTCTACACATCTGTTTTTCAGTATTCATTCTGCAGAAACAAAGGGGAATGGGAGGTTGCATGGTGTTGGCATCTTTATGTAATGCTCAGGAGTCATATGCTTCTAGGTTTTTTTTATTTCCTTCTCATATTCCAACTAGTACTTTTAAAATTACTCCACAATGTATGAACTTCATCTACTCACAATGTGAAATATGCTCCATAATACAGTCATGATGTTACATGAAAAATGCAGTATGTTTTCAGACAGTCACACAACATAACATCAATTTCTGGTCACATTTCTGAGGAATTATCTTCTGCATAGCTGCAGGGCAAGGAATTAACTGGAAATAATGTAATGTTATTAATTTAATAGTGTTTTCCATATAGGATGGAAAGCTTTACATTAATGTGAGTACTACTTTGGACAAACTCAAACTGAGGAATGGGATTCCTGTGACTTGTTAAAGCTAAAAAATGCAGAGCAAGCCATGAATAGAAGCTATGTCCCAGGATTCAGAGTTAGATCAAACCCTGTTGAACCTCATCTTCCACTCTTGAACAGCTTCACCAAAATGTCTGTGTTTTCTCCACTGCCTGCTGGCAAGAAAACACAAGTCAAGAGCTCGTAGTTTCTGAGACTAGCGCTGGTTCATAGGCAACAAAGGGAAGATTATTACAAAGGTAACATGGAGTGATGCAAAATGCTTATATCTGCGCAACTCTTGGAGCAAATGCTTAAGATCACTTATTTCATCCCTTACATTACACTTACTCTACTCAGTGTTTTTAGTGTTGTGGTTAAGACTAATAAAAAAAAACAACAACCAACAAAAAAAAGCAAAAAAACCCCAAGAATGCAGAAGTGCCCTAGTTTACAGCTTTGTATCACACACACCTAAAAACCATCATCTTCTTACTCCTAGGCTCTCAAACTAAATCTCTTTAAAATAGGTCTTTGAACCAGTTCTCTTATAGGACTCTTCAAGAGTGCCTCCCAAAGTCAAGCACAGTTTCATAAAATCCTACTGAAATAAAACCAGAACTGCTGTTCTCTGACACTTACAGTGTAGCAGCTTGAGGAAGGAGATTTGCTAGTTCCCTGTAGGCCAGTTCTGTGTCAGAGCCAAAAGCAGAAGAAAAATCCTAGAAATAGAAACTAGGGCTGTCTGAATCTCAAGAGATTCAGACTCTCAACAGCAACACTGTATCTGTCCATTATTTTCATACATATCTCCACACAACTACACGAAGTTGTTTGCACACATTACTGATATTTCCTAGATATTTTAAAAAATAAATAAATGAAAAGAAGAACAATTTAAAAAAAAACAGCCCTCATAAAAAAACTGTCCAACCAATTCAAATCAGTGCACATACTGCTAAACCCATTGGCAGTGTCCTGGTCAGGGTTTAGACTCCCCAAACTCCTTCTAAAAGAGGTAACAGGCCCCTACTATGACATTTATATGACTGAGTAAATACTATGCATTCAGATATCCAGTTAAGCAGTTGTAAAAGCCCTGCTGTCTACTGCTGATCATCACTGATTGAAAGCAAACCTAGAAATTAAGACCACACAACAGAGTATTAAAATACTTTAATATGTCAAAATGAAAAGAAACAAGGTCTGAAATACAGATATTAACTGTTCCTTAGCATCATCTCTACCAGTTTCTTATATAAAGCACTCCATATTGAGTACACCCTTGGAAAAAAATAAGAACCAAATAGCAAGCAAGAGACACTTTCATCGGCATCTGTTTCCATCTCACATTTCTTCTGTCTCCCAGTGTCTCAATAAAGCACACAAGGTGGTGATGTGAATACCTAGGTCCTCTCTCTGCTATACAAGAAATCATTTAATAGTTCTGCACTGTGATTAAAACACAATGCTTTTGTCCCTTAATCAATAAGAATTCACTATCCCACTTACTTAAAAAACATAGCCATCACTAATTTGGGAGTCAAGTGCTTTCACCCCAAGGTAATACTGCACTCCCTCAATTTCATCTTGGGTCTATGTCTTGCACATAGTTTGAGCCCAGGTAGAAGCACATACTCCTGAAATGGTTCATACACTAAACCCACACTCTCACCAAAAACACTTTCTTCAAAATCACGACATATGTTGCACCCCATCTCTGAAGCACGATAACTGCCCTGCCCTGCCCTCCCCAAGTGCTCCCAAGGACTCACACTTCTGATCCTGACCTAGGAAGATCTCCTCGGCTATAGCTGTAGAGAAAACATCCCCTTTTACTCTGACATGCCCTTCTCCTTTGCTGCTGTCTATGCCAGAAGAAGCTGTTGCCAGGGCACTCAACCCAACGGTCATGGCAGAGGGAATTCTGAAGTGCACTTCTGCCACAGACTCTGACGCGACTGTTATTTATTGCCAGCTTATCGACACCAGAACAACAAAATGAGAGCAAAAATCTAAGACACTCATCACTGTGGATGAGCAGAGGAAAATTTAAATGAGTTCAGATACAGTAATGTGAACCTATTTTTAAAACCTGAGTTATCTCACTCCAGTGAAGATGGAAAGGGGCGGAAGATAGCTGTGTGAGAAGGGCTATAAGGTCACACAAGAAGTGCCAAAAGCACCACAGGGAAGCACAGCTGAAACCAGCCCAGGATCAGGAAATCCAGAAGGAGAAAGCCCTGAAAAGCTACGCCTGCACCTTCCTTGTGTACATTTTCCCCTCCCAGCACAGGAAGCTGAGTGTGTATCAGAAGACAAAAAGAGGGAGCAGTCAGGAGAGGTGGCAGGCCATGTCCTTGTGGGCTGAGATGGCCGTCCCACAGGCAGCCCTGTACAGCTCTTCTCAGCCACTCAACCCTCGCACTGTTTTCTATCAGGAGCTCCATACCCATGGCACAAATGCCTCACAGCACCTCCTACACAGAAAGCATTTCTCTGCAGTTCTTTCCTCTACTCCTGGAAATGTCTTACCTCTCCCTATTTCTTCTCCTGGCTTTTTTCATTTTTTTCATGTCTCATCCTAACCTGCCTTTCAGTCTCCTTCATTACTATTATTCAGTGCTGTCATTCTTACTGTCACTTCCATCAGATGGCTCTTCAACTTGGCACTTACTTTTCCATTCTCTGGTTCCTTCTCCCTCCCTTTGCTCCTCTCCTTCAGATTCTACCTGTTCCCGTTTTCCCTCCTTTTCCCTCTCAAGCCTTCTTAGAAGACTGCCTCTGCTGCTGCAAACCAGGTCAGAAATCACCCTCCCAGTCTGCAAGTTAAAACCTGGGTTTCATCTGCAGGAGGAAGAGAGGATACAACTCCTTTTAATGCAGATAAAAAAAAAAACAACAAAAACACTTGTTTTTAGTGGAGGTAAGAGGAGAAAGTCTCAGGTTTTCCAGCATTCTGATTTATGACCATGTAGAAGTCCATCCGTACTTCTAAAAATGTTGGCAACCAGATGCCATGCTGCATTTATCCAGTTGGCTTTTCTTCAGTTGTTACAAGACAATTTTGCCATCCCATTTTATTCAAATAATCATTTAATCCAAGACTTCCTCCTGTTTTATAAATAATTGTTTATGTGTGTCTCACCAATATAAATTTTATTGTTTTCTTCCAAATATAAACACATGGATTGTCAACTCTTTTACAGAAAAACATTGGTTTTTTGGTTAGATTCCAAGGTCACATTCTTCATCAGTTTTTCAATGCCATTTCTTAAGTGTGGTTGCTATTCTCTTGGGAAAACAATAGGATGTGGCAATTCCTAATTTGCTAGGAAGGTCACTTGCTCAAAGCAGCTTTTTACATACAGACTCTCACTGTGAATTTGCTGCAGCACCATTCTACAATGGTCTCATCCAAAAGTCTCATGAAGAACTATTTTCAGAAGCCTTGAAAGCCATAATAGGGCTTACCCTACCTGTCAAAGTTACTATGTATAGTGTATCAGTTTGCGTTATTCACCTGGAATACAGCCCTAAAATATAATAATTTGGAAATTAAATCAGGTATGGACTAGTATAATTTAAGGTCAAGACATAAAGGATGGAAATGAAAAAAAATATGAATCCTAGAAAAGGAAGTTTGGAAAAAAAAAAAGTGAATATCCCATCACAACTTGAAATTCCTGTCCATTTTAGAATTAGATTGTATCTGTAGTCACTCTGTGTATGAAGATTACTATCAGCTATTAATATTCACTGAAAAAAGAAAGCTGATTGTTGTTTGTTAGACAGCAGAACTACTACCTAATGAAATTTGAGCATTAGGCAAAGCGACAAGCAAAAAATATCCCCTGCCCCATTCAACTGAAGAAAATCCCCAAGGGATGGTTACAGGATTGAACAAAGGCGTTTCCTCTACTGTGATGCAGAAGATGCACTTTGAGTTATCAAAGACCAAACACTACCTCTCATCTTCTACCTTTTCATTAAGTAGCTGTCTTACTTTTTTGCATTTTCCTGACAGTTAGCAAAAAGATGAATAATTCTCTTAACTCAGTCTCTCCTCAGATTAAATAATTTACAAGTGTGAAAAAGAGCCTGAAGTTGGCTATGTACTCCTCAATGGATAAGGCAGAAATTCTTTCAGAATTCTGTTAGTATGAAAAACTGCATTACCCATTCAAACAATGAAAAAAGCTCATCAAGCGCTCCTCAGCCCTAGAAAGCGCTTCAGTCAGTCATGTTCTCACATCCCTCTGCTGAGCACACAGCTGCCACTGGCATGCATATGCACAAAAATTAGTTTAACCAATGCTGTTCATCTATATGGTGAAATAAATGGTGATCTACTGCTGTCAGGAGAAAATTATAAAGGCAGGCACTGCCACAACAAAAATTTCCACTGCCTGCAGGATTCAGTTACGATACAGGCCCTGATGACAATTACTTGGTCTTCAGATGACAACATAAGCTTTAAGAACCAGACAAGATGGGGTTTTGAGCAACCTGCTCTAGTGGGAGGTGTCCCTGTCATCACATAGGGGATGGCAGTGGATGACTGTTAATGTCTGTTCCAACCCAAACTGATCTATGTTCCTGTGCTCAGTCTTCTTCCATCACCACCGCATTTCTAGTGAAGACAGTGCCTACAAAGAAGCAATGTAATTCATAGACAACTTGTCAAATAAATAAACCAGTGAATTCCATTAAGCAAATGCTCAGTATCAGTCCTCTTCAATATGGGAAAGCTAGCTGGAAATGAGACATCTGACAGAACATTAATGGAGATCAAAGATGAACTTACAAACTGGAAGCAGCTTCTGACACTTGGCTCGATGTTGCTGCCTCCAAATGAAGCGACCTCCCCCAGCTGCCGTGGGATCTGGATGGAGTCGTGCAGCAGCAGTCCCAGCCGGCGCTGATCACAGAAGCCAGTGGAGCTCGCCACCTGTTTGAACAGATCTGGAGAAACAGAGAGGACACCAAGGCTGAAACACCACAATGGGGACACATAAGATAGGGATGAAATGTTCAGCATTCAAAATGAATAAATGGCCTTGATAGACACAAACATGAATGTATCCATAGTTTGGCTACTTTGTTTTTCACAGATACCGTTTCTGTAAAATAAGTGTTGTTTTTTAGTAGCAATATTCGCTTGTACCAGTGAGAAAAGGCCATTCTATCTCAGTGCCTGTGTCATTAGTGGCAACAGCAGCTGTTATTCTATAATAGAATCAACTAAACATCAAAATCTTTGATTCAGAATAATATTAAAGTTATAGAAATAATCAGCTCTTAGTAATAAACATCCAACTCAGAATCCAATTATCTTTCAGATGAGTTGCTCTGAAATACAAGAACTCGTAACTTTAACATAATCTTTTAATGCAGGTATATTTCTAAAACGAAAGAAAAACATCACAGTATGACAGAACCTGGCATGCACTGGGAACATTAGTATCATATTGAGTTTTCATTTTTGAAGTGAAATGTCACTTCAAGTCATGTGCTATTACTGCATCATGCTAGAAAATGATCTTTACAGGACAGAATTATCCTTTCATAAGCCAAATTTAATTTAGTGGGAATTAGGTATACTATGTATATTATGAGGATGTTTTGGAGTTTGTAATAAGAAAAATCAGGTTAGCATTAGCTGAAATATTTATTTGGTCCTATCTCAGATGATAATACGTGACCTGAATAAGTTCTGCTTATTTTTCAAGGAAGAAAGAAGAGAAAGAATGAAAAGAAGGAAAGAGTGAGGAAGGAAGGAAGGAATCATTAGAAAAAAAGAAATCCTTTTTTTGTAACCTTAAAATATCACCTGACAGGAGCGACAGATACAATCACAAAGGTGATTCAGCACTGTTCAAGATAACTTTCCCAGAGTAGCAATGACAACCATTTTCTTCCAAAAGAATAAAGGAACGGATAGAGAAAGCATTACTTTTTAATTACACATTTCACTTTTGCCAAGACTAGTTCTATGACACATAATTTGGGGAAAAATTTTTCCTTATAACCTCTGCAAGTCTAAAGAATTCTCCTCTTTGAGAACCAACACTGCTCTGCTACACAAATGTTGGAATCATAGAACAGCAGAATGGCCTGGGTTGAAAAGGACCACAATGCTTATCTAGTTTCAACCCCCTGCTGTGTGCAGGGTCACCAACCACCAGACCAAGCTGCCCAGATCCACATCC
The DNA here is from genome assembly GCF_054131305.1 of Coturnix japonica. Classification (NCBI taxonomy): domain Eukaryota; kingdom Metazoa; phylum Chordata; class Aves; order Galliformes; family Phasianidae; genus Coturnix; species Coturnix japonica. The sequence goes on along the minus strand of NC_140663.1, from coordinate 105,637,563 downwards.
AGCCTGGCCTTGAATGCCTCCACAACCTCCTTGGCCAAATCTTTTAAAAAAATCTTTAAAAAATCTTTCCTGGAAGATCTGTAAGAGGTGCAACTCATCATGTAAATGCAGCAGTGCTAACAGCAACTAGGCTATGATTTCGGCATGGATGGCGAAGCCAGACCACAACCTGGCAGAGATGATTCCTTCCTCTCCTACAAACTATTCGGCTTTGAATTTCCCCCATCAATAAAGCACTGTGTTCTTCAACATCAAAAGGGGGTTATGCATTACCATGCCTACACACGACAGGAGACTATAATACATGAATAAAAGTTTTTCTTTATAACTGATAATTCTCAACGGAGCATCATTTTTAAAAATATCCGTCTTATTTTTCTTTAAAGATCCTCTGAACACTTCTGTTTTGAACACAAAACCTCCACAAAACATCTAAAGATCTAATCTGTGACAGTCATAGTGATTGCCCTATAATCCGATCTAATTACACATACACATATACAATTTCTACAACAGACTGTTTTAGTACTCTTTATTTGTACTTCATCTTTCTTCAGTCTTGATTAGTAGAATAATAAAATAATAACCAGAAGAACTGCTGTGGCACTGGAACAAAATCTGAAGGAGAAGGCTTTATCAAAGCTTGTATGAGTGTTATATAATTTAACCAGTAAGTAACTCTTGAGAAATACCCTTATCAGTAGATCTTTTCTGGATCCCTGCCTCACTAATAAACTGATTCATTAGTTGAACCTAAAACGTCACATGGAACTTTTTCAAGAATTATAAGATTTGACCCATTAAAATATGCAAAATTCCAGCATGCCTTTAATATTTATTTAAAAGTAACAACTATGTTTAAGTGTAAGATATGTAGTAAGACTCTGATTAGACTGTGGAAAATATTTTTAAAAGATAACATGTTTCAAAAGGCTGTAATGCAAATTGTCCTGTGGGTCAATACTGCTTTTCTACTGCCTTCTTCATCTCACTGTTTACACATTTTTTCTCTCTGCTGTGGTATGTCAAAAGCATTCTAGCACCCTTTTATGCAAAAGCATTAAATTTCAATGTTTGCACTTTTCCAACCAAGAGTGTGGATGTGCATTTCTGTGTCTGAAGGTGTACTAAACCAGTGGTCTCCAAAGGGAAATGTATGCACCTCAGTGGGTGTGCAAATCCTTTCAGGTACAGTGAGAAAAAAATCGGTGTACTGTTAATAAATTAAATAAAACCTGTAGTCATTTCATCGTTATCTTTTTTTTAATTTCTGTTTTTGTGCTTTGTAATGCACATAATATAGTAGTACACTTGTACATACGATTTATAAATGAATATGCTCAGTGCATGCTCAGAGATCAAGAAAGTTTGGAGATCACCGTGCTGAGCTACCTAAAACTACAGTGAACAATTAGGACAAATGAAAAAAAGAACATCAACTAAAAATATAAAGAATTATATTGACTTACATCTATACTTATCTTCCAGGTGTGCTTTACAAAGGGAAACAACACCAGTTTTGAAAGATAAGACACGAATCCTTCCTGTTCGACCCCTGAAAGAAAAGGAATATTGACTGATTACATAATCCGTTCATGTAACAACTTGTTGGCTATTACAAAGTTTAACAGAGCTCTGCAGTTTTATTAAGTAAAGTCACAAAAGTACCATTTTGCACAGCATACACTGGTCTGTTAGCACATACACTGGAAACTGAATGTAAAATACAGAGGTCCAGTTCCATGGGCAAAGCTAAACCAAATTGTGCACTTCTATCAGTTCAAGCATAAACAGTCTCATGCAGAAATAATGACAGATATTGACAGAGGCACTAAGTAAGACGTTCAGGTGGCTGGCAAAGCTTGCCTAAAAACAAGGAGAATGGAGGCAGGTTGTACACTTGAGTCAATAAAGTAATGGTGGTTTCTGAGGACTTTCTCCTGTCACCTAAACCTGAGCAGGCTGGAGGCCCTGTTCCACCACAGTTCTTGCAGTGTCTGGACTTGGCCTTCCCTCACAATCACCTTCACACCAGTTTGTGATGTGCCTGTGCTACTGCTTTTGATTTCTGATGGGAATGAGATAAGAACACCACCCTCTATGCTGCAAGCAACGCGACAAATCTTCAGCTGTTTTCTCAGAGATCCAATTCAGCTCAATTTACTTCCCACTGCTGACTTCACCTAAGACTTATCTCACCTAGCATTACAAATACGTAACGCCTATTGTGAAAGAGACATACACAACACAATAAGCTAACACCTAGACTTGACTTCTGGAAACACAGATTCATCAACAATTTTGAAGTGCTACCAATAAGAACACCACTAAAAACACATTAAGTCATGTACAGGTGTGCCATACCCATGCACTAGGCCGTACTACTTAGCCAGGATGCATGCCTTCTTTATAACTCTACTAATGAACTGCAATAGTCAACAGTGCTCATTTGCCTATGCTTGCTCCCTGCAACACCTATAAAAGGTTCAGTCAGAAAATGGTGAACAAAGCAGAATTCAGAATGTGCAAGAATGTGCAGCCTTTTTTTAAGTATCTTGTGCTTTTCACCATGAATAAGCATTTGCTGCTTACCTATGCTTTCCCCACTCTGCTCCTTTTACTCCCCTCCTTCAAAGCTTTTCCAAATTAATTATCGTCTGTGCCCTGAGAAATTCCCGCTGATGAACACCAGGCTCATGCAAATTATATAGGAGAAGAATGTAGAATGATTATTTCCCTGCAAGGCATATTAAATTGGAACCTGCACGAACCGTGAGTTGTTCAGTTCACTCTACTCCCCTCCCAAGTCAAACCAGTAATTTAGCATGCTACTGCAAATGAGCATGAGTGACTGATCAATTAAAACAAATCTGAATACGTGCTGGATTTGCAGAGCTGTGTCCATAATTAGATCAGTCATTGGCACTGAATTTGATTAGTATCTTTACAAATGACAGTTTTCAATTATAAGAAGAGTAAAAATTCAGTATATCGAATTAAATGTCTCCAGCGCTACTACGCACTTCAGTTGATCTCTTCCTATTAAGTTTACAATGAAAGCTAAACACAAGTAACCCCAAGGTCATCTCTCTACCAGCATAATTCAAACCTGAATTTCAGCAAAACAGCTAGGAGCTTTCCTCACGCATAAAACAACTGTGTTTCGTCGAGTCCTGCAGTATACAATGCCCTTGCATACCTAGGGAATTGCCTGGAGGCAGCCAATTATAATTTCTAATGCTGTACTTTCAACAGAGTGCTACACAACGAAAGCTAGACTGGACACAGCAAATCTAAACTGGATGGTCCAGCTTAGGAGCAGCCTGGGAAATGACTTTCATTTCACTCTCTGCCACCAGTGTGGCTGATCTGGATTAACATCCCTAGTGTGTCTTTTTTGTTTTTCACCAGTCGGATATCTTTATATGTAGGTGATTGCTGTGAGATGATAACTCAAAACTGAACTGGAGTTCAGTGAAACCCAAAGCAGATGAAAGAAATAAAGCTTAGCAGTTAAATGAGCATAGCCTCGCTCCCTACCACTGGTACACTGCACACAAATGCAATGTAATCTGCGTAATCCACAAGATTCTGCAGTTGCTGCAGATGATGATATAAGCAACTGCCTTATCAGAGAAGATTCTGAAGGAAGAGACTGTATACTTCTTTTGTGTGCAGGTGATTACTGGAGTTTCAGGGCTGTGATAAAGGATGGATGGAAGAATGATGTTATGGAACTTCACTACAGTTCAAAATGGCAATGGAATACAGCAATTGTTTCACATCCTTCCATTTCTACACATGAATTTTATTCTGCCATCGTAACGGGCAGGTCTGGCTGAAGGCAACTGAGAAGAACCTTTAAAAAACAAACACAAATAAAGACTTCCACTAACATCTTGTTTTGCTGAATTCACTAAGTATGAAAAGAATGGCTTATTCGAAAATTAGCCTGCAGAATGTGTGTTGGTATTTATCTGTGCATTCTGAACAACATCACTAGCCCACTGAATAGAACGTCTTTAATTTGATTAAGGTAAATTTACTGTGTTCTACTCTGTTTTAAAATTTACTCTGTTCTACTTACACTTAAAGGTACTTTTTAAAATTAAATTTTACATGAAGCATTTTTCATACCCCCTGTCTGCTAAGGGTTGCAAATGCATAACATTACAGATGAAGCTCTTCAAGCTTTGAACGAGGATTATGGATTGAAAGCTATAAAAAACTGACAGCTCTGAAAATGTTTAGCATCCAGAAGTACACACACATGCAAGAGTTGTTGTATGTTGTTCATATTGTTGCTTCTTGATATTCCTCTTGAATTACTTTAGATAAAGAAATTTTAAAAAGCCATGCAAAGCTATGATCAACAGGGGAGATACAGTCCTAGAATTGCTCTGAACATTGCAGTCTGTTCTGTTTTCCAGCTCTTATTGCTTAGATGAATAAATCTAGCATTGCAGGCCTAATCAAGGGCTGTATCGATTGAGTTAAATGCAACCATTAAGCGATCATGCTTCCTAAACTTTCACTTCAACTGCTATTTCTTTAGCTTCGAGCCATTCATATTTTATAATGTGGCAACCAGCTCACTGCCCTTTCCCCTTCCCCCTTTCCCCTTGTGGTGCTGTGAAAGCTTTTCAGAGTACTGTGTTTACAGCACCCATACATACGTGTCATAGACATTCAGCAGCCAGTTGAGGCACATGTCCACGCAGAGAGGAACATTGACCAGATTATTGTGCTCCTGTTCCAGTCGATCATAAATAGTGGTCAAGCAGTTAATGATCTGCAGAATATCCATCGGCTGGTCATTCTGCTTGAGGTTGTGCTGGTCCAAGGCATCGCACGCAGCAGACAGATTCAGGAGATCCACTGTTAAAATAAAGAAATACAATAAAGACTGCAAAGAGACAGTGCTTATACTACCAGTATCCAAAAGGTATAGGTATAGCAGTTTGCTTGGTTTACATGTCTGGTCAGAGGACATTTTATGCTCTGTAGAAGCCAGGTGCAAGACTGGTTCCAAGACTCTTACAGGAGCACTGTTTATTCAGCTGTGGTCTTAGACAGCAGTGTTTATAAAATGTTTGTTTTCTTTTCAGCCATAAAGTACTCACACTATTAGATTGCATGGAAATGTTACAAAAACTACTGTGTAAGTAAAAATTCCATGTTTCATGCTTTATATTCCTACAGATAGGGTACTATTTGACAACTATGTCCACTGGATGTGCTCTATACACAGTATTCCTCCACATCTTTCATGAGATATACCACGGAAGTCAAGAAAACTTCAAAGAACCAAATTCCACCAGGAACTTGCACATAAATCACAAAGGGGTCAACTTCTGTGCTGCTTTTTCTCTGGCAAGAACATGGGAAAAAAGATTCCACACCTGTTCCAAAATTTATTAATAGAATTTATAAATCTTTAATCCTGATGAGTGTTCAAATTTGTAAATACCTTTGTGACATAATGGAGTAAGTCAAATTTAATACCTATCAGTCAATGCAAAGCAGTTTTTCTGGTACTGATGTTTAAAATCTTGACTTCCATTCCAATTTAAGTCAACTGTATATTGAAATTTGGATGTCCACAGCAAAATTGAACATGAGCTCTTAAAAATACTCTTCATTTCTGAATAATAGCATCAACAACAATTTGATGCTTTGGAGGATACCAAATCTGAGTGTTATGAGATACTGAAAACAAAAGTAATCAGAAAAATAAGATCATCTGGGGCAGTAGCTCTTCCTGATGCAATACAAAAACCCTCTGTAAATCCCTGCATAGAACTTCTAGAGGCTGAGCAAAGAGATGAAAGCCCAGATGCTGTTAGCCCTACCCATACTACGAGCAGTCACAAAGTGCAACACAATTCAGTGCGCCTCAGGAAAAGCATCCCGAAAATTTGTTACAGAACTGGAAAATAAACTGACCCAACTGCAAGACCCGTTTTTCTCTCACTGCAATAAAACGGTGTTTTATTGAATCCGGGTAGGCAAAGAGCAGAACCTCATACAGGACTTCTTTTTTAGAACGTCACGCAGCTTAAGGGCACACGCACCAAATTCACACTTGAGAATACTAGAACAATATCAAAGATTAAACTGCCCCCTTGAAAAATACCTCAGCTGCATGCAGGGATGCTTGGTAATGCTGCATTGATAGTATGCTGTGATTCTGGAACTGATGAAAGAATTCTGGGAGCAGAAATTTCAGTGCAAATCAATAGGAACATCTACTGCTAAATCCTACAAGCACTTCAGAAAATTTCATCCTGGAGCCTGAGATACTCAGTGCTAGAGTGAATATGGAAAGCCTATAGTGCTACCCCTAGGACTATGCCAAGAGATTTAACTGAGAATATGTTGATTTACATGGGTATTATTACATTTTTTGGTTTTCATATTAGCATATGGATAATTACTAAAAAAAATATATTTGGAATATTATGTTTAACCTACTAGCATATAAAATATAGCTATTCTAAGGTCAGTGTTATACCCTGCAAAAGCATATTTATCAGATCCATTGTAAAGAGTCATAGCAAGACACCCTTCCTCTAGCAATTTATTAGCTAAACTGAAAACATAGCAATGCTTTCACAATACCTATAATGCAGAGCTTTAGGCTGAACTCTCAGATCCTTTGAGACTGTGAATCAATGGTAATTAAATGAACCCCTCGGGCATCTGGATGGCAGCTTAATTATACATCAGCTACTGCTAAACATGGGTCATTCCATTTCGCGAAAGCTTTTCCCGCTAATAAGCAGAAACTTCTGAAAAGCCCTTTGCCCTGCCTCTTCCTCAGCCGCCTATCCTATCATGAATTTAATAATGCATGTCCATCTTAACATAAGCAAGAAATGTTTGCTACCAAGCTTTGATTTTGGGGACTTCTTTTTCGAGGGAGAGTGGTTCTGGCCTTCACCAAGATAAATTCCTCCTGTCTCTTTCTCACCACGTTTAAAGGAACGTGTTGGAGGCCCCTGCAGAATCAGTAATTGGTGTATTTCTTTCCTGGGAGCAAGCACCAAATAAACACTGTGAACGGGGGCTAGTCCGAACACATCCTGACAGTTGCATATTCATGGACAGCCACTGATTTACAGATCTTTAATTATAATAAACCACATCGCTTCATGTTTTGTAAATTTAATGGGTTGTCACTCTTCTATTTAAAATTCTGAATCTGACTCCAAAATTTGAATGAACTGTACCTTCAAGCTTATTTTGAATTCCAAGTAATGTATATAAATATTTCTTTGGCCTTAAAGGCAAGAGTAAGAATGTCTACAGCTAGGCCAGCTTGTGGCTAGAATACAGAAAAAGGATGAAATATGACCTCAAATGACCAAACAGCTGAAGGCCAGAAGAGACAATTTAACAGGCAGGACAAGGTGTGCTATGGAGACCACATACTGAACTTCGGCAAAACTCAACATATGGTTGGTGATAAAAAAGCATTAATAATGCTCTCAGAATTCAGTATCATCTCCTCTGTAACCTAACGCTGCTGGCTGATACATTAAAAATATATCTTTAATGTATCCTGCATAAAATTACAAGGGAAAAAAAAAAACCCCAAAAAAAACTAACAGAAGATCTTGAGTACTTTTTCCATTTCCAAGAAACTTTTGCAGACACATCACATTTTATTGATGTCGCAATGTTCAGATGTGGTTTGCACTTCAAGATCAGATCTTTAAAAGTAGCAAAGCAAGAAAGTCAATGAGCTTTGATGTGATTATCAAAGGAAACCGTACATTAAAAAAACCCCACCAACAAACAGTGCAATAGTTAACTTGGCATGCCCACAATAACTTTGAAGCCTGGAATGATAGAATCTCTCCTGAAGTTACATTCTCCTAAAGTAACACTGAACACAAGCATCTATTTGTTAAGGATTACTATTTCCTATTATTATCCTTAACATCCTAGTGTCTTAAAGTTCACAGGGTCGATTTGCAAACTGAAGTTATTTTTGAACACAAATCTAAATACAGTTCATGATTCAAAGTGTTTGTACTCTGAGAAATATGGGCTGCATTTTCACTTCTAGGGATTTTTCCTGTACTCACAACTCCAAAGTTTGAAAACACTCTTCAGAAGGTAACATTGTTTTGCTTTTTACGCAGTTTGCAGAAAAGAATGCATGTATGTAGCTAGTTTTCAAACTCCTGCAATTTTAAAGCTGAAATAAAAAGTGGGAGATCAGAGTAGCACCTACTGCAGGAATAATTCAGGGATTTGGGGCTACGTGTAGGAGTCCCCAAACCCAACACTGTGCTCTATTTCTTCTGGTGCCAAATTGCAGAAAAAGAATTTTGTAATTAGCTTCTTAAAAATCTAATTAAAATGAGTTCACGAGTGACACTGCAAGCACTGAATACACAAACACAAGAACAGTGTCTCCAAGCAAGAATATTTGCAAGAACAAAGACTGTTAACCAAATTCCTTAAATACTTCTCCTTAGTTACAAGAGTGAAGAATGTGCTAAAGTATTCAGTTTAAGCGCCGCTGCATGTTTCTGATCTAACATCCACTCTCAGAAAACCTACCTAAGTGTAACCTGGAAAGACAGACTGATTTCAGTGCATAATCACAGTTCCCCACTGTAAAGCACAAGATAAGTGGAGAACTGTTCAGTGGTAGAATAAAGCTAATTACAGATAAAACAGGATGCAAAAGTTTTGCACGTTCAGCCTGCCTGCTACACTTGTGCACTGCCAGCTAGAGAAACCCATAATTCAAGAATTTTCTTCATTACTTCAGCGCCACGCTCATTATGAATACTTTTCACTGCATATCGTTCTAGTTTCTTTATGCCAGATCTTCACAATTGTCCTGAATATATGTTTGGAATTCTGATTGTCAGCTATCAAAATTCAATCTTTGTCACAGTATCCATGCTGAAATCTTTAATTACAAGAATTTTCACTGCTTAATTTTGTGTCGTGTCTTTTGTTTATTTGTTTGTTTTTTAATTTACTTATTTAAATAAATCTAGAGATTGTTCACTAGTGGAATTCACCCATCCTTAAAAGTCTAAAAGTAAACATGCTCAAAAACCTCGAGGTTTGACTCGGTTCCAGAAAGCATGTGAGCACAAATCCAAACTTGAGATAAATCAGCAGTTGAGACATTTGCAACTGTGTCAGAAATTTAACCCTGTAATTAAATACCAAATGTAGTCAATGTTAAAATATTTTAATAACCCTCTAAACTGTATTCCATAGCAAACTCTTTGCTTTTGTAACTGACTGGTCTATTAAGAAAACTATGAGCAAATTATTTAGCCATTGGATTAGAAGAAGCTGAAGAAGAAATGTAACTGAAGTGACAGGCAGTAAATGATATACCAGTTGCAAGAACTACAGTATCAGACCATACATGCACGTCATTATGGCAGGACTAGAGACTTCTGAACCCAGCCAAATGCTGGGACAAAATGAAGCTAAATGCTTATTGTGATGATCTCATTGAAAGGCAGCAACCCCCCAGGGTTCAGAATTCAAACTAACAAACTATTAAACAACTCCAGCTCTGGCACAGTTTTTCCTCTGGGCACTCATCGTTCTTACTACAGAACAATCCTGCTTGTATGTTGAGCTGCATGTGGCTGACATGGGATGTGCCTTTAGTAATGAGCAAAGAGAAAATAACAGGCCTTAAAGTGAAAAGATGTGAAGGATGTAGGGAATGTTTATTTTGTTCCTGATCCACTGTTTTGTCTCATAAGTGTCTTGCACTTTTGGCTTGCGAGGAAGATGCAAAGTAATGGCAGCAGGAGATGCCTTAGGTGAGAAGTTTCCATATACTGGAGAGTGCCCAGGGAGAGTGGAGAGAGTGTTTTTCTACTCCTGGGAGCTGCGAATAAATTCATGGCTTGGTATTGAAGTCTTTCTGGCAGCTGGTGCCACACAGACAGGTACTTACAGCACAGAGCCTTCTGCAGCCTGCGGAGCTTCATGGCAGTTCTGTAGGCTGAGAACCTGACATTGTTCAGGTCCGCTGTTGAGGAAGAATATCAGAAAAAGAGATTAGCTTTGTATCTTAGAAATAACCAGACTAATACTGTTGTTGTTCACCTGAACTCAAACATTACAATCTGTGGTTCAAAGAACAAGGCAAAAAATGGTATGTTAGAAACCATATTTCACTGAGCAAACACACTCACACTTCGGCAATCAATCTCTCAAAAGAAAATCAGCAAGTCCTAGAGGCTTACTTCTGTTCTTTCAAAGGTGCTGAACTTAAAGAGTACTTGAAAGGACAGCACCAGCAACTGCAGCAGGGTTGTCTGAAAACACCGCAGCCTTTAAGAGATAAGGCTCCAGATCTCCTGCCTCCTTCCCTGTCTGAGGCATGTGGCCAGATTGTTTGAAGGCAGGGAGAAGCAAAGAGCCCTGCATAGGAAAATGCAGGCAGCTCTCAGCTATGGCTGAGACTCTAAAAAACAATGCAACGTTTGTGCTTCCCAACCTAAACAGAAAACAGCATGCCCTGAGAGGAACACTGCTCCTGTCAGGGAGCCAGCAAGGTGAACTTCGGTGACCCGCTCGGAAACTGCAGAAAGCAGGTTGAAGAATGTGAGTGACAGCCCAGTGAGTCCAGTTTTACTGCAACCCCTTCATGCGGCTCACAGAATCAGATCATCAGCAAGAGCCCTTGTTTCAGAAGAAGCTTTTTGCCCAAGGGTTTTCAGGACACTGTAGAGAGAAGGTGGTCATGTACACAATCAGAAGTATGCTGAGCTGATAAATCTCCTGGCACAGGGGAGGCTTGGTCAAGGCTACGTGAACATTGCTCAATACTTGCTCCCAGCAAGATACAGCAACTGCTCAGCACTTTAAGAAGTAAATGCTAGACAAGACTGAAAAGAAAGGAGGGATTTCAAAGAAAATGTATCTTGGACCTAATCCGACCAGGAAACTGGATTTGCATCTTTCTCTTCCATCTGCCTGTGGAACCAGACTGAGGATGATGCGTGTTCTCTGATCTGGTCCCTGGCTACTGCTGAAAGCAGCTTTGGGTAAACCCATTTATAACAAGACAGAAGATAAATTTACTAAGAGTGAGGTCAGAGCTAGCACAGCTGCATTCCTACCGGTGCCTCAGCCAGCTCAGTTTCAAGTAGCACACCAGCACCATGCTACAGGTAGGCCACTGCTTGCACAACTCAGGAGCAATCCCAAGGTGTGGAAGCAAGTGCCCCACTCCAGCAAAGTGCTTTTGTTCAGGTGAGCAGATCAACAGACACTTAAACCAAATACAGCTGCAAGCTGGTAACCTCAGCTAAGGCAGCCAAGAACACCCCCAGCCCCAGCTGCCCCCTGGGCACAGCCACCCAGCCTGTCAGCACTCCAGGCCGCTCCCAGTGCACCATCATGACACCTAACGGCCTACGCACATCATCACGGGCCCTGTGTGCTGATATGTTTCAGCACCCAGCCATGCTGCTGAGTGGGTTTAATTTATAATTGCTGATGAAACCCCTGGGCCTACGGAGTTAACGATGAGGAAGCATTTTGAAAATGTAAACTCCTCTATAAATACAAAAAGAACGCAAAAAGCAATGACATTGGCTCAGAACAGAGGTCCTTTTGGCTTAATCACTAAGATACCCCCAAGCCTTGCAAACTCTTTGAGGAGAGAATATCACAAAAAGCAGGGCAATTACAAGAACGGCACTGAGGTGCTGTAAAGGTGTTTGCAATCGGGTAGTTTGGGTAAAACTATCCCAGCATCGTTTACAATGCTGTGCAGGTATAAGCAGCAGAGGGAATATAGTCTCAATTACACAAATTTTAATTAAGCTATTCCAAATGAGTAATTTGAGGTCTGATAATTCAGTCATTTTTAATACCTTAATAAAGGCTGGGAAGTGCTTCTAAAACACATCTTGCAGCGGAAGGGGAACTTTTAGCTTTGTGTAGCATTTCTTTTTCTTTGCACAGTTCCATACACCTTTTTAATGGGTAGTTCTCCTGGGCACTGTTCCTGCCAGCTCGCTCTCTCACAATTACCCTGACAGGTCCAGAAGCCTTAATGTGTGGAATAAAGTGTGCAATTTAAATAAAGCAACTTAATTTGTCTTTAAGGGAAATTAATAAAGCAGTCCCTTGCAAACACACTGTGCCTTCAGTTACATTTTGTACTCTTGTTGTAAGGCTACACTTGCATTCTGGAAAAGAAACAAAAAATTCCCAAATTGCAGCAATTTTACTTGTTAAAAATAAGCCTGGTCAAAATTAACTGGGATGGAAGCTCATATATGCTAGACTATGACAAAATGAACAAATCTACCCTAAACTTTAAGTGTGTATTCTGAAAAAAACTTCTCTGCTTATTATTTACATCTTTCAAAGTATTAGCAAATATATACACATGCTGCAGACCTTAATCAGGCAGAAGGTGCTATCCACACATGAGGACATTTAATCTTCGTCCATAAATGAAGGAAGATTGATCCTTGGAGAGGGCAATACAGTGAATGGTCACGGAATCACAGCATGGCTGGGGTTGGAAGGTAACTCTGAAGGTCACCTGGTCCAATCCTTGCTTCAGTAGGGCCATCCAAAGCAGGCTGCCTGGCAACACATTCAGGTGTTCTCTGCAAATCTCCAAGGAGACTGTAAAACATCTCTGGGCAATCTGTGCCAGTGCTCCATCACCTGCATAGCACAGAAGTGCGCCCTGATGCTCAGATGTCTGTTCTTGTCCTGGCACTGGACACCACCAAAGAGAGCTTCATTTTGTCTTCATTGCTCTCTCCCTTCAGATATTTACTCACAGGCTGAGCAGTCCCAGGTCATTAAGCCTCTCTTCACAGGAGAGGTACTCCAGTTCCTTCATCATCTTGGTGATTAATCAAAGCAGAGGTGGCTAGCCCTGATAGTGAGGAAGGGCCAGCACCTAACAGTGAACCTCAGGAAGTTCAATAAGGCTAAGCCCAGTGCCCTGTACCCAAGTCAGGGCAGTCCCAAGCACAGACTGACTGGAAAACAAACTGAAAGCTGCCCTGAGGAGAAGGACTTGGGAATACTGGCTGACAAGAAGCGCAGCATGAGCAGCACTGCTGCCCAGAAAGCCAAACATATCCTAGGCTGCATCAAAAAAAGCAGCCTGTTGAAGGAGGTGGTTCTCCTGCACTACTCTGCCCTGAGAGTGAGACTACAACTGGAGTACTGCTAACAGCTCCAGGATCCCAACATACGGATTTGGACCTGTTGGAGCAAATTAGAAAGAGGGCCATGAGGGTGATCTGATTGCTGGTGTATCTCTCCTATGAAGACAGACAGAGAGTTTGTTTGTTTGTTTGTTTGTTTGTTTATTTTAAAGCTGTATTCCTATGAAACTGCTGGTGGTGCTTTTTCGCTACCCAAGCTACTGCTGGGAAGAATGCACTGCTTCATGGAACAGAGAGGGGAAACCCAGCTCTCCTCTAATCGGGATCGATATGCTTTCCTTGCTGGTGTATGACTCCAGTTAAATGAAATGTACAACATCAGACTGCCAAGCAATGAGGCTTGGTAGCTCTGCTTGCTATCGTTAGTTGTAACGTCACCATTAACAGCAATGAAGGAAACCTAGAGTAAGGCAGCATAAGGCACCGCTTGGCTACCAGCCAGACATAACTGCTGGGAACGCGTGGAGGAGGGAGGAATGAGGCACAAGCAACAGCAATCTTCCAAGGTTTTATAAAAACATTAGCAGCTCATCCTTTCCTGTGTTTTTTTTCCTTCCTGGGTCCCAAGGGAAAAAAAAATATTGGATGTTTTCCACTCCCAAACAGACTAGCAAAATGTTAGGAGCCAGTAAGTATTGAATCCAGCAAGCTTTTGCCACCTCTGGGCAGGTAGAAAAGCTAAACATAACAAATACGCTTTTTTCCAGCCTTTCCTCCAACACATAGGAAGTACGCACAATCTCATATTCCAAATGAAGTGATCAGAGGTCGGAAAAGCCCTCAGAGTACTTTTGCAGGTTGTTTTACAATACTGCAACTCCAGCCCTAGTCTTCATTGCTTGAAAGGTAACTTTCACACATCAAAAAAAATGTCGATGCTCAAGAGCATGATCTGCTTTTGTATTCTGAAATAATCATGTAGTGGAAAAGGTCACCTGCCCCCTAGAAACAAACAGACCAAGGAAAAGGTCGCACTGTAGTATTTAGTGACAGTAGTATTTATGCCCAGGAGGGACGAGGAAAAGTGGCTCAATACCACTCAGCCATGAACAAACTCTCTGTTCAAGGGAGTATAAATGCTTATGGGGAAGAAGATAGAAGATTACGCTGCAGAAGACCTGTAAGACAAGGCAAATGCTGAGGCCTCAGCAGCAACGAACAATTCTCACCTAGACAGTAGTAAGTTCGCTGCAAGATCTTTCTCAGCTCCTAACGCACCCATCTCGCTTCTTTGAAAAGGTTCCAAGCGTTAAGGTATAAATGACCCTTGAAATTAAGAAATCTACTTTTGCTGCTTTCTTCTTCTCATTATAGACAGGTCAAGCTACTCCACTTGTTTTGCAGCATCTAATGCGGTGGGGAGAAAAGTGTCTAGAAAACTGATTTCCTCCACCAGGCACCATGAAGTGCCTATGAGTTATTATTCCACAAGAACTAGTGCTCCTTACACAAGCAAATTTAAGAAAAAAAAAATAAAAAAGACCTCAAATTGTTGGTAGGAAGAACTAAAATCAGAACTATTGTTGAAAAACAATCAGACAATTAAATCCAATTAATCTTATCCAATTAACCTCTTCTGCATAATTCTGCAAGTTGAGAGAAATCTCAAAACAATAAGGCTACGCTTTTCCTCAAAAGAGCTAAAACAGCATCATCAACACATTTTTCAAGACTGTACTTCTACAGAATTGAAAAACAGCAGTAATTACATACAGCAGATCCTTTTTCACAGTGGCTAATCAGGTAAAAATCACTCAGTTGAGAAGTGGTCCGTGATTTGCATCATAAATTTGAACCACCTGCCGGAGCATTCCACTTGCTACTGACACAGTATCAACAAATAAGATGTCGCAGAACCTTGTTTTTAATTCATCCATGCAAAATTCCAGATTAAACATTGGGACGTTAATATAGTATTAGCAGTAAAAACAAATCCTTATTTTCTTGATCCTTTTATCATGTGAAATGGGATAACAAGCATTTAAAATTAATAAAAAATTGAAGAACGGTGAGTTTTTTAAAAAGACCATATTTAATAAGGGATGTTTAGTTTGGAAAGACATCCACTTTGATTATGATACATCTTAAGTAACGTGTTTTAAGTGAATTGCTTTCCATGGATATTCTTAAAAGGACAAATCACGTTACAGTAGCTCCAGCTGCCACCAGTGCTGAATGACTGGGATGTTTCATTTGACCACGTACTGCCCTCTGACACAGCTAATCTGACAATGTTTAAAAGCTCTGGGACAGGCCAGACTATCTCCTGCCAGAGGCAGGTGATAATAATTTGTCTCACACACACACAACACACCTCTGAAGTCTTTTCTACCTAGACGCCATCTTCTTTTTAGTTCAGGGGGGGATCACTTTTCTTTATCACTGTGAACATTATTACACTCACTTTTTATTGATTTTCAACTGAACAGCACAGTCATTTCATTTGATTTTATGAACAGTGAGTTTTTCACTGCCTGGATGTCACCAAACTGACAAAAGAAGTTACATGCTTCAGGTGATAACCACCATCTCAAGAGTGAAATTTGTTAAGTGAACAACTAACTTCACTGAAATAAATTAGACCTCATCAAGTCATATCCTCATTCGGCCACACTCATCAAATCCTAATCTTAATTTGGCAAGATTTACAGGGTTTTTGTTTTGATCTCACATGTTTGCAAGGAAAAAAATGTGAACCTGCATCGATACACTGTGAAAGCAGTATTTCACCATAGCCTGTGACATACTCAAACAGCTGTTTATAAATAAAATGCTAGCACTGGATAAACTATTTTTAGAATTAATTACATGTCATTGTTGTCTCTGACAATGTAGACCTAGCAAACTTAACAACAGTTTACACTACAATCCTTATTGGATTCTAATCCAACCACCAGACACTATACCTACAGATTTTTCATTGGACTGTATGTAATAGCACCCTGACTTTCCAGGAAGGTTCATCTTACACCAATTCAATACGGCTGTGATTCTCTGACCAGTTAATTAGAGTGCTGATTATCTTCCTGCTGCCCAAAACTCCTATATAAATCTTATAGTGATGCTTACAATGACATACATTGCCTCTGTAGGAATTGTGATTTAAAAATGTAGGCAAGACAAATGGATAAAGGAAAGAAATTAATCAAAGAAACACTGCTTAATACCATTTGAGTTCTAGCCATTGACTCATTATGACAATAATTAATGCTATCACTTACACTGCTTCGAGGATAAGTAACAGTAAGCAGTGCTGTTATATATACAGACATGCAGCTTAACCACTGTCCATGAAGTCACAGGGCAGGATGCATTATAAACACTCCACAAAGTAGAGTGTTCAACAATGTGTCTGCAAATTAATAAGTGGAAGGCACTCATGGCACTGAAGTGGTACTGACTGCATCCACCAAGAAGAGGATGAACATCACAGCATGAGTCAGCTTCCCAATTACATGATCAGGTGACATGGCCTTTGGAAATTTATATTTATTTTGTCAAGGTTTTTCTTCATCAAAACTGTAAGGAAGGATATGATGTTCAGTTCCATTATGGAGTTGGGATGTAATCAGTTTGGAGTCAGGTCAGCAATTCTTCCTGTACACTAGCTGAGATGCAGTCTTAGTGAAATAATGAAATCAATAAACAGCAAACAAGCAGCTTCAAAATTATTAAGGAATGTTATTCATTTGCAAGCCAAGAAGGTAATACTCTTGAGCAAAACATTCCTATATGGCTAACAGTTCCACAACAGAACATTACTTTGCTTGCTCTCTTTCATTTCTTCCTTCACTGCTAATATACCTATGGCTTAATTGCCAAGAGACATGAGGTCCTTGAAAGAGAATGATCCCTACCACTGGTAGCTCATCAGCAAATCATGGCTTCTCTGCCATAGCTACGTGTACTGACTACATGTATGCAAAGATTACTGTCACATACTTTACAAAGATGACATACTCTAGGTCTGACAACTACCCAAGGGTGTTAGAGCCCAATTAATCCTATTTTCCCAAAAGAAAAAAAAATATATTATGCACATTACAACTTTCAGTGGTATCAGTGGATAAACAACATTTTAAAGAAGATTGTATGTACCATCTCTTAAGATTTCAGTAAAATAATGTAATTGATTTGTGACATGCATGTCTTCTTAATGCAAACATGCAAATCAATTATTTGAATATGAATAAAACCTCAGAGAAAAGCAACACACAGTGTAAGAGCTCTGTGATAAATAAGTACAGGATTTCTTTTTTAATGGCAAAGAAAGGCAGTTTAACCTCTTCAGGCAGCTTTTCAGCAGGACAAATAAAAATGCATGAACTGAAAAGGGCAGTAAATGTTTATCTTCCTTGGTCACTGATTGTTAGTAGCTCACCCTGCTCTACTGAGTAGCCAGTCACAAGATCAACACAGCAGCTCCTGCTGAAATTCGGCTGAAGGTTTAGAAGTACCTCCCAGCATTCTCTCACCTTACGTTAAGCAAATGAGACACTTCTTCCAAATACACCACGGAGAATGGCCTCCCTCACACTCCAAATTAAATGGAAAGCTGTCACTAGCTGCAGTGCACTGGAGTCTGCAAGGGTGTGGGTGGATTTTTTTCCACCCTTCTTGTCTTACCCTGGGGAGTTAGGAGAGAGAAACAGATGCATCCTGACTGCATCCTGCTATTGCAATTACTGCTTGCAGAGACACTGAGGAAACTCATCCTGTCATCCCATAGGGGGGCTGGAGGAAGGGGATGCTAACAGTATGGTATAGCAGACCAAGCTCTCCTGGGCCACCGCTACAAAGTTTAGTCACTCTCAGCTTAAAGGCAAAATGCTATCATTCACAGCTAAGCTGTCTGCAATTAAATCTTCACCCTTAGAAGATAAACTCAAAAAGAATTAAAAAAAAAAAAAAGCATTGGCAGTCTACTTTGATTTCTGTTCTTCTCGTCTCAAAGGTCCTTGAATTCTCTAGGACAACAAAATCATGCAAATTCTCATTTCAGTGATGCCCTGGAGCCATCATGAAGGATGAGAAAATTTGTAAGGGGGCTGTAAAAGAACAGTGTAGAAAGAAGACCCGCTGCAGGGGAATTGCTCTTGGAAAGAAAAGCAGCCAGAGCAGTTCTGGGTACTTTGAAGACTTCCAGAAGGAAGTTAGAAGAGAAAAGGGGAGTGGTTCGTAACAGCCTTGCACAAACTGGGGGGCAACTATCAGCAGCTGAGACTTGGAGTGTCACGCATCACTGAGTTTTACTATCTCTCCTATTTCAGCGTTTGTTTTTTCACCATGTTCTTCATTTGCATAACTAGTCAATCTGCATCAACATCTGGTAGATAAATTAAATGATACAGCTAAGGTCATCACTGCAATTACCTATCGCCACTTCCATTTGACCATTAAACAACAATTATGTCATTTAATATTGACGGTTCGTTATGTAACTTTAAGTAACCATAACTTTAAATGAAGAGTGAAATTGCCAAACTTGAGTCAGCAATAGATGCTTCATTAAAACTGACAAAATTGCTACGTTGTTGAAATAATAAAGAGAAGCAGTCCAGAGCAAGCACTTCAGCTTCTTAAAAGGAAGAGCTTATGTTGAAGGAACAGCCAGGTAAGAATTTCTGATACGCACACTAACTCTCAAATGAAGTATTTTACAGTTATTAAAAGTATCTTTATAAATGGCCTTGTTTCAGCAAATGAGTGCAAAGAGAATTAGAGATACCTTCCTTTGTGGGCAGGTTAGCTTATAATTTCTTCCTGCAGCCTCTTTCTGCTTTCTCTGACGCAGACCGTACCTGAGACAGGATACAGGACTGCTGGACAGACAACCCAATCAGGTACAGCAATTTACCTTCATTTTAACAAATATCCGAACCCCTAAAAACAAAGCTGAGGAAAATAAGTTTGAAGCTTGGATTTCATCCATTCCAGCAGAATGTGCTGCGGCAATTTGTAGGTGTGTGAGGTGGATATACGTGAAGAATAAAACGAACATTATTTCTCCTTTTACCAAAAGACTTGTCTTGCTCCTAGTTGCGACTTCCTCGTTTTCTTACAAAAAATAAATAAATAAATAGATAAAATAAAATTAAGCTTTCAGTAATTTGGAAGAATTTAAATTAGACACAAAGATCCCCCAGGAAATTACAATACACTGGAATCAATTAAAGCGTGGTGAATTTACAGAAAGGCAACAAATCCGTCAGTACCTGGGATGTACAGAAAGCTCCATCTCATCACTCAATTGCTCCCTACGGGCTAAATGTAGGAGCTGGAAAATGGAAATAAACATTCTTGACAGCATTGATGTATCTGATCTCACTGTTTTGCATTTACCTGGATCGTACAATTCATGTTTTCTACCAGATTTTTAAAATGCATATATACTAAGCTCCTTCCTGGCTTCTCCACATGAATAAGAAGCAAAATTTGGATCCTACTGTGGGGAAAAATAATAGGATCTAATGAGTATGCAATACAAAATCGACTTTAATAATATCTTTTCAGATAAAGTATTACTGAACAGTCTGAAAAGACTTGAAACATCCCATTATTACCGTTTTGACCCGAGGCAAAGAAAAGCACTGAAAACACATCAAGGCTTCCATTCAAGACTAAACGGGTTATGCTTGTATTATGCAATTTATATGAGAGTTAGGCAATGATGAATATACCCAATTCAAAAATAAAATAAAATAAAATGGTAGGTTATTCAGTCGCACCTTTTTCAAAGCTTTATACTATGTGGCAGTGCACGAAGTATCAGTTTGTTTAACCTGTTTTCTACACATGTACAAACACTTAAGTTTAGTAATAGAAATGCCTATTGCACATGCTATGCTAAAAAACAGTGCTGCTTCCATATTAATAAGCACTTGGTCCCAGCTCAGAAAGATCAGCCACAAAGAATAATGCCCGGGTGGACATTACTTTCTCTTGAAAACAGAAGGCTTTTAAAAGAAAAAAAAAGAAGACAAAATCTGCCTAAACACGTCCCTTCTTTATGCTATAAGCAGTGAGGATGTCTTCAAATCTTGACATCCAGGTGATACTTACAGTGATAAAATCTCAGTTAAACTAAATGCAACCTGACTTCAACAGTCACACATCATTTGAACTGTTGACCTGAACCCACCAGGAGACTTCTTCCCTTCGCACAGAGCTACCTCTTGACTTCTTGATTATTCCAGACTACTGCAGTTGAAATACCAGAAAGAAATCCCAGAAGAAAAGTAGTTTCAACAGGACTTCAGGTCTGACCAGCAACGGTATCAGAAATATCATGTTATCTCTGGATCAAAGTGAGCTACAGAGTTTGGAGTGCGGTTCAATTAACAGGCAACTGTTTGAGGATCTACCTGTATTAAAGAGATGTCGGCACGCACAATTGCTATTTGTCCTGAATCCTTTAAACACCTCACTTCCAGAGCAGAATAATAAGAGAGGCAAAAAGGGCTATATGTTATAATTAAATAGCAAGTCAACACTCGTCTGCTTTTGCATTTTGTTAGCCTGAATTTAACACGTCTTCTATCCCTTTTTGATATACAGAGCTGTCTTCTGGTTAATTTTTAAACAAATTGCTGCCACAGTGTTAATATTACAAGGAAAAAACATTCACACTTTCATTCCACTTTATCATATTGTGTTTCTAAAATAGCTTGGGTATACTTTCACATCTGAGCACTGCAGAGATACCTGAGTTAGCCTGAAATACACCAGTTTATCTACTGAAAACAGTCTAATTATGCCAGCATAGAGTTAAGCAGAAGATAATTTAAGCTATTTTTCACCACAGTAAATAAACCTGCACTGAATGCTAGACTTGAGTGCCTTAGTACTAAAGCTGGCTTGTTTAAAAGCCAGTTCATGTACTTGCACTATACAGACATAACCTCCTCCTTGAATGCAGCATATTGATTGATATTTCTTTTAGAGAAATAGCTTAATTTTTATTATACCCTCCATTACTTATTAACAGGACCATTAAAAGCAAATAGTTAGCTATTAAATGGTCTGCCAAGCAGCCTATACTATAGCATAGATCGACCTACTGTATCTCATCGATGTGCTTCTGTTGCTAAAATCCAAAGCTGCTATGAATTTTTTGAAATCAAACAGAAAGACCCAACACAAAAGCCCACCAGGGAGGCACATCTGAAGTCATAATAAGTGTGCAATTTGGGTATTCAAAATGCCATCATGACAGCTGCCATGCGTTCTGAGTATTGAGTGTTTTAAAAATAAAGCAGTGGCAACGCAGTTTGTCAAACTGCTTCCATTGGCTTTCTACCATCCAGAAGTCAACATTAACAGCAGCTTGGTTTGATTTTTCATCTGCCTTTTGTAAAACAGTGAAAAGATTCATGATTTCTTTCTTCTTTTTTTCCTTTTTCTTTATCCATTTCTATTGTAGTCTTTAAGTAAGTTCGCAACAAAGCAGCAAAATTACTTAGTAAATACAGTGCACACTCCAACCACGCTGATACATTAATTTTTCCACTTGATGTTTGAAATAAATCATTATACCTTACACACTTGTTTGCGGAAAAATTAATCTCAGTAACACCACAGCTTCTTGCTTTAAATTGATTTTGGTTCACTACTTCTTGAAATCTTTGTCTTAATAATTCCTCTGATTGGGAAAAAATAACAACAACTGGTAGGGATGTCTTACCTAAAGACTGGTAGAGCTCAGTCATTTTGGGATGATCCCAGCAGGTTGTCTGCGTCTCATGGCTACAATAAAAAACATAAAAGTTAGTAAAATGGAATTTCTCTTTCCCTTCCCTCACACAGTGTGCATCCCAGTGCTGTGCCAGAACACTGCCAGCAGCCTGAGCTCTTGCAGGAGGGAATCTAAGTAGCAGCAGGCACGTCTTCTTTCAACACCAGATGTCCATTTGGACTGCTGTATTTAGGCATGGGCTCAAGAAGCAAAATTAAAAGTTCTGCTAATATTACAAAGACAGTGAGCATTCAGGCAATACGGTGATTTGGGTTGTTTCTCTTATCCTAGGGTCTCTGTGAAGTTTCAGGAGGCAGAGCTATACGGAAGCCAGGAAAAACCCAAATGGGGTTACGAAACCCTGCACTATGACTAGAATGTAAATGGGCCCATCACTGCACAGAAGCTCACAGCCTTCAGCTTTACAGCAGAATGCTGCCAAAAGACATGCAGTGTGAGAGAACCAACTAAGTGAAGTGTTAGCAAGTGCAGTAGCAACTCACATCTCCCAAGGCTACACATCTTAAGATTTTTTTAATGACAGTGTGGCTAATGCAATCTTATTTCCACATTAACATTGGAAACTTGAAAGAAAATTCTCCTTATCTATTCTATAGCCAGTGAAGTCCTGGTCACACAGAATTCAGCTCAACTGAGAGACAACCATCACTACACTTAAAGAAAACTCTGAAATGTACAGTTGCTAGCAACCACATTTGCAGTTCTTGGACTTAAAGAACAGACATCCTGGGTCCAACACACATACAGTGTTTGGAAGTACAGACACAGAAGAGAGGGGTCTGATCCACAGTGCTTAGTTATCCTGGAAGCACACACCTTTCAGCTCCAAAAGACTGAATTGCAACCCAACAAGCAAACTGAGTGCCACTGTACAGCAAACAGTGCGTGTAAAGCTGATGCTACAGAGAGCAAGGGGGCAAGTGGTGAACCCAAGTGCACCTCTGCAGACACACCCTAGGGATGCAGCTCTCCATGTAACACTTTAGCACCACCACTGCTGCAAGGGAAGAGAATAGTGTTTTCTTAGCAGGATTTCATATTGACCTTAGAAGACAAGCTATTTACTTGATCCATGTGAATACTTCACTGGCCCAGCAACATCTGTACATTCTGTGTGTAATATCCCCACATTTTCCTCTAAAATTACAAGGAAGAATGAAAGGAGTAAGCATAAGCAAAAATGCAGGAACGGCACTTCCTGAGCTGAGCACAAGATGTTAAGGAAACCTCAACTCATCAGTCTCAGCATCCCCCTCTTTCCTAATTCCTGCAGTGGCTGAATGTAGTGAGAAAGGGGCGAGGACATCAGAGCCGCAGCAGCCGTCCTGGTCTTTGCTCTGGGAAAATACAAATACTGCTATTGCCTTTGGTCACCTGACCTTACAGTTTGATGACCACAGATACAGGGCTGCTTACATGAAAACACCGCACCCACGATCCCAAATTTTTTAAGACTCCTGCTACAAGGAAGTTCTGCAGTACCAGCAGTGTGCTGCACATTCTGCTAAAGTGCATTTTGGAAGAAAAATTTTCATTTACACACTGAATCCTCCCAAAATCTGACTCCTGCTTGTACGATAGCAACCCAAAGGAAAAGAACAACAGGATGTATTTACTACCAAATAACTGCGTTAAGAGAGAGAACTCACAATTCAGGTAAGCAGGCAACAGCAGCAAACCAACACTCAAGCCTGCAGAGCTGTGCCTGCTGTTTGCTAGTTCTCAGTGTTCGTTCCAGACCAGCAGTTCCCTGGCAGCAGCCTGGCGGGCCCAGCCGGGGAGTGCTGCAGGACTGAGCTCAGAGCTGCATACAGGCGCTCCTTGTGCAGGGGAGCTGGCTCAGGGCAACAACCCAGGGACTCTGGGGATGGTGGTTTTCCACACCTCCTTATTATCTCAAATGCCATGCGCAGTGCTTCTGAGATATCCCAACAGCAAGTGTATCCTTGGCTTCTGTGACAAAGCATGTAGCAAAGAAGAAACTAAGAACTTAGGCATGCAGTTGCAAGAAAGCTCTGAAACTAATTGCCTAATTTTCCCTGTGAATTTAGTTTGGCAGCTCCAGATTGTTTTGTGGATGAACTAGGCCATTTGGGGATATACAGCTATTGGTCTGGGAGCTTTCAAAGGCACTGATTCCCCATTACAGTATTATAAAGCCATTGAGCTTGTGGCAATGATGTTCCTATACAGCACCCAGAATCCTACTGCCTGTGTAGAATAGAAGTACAAGAGAGCCATTTAAGATGCAAAAACTGTTATGGTTAATCACTCATCAACACCATGTGGACAGGATATCGTTGGTATTTTTGTTTTTGTGGTAAAGCTGTATCAGATATCAGGGAATTTAATGCGTGTGGCGTAAGCTTAGGTCACTTATTAACCATCCGTAAAATACATAGCTGATCTACCGAAGACACTGTAAATAAAATTGCCATTGCCAAAGAAACATTGGACTGTTTTCATACATTTTTACTGCCAGGTACCTCAAACGACTACACAGCATGCTCTTACATCACGACTGCCTAAAATAATTCACCCAGGGATGCCCATTTTGCAATGAGCAGTTTCACTCACTTCACCCACACGTCCCAAGGGCTGAGCTGGTGGGGTGGATGCCTTTCTCCAGTGCTCCCTCCCTTCGTTCCGGTGTCCTTCCCAGAAGAGAGCTGAGGCCTGGTGCTGGAGCAGGTGAAGAGGCAGGGCAATGCCCCAGACACATAGGAGGCAGGAGGGCCGCAGCTACTTCACTCCCACAGGAAGCAGGAGGAAGGTGAGACTGCAGCCCTCCTGCTCTCTATGAGCCTTTCCACTGTTTCCAAAGGCCATCTGACCATGAGCTAGGGGCCAGCCAGGGGGAGGCTCTGCCTGCCCTAAGGGAAGCGCCAGCTCAGCAGTTCCTGCAGCCTCCACCGTGCCTGGGAACGCTGTAGCATCCTTAATAGAGCTGCAGCACAAGGTCTGCCAGAGTTTCAAACTCTGGTGAGCAGGGCTCTTTGCAGCATGCGAGTCAGGGGGATGCAGGCAGACATGGGAAGCACGAGCCCTCTGACTAGCAATAGCTGGAGCCTGGTGAGACATGCCCAAGTGAGGGCTCATGGGGCTTGTTCTCCTCTTTCCCATCTGACTTAAGCTGCAAAGGTGAAAAGGAAATTAAAAGTGGGCCTGAAAATGAGAGGAGCAGTGCTGGATAATGGTGACACATAGGTGCTGGTGTGACTGGCACACTAAATACACCAATAGGTCAGGGGGATGAAAGCACAGTCCTCACTTAACACATCCTTTGGGAGCAGCAGGACCGCTTCATTAAAAGCTAATTACATCATATTAGCAAGGATAATTTTTACGTGGGCAATTCTGTCACACTGTGCCCGCATAACCCCTCTGTTCTTGCAAAAAGCACAGACATTCATCTCTTGTCATTGTCGGGAGAGCTAACAGCACACAGGACTGCAAACCTGAAACCGAGAGACGATAGTCCAAATGGCACAAGAACTGAATTACCATTCTCTTGCTACAACTTGATCAGTTGAAACAAAACACAGTTATTTTCTCTTCCCACATTTTACATTACCACTAAGCAACGCCAGCAGCGGGGGGGAGTAGAGAACAATGTTGCACCAGCGCTAAAACATCCCCGCAAAGGTTGTACCCAAACACTCACAAATCTCTTTAACTCATCCTGATTGCACTCCTTCTTTTTGCATATATGTAAGATTCAGGTGCTCTTGTTTATTCATTGCAAAGTTCCGGAGTCTGGAACTTCAAACTGAACTGTGCAGCCCTTTCTAAACTCCTGCTGTGCTTCTTCTGTTGCTGACGTATTTATTTGAAAGCGGAACATAAACGAGATGCAAGCGTGCAGATGTTCACAGAATAAGAAATTTCATCAGGTGGCAATAAACAGATACTTACATACACTTAATAATAAGCTGCAATTAAAGTACCGTCTTATAAAGCAATGAATAATCCACTTTCAAACACTGCAGTCTGTAATACCTCTCACCTTTTGGCTTTAAGATGAATAAAAGGTTATTACAACCACCGTATGACTGCTGTCAAAAAGCCAAAATAAACACGATACAGTTGCTTGGCTTTCACTAACCTAACATAAATGCATTTCAAAGTGTTTGCATGCACAGACACTGCTGCTCATTGAAAATCAGAAATGTTTTCAGCAGCAGATGACAGTGATTGCCAGAAGACTTAACAGCTGTCTTTTTACAGGGTTTCATTAATTCCTTGGCTACACCACGGCACTGCGATGGAAAGTATTAGCGGTGAGAGAAGGTGGCACTCCTTTGTGCTGTACAAAGGACTACTGTTTTCATCTATAAATCTAGAGACTACTGATCTGTGCACGGAGATTATTCCCGTTTAAGCCAAGGATCAGCGTCTTTCCAGCAAGAATTTGACTGCAGCATGTTTTATTGGCTTTTGCCAGATTTATCACGCTGCCGAAGGGAGGCACCAATACATATTTAAGTTTCTCGCTGATAGTGGAAACGAACAGTCAGAGAAAGGCAAATACCAACTGCCGAGAACTGAAGAGTAACTCTTTCTCGTCGCTCGCTATGTTAAACATTTTACACGCTCTATCTCGGGCAAAGATGCCCGCTCGGCGGCGGGGCTTTGCTCTCCAGCTGCTACCTGCCCGCCCAGCTCGGGCAAAGCCCAGCCGCTCCGCTCCCACCAAAACCATCTCACTGCGGGGCATGGGACCCCACAGCCACGCACCCGCAGAGCGGGCTCTGAGCAAAAAACACGGCGAGGCAAGGGTCAAACAACCAGAGGATAGAATAGTTAAGGTCGGAAAAGACCGCTAAAAGATCACTTAGCGCGCAGCTCCTGGGAACCCCTCCCGGCCCTGCCGTCATGGGAAAGGTGACTGCTAGCATGAAAGGACTCCATAAAAGTAATACCCATTGAAGTGTTTTAGGGAAGTTCGCTTCCGCACCAACTTAGGCGCTGCACAGGTAACGCTCCACACTCCTCCGTCTGCCCTTTGCGACCCATGGCAGCGCGCTCTCCCATCCCGGCGCACACACCGCCCGGCTCCAGCTCCGGGTTCCCGGCGGACCCCGCACCCTGCGCGTCCCAACCGGATACACAGCGCGGGTCTACGGCCTCCATTCCCAACTGCCCTGCAGGGATCGCGCGGAAAGTTGACCTTTTCGGAGAAACAAATCGCTTCCCCTACGGTCTTACGAGGAGACGGACGCGCTACCTCCACGCCGCTGCCGTGAGCTGGGATGGCCGCGGCCACCGCGCTGCCCCCGGCTCCATCATCCCGCCCGCAGCCCCGCCACGAGCCGAGCCGAGCCCAGCCCGGCACCTGCCGCCGCTCCCCCCCTATGCTCCTCACCCTCTGCGTTGCTCCCTCATGGCGGCAGCTGCTCGGTGGCGCCGCGGAACCAGACACAACGATACCGCCCGGCCCCGCCGCCCAGCACCACTGCGGCCGCCCCGCCGGCGGGCGGGCGGGAGGGAGAGAAGGAGAGGGCGGCGCTCCCCGCGCCGAGCCGCGCTGCACCGCCCCGGCCCTCCCCCCGGCGGAGGGGTCCCGCGGGGCTGAGGCGGACACGGTCACGGCAGCGGTGGTTTCGTGCCCGCTTCCACCGGGGGCTGCTGCGGAGTTCGGGTCTCTGCTTCCCACCGTGAAGAGGGCCGATGGGGTCGGTTCTGAGCCCCTACATTTCCTGAGCGCGGGGACGGGTGCCACGTTTCTTAGTATGAATTGTGCTTCACCTTGGTTGTGCAAATAAAAGCCAAAGACCTTCTCTTGGCATCACAAGCGTCTCCTATCCGCGTGGCCCGCCAACTCACATCACCACGTCCTTCGCTCATGGCAGCAGTGCTGGGTGAGGAACAGGCCCTACCCACTGCTGGGCAGTTTTTCAGGTTTACATTTGCTTCTCTCATGGTACAGCCGCCCAAAAGGGTGCCTTTAAAACCTACAGGAACCCACAACATGGGGAAGATGAGGCCTGAACGCATGGAAAATTCATCTCACCCATGTTCACTGCCTTACCACAGCACTGCCCAGAGGCTGCTCAATAAGCATGTACCCGGCTGGTTTCCACCCTAAGTATTAGGATACTTAGGGCTGTCCTTAAGGATTCGGGTACCTGAATTATCTGGCTTTAACAAAAGCCCAGCAGGGTTCAGGGGATGCCCTCATGTTTTTCTGTTGATACAAGTGCAGGATGCTCAGGGGTCAGCCCCAGCAACCGCAAAAGGCAAGAATGAAACCCAACAGAGCGAAATGTTAACTTCTCATCGTTTCCTAACAACCTAATTTGCTTCAAAAGGTCAATGTCACAGTTTTTATTTATGTTGCATTTCCAACACTGCCCAGACAAAGTAAGAGAAACAGGATTCATCTTAGTGTGGGCAGACAGACACCGCACCACATCAGGGCTCCCCGTGTTACTGTGTATGTCAGCTTTGAGGCGACTGAACCGGTGAAGGCTGTCAGTTGTTTCGATCAACAAACATTTCTTCTCCCATCTCCCGCTAAGTTTTAAGAAACAAGAGATCTCTCTCTTAGTTTTAAAGCGTAATCTGTAGCATGTTAATTGGGAGGGACTTCACGATCCATTATGACAACGGCAGAGCAGCCTGCTTAATGTAGCAAGACTCGCTGTGGCTGGAA
Organism: Coturnix japonica; assembly: GCF_054131305.1. Classification (NCBI taxonomy): domain Eukaryota; kingdom Metazoa; phylum Chordata; class Aves; order Galliformes; family Phasianidae; genus Coturnix; species Coturnix japonica. The sequence goes on along the minus strand of NC_140663.1, from coordinate 105,608,948 downwards.
GCCTGCAGCTTCGCAGAAAAAGCATTTTGCTTTCTTTCAAGATATCTCTGGTCCTGATCCTCATAATACACATTCCTTCAATTTCTTACTGTTTCTAGAGCCGCCTGGTCAAGCTCTATGCTGCTATTACAGTGTTTGTCTTTCCCACACAATAGTGCCAAGTAATAAGAATTTAAAAAACAGTCTGAAATTCTCATACTTTGCATAATCTTCTTTCTCCTTGAGTTACAAATAAGGTATTGTATTCAATTAGACTCACAGCAGGTGAAAACCCCAATTAGTGAATCCATTTTCTTGGCTTTTTTTTTCCCCCTACCTTACACCCACGCACCACTTTTTTTCCTTGAACAATAAGGGGGAACTCTGAGTCATTCCTCAATTGAAAAGCAAATTAACCCTTTGATCTCCCAAATCAAACTATTACCCACTCAAGAACATCCAGAGGAAAACATGAGTGTTGAAAGATTAAAGGATTAAGGCCTATTGACTTTATAATTTGATTTTATATATGAAAAAATACGTATTTAATTCTGCTCTCTGTCTCCAAATTCGCAAGAGATTTTAGCAACTTTTGACCTCGAGATTATACTTCTGCTGTACAACTCAAGTAATACCACTCTTATTCCAAATTGCTTTTAAACTATTAATAATTTATTATGAAATGTAATTTGTTTGCAATGTAAACAGATACTGTCTTCGGGATTTTTAACTGAAGCAAGTCTATATGCCATACTTAATTTTAAGCCACTTATCTGATAAAAAAACAACAGTCGTCTTCTGTAGAAAATAAAACAAGATTTCAGAACAAGCAGAATTTTAATTCCCCGTGGTGCTTTTCTTATCCAAGGACCATTTAGTCAATTTGAGCACCTACACAGAGAACTTAATCAAAACGGTGTTTATTTCTTATACTTAGTGCAGGACTGTATCTGATCAAGGTGTCTGTCTATCAGTTCCAGGTGCCTCAGGGGAAACCACAGCCCCCTGATAAAGGAGGGGTGATCTGCTTTCACTAATAGGATCTTATTCATAATTAAATACTAGCTGAGTACATCTAAACTCAGGATTTTCAGGTAGTATAACTGCACTGCTTGCTGTCCAAATGCTGATTGCATCTGTGCCATCTCGTTTTCCAATCCTAATGCATTATTCTCAGAATTTTGTCATTTTTGTATAAGGAAAGAGCAACGGACACAAAAACTTTAAAAATAGTAATACAAGCATAAAATAATCAATTCTCAAACACTATTGTTTGCATGTAAATCTTCTCCGGTTTTATGAAGGAGATTGCCATTAGCACCCCATCTCACAGACAGATAAGGAAACAAAGGCAGAAAAGAGTTGGAGCTTGCCTAGAACTGCTGAGGAGGGTAGACCTAAGTTTGCTCGTAAGGTTGGCACCTAATGAGTCAGAAAACTACAGATATTTCTTTAGTTTTACTGTCCCTGAAAGTAAAGATACAACATTTTCCTATTAACTAAGTTTTGTTCCTGCCGTTCTGTGAAGCATGCAGTGCTCCTTGTATGCCTGGCTCTACCATTTCTCGGTTATCTGTGCAGTGGATTAGAGCGCACTAGCCTTGCATATAAGAAGACATTGTGGTGCCCTGTGTTGGGCTGGCTAATCCGCTATGCTCTTTGAGCCTATTTTCTTTTTCTTGGTATAAATAAATACTAAGAATCACTTGGGATGGCACGGTGACACTTTCCTGGATCATCTGTTTTAAATATGCTCCAAGGGCTGAAACCTCCAGGATTTCTTCTTTGTTCACTGATAGCCCTCTCAGACAAGCCAAGAAGAGAATACTGTTTTGGATAATGCTTTCTTGTTTTGTTTTGTTCTTGTCTGTTTGAACATTACTTCTGTAAGCACATTAAAATACTGCAAATGCAATGCAGAAATTAGTTTTGAAAGTCTGCATTCATTTTCCCCAAAGCCACCCTGTGAATTAAACACTTACAAGAACATTCACTGCTATGTATAATCAGTTATTTGCACCATATGAGAGCTGCGGAGGGAGCATGCCATTTCCCATTCAGAGGGAAGCCCAGTTTGTGTCCTACATGAATGGAAATGAGGCAGGTGCTGCTTCTTCAACAGGGATTCTCCATCACACCATAAGACAGCTGTGTAATCACAGAATTCCTGAACCGTAGGGGTTGGAAGTGACCTCTGGAGATCATCTGATCCAACTCCCTTCAAGTTCCCTAGATTAGGTTGCAAGGCCTGTGATTTATACTGTAGAAATTAATCAAATTTATGTCACTCCAAGTGTACCATGTCCAAATCACCCATTTACATTTCTACCCAAGGAATGATTGGATTTCAAAGCTTGATGGCTGGGATGTTCTTGCATCAGACAGAGTAGGAAAAATGTTCATAAATAAATAAATATATATATATATACACACACACACATATATGTATATACATATGTAGTGGCTATTGCAGAGCTTGCAGCAATTTAATGCACAATATGGAATACTTTCCATACACAGCATGTGTAACAGGCTGACACGTACCTCCGCCTTCCTTCACAAATCTCCTTTGGGCTGAGCTTGCTCATACTGTAGTAAAAACACCTGGCTAAAACAGAAGTTCTCATCACCCTGCAAGATGAGTGTCGCAGAGCCTTGGGAGCAGTCTGCGTGTGGCTTATGTTACACCACACTGTTGATAGAATATGAATGATATGACGCCTATCATTTTAGGTGTACCAAATATACATTTGAAATTTGTAGTACTGAAATCTTGAAAAGATTAATTGGGAGAGAGTAAAACTGTTTTTTTAGCTGGAAGTGGCAACATAGGCAGCTTGCGGTAGCAGAGCATTTGTTCAGTCCAGTGCCAGGTGTAGTACCATGGTAAGGTTATGTGCACTGTTGGATATAGGTGGCAGCACATCCTGATTCCACCAGTGTTATGAGCTTCTCAGGTAAGCACCCGGACATGCCAAAACCTCCCTTCTCCCCATCACAATCCAGGCTGGATGTATCTCTGGGCATCCTGGTCTGGTGGTTGGCGACCCTGTCTGTGGCGGGGGGCTGATACTAGATGATAATTGTGGTTCTTTTCAACCCAGGCCATTCTATGATTCTGTGATTGTATCATGATTCCAAGCCATAATTAGTAAAGAAAATGAAGAAAGAAGCAGAACCCTTGCTCTCCTGGGATGGAAATGAACTGGAATGTGAAGAGTCACAAGAATGGGAAGATGAAGAAGCAAAACGCTGGCAAAATGTTAGATAAATAGAAGTATTTAAAAAACCTTCTGAAGTAAGGCTACCAAAAAGTTAACCAGAAAAAAAACGAAGCAGAATGACATGCAAATCTTGACAATCTACAAGTAAGACTTTAGAAATAATAATTATACCTTTTTAAGTTATTGGTTTGAGGAACCTGTATTGACAAAATGGATGGCTATCGTTTTAGTTCAGTTGTGAACAAATGAAAGCTAGCAAGGGTAAATTAAACAAAATGATGAAGGCAAACTCTATTTCATACTATCCTTTGCGTTCTCAGTTAGAAATAAATTACTGTCTTGCCTCCTGGGGGATTAAAAAAGCAGGATTCCATAAACTCTCTTTCTTACTAAGTCTTTTCTCTCCTTCAAATCTTTCTTTCCACACATAAAATTCTGTGTTGTGAACACAGAAGCTGGTTTCCCAGATCATGAACTTTTCTGTTTCCTGTCAGTGCACAGACTTCAATTGCAAGAAGCATCCCATCTTGCCAGCCTCCATCACTCAGAGACCAGAAAAGAAATAGGTGATGTGATACAGATCATCATGCATTCCTGGCGACAGGGCTGCTTGCTAGCAGCTCCCTCATCCAAAGTCGCCCACAGACAGCAAAGGAGAAGCCTGCATTCCTTTCACACTAATTTACTTTTTGTTTGCATTCCATAAAATATTTATTTTTGACATTATCATCGGGTCTGTTTTTATGATTAAATCATACAAACAAAAAAGTTTTTACTTCATTCATGACATTTTTTCCAGAAAGGCCCTATGTAAATATTATCTTGAAGAGAAAATATTCATTTTGTGGGGAAAAAAAAAAAAAAAAAAAAAAAAAAAGCTATTTAGATCACTCTGAGAGATTACCTACTGGGATATTGCAATGGTAAAACTGTGCTTAAGTATGCAAAGAGGACAGTGAAAATCTATTGCATTTTATGACAGCTGCAAGCAAGCAAATTTCCAGTCAGGAAACCAGGCAAACATTACAGCTTTGAATTACTGCATGCATTTTCTGTGTCTGTATTTCAGCTCTAGATGTCTTGCAGCATTCTCATAGATCATGTAACATCTGTTGCTTTAAAATATACTTTGAAGCTGCCATAACTACCATATCATTTACTCGATGATTATAATGTAATATACATAACATTTTAATGTATTATTCTAACAAGATGTCCTGCCTGTCTTTTACATACACACTAGGCTTTTCCAACATCTTCCCAGGCATGTTGAGCTTGCTGACCTCAGCACATACGAAAAGGTCAAGAGCTGTCCTTCACTTTTTCTTAGGGATCACGCAGAGCTGTGATGAGACGAAGGGCGAATTCTCTCTCCCTGTTCATTAAACTTGGGTTGATTTTGTTTCCAGACCAGAAAGGCTTTACCTTCTGTACTCCATAAGCAAAGCTCACTTTTCCTGAATGGCACGACTACTCTGCTCACAATTCCTGAATGTCCAACGTGGGTTCAGAAATCAGGGAAAGCATAAAACTGCACTGGAGGAAAAGCCAGCCTACAGAAGCTGATGGAAGGTGAGAGCAGCTCTACCTAACTAGCCACACCAGTAAATCCATCCAGACCTACTTCTTCATCTGATTCAGGTGATGCTTCACAGAGTTTATCTGCATAGAAATGCAGCTTCAGATTAAAGTTATGCAACTATTCCCAAACTGAGGTCAAACCTTCAAACAGCAAAAAAGTAAAAGCTTCTCATCTGACATTTCCGTAATGAAAACTTTTAAATTTCTTCCCAAAACAACAATCTACGACAAAATGTGTTTCTCTTTAATTCAGTTTGACTGCAACATGAAGCAATTGTTCATACAGCTCTGACAGTGTATGCTCTCTCTAATGGCAGCTAGTAATACTCTCATCTTGTCCATGCCAAAGAGTGAAAATTATTGTTTATATTTACGCTCATTTGAAGCAAGCATAGGCATACAGACCTATGTCAGCAAGTACTTCAGAGACAGATGACTGAGCACCAGCCACCGTGGAGCCATGTCCTAGGTCGCAGGTAGTAGCTTGTCCTAATTGAATCTAAATGTATGTTAGCACTTAAATACTACAGTAAAGACAGATAAAAAGAAATTTTAAAGTAAGATAAAAATTATTTCATAGAATCCTAGAATGGTTTGGACTGGGAGATGAACTTAGAGTTCAAACTGCCCTGACACTGGGGGTTAGATATTCCTTAGCTAAGAGCAAGAAAAGCATTTTAGTCCTCTCAGCTTTTGTATGCAGGTACCTTTGTGTAGCTCCTTACAGCATGTGGGTTGGCAGTTAATGCAGGACACAATCCTGTGGCTGCTACCTGGTGATAAGTTATAACTTTTGCTTGACTGTATTTCACAGTTCAAACTAGATGTTTAATGATGAGAATTCATTTAATAGATCTCAATGACTTGGTTTACTTTCAGTATTTCATGAGTTTGAATTCAGCAAAACTTCCCAAAAGGCTTCCAATAAACTATGATTTCATCAGCCTTCATGCCTTTCTCTGATCTCTGTTATCAATTGGATAATGGAGTCTCTTACTGAACAAATAAGCCTGCAAAAGAAAGATTCCTTTTCTAGCAAAGAAGCCAAATTAGCTGTGGAAAAACTTGCGCTGACAACCAGAGACACCTTGTTTACACAAATCAAAGGGCCTTGATCCATATGACTAAAGGAACACAGATGACCTTTAGGATCTACAGTAATCCACTATCAGGTCAAGGAGAACAGTGACCCTATGGAGCTCAAAATCAGCCAGAATACGTTAACGCTCTCTATATTGAACATTATCATTATTGAACATTACTAACCCAATTAAACAAATTAGTAATTTGGATTTGGAACTATTTTCTTTATCTTTAAGAAACAAAAATGCCATCTAAATCCTGATTATTTTGTACAGTTCTAAAATATTAAGAGGAAGAATCTTATTTATGATGCATATTAACATGCTTAAACCCCTGTAGCTACAAACTCAAAGGAACTATCCTTTGAATAAGTCAACCTACAATTCTACTATATCATGTACATTTTTTTTTTCTAAAATATTCCATACTGAAACAGAAAACTCTTTGCTAAGTGCAGTAATCTGTCTTCATCATCTTCTTCACCATTTGTTACACTATGCCAGATTATTTTAAAAGTTCAGATTACCTAATTTCATACCTGTCAGAAACTCACAACAATTTTCATTACCTCCATCCAAAGTGAAAGAGTGTATTACACTTAACCAAAATCTTTCCGTATCTATATATGCAGAGTATTCCTAGGATCTAAACCATTGGTGCATTTCATAATGTCCATCCAGACTACTGCTATCCTTTATGATAGCATTAATTCAACAGGCATAGATAACATAACCCACTGTGTGGAAGGCAATCTTCTGAATGTCTTCAGGTCAGGAAGAAGGATCATCTGAATTCACACTTCCTGTCATAGAAAACATTACAACTGTTTGAACGTTCATTCTTAATTCATTCAAGATCATAGAATCACAGAATGACCTGGGTTGAAAAGGACCACAAAGATCATCTAGTTTCAACCCCCGTGCAATGTGCAGGGTCACCAACCACCAGGTGACCAGGCTGACCAGTGTCACATCCAGCCTGGCATTGAATGCCCCCAGGGATGGGGCATCCAAAACCTCGTTGGGCAACCTGTTCCAGTGTGTCACCACCCTCTGGGTGAAAAACATCCTCCTTATATCTAACCTAAACCTCCCCTGTCTAATTTTAAAACTACTTCCCCTTGTCCTACCACCATCCACTCTTGTAAACAGCCATTCCCCCTCCTGTTTATACACTCCCTTCAAGTATTGGAATGCCACAATGAGCTCTCCGTGGAGTCTTCTCTCATAGGAAAGGTGCTCCAGCCCTCTGATCATCTTAGTGGCCCTCATCTGGATAACAAATCAGTCTGGCATATTAAGGAAGTATTATGCTTTTGTGCTTTGTATTTTTTTATTTTTATTTTTTTTTAATTATCATTGTTCTCTTGACACAAATCATTTTCCTTTAGTTACTATCAGCAGTTCTGACTCACGGTTGCCAGCTTTAGAAAGAAATGTGATTTTGCTAGCAATTATCGCCACTTAGTTAAACGTCTTTACACTAATATGCATCAGACCAGGGAAAGTAAAGAAAGATGTTAACTTGATCTTCTACATGCACACTAGGTTAAGATATGATGTCTAGATACTCTCGTACCATAGAAATGAAAGTCATCTTTTCTTATGAACATTGCACTTTTTTATCTGTAATCAAAAGTGAACATTTTGTTACTTTTCCATAGATTTGTTGCTGCAGTTTGCCTTATTTCTCATTCTTAGAATTCTGGGTTCATTATTTCTTGAATTATTATCCTTCCACCCAGTTCTTTCAATTTGTTCTGTTTTTAGGGTAACTAACAGAGCAAATAATTTATTAAGGATAAAAATAATTTTTCAAAGATTTACTGATGCTGACAGCCTAAGAACTTTGCCAAATGGAGCCCAAGCAGGGAGTAAAGGATTAGAGCCTATCTAATCCACTGGTTTATCAAATCATTGCATTTAATACAGAACTAAAACCTTTGGAGACTTTTATTTTTAGCAGCTTGCCATACTGCTTATTTATTTGGCTTTATTCTAAGATTTACAATTTGGAAGTCAAAGAGAAGACAGATTTCTTGTTTGTAAGATATCATCATTAAAAGGCTTCTATCCCTTACACAACTGAATACCATTTTTTTTTTTTGACTCTGTGCGATATCATTATTTTTTTTTCCTGATAATTTCTCTAGTAAACATTACATTTTACTGAATCTAGCATTTAATTTAAAATTTTAACGGGGATTAAATGCAATGAAATCAATCATTTGGTGATGATAGTGCATTCTGTTGGGTAAGAGATGAAGAAAGTGATTTGTTTTGATAGCTGTTTCCATGTTAACTTTGTTCATGATGCTTACAGTAATCTGGAGAAAAATAAAGCCAGTCGCACTATATTTACACTGTTATTTAATCGAATGAAACAGGCAAGAGTGATCAGCTCTCTAAATCTGACAGTAATTTGGTTACATAGACTTCCTAGTGGCACATTCTTTTACATCTACACTGCTATGTATGTCTGCCATGAGAATAACAGCCACCTCCATGTCTGAATTTCACAGAGTGGCTCTTTTTTTGTTTTGCTGAAAGCTGGACCACTCTCAAATAGAGTAGCCATGGTACTGCTCTGCTTCCCAGTTAGTACTGCTGTGGACCTACGGCATGATGTATTCTTCTCAAATGGTTTGACCCACTATAGTAGTAGTTGTGGCCTGGAAGAGCAGTAACTTTCTGAAACTGTTCTGACTTGTTCCTGCAGAATAAATTCATCACATTCAGTGGCCAATAAAATCTCCTTCCTTTGGGGGAATTAGGATAGTTCTAGAACAAACCCCTGTGATTTTAATGCCATGCAGAAGAATATAGGCATGAAAACTTCGCTGGTCCAGATTCCGTAGTTTTCTTGATGACCCTACCATAGCAATCAGGTGGTAAGCAAATTAATTATCTTTAGGTATTCATCTCTACCCAGAAATGACTTGACAGAACAACTGGCTCCTGGTCAATGAGGTCACTTACTATTATGAAATCACATTCCCTAGTAAAGAGTGCTGCATGCTCTATGTGCACTTTCCAAAGTTCGTCAAGCAGTCAAACTATCACAACTGTTAGGTCCATCACAAAACTTCATAAGCTGGCGCATTTGTTGACAGAATTTACTGAATTCAAGAAGTAGTGCCAGAGCATCCAGAAGAAAATCTGGACTCTGATAACTTTTATCTCTAAAGCTTTCATTACATACAAATGAATGCTCTTGGTAGAACTTTTATAAAAGAAACTGGCAAAAGTTAGGACATAATGATACTCGTTTGTTCTTATGGACTAATGTGCATTTGTGTAGACTACAGCATTTCACCAAGTATGTGAACTGCAAAAAATAATAGCATTCATTAACAATCCTATAAAGCCTTTTAGTGTATCTCTAAGTGTACAGAGCTGAATTTTAATACTGAGCTGAATTTTAACTCTACACAAAATTTGGCTCAGTTCCTTAGTAGGTAAAGGTTGTTCTGATATTGCCAGATGATACCCATTCTCTGACTTTTTCTCTGACAGTTGGGTGCATTTTTAATTTCATGGGTTTTTTTTGTTCCTAAGTGGGCACAATTTATATTAATTCCTGTCAACAATCTCAACATTTAAAGAAGACAGTTCTTGTTTACTTAATTTTGGTCATAATGCTGAAATTATGTCTCTCAACCTTACTTTTTTGGTGCAATTTGCAGTTAAGAGGGTAATTCAAAACTATATACAGAATACTTCACCCTAACTGCATTTTCCATCAATTGGTGTCATAACCCAAGGATCACCTGGTCAGTCTCTTATGCTCTGTGAGGTAGAAAAAGTAATTAAATGAAGAACTGCTACAACTTTTGCTGGCCCATGAATAAGATAAAGGTGGATACAGAGGCAGTGGGTACACAGTATAATAGCTTCCACCTGGCGTATCATCTGTCTACTGCTAGATATGTTGAAATAAATAAATGATCAAAAAATAATCTTATTAAAAGAAAGATCAACAAAGTCAGGATGATTTTGGAAATGAAATCAGAATTTGCAGCACAAGTGATATGAAAGGTGCAATATGATTAAAATGCAGAATCTTATTTATTATACATTAGGTAGATCAAAGCTTTGCAGTGATAACAAGGCAGTGACTAGGTGTTGGTTGCCACCTGTTTGGTCTCACTTGTAATGGAAGTCTGTTAGGTGCAGCTGCATTAAAGATTGGCACTGTGTGTGACACTTATGAACAGCTTGCATTAAAACACCAAGATTATTCTTATTTTGCTGGGCAGATTTACCAACAGAAATGTTACTATTTTAATAAATACAAAAAACGGAAATTCTTTTCATTTCAGGAAAGTTTCTGAACCAACTGTCACAAACTAAAGGTAAATTCTCTTACCGAGACACATCACATACTTTTTTGACACAGTGGCTAAAAGACCTGAAGAGTGTAAAATTAGAATACATTTCCACTGTGGTTTTGGAGAGAATGCTGAGCCTTGCAGCAGGCTGAGCTCAGAGAGGAGAGACTGTGGCAAGCAAATTATCTAGGGAAATAAAATTTGGAAAGCAGGGCAGGAAGCAGCTTTCTCAAATATTTTAGATTTTTATATATTTTTTGGATCTCTTTTGTTTAAATTCTCTAAAAAAGGAAATCTGTGATTTAAGGAAAGCACATCAGTGGGAGAATCAAGCAGAGAGAACTCAGGAAAGCTGAAAAGATGTGAGATGCAACAAGACAAGTCAGGGCAAGGCAGCGATGAGCTGTGTCAGTGCCCTTGCAATTTCCTGCAGAACTGGCAAGACAGATGCGCAGAATCTGCAGTCTGCAGAGGCCAGAGCAACATTAGGATGTCAGGACTTTAAGTGAATATTGGGAGGAGATAAACTTACATACAACTGAAAGAAAAAGGAGGAGTGAGGAAAGTTTCAGAAATACCTATTTAAAACATCAGCAGAAAATTAATTTGGGTTTATAATACCTGGAAAAAATGTTGGTAAGTACTTTAAAACCACATATACCAAAGGAGAGTAGTCTGAGAGGTCTCTGGATGTTATTATATATATGCACCAAATACACTGACCTAAGCCAATGTTAGGGACCAGTATAGGAGAAAGGAAATGCACTGCCTGAATCCAACCAAACACGATGACTACTGAGGAACTGCACAATGTGGGCATACCATAGGCAAGCTTAATAAAGGATTCACACCGACAGGCTCTTTTCCACTCCTTATTTCTAGAACAGTGGACAAATGCCCCAGAGCAAAGTACTGATCAGAGTATTGCACTTGATTTAGTCAAGAGAAAACTGTACAGATATAGATTCACGTTTTGCCAGCAGCAAATGTTTATTCTACAGTACTTTGGGCAGTGATGTGAGAGACTATGATACACAAGAGGAAATGCTGAGAGCCAGATTCTGATCTCTTTTATGCTTCTAAAAGTAAGAGGTAACTTTGCTGAAATCAATGAGCATATATTTCAATTCAAGCAAGCTGCTTTTGGCAATGGAACTTAAACTTGATTTCCAAACTTCTGACACTTAAGTCTGACAGGAGCCTAATAAGACCCCACCATAACTCAGCAGGTTCTTCTGCTCATCTCAGGTTGCTACCATGCAAATAAATGTTTGTTTCCTCCTCCAATTGCAATTGAGTGAAGAAATCATAGCATCTGCAAGCAAACACTAATATGCAGTGACCCTAACGGCATGGTTTTCATTACTTTTGTGTCATAGCAGAGTTAAAATGGTGCAAAAGCAGATGAACCATTAATGTGCAGGTCAAATGGTCAAACACAAAGAAATAGTCTACTGTCTCCAATTAATATCTGCTAAGTGCTTTACATTGCTTGGTAATATTACAGCAGTATTAAAAGAATAAACACTTCCACTAACAGGCAGCAATTAAAAGAAAAAAATAAGCTGAGTGCACCTATGTCCAAAAAGACAATCTCTTGGTGTTTTTCATTTGTGTCTACAGTGATGGTTTATGTCAAAATAGCTCAGCTCAAAAGGCAGAAGTTCAAACCAGTATTTAAAATTGTGGTGAGATCATGCATAAAAGACTTTTGGGAGTCAAGTTTTTAACCTTTCAATTTCAGGTGCCACTTCACTAAGCAGAAGTATAGGGATGAAATATGCTCTTGGACGACTGGGTTCAGTTGACTAAAATGCTTTCAATGGCAGAATGAAATTTCCTTCTAAAAACTGAAGTAGGATTTGAAGATACCTTTATTCCAGAACTTGTTTCTGTTTGGTTGGTTTTTATTCCTGTAGTCGCTGATATTTCCAGTCTCCACTACAAATTCATTTACATTCAGGAAAGCAGACAAACTTCTGTTCTCAAGTGTTTCCAGAAGTTGAAGCTGAGTTGATATTTGAAGATTAATGTGTGAAACAGAAAACTGAGAATATCTGCTTATTTATTCTTCCAGAGTTTAGTATTTAGAAGGGGAATCTGCAGACAGTATGGCATATCTGAAATCCATACTCATGGAACAGCATGATTCTGTGATCTCCTTATGTAGAGCAAACTTAGAAACATCTTTAATGAAGAACAGCTTCAGTAGCTTTTTCAAGGATGCACTTAGGTAAATAGAGGATGTAAGCTTATATTTTTGGAAATGCAGTTTACTCATTTTTATAAGCAAGAAACTGGCAATTTCCTCTCATTTGCCACAACACCATGCAAGCATCTGACTTTGAATGAAAGAAGTCTGGAATGAAAAATAGTAATCTGTCACTGATCATTCCCAGACACAGCCTCTCTCTGCCTGTAATTATTACAGTAAACAAGGCTGTAAAACCCTTGCACTTTTGGTAAATCTTTCTAATGACATTATAGTTCAATGTTTGCAAAGAAGTAATAATTTTAAAAGACCTCCAAAGATGATTTTTTTAAAAATGTACGGTGCTTGTACGATGGTTAAAAGATTCAGCACTGCAAGAAACTATGATTGGACTTATCCAACTTAGCCATATTTATAAAGAAGCTCGCTTAGAGAAAACACTGAGATCTAAATGAAGACTGAATCATAGGTTCAGTGAAAATTATTCAGTTTTTACAATGCTCCACTTCACGGCTGAACGTAGCTAAGATTAAATGGCAAAATTCTGCAAAATATTACAGTTCAGTAAGTATGTATCTTCACTGCAATAGGGCATGGAAATTTAAGAGAGGAAACGAACTTTCTGATCTCCAGAAAGCATCTGACAGGCAGCAAAGAAGGAAAAAAGTAGAAAGAATCAGCAAAGGTGAAAAATTAACTTGACCTAGCAAAAAAGGTGCTTGCGTAAAAGAAAGACAATAAGTAGTGGAGCAAATGAAGCTGTATGGATGTATTTCAGAATGTGTGAGTATGGCAACCCCCTTCTATGTTAAAACTCTCCAAGCGGCAAGCACTGAACATCCTTGGTTAACCCACCATGGGCAGTTAGTAGTTATCCTGTGAGCAGATTTTCTCAGGTATTTTCACCACTTTTAAAGGTGCTCCATTTCTGCAGGTTCCACAAGCTGAAAGATTAACCAGTGCTACAAGGACAGATACTAGCAAATCATTGTATAAAAATGTGTCCCATTTTACTACAATGAAGGAATATTTTTAATGGAATGGATTATACCCCCTAGCTTTTGCAGTACAGAGAATTATGTTTACTTGTTAAAGACTGTTCTGTGCAAAAATCTGCAAAAGGAAGTATTTTAGAAAGAAGAAAGAAAAAACCATCCTGTGCCAAATTAAAACCCAGAGACATAATGCTAGAGAACATTTAGTTACTTCTAATCTGTGCTTGTTACTGATGAGCCAGGGTGCAGCAAATTAAAACAGCAGTCCTTCTACTGACCTCACCTTGCTCATCGTCTACTTTCTTCAGTGTCTTTCCCTTGCTTCTCTTTTCTGACTCCTTCCTCTCTCTTTATCCACAAAATATTTGTTTCCATAGCCCAATTGTTGTTTCTCCTTCAGGGATTGCAATGCTCTTCCTTGAACAAGACGTATGACAACAGAATGCCTCAGGGAGCATTGAGGAGACATGGCACTAACCAGTTTCTCAAAGTGCAAAATACGGCCGCAGCAGGCTAACAGACATGGCCTCAGACCACAAAGGACATCGGAGTATGCTCATGACCTATCTTGGTCTCCCTTAAGGGGAGAATCCTTCTCTCCCCTTCTAAACTGTGTAAGACATGTTCATACTGGAATGCTGTTTCACTAGAGGTGATGTATGTACTTACATTTCAGTTCCTGAAAGGAAAGAAAAAAGACATAGAGATGGCACAGTTTAAACACCAGTACAGCACAGAGCAGATGCACGCTCCACTGAATGGGGCACTGCCCATGTTTCACCGTGCACGCATCTTTTACAGATTCTCAGCAGAATCTGTTACTTAGTACAGATTCTTGAGTGGAAGTGACAGACTTCATATAAAACTGCACTGTTCAGCAGCAGGCTGGCAATGAATAAATGTTGCTCGAGAGGCTATACATACACAGCTGTAGAGATCATGAAATTCAGCCTCTGTCTTGCAATATAAATACCTCAAAAAAGTGGGAAATTCTAGACAAGGAATACTCAAATGAATAAAAAAATTTTACCTGAAATATGTGAGTTTGAGCACCTTTGCTATTTATGAATGACAAGTAAAGAAAAATCTTTTTATGGAAACAAAAGCACAACAAAACATTTGCTGTTGCCCTGAATACTAATGATGGAAGACTGTTGCTATGGTGATGCTAATTTTAACGCTCTTGCCTGTGGACTTCATATGAACTGCCCGTTTTAACTTTTGCAAATGTCATTTACAAAATGAAAACCCATTAATGACTGGCGAGGGCACAATGTTCCACTTTAATTAGAATAATAAGGAATGCTGATGCACAAAGTACAGGTTTGTGAATTGCTACAAAGCCCACACTGTCAAAATTAATTACAACTGATGAGGATTTTATTCTTTTTTTTTTCTTTTTCTTTTTTTCTGAAGGAAGCTTTAGAATAAGACAGCCATAGCTTGACTTGGAAATGAAAGCAGGCTTTCCTTTTAACATCAAGGTGGAATAAAGAAGTTTGCAAGACCAACAGTACAGAAAGGGGTACAGCAAAGCTTAGAATTGTGACTGAGCCAAACAAGTAAGCAAGCATGCTTTTCAGTAATGGGAAAGTACAAGTGCCAATGCTCCTGGGAAAAATATTTTTTCAGAGAAGTACCTGTTCTCAAAACCAGTCAGGATTTGTACCATGGAGTTTGTGTTTTTAGAGAGTTTAAAAGCACAAGTTGAGGACAAGTAAATGAGTGTGTGCAACAATATGATTCTGATTTGTGTTGGTAACTTGCTCTTTACCAAGTCCTGGGTCAAACAGACGGTGTTTAAGTTAAAAAAAGAAACATACACAGCAGCGGTAATCCCTTTTGTCAAGCTCAAATTATGAATGTACACTACTCATGAGAGGGGGAAAAAACTGCAACTACCATTTCTGTTTCTGGGGAAATGTCTGAGATTATAAAGTAGTTACTATGCTGATAAGGGCATTTCAGTAGGACTGACTGAAATGAGGAAAGCATACTGCAATGAAAAACATCACAGACAGCTGCTAAGAGTACGTTATTCAAACTAATTGTTATTATTAAATATCTCCATTGTACGTAGCACTGCCTAGAGATCTGAATTTAGAGTTGAGATCCATTGTATTGCATGCTGTACGAACATAAAGAAAACTTTCCTTTGTGAAGAACAAAGCTGTAAAGAACTTGATTCACCTTTAGGTTAAGGCCCAGTTTCAGTGCTAGGTCACTGGAAATGGGGCTGGTGTGATGAGGAATAGCTGCTAAAACAGTTATCATCTAAATTCCCATTTCTGACAGCTTCTATCAGTGAATGGTCAAAACCTTTCTTCTGTCAGCACTGGTATGGAATTCACTCTCAGTTTACCAGTGCTCTTTAGCTCTGGTTTAAAATAAGTTGGTTAGTTCTGCCACTGATTTTTTGGCTATCATAAAAGCTACTGATCCCACATACAGCGAAGTACTCAGATATGCTCAAATTTGTTTGCATTACACGGAAGGGACGTAAAGGAAAAAATACAGAGATTGCTGAGAATAGATGTGTCTACTGAGTTTGATGTCAAGTGTAAGCTTTCTTGCTAGGAGTGCATTTAGTCAGGACTTGTTTTCTTCTTGCTGCTCAGAGGAGTAACTGGACAAGTACTGAAGACCATTCTCATCAAAGACCTGCAAGCATCCAGCACTTGTCTCAGTGGGGCACTATGTTGGAAATGTGAATGTCCACAACTGGTTATAATTTTTGCCAAAGATCACCAATAAGCTTGGTGTACAGCCATACATACTGTGTTGGACAGACATAATGCCTCCCACTACTCTTGAGTCAACGGGCTCAAGCCTAATTTGTATTTCTGCAATACCTTGTCCAATGGTGTGTTATTTCAGAACAAGAAGGGACAGAAACACCCTATTCTACTCAGGAAAAGCTGTAGCACGAGCTGGAGTTTGGAGTGAGCCAGAAGCAAACAGCATTTAACAAACAGGGAACCAGTGTGTGTTAACAAACTGACACTGTAAACTAAGTTGGGCAGCTTCCCAGTACTGTGAGGCTACAACGCTTTAGCTTAATGGAATTTATCTGAAACAGAGAAAAGCATCTGAGACAAATGTCTTCCATAAAATGGCTACTAACTATTCTTAGGAAGACAAGAGAGGTGTTTCTGGCAATGTCATTCCCTCCAGCACTGACGTGCAAAGAATTGAAAGGACTTTAAGATAATTGAGCTTGACAGTGTTGGGGATCCAGACTACATCAGTCTCCATCAAGACAGGACAGACATCTGGGAAAGAAAGAAGTATTTCTGCTGTTGTTTAAATTTCTCTGTTAATCCAAGTGAACAGACAGAATGTAGAAAGTGTCTGACTTTTGTGCAGAGGTACAGCAAAATGGATACTCCAAGGCATACTCTGAGGTTAGGTGATGGAGAGGGAAACAGTGCCATAAAAATGTCTCAGTTTGTATTCCATATTTTGTCATATAGGCAGCAAAATACTCTGGGCTATTCTAATTCATCTTATGAGTATTGTTAATCCAGTGAACATGGTGCTTTTTAATGAGTAAGTAATGGCTGAGTCTGGAGTAGATTATTGCTCATCTGAGTGACTGAGTACCAGATAAAAATTTTCTTGAGGAGTATGTCAGTTTTAAACAGAAATCAGAAAACTACAATTATTTGATGCCAAAAAAGGAAATAAAATATTTAAAGGATAAGCAACATTAAACATCTAATATCTAAGTAGGCATAGAATGCACATACAGGGCCTAAAGAATAGCTGACAGAGGCAGTAAAACATTGTGTAAAATAACTAAAAGAAACTTCAACAGAGAAGCCTAGATATTTAAGAAAACTTATCTAGTTTGGTCTTTTTGAGCTTAGGACTTAGCTATTCAATGAGGTGTGCCATAAAAAAAAAAAAAAAAAAAAGAAAGAAAAAAGAAAGAAAAAAACCCCCAAAACACCAGTAATTAATGATTTGCACGTAGGAGTTACCAGCACAACTGAATGAAATGGACATGAAATGAAATGACATGAAATGAATGGGGTTGCTATTAAGAAATGCACAAGGGCTGAAGACTGAAAACAGTGCTAAGAGAAAGTAAGATAAAGAGGGTGATGGGCTGGAGGCAGATGACCAGTGGGAGGACAGACTGCACAGAGTTCATTAGAAGGCACGGGAAAGATGCAGAAAAAGTGAAGGGTAAATTATTACAAGGGAAATTCTGAAAACAAGCCAAGAGAAAACAAAAAGGACAGCAGGAAGATGGTTTGCTTAAAGTGGTGGAATGACCTAGAAGAATACGAACACTGAAAAGATTCTTGGATCTAGGCAACAGGAAACTGTTAGTGACCTCGTAAAGAACTGTTTTAGTGGGAAAAAAAAAGGCTACAGAAGCTAGAAGAGACTGGGAAGGAAGAAAAATGTGGACTAGCAATAGACACAAATTCCAGGAAAAAAGAGGGCAATGTTCTGGATGTTGAACAGTGTCAGAAGAGACATTTGTTTTATCAAGGACAGTGCTACAGATTTTCATTCAAATAAAGAAGCAGCAGATAAACTTCAAAGAAAATACTTAAGAAAAATAAAAATAATAAGTCTTAAAGAAGATATTTTTACATTCTCTGGCATCTAAAGGGCTGAAAACATTAAGCAAATAGACTTGTTCTCCAACATTCAGTTTTTGACGTCTTAACTCTTTTTTTTTTTTTTTTTTTTTAATATATTGCCTATAAATAAACAAGAAACTTGCTATGAACTCAAGGGAAATTTGTTTCACATAAGAACCTTCTCTTTCAAAAATGAATCTTCTCTTTCAAACAAGCAATGATTTTAAACCTTATTTCCATACACAAAGTTCCTGAGGGGCATTTATAGTCCTGTCTCTGGCTGCTGTTGCTGTTGTTAGTACCTAGCAATATTTGCACTTGCTTTAACTTTTTGTGCATTTTATAGAAGATGGGTAGGTAAGGCCAGCCAAGAAAGTTTCCATTGATTAAGTCCTAACAATAAATGCAATTAAGCAGACTAAAATTGAAGATGAAATCATAGAATCATAGAATTACTCAGGTTGGAGAAGACCTCAAAGATTACCAAGTCCAACCGCAGCCTAACCATAGTACCCTAACTCTAACAGCCATCTGCTAAATCATCTCTCTGAGCACCACATACAATAGTAGATAAAAATCACCGATCTGTGAGGACATATAACGCTTCTAATTTTCTAATGAAGGTGCAGCTATTCTGTGTTTCAACATGCAAGAAAATCTCTTAGTTTTTTGTCACATTCTTTATAATGTTACAACATGTACTAGATGATGTATATCACCTTATAGCACACCACCAGGATGGCAGATATCAGATTGTAAAATACTGACTGGAATGAAAGCTTATTTTAGTGTTTCAGTACTTTCTTACAATTTCAAACCTTGCTTTTTATTTGCCTTCCTCATATCTGTTTATTACATATTTTCAGCTCACAGCTGCTGAAATAGCGAGAAGAATAACAAGTTTGTATTACCATGTACTCTTTCACTCCTGTATTCTAGAAATGTTTATGGGATATTTCCTGATGGAAAGGAATAATGAACATTTCTTAATGATGAATGAAGTATTACACCCATGGCCCAACCACACATTCTCTGGTGCATGATTAAAATTTTAAATACAACAATGGTGTTTCATATTTGTGTTATAGTCATGCTATATGCTATTATGAAATCATCTGTTCCCAAGCCAAATACAGCAGATTTACAAACATTAATGCTTTATCTTCATGTCTCTAGCAATTTCTTTTTTTCCATGCTTCACATGTTGGATGTTGTGATTCTCAAGAGTTAAGTTTATAACATTTTCTTCAGCAGTACAGCTTTTAAACAAAAATGCAGGCAAATGTATTTAAAGCAAAGCAAGGTAAGATATATCTTTGCCTCTCTGCTCCTGAGCCATCTTTGCTCTGCAGTAGTGGGCTAGTTACTTAAAGTCACTTTTTCAACTTGCGCATTAAAATAATATAAAGTTATCTAGCAAACCCAAATGTGATCAAATTATTGTGATTCTAGATACTTGCATACTTTTTCTTCACAAAAATTCTAATGAGAATGTTAATCCCCCTGCATCCACTTCATTAACATCCTAATTTATCTGTTCACATTATAAAATATGAAACATGCAAGTGAAGAATAAAACATAAACAAAAGACTTCTGCAAAGGTTTGCAGCAACCTTCCTTCATAGTAATTTAGTGCTGTGCTAAATGAGTTTGCACCTCCTCAAAGTCCCTATCCTGACTCTTACAAACAACATTTATGCAAATTTTGGCCCTTTTGGAAAAGACAAAGGAAGACTGAGATACACAAACTGCTGCTAGGCAGCAAAGTTTGTCCGTTCCTCCCCACACTACTCAGTAGGCTGTTGACACCATTTGGTGATTGTGCTAGGTACACAGAGTGCTGCTTGATAATGGTTTTCTGTTGTGTTGTACTAATAAATGAGATTATGGTGCAGTTTCCATGGAAAGAGAATGAATGTTTGTCTCATCAAAAGTACTTCTAAGAAAAACAATTTTTTTCAGAGATGTTGTGATACATTTTTTTTATGGTTAGTTTTCCTTAAATTATGTCACCACAGATTTCCTAATATAAAAATGTATCTGATGAATAATTGAAATTCAAAGCAAATACATAGCGTGCAAAAGGCTGCCAAGCCTATAGATCATATTTGAAATTGTAATTTATCTCAGAAGGTTCAAATTTTTTAAATCAGAAAATCAGATGCAAGAAAATGAATATAGATGATTTGATTATTCCTAACCTATTGGTTAGACTCTAAGTATTCTTTACTTAGTGAAGAGTCTTTAGTTAAGATCCGATATTGCCAACATTTATACAGTTCCCAGTTAATAAAACTTATGTTTTCTCTTATCATCCTTAATCTCTAAGCTTAATACATACACAAAGTACTTCTCAAGATTGAAGATCTAAAGACGTGGGTATCACAAAATGGATGTGTAACAGTATTTCTGCCATTATCTGACAAAAAAAAAATCTTGAAAGGGGTCCTATGTGGAGAAAACTGGTTCATATAATCCATTGACACGGCTCAGTATGTAAAGACCACAAAGGTCACATGGGACAAGAAATATGTCAAGACAGAGGATATTCTGAAATATAGGAGTTTATCACAGTGTATAGGAGGACTGGCATCTCAGACAGCCAGAGAAGGAGCAATCACATGAGAGATTTAGCAGCTTCAATGAGTTCATTCTCAAAAAGAAATCAAACCAGGAAAAAATCTGACCTCTTCCTGATACAGTCACAGGAGAAGCAGAAGCCCACTTGGTATCTCTGGATGTAGCACCTGGTCTTTGCTAGACTTTTGCTTTGTCCAGGATGCCAACGCTACGACATTAAACAGGCTGCCAGAGCCATGAATCCACATCAGGTACAATTAAAGATGAGTGTTGCATATATATCCATTGTATTTATAATAACTATTTTTTCATTGGTATTGAAACATATGGTGTACAAATGTTAATTACAGTCCTGCCTTATATTAGAATGATGAGATCATGAAGAAGATAAAAAAACACTGTAGGTAAAGAGGGAGCAACTTACTGCTGACTCTTACAGGGATGCTATTTTTCTCACGTAGAATGGGGAAATACTTAGTCTGTTCACTCTTCATCAGGAGAGACTGAACCAAGGGCGATACAGACGACAGACACGGTAAGTGCTATTTGGGAGAAATTGTCAATCTGCAAACAAAGGACTTACAAAACTTCTCAGTATAACAAGAATATGTAAAAAATCAGAGATATTGTTCCCCGTTCCCTTGAAGATTTCATTGGACAGTTGTCAGAAGCTGTCTTCTCTTTGTCTGTCATCTAAATTAAGTATGTAATTGATCTTTAAAAAAAAGAAAGTCTGACAGGCAAATCTTTCTATTTTTTTCCCTTAATATGTCTAATCTTTTCAAGTTCAAAGCATTCCAGTGGAAATCAAACATAATTCCTATTTCTGAATTCTGCTCATTAAGCACACAATGTTTAAAACATGGGCTTGAAGTATATGACAATAAATTTCAGCTATCAGGAGAAGCTGTAAAATCTATTTTTTATGGAAGATGGGGCATGTACTATATAAAATAGGCCCATATTGTATATATGTCATTCAACACTCTCAAAATTATATGGGCTATGTTAATTTTTTTATTCTCAATGATGGGTAACAGAGTGAAACTGTATTTAATAACTGAAGTAAAATGGAGCAAAAAAACTGAAGTAAAAAGTAAAATACAAGCAAAATATCACATTCAGCTTACAATAAATGTAACAATTTCAGCTATGATACCTTCAATATTATGTAATTATATTGTATTACCCTATAAAGATACTCCTTGTACAGTTACAAAAGTTTACTTTTCATCTTAGCACCTATAAAAATAGTTCATTTATTGCTCTCTTAGCCCCAGAGCTGGAAAGCAACAAATAGCTAGATGTAATAGATTGAAAATGTTGATGCTTTCCTTTTAATTAAGAAAGTAGGAAAGCCAGATGCCATCCAAAATTCTCTTACCCAGCTCATTCCTAAATGAAAAACAAGACAGAAAACTCAAATTCATTCCTAGAGAGTAACAGCATTATCTTCATAAAGCATTAAGATTTCACCTGCACAAAAATTAACCTTACTTTCTTCTTCTCTGTAATGCTCAACAGTATAAACAGTCACAATAATTTATAATGAATGCAGCTGATAACAAATCTTAAGCACTTTACTTTCCACTTCAGCACGAGCACTGTAAGATTAGTAAGACCACAGTCTCCAAGTGCTGTGCAAGTGCCTCAGGAAGCTTGGCTACAAGCTCAGAGTTTTGCATTCACCCACAGCCCAGTTTCAAACTTTGTGACAAGGTTTGGAGCCAAGGCCCCACAGTCCAAAAGATGATAAAGGAAGGCTGCATTTGGACAAGTGTCTAGGAAACAACATATATTTAACTGACGGTTTTATGCTAGACAGCATGATAATTTTAAGACTGAAAAGTATGAGACACTTTCTTTTCATTACAATAGCTGCAATTTTGGAATTGAGAGTTCAGGACTGAAAGACATGAAAAGATCAGAATAGCTGTGTTTTTAAGAAGTCAAATTATTACATTTTTTGGTACTTGGTAGGTAGGTTAGCTGTCAGTCATGTGCTTGGCTTGCATAGCTTGCTCACAGCTTCACTCACTACATATACATAAGTATACACTATTTATTGATGGTGTTCTATGTCTCTCTCTGTTTTGCCTGACTGACATTTCCTACTTGCTTTTGTGTCGTACTTATCTACATTCTGCAGGAGAAACAATTAACCCAAGTGATTTTACAGCAGCTCTTTGCTTTATTTTATCTTAGTGGAATTTAATTCAGATAGATTCATTTGTCCTGTGTCTAAGTTGGAAAAAAAAAAAAAAAAGAAAGAAAGAAAAAAAAAAAAAAAGTGAAAGAATCATGCCTTTAATCTGTTTGCTTTTACAATGAAAAAAGTGGGCTCTTGGCTTTTTTTTTTTTTTTTTTTCCTTTGCCGAAATTCTGCATGGTTACACAACAATTAAGAAGGAGATTAAGAAGCAAGACAACAAAGAAGTATGTCTATAGAACTGGCCTGCTGTATCTCCCATGTTGAGTACAGTAAGACTGCAGAACCTAAAACTAACAAAATCATATGTCACGAACCGATACATTTAAGGTAAGTAAAATACTCTCATGGGGAACTGCAGCATGGAAGAGGGTCAGAAAGTGGGAATACGTTGCTCTTAGAGTTAGTACACTGCATAGCAAGTTTATATGGATAGTCTCATGTGGATCTTCTCAAGGAGCCAAATCTGTGCTCCTGAGAATCCAGCTTTGTCCTCAGCAGGACAAAGTTCAGTGAACTGCTATAATCTGTGTAAGAAAATAAGCTTGGCTGGGAAATAACTTGGAAAGCTTCCTTTGTGAAAAAGTACAGAGATGAAAGACTACTGTATTTTTGCAGAAGCGTTTTAAATCCTTCAAAAGAATGGGCACAGCAAGAGGCTGAGAAGACAGACACTATTAACTGGAGTCAGCTATACAGCGGAAGAATAATGTCAAAGATTAGTACAAATAAAGAAGTCAACAACTACTAAATTTCAACAGATCAGGACATCAGGAATACTGAGTTTTGGGGGGAAATAAAGTAAATTGCAGACTTTAGTCCAGCAACTCCTCCCCACTCAAAGACAACAGAGGTCTCTTAGGACCACATAGTAGCTACATTGTTTACTTAGAATGGGTAAGCCATACACAAGGCAAAACAAGATTCAGAGGATATAGCTGAGTTTTATGTTCCCTTGCGCTGCAAGAGGATGGTCACTAGAGAAGAATTGGGTTGTGCAACATGAGTAACTGCTTCTGTTGCAAAATCCAAAGCAGGCATTTGGTTCTGCTATCCATCACTGCTTTGGAGCTGTTCCTCCACATTTGACTGGAGGATAACAAGTGCATGTGCATTTGTATATATCGATCACAAGGGTAGCTCTTCTAAGATATGATTTATCCCTAACTCAGAATTCCTAATTCTGAAATTAAAATCTGCTGTCTTCCTACCTTCATTATCATCCTTTTTCTTAGAATGCAAGCTTTTTCTTTTTTTTGCTTTTTTTAAAAAAAAAAAACACAAAACTTGATAACACATGCTGTAGTCTTTGTTCTGCACATTTGTTTCACTTGCTTTTCAAATTTTTGATGAACAGTAATTGCCTATTTTGCCTCCTTAAACCTTAAATTTAG
Organism: Coturnix japonica; assembly: GCF_054131305.1. Lineage (NCBI taxonomy): Eukaryota > Metazoa > Chordata > Aves > Galliformes > Phasianidae > Coturnix > Coturnix japonica. The sequence continues at coordinate 105,584,762 of NC_140663.1, read as the reverse complement.
ACAGTTTAATGAATAACTAAAACATCGCTGAAGAGCACATACATGACTCTGCCTACTTCTGCTTTCCCACTTTCCAGGTCAGTCTCAAATAAGGATAGGACCAAGGCCTCGAAGAACAGAACTGATTTTTTTATCTTTCTCTCCCTTTTCAAGTTCATAAAAGCTTCAAATGCTGCACTTGACATAAGGAATATATTGAGGAAAAAAAAAAAAACAACATCAAAAAACCAACCAAACAAAAAAACAACACATAAAGAAAAAGCATTTGATTAAACCCATTTTAGAGAAATTTTGCATGTTTTAATTCGGAGTCAAAAGGGAGGGATTATTTCCTCAGTAGCATCAGACATTCTATGCAGTTATGTCCACTTGCTATTCTGGAGGCCAAGATACCTCTGTTGTCCTTGAATGCAGAAGTTTGGTTTCTCAGAACATTGAGGAAGAATAGGGTAAAGCTGATCTGCTGTCCTGGCTCATCATTTCCACTGGGACCAAACCACATGAAAAAGTGGAAGAACACAGCAGCTGATGCATCACCACTGTGTTGCAATTTTCATGAGGCTGACAGTAGGCCAAGAAACTACGAAATGACAGAGACTCAGAATACCTGAAACAGGCTGTACATTGTTGATAATTATATTTGTAATGGCAATGATGCCTACACCAATACGATTTAGAGAAAAAAATACCAGCGTGAATAATCTTACAAAGGAGTTATTGAAATAATAGCCTTAGAGGAAAGATTAATCAGCTGTTTAAAAATTAAAATTTAACGAGGGAAATTGAAAAGCCTGAGCATACCTAGCAGTAAGTAAATATCACTGCTGAGGATTTTAACATTAAGTACTGCCTGACTTAACAAAGGCTGTATCATTGCAAATGTGAAAATGATGAGATAAAACAGTTAAGCACCGAGGGAAAAGCATAAAATGAAAAATAATAAAATGTGTATCACCATTCTTTTACACTAATGACAGAAAGAAAATTATATAAGCATTAAGAGAATGCTACCCATATCTGCTCCTTCCTCATGGAAACTGCTAGAGGATTCACAATAGAGAAGTAGTAGTTCAAAGAACTGAAAAAGAATATACTAAGTTTAATAGCTAAAATGGTACAGAAAACTGGGAGTTTGTGTAGTTGTCTTGAGACGTGATATGTGAGTGATGAGAATAGATGAAAATGACTGAGGTCAGCTGGATCAGGGAATAGATGTAACAACTAAGACTCATTCAAACTTGACCAATTTATTTTTCATCTCAACAACAGTAAGTATTTTTATAAAAGTTGTAGCTGAATTTAAAATAGTGCTACAACTCATGGCTAAAAAGACATATTCTAAAGTGAATAAAATAAATATTTTCCTTTGAACTTGTAAATAGCCTGGAACAGAAGATGAAATGGAAACTTGACACAAAAAACTACTAAGGAATAATCATCAATGATCATTTTAACATGAACAGTGAACAGTTATCCATGGCTGCTGGGTGTTGGTAGCACATAAAGAGGTGGGAAGAACAGCATGAAACATATCTCATGCTTACACTTAAGAACTGCCCAGGCATCTCTCTCTGCAATGGCAAGTCATGTCATGGGACACTGCATCACCCATTTCCTCCAGAAGCTATGCATAAATAGTTCAAAGCACATACTGCAAATAATAAGCAACTGAAGACAGAAGGGGAAATGCATTCAAAGTTCTTTTGTATTTGCTGCAGAACGGGGCTGTATGCAGTTGGGTTTTTAAAGTTTTCTCTCATTCTTTATGTATATGTACATTACAGAACGAACTGTCTGAATGTGGGAACTAAGGTCAGAAAGAACAGTTTATAGGGACTATTTTGTCCCTCAGCAACAGATTCAGCTAAACACCCTCCTTAAAAGAATTAATTGTATTAAGTATTTGCATCGTGAGATTAAAAAGTGCACCACATCCACAACTGCAACACTGATATTTTTGTTGTTGTTTTTTTTACTTTGGCAAGACCTGCCATGTATGTTCTTCAGTGAGCAATGGAACAAACTCTAATGTAATCCAGATACCCCAAAGCTTTACCTTTTTTGCAGGTAACTTATGGAGGCATAAAAGTAAGCAACAAACAAATCAGTGCACCTTACAGTATTTTTAAATAACTAGCATAATTCTGTGAAATTTACTGCACATTTCCCTCATTTTTTCTTCCCACATAGACAACATAGGAGCAGTTCAGGATAATGTAAATAGCTATAATGAATTACTCTTTATACTCACTTGATGTAATAGGGAACTTTGTTTGGCGAGATTGCCCTCTCCCAGGGTCCTTGGACAGAAGCTGTTAACCAATAAAGAAACAAATAAATAAGCAGCTGCACATGTACATGCATACATACAAACACACCTAGAAGAGAAACATGGGGGTCAAGTTCAAAGCAAACAGGAAAGACAACGTTAATCTCTAGAATTACAATTTTACACTTGGCCACGCTGATATTGGTCTGTTTGCTCAGTTGCCCATGAAGGCCGGAAGGATTAACCCACTGTTCTGAAATTTCTGGGCTAATCTGAGTGAAATTGAACTCATTCAGCTGCAAAGATAAATATAAAAAACTCCTTGGCTACTAAACTTCAAGAGTAGATATGAAGCAAAGCCAGCGACCTATCTCTTTGCTGTGCTCTTCTATAGGCTTCCTTCTGCCAATGTGTGTTTGGCTGAGTTTTCTTCAATTTCTTTTCTTGTGTGATCAGCTCCTTACATCCATCTAAGAACAAAGTCAGATACTTGTTTACACTTCATGCTGAGTGAAGCTAAGCTGACATACCCTCTGAGCATTTTGTTTATTCTCCTGTTGACTTGTTCTAAGTGCAGAACAACTTCATTTTTATTTCTCCGCATGACTAACTGGGCTTTATTGACTTCCAATAAGAACAAGTAATGAAGAAAATAACAGTGTGGGCACAAGAAACAGTGAGGAAATAACAGTACTCACTATTGGCTATCACGGTGTTAAATGTCAACATCAACTTACAATAAAATGAAAATATTTTGTAACAAAGTCATATATAGAACAAATTGCTGGAAAAATAATTTTAAATAATTAGATTTTGTTAGAAGCTTCTTATAATTTGTGCCACAGTCTGAATGCTAGGTTGCTTCTTTCTTTGTTTGTTTAATTAAGAGGTTTTTATTGATCAAGAAATGTAGGACCACGGATTTCCTTTTCCAATAGAGTGATTTCTTTACATGAAAAGAGATCTGGCTGGAAAAAAATTAAAAAAGACTGTTCACTTTCCCCAGTGCAATCCTTCTTTTTAGTGACCCCTGCTGTTCACTCAGGAAAAAATCATCTCCTGCACTCAGCAGTTTTTTTCTTTCTCCTTCAAAACATTCACTTCAATAAGGCCACTCCCAAGCTGCAGGTACTTAACAAAGTCAACAAGTCCCTACATATCAGAGGAACCGCTTTGTATATTTGTACCAGAACTGTTAGCCACATAGGAGTCAATCTGCAGAGTGAAATTCACTCTTCTCACCTGCAGACAGACTGGAGTTGGAGGAAAGATGTGAGACTTTCTTATAAAAGTAGCTCCACTGAGAAGTTCTGATATTTTGGTAAATGTGAATGCACTTGGATTCTGAAGGAGGACTGGAAGGAGGACTGGGAGCAAGGCAGTATGAAGTGAGCTGGAGCCATTTCAGATGCGTTGGAAAGAAGGGAGCAGGGTGCAACCTGGGCAGTGGGACAGTGGCTTTTGTGTGCACTGTAGATGATGCTGAGGAGCTAGGACAAGGAAGGAATATGTCTGAAAGAAATCCAAATTTGGTGATTGTAGTTCAGTTTATTGGCGTCCTATGAAACGCCTGCCGCAGCATGTTAGTAGGTCCTGTGGTTATTGACTTTAACCCCCAACAAACCATCTGCAGCTCAGCTGAATGTACAGCTTTCCCATTTCTTACATGGTTCTGCACTTTTTATGAAAGAAAGAAGAAATTAAATTTTAATGGCATGAACCATGAAAACAGATAGCTCTTGAAGTGCATCAGCAATGCAGAATGAATTATAATGACAGCTCCCATGGAAAAAGAGTGCATTAATGCCATTGATGTGACATAACCCACACATACAAAAGCACTGCACATTTTCCAATGCCAATACATAAATACACACATCAATTAGAGATAGTAAAACATTCGTGCTTGTACACTGTGCATTGTATTTCTTACATAACTTTCTCCTAACAACGTGAATATTGCCAAGCTGCAGTTCTGCCACTCTAAGTTTCTTTTCTATTCTTTTTTTAATTAAACACCCAAATAACAGATTGCCATATATTTTTGGAAGGTGTGCTTTTTCTGTTGTTCCTAAATTAATCTGTGTAAGAGCATAGCAGTCATAACTTATCACAAAATCTTACATATGATGATAGTGTTCTGGATACTTTGAAAGAAGAACAAATTCTTGCCTTCATGAGAACTAAGTGCTCTAGGAATAATGAAATTCTGTGATGTTCTGCATAATTGGATTGAGTGTTCCTTCAGGAGATTGCTGTGAAGCTGTCTATAATACACTTTTGCTTTCCTGGATAATTCCAGCCTGAATTTGAGTTGACAAAATATGCGGTACTTTTTACAGCTATGCTGAGAGAATAATCATTTCATTTTTGGCAGAAGCCCAGAAGCTGAGAGCAGTTGTTTCTTATCGCTACATACCAGTATGGGTTTAGTACCCATTACAAAGCTAGCACAGGTAATGGACATGTATCTGTAATTCCTGGTTACAAGTATTTTACTTGTCTAACTAAACACACTTGCTGGCTAACACTTTTCTCTAAGACACTGTAGTATCCGTGCACTCAAGAAGCAGACATTTTCCTTTTTGCCGTGTGCAATTCAAAAGTGTTTTATTGTTCTAGCTTTCACAACGTAGGAATCCATTACGATACACCCAGCTACTTGCAATGATGTCTACTGAAACTGAGTATTATAACAAGCTACAAGACATTTTAAGAGTGAATGTAATTTTCCCTATACTTTATTTTATTGTTATTTACTTTAATGGTTACCTAATAAGTTTTATTTTTCCTGTTGGTGTGCTCATTTCTAAGACTTCCTTCACCTATTGCTCAGCAGAAGTAAACATGGCACTTGGTTGTAAGCCTACAACTTCGTTTGTTTGCAGAATGCATAATGAAACAGTAACATGCTGGCTCTAGGAACATCAGCCATGTTTTATCCTGTGTGGGAATCTGAATGAAATACTAACTAGTATGATACTTTAATTCTGTATTTGCCTATGTTGCAAAACTAATCTGATTAATATTTCCCTTTAACACAACAAACATCACAAAAAGTGCATGTATGTTGATTAACAGTAAACTATAATTCTTCAAGCTATTCAAAGAGTTAATTAGGCATACCCACTGTTACAAATTACAATAGACTTTACTTCAGCAATGAGCCCACACCTCTATTGACCATACAGTGGCACAACTTTATACTTTCAGTTTTAATTACAGGAAAAATCTTTTGAGTCTTAGCCATCACTTGTGAGCTACAAGCACTGGGAAACAATTTTAACACAGAAACCACGAAGTCACACTCCCTAGTACCTATACTCCCTGCAGTACTATGTATAACTTAACAATTATTTTCTCTTAGGAATTGATTAAATTCATTATATATGCATTTAATTTTCATGATATTTAAAGTGGAGCTCTTCCATTTGTTCACAAATGACAAGACCTGCACTACCTGCTTGGTGACCACTCTAGCTGGAATGCAAAGTGCTTAATTACATTCATGTTTTATTAACACTAATAATTTGCTTCCTCAGCTTACCTCTACCTGTGTGACTGCTATTTTTCTACCTGGGATGATCATGGTTATTATCTTTATGCAATCAAAGAGCTAGGAGCTTGTTTTATTTCTACACATAAAATGTGTTTTCATACCTATTATTTTTAATGCAGCTAGTTATGGAATTGGCAACTTCAGATAAAGGCAGGCAGGAACAACAGAACAATGAGACAGTCTTTGGGTCTGCAGAGGTTTTGCTCTTCTAACAATCAGAAGTTTGTGTGTTTAAGGTACTTCAGTCTTTCAAAGAAGATGCATCGAGCGCTTTCCCAATTACCTTAAAATGAGACCATTATAAAAGATAAACTGTTGTACTCTACAGACTTCAAAGAGCTTATGCTTCTCTTCCTGAGAGCATACACTAAATCAATGTTTCTCCTCTATAATCAGTTCTTGATACACACTGTGAGGTGTGTGCCCAATAAGTATCCCCATGTGACAATGGCATAATGCAAGGGTTTGCATCATCTATGAACTCCTTGAAATCCTTTGCAACAAACATCAGCACACTTCTGTTAGATATTATTTTATTCCAGGTTTATAGAGAATTGATTTCTAAATTGTGTGCATTTATTATTGTGCCAAGTGAAATAAGGAAACAATCAGATTGCGTTGTATAGCACTGAGGCCTGCTGTTGCACTACATAGCTGAGAAACTGAACTCAGAACACAGTGACTGCGCAATTTAGAAGTTACAAGGAAGAAACATCAGCCAAAAACTGCCTTTCATAAAAGCTACACAGCATGGGGTCTATTCTGCTCCAAGTCCCAGCTTGCTGTATGGCACACGTGAATGACTCCCAGGCATTTCAGTGACAGCTACTTCTCAGTTTGGGCTCTGTAATTCTTAAATCCAAGCGAACACCCCTTACATCCCTGAAAAGCCTGCAGTACTGTCTGTTGATGCAAGACACACACAGGCATATAAGGAATACATTATTTTCTGAATGCATTTGATCAGTTTGAAGAAGGGATTATTAGTCGTGAAAATATTCATCATGAAGTCAGAGACATCATTAACTTGTTTTAAAAGAGATATAAAAGTGGCTTTCCATCCCATATTCCTTGCTGGAATCCTTGTGGCCAACTTATTCCCTACCTTCAGCCGGGGGTTGACATTGTATGATGCAACCTAAATACTGCATGCCTTACATCATGAACAGTATATCCAGAAGTTTTGAAAGGCCACTTTTAATGCAAAATATAAAATCTAATTCTGCTTTTGTAAATGTCACACTACTGAAAATGACAAAAATACAAGCATCTACTTGTTTAATAAAGAAATACTGCATGAAATAACAGCAGAGCAATATAGTCTGCATTGATCCACATATCCCAAGTTACAGATACTTCGTATTTTTAACAGTGGCTGTTGCACTCATGTACTGTTAAAAGTAAAACCTTTAAAACTGGCCCATCATATTGTTGGTGACTTTTCTGCAAGTGGAATCAGATAAACAGAAAAATAAATCTTTGCTAAATACTCAATTTAGCAAAATATACTAGAAAAATTCTGATAGATAAAAATAAAGACAGAAAACCTTTGTTGTGCCACAATCCAGGAATTTGAGGACCAAAGGACTGCTCTAAACTTGACACAACTTACAACTAATGACAACATGGACACATGGCTAAATGCATCAGAGTTAAAATGGTTGGTATAAAATAAAAATTGCTTTTAGGAATCACATATCCAATAATACTTTAAAAATATGAAAAAGTATGTTGTGGGGAAAATTTTGCCCTAGTAACACAGTACTTCATTCAGTGCACAAAAGGCAACCCATCTTTTGAGTCTTATATTTATTTAAGAGCGAAGAATAACACTGGATTACTTGCAGATTATTTACTCTTTCAGCATACAGAATTATCCACTAACCAAGAATAAAATAAAGAACTTACTGGGGATGCTATCAAAAACAGGACAGGAATTTTCCTGATAACAAAACATTGCTTTACAATTAATACAACACACTATTTTGAAGTGGTGGCAAACGAAAAACAGCAAATAAAGATTTAGAATGAATTGCCCATAGTTACCATTTTATGGTGCTTTTTTCTTGGAAGCACTTTTATCACAAACACAGGATATTAATTTCAAGGGAAAAATGTGTGCTTGTAGGGGAACAGAATGGGAGAACATCGTTTTTTGAGAACTGACTTTATCATTTTGTTCAGAAATTCGTATTCCAACGAATTATAGAGGCATGTTGGATCATGTAAGATATACCTCAGGAGATAAGAAATGGTCAATAATCAAATTCTCAATGCAGACGCACATGCAGTCACTTTGTATTTAGACAAAAGTAGGAAAAAAAAAGCAGCCAGAATTCTTCACCTAACTTGACCACATTCAAATGCTATTACAAAACCTCTGTGCTTTCAGAGAGTTCTCAGAGTTAGGCTGATTCTTCTGAGACTACTTATCCTCCATCTTTTTATTATTCCTTGGTAATATTTTCTATTCAAAGTATTCACTGTGATTTCTAAAAGTATGAAACCATACATCCCACAGACATGGATGAATGGACACGGTATTTGATGTCTGCATGTAAGAAATGGTATCTCGAAGACAATGTATGATAATGTATGCAATGAGAAATAAAAGACAAAGATACTGCTGTTCACACTGGAAAATGATCTCTCAGGTGAATGAGTAAAATCTCTTAAGAGTCCTGGAACCCTGTCATTTTTAGAGTCAGATCTCTTAATTGGCAGGACTTGCCATTTTACAGACATGTCTCCTGTGCAAGAGAGAGCTTCACTCATCTTTGCTTTGCACAGGTCTCTAAGTCCTCAGAAAGCACTTGGAGAAATCCAAGATTTCTAAAGAGAGCGGCCTAAATAACAGAAAAATTAAACAAAGGCCCAGATGGAAGAGAAAAATAGAGATCTGAACCCCAGGAGCTCTGAGTGTATTCAGAGAAGCAGAATCCTAGGCTATACAGCCCACTACTTCGGTCATATTTTTCACTTCTAAACAAAAAACCAACAACTTCATGGGCATTTCAATCACTAGCTTGTCATGCAAACTGTTGGTTCCACCTTTCCCAGCCTTTCTGTTTCTGAAAGAAAGCTGCTATGGCTGCTTCACTTCACATTGAAGGCAATGCTTTTACTGCTTGGAAGCCTGAAAGTGCCTGGGAAGCACAAGCAGCAACTGGAATTTGCTAGTTGAGGTCAGAGCTACCTACCAGTTATATCCAAGCACTGTTCATGGAGCCATTCATTGACACACTGCATATGCTAGCAGCTGGTCTCACACTGGAAGTAAATTATGAAGCTTGCTTATGCCTTTAAAAGATGTAATATCTTCTATTTTTTAGTGCTCACAAATGATCCACATGAGTGAGCTACCACATTGCAAAAGGGACTGATGGAAGGCTGGCTAGCATGGGAAATGATATTAAAAGCAATCTGTTATTAATCATACCTCTTACTTACTGCATCTCTAAAACATGTTGTTCTGATAATATAAGTGGGTTCTCCAACAAGAAACAATGAATCTCATTCTTTGCCAGTGGCAGCATTGCAGACACAAATAAAGGAGTAGTCAGAAAAGTAAAATTATTCCAGAAGGGTAAGTAAAAACTCTCGAGTTGTCATTCTGTTGAAATGCGAACAAAAAGTAGGATTTCAAGTATTCTTTTTCATGCTTCAGTTCCTGTATATAGCTTCCAAATTAAGCATCACCATCCATGAAGGAATCACAGATTTATTTTTTTTTTATTTAAATGACTTTGCTAAATATTTACCAGTTTCTCTTTAATAGGAAAAAGATTTTTTTTTCTTTTTTTTTTTTTTTCTCCCCATATCCTGATTTAGATCACTCTAATTAAACAGCAAAACCTTCCAAGCCTACAAACTGTGAATTCATGATATGTCTTGCAGACGTAGTACATTTACCAGCTATATCTTAACAACTATTCCTGCTAATTCTGAGAGCCTCAGTCAAGAATACTTGGGGAAGAGCTGGGACTCTGAGGAAACTGGTAGAGCACAAGATGAGCTGGGGAAGCATGAGGGACAGATTGGAAGAGAGAGACCTGAGGTGAGAGAGTCCAGCAAAAATGTGTGTGAGGCCTGGAAAGGGGCAGGGCCACATGCTAGCAGAGTGATAAGGAAAAGTTAAAGGAAAGCTCACAGAACAGGCTGTAGAAATGGCAACTACTGCTCAATTCCTTGCCTGCATAGGATATGATAAGTAGGTCCCTGTACAACTCCCCACTACTTCTGTGCTATGTTTTCAACAGCCATAGAATCACAGAATCACAAGGTTGGAAAGGACCTGCAAGATCACCTAGTCCAACTGTCCTCCCATTGCCACTGCTACCACAAGCCACTAAACCATCTCTTGTAGCTCCTCATCCAGACGCCTCTTGAACACTGCGAGGGACGGCAACTCCACCACCTCCCTGGGCAGCCATTCCAGTGCCTGACCACTCTCTGAGAGAAAAAAGTTTTTCCTTATATCTAATCTAAACCTGGTCTGGTACAACTTGCGGCAATTTCCAAAAGCACCGATGCAGAAATAAGACTAATGCCAGATGGCAAAGACCATGGTACTCCCTCTCTTAAAAAGCTACTTCTTCAACAGATCTGCTTCTGTCAGTGCAGGGATGTAGAAGAGTTATCTGGAAAGCATGTAAAAGCATACTTCCCTTGAGTATGGTAATAATGCATGATTCTGCAGAACCTTATGCTTTGGGGATTTGATTCTTATGAAACATGAGGCCCACAGATGCACTAGTGTTTTTCAGTGACTGAACACATACACTTGGGAAGCATTTGGTGGATACTTTCAGCATTTCAAGCCCAGACTGGATGGGGCTTTGAACAGCCTGGTCTAGTGGGAGGTGTCCTTGCCTATAGCAGGGTGGCTGGAACTAGATGATCTTAAAGGTCTCTTCCAACATTAACCATTCTACGATTCCATGATTACAAGCTCCTAACTTTTTCAGGTACATCTATGAATATGTATCTGCATGTTTCCTCAAACAGCTAAGACAGAGAAAAACAAGCAAATAAATACTCAGGATGTATATGCCTTTTATTTATTTATTTATTTATCTATTTATTTATTTAGTTAGCTTTTTCCCCCTCAGTAATTTATCTGCTTCCTAGGCCAGCATGCTTTCCCCTGGCTCTATTTCCTAAAGCAATCCTCAAGTGGCAACAAGTGACCAGAACGATTTCCATTGTCTGCTGGCCCTGGTTAGAGCAATTTTGGATTCATCAGCATTATCAGCAAAGTGGTATATGTCATGCAAGTTGCCAAGCTGCACTCAGCAATGGCACAGAAAACAATTCTGTGATGTTTGGTATGATAGCATAGTTCAGATCATTCTATTCTCTTGCAAATTGCAACAGTCTTGGGTAATGTACACCACATTTTTCATTTCTGAGGAATATTCCTTCCCCAGGAACAAACTGTATATAAAATAATAAAAAAGTATCTCTTTACATATTGCATTCACGTCACACACCTGCAACCCTCACACATTCCATTCTGGCAAATCTGACTTGCAGTTACGCACACTGGGCAAATTACTAATTACCAGAGATTAAAAATTAATAAAAATTAATTTTGAAAAATTAAAGGAAATTAAAGAAATTAAAGAAATTTTAAAAATTAAAGAAATTAAAGAAATTGGTCTTATTTCTTCCCAGACTCATCATCTCATGCAGAAAAAAAATATATATATTTACATACAAAATAAATTTATTTATATATAAAATAAATTTAAGAAAAATAATGCAAGGCTGAACCACTGTGAGCCTCCATTGTGCTTCTATGGCACAAGATACTCTTGTTTAAAATTTGCCATTCACCCCACTGTCACTGTCTCTTATTTTTCTCCATTGCCTTTCTTGCTTTGGCTGGTGGAAAAATGTTTAACCAATTAAAATTACAATGCAGTATCAGCCGTAGAAAAGTTTGTCCTCTTCCCCAGTGTGAATGTAGCTGTACGATAATAGCAGCATCCATTTTTTGATGTCTAGATAGCTCGTCCCTCTGCACGGAGGAGCCATTATCCCGTGACTGTGTTCTGTTCTGCTGATATAATCTCTTAAATAAAGTTTCACTGTTTACTTTCTTTAATTGAAGTACAATAGAAAAGACATGTTCTTTGAAAAGCTTCATATTAGTTGCTGCCTTAGAGCTTTGAAGGTGTTTCAAGTTGCCTTTCAGCATACTTCAAAACATCCTTGATGAAAGAGTGCATATGGAGGTGGAGTGGGAATGTTGCTGGCAAAACTAATGGCACTTAGATTTTATGCAGAGTTGTAAATGTTTACTTAACTGCAAACCTTCTGCCAACTTTCTAACTATGGTTTTGATCCTCTTACTATTCTGCTAAGTGATAAAATCCTACAAAGCCCATAGAAAAATATTTTTCTTGCCTGCCTTATTTTGTCCCTTTTTGGACCAGAATACTTCTGAACCTGAACAAATAAAGCAAATTTGATTATTACTTTCTCTCTCACTCTTTTTAATCCTTTCTGGGTTACAATCATCAGAAACTCTTTATATGTATATATTTATTTATTTATTTGTATCTTTTTATTTCATTAGTCCTAAAAGGGAATCTTCAAACAATGAAGAAGAGGTTGGTAACAACAAATGTATGGGCAAATAGACCTGATACTAGCAGTCATTTTCCTTTCACTGTGGATTATATGAACTTATTTAAAGCAATAAAAAAAAGAAAAAAAAACATTTGAATATGGTCTAAAATAGAAACTCAGAGCAACTATAGTTGGCACACTACTACAATTAGTTGAGTGTGCAAGCTGAGCAAGAAAAATGGAAAATTACTCACTGGTAAGAAAATGCTGGGAAGTAGGGCCAAAATCCCTGTGAGCTTCGTGCAGTTGCCTGATGCGCTCATCAATGGCCACCTGTGAAGAGAGAAGAAGAAAAAACCCATGACTTTCTGCAAAGAAGTAACAAGTAGCAATTATAGTCAGATACTTTTTTCATTAGAGAACATTCTGTTTAAAATTAAGAAGGCTCCTGCAACAATCAGGGATTAACTGGGATTTAATGTGTCTTTTTCAAAAGAAAGGAGGTCAAAAGAGGTTTTTCTCCCTAACTTAAATCGATGCTGGAACAAGTTAAAAATGAACAGGCTGATAAATAGAGATACAGCAAATTTGCCTGACTATTTGCGCTTGAAAAGAATTTGACCATTGACTGCCATTACTGAAGTCAGAAACCTTTCTCTATGTTAATACTTCTACTGGACCTAGTAGGAGAACTTTTTGAGGGTACATGCTTTAAATCACCTCATGAAAAATAATCTGTTTTAATGTGGATACAGCAGCCATATTTTAGAAGAATGTTGAATTGAGGGTAGACAAATCACATCTGGGTGCAAACATTTCTCTATTTTTTTTTTAATTGATTTTTTTTATCCCCTTGATCCTTTTTTCCTTGGAAGATGTTCTTTCAAGAACATGTTATCCCTAGTGTTTAGAGTCAGGTTGCTGGACTGAGTAGAAACAGAGACACTACTTTTAAGATTGGTTTAATCTTCACAGTGCAGTTAAGCATGAAGCAAGTAGCCAAGAGCATGTGGTTGCCCTAAGATCGCACAATACACTGATGATATCTACCAGAGGCATTAAAGACTATATGCTAAAAGGCCACTATCAATTAAATTAAGTCTAACTATGGGATTAGATAAATCAAGGTAAAATAATAAAAATTAATGACATTATATTTCAGAAATGTTTTAAATAAAGAAGCTGGTAAGGAGCACATTCACCTAAACATGGCCCATGAGCAAACATCTTACCAAAGCTAGTAAAGCAGGAGAAGGTGACTGGTCTGTTTCTTTGTATTTTCCTGATTGTGAGATGCATAACCATGAAACAGTGTGCATGAGTAATAAGCAATCCACATTTTAAACTTCCAGGAATTTTTTGGTTGTTAGAAGCAGGAACAGTTCTACAATAACTAGGTGCGATCCCATTAGAAGGGAAAAATAATGTCAGGATTGACTTATTGTTTTATATGAATGTCTCTGTTTACCAAATAATCTCCAGATTCTCACATCTTCTTTCTGTAGACACCACAGAAATTTACCAGTAAGACTTCTTTTTCTTGCAGTTTCAAAACCAGCACTATGACAAAAAGTTCTCCTCCTTCCTTAAGCTATTTTTTAGATGCTTTTCCTGCTGCTTTCTCCACTTCCATGCCTCCTTTCCTTCTCTGGCTTCAGATGCATAGAATCAGTTTGTTTTTTTGTGTGTGTGTTTACCAGCACCTCCATCCATAATTCAACTACAAGTGTATTACTTTGTCTTCCACTCTTACAGGCCACTGGTTCTTATTCTTTTGTGTTCCTGAATGCAGAATTGTTCAAAATGGAATATTTATATTTCAGGGTGGGCATGTGTAGGATAAGTTCTCTGCTTATTCTTTTCAATACTGATGATTTCTAGTGAGAGGAAAAGTAAGACTAGGAAAATGTTGAACTCTGGATAACCTGTGAAACAGTTGGGCTGATGACAACTCAAATCTAGAGTAATTGCATGGGCAGATGTTCTGTGAGGCAGTGCTTCATCACTTAGTGATGTACCATGACAGGTACTGGTATGTATGGTAGCTGTCTTTGGGCTTCAGTTCACATTGAATTTACTATTTAGATCCAACAAAGTGAAGTCAGGAAAAAGATAGACAACGGTGATATGATTGCTTCTGGCAATCAATTTCATTAACTTACTACAAAAGCATAAACTATATGAAATATGAAATATTTTTCTAATCCAGAAATGCCATTGCAATACAGACTAGGAAGAAAATACATAAAATAAAAGCATGTACAGATGGACAGTTGGCTGAATGTGAGCCAGCAGTGTGCCCAAGTGGCCAAGAAGGCCAAAGGCATCCTGGCTTGTATCAGGAATGGTGTGGTGAGCAGGACTAGGAAAGTCATCCTGCCTCTGTACTCAGCACTGGTGGCCTCACCTCATGTACTGTGTTCAGTTTGGGGCACCTCAGTATAGAAAGAATACTGAGGTGCTGGAGCAGGTCTAAGGAAGGGCAACAAGGCTTGTGAAGGGCTTGGAGAATATGCCCAGCAAGAAGAGACTGAAGGAACTGGGGCTGTTTAGTCTGGGCAAAAGGAGGCTGAGGGGAGACCTCTTCAAATACCTGCAAGGTGATTGCAGTGAGAGTGGGGTTGGTCTCTTCTCACTGATGACAGCATCAGGTGAAATGGCCTCAAGTTGCACCAAGGTAAGTTTAGGTTGGGTAGCTGGAAAACCTTCTTTACACGAAGTGTTGTAAAGCACTGGAACAGGCTTAAACATGTGTTTAAAAAACGTTTGGATGTGGTGCTCAGGGACATTATTTAGCAGAGGGTTGTTAGAGTAAGTAAGGGTAGTATGTTTAGGTTGTGGTTCAACTCAATGATCTTTAAGGCTTTTTTCAACCTGAGAAATTCCATGATTCTATGATACTTCTTGATTTTAGTATTTACTTTCCAAGAAATCCAGTAAGATGGAAAAAGTACTTTCTGACATGCACACGATTTCTAAAGAGAATGATCACTCTATGGATTGCCAGTAGGGAGTGGTTTCCCCTATGAAAATGACAATATCCAGTTCGCAACCAGAATAGACTATAGGACCCCAGTGGCATTTGCTACCACTGTTAGTTCACAGTCCATACAACTCCTTTAAGTGTGGCAAAGCCAATAAGACTTATCATTACAAAATATCCAGCAGAGATATTGAGCTCAATATTGTTATGCTAAGCTTTTTCACATCCTAGGCACATCCAGCAAAAAAAAAATAAACTAAACACCTCAGGGTAAACTTTCAAACTGAACAACCTTGGACACAAGCCAGGAAATCTCTGTTTAGAGGTAACTTAATAAAGAGATGAATAAAAATAGGGAAACTGTGAGTATTCTTCAAAAACAATCACTTCAGAATTCAAAGGTACTCCATTTAGTTACCAAAAAGTATCAGTTACTGACCTACTGTATACAACTGTACAGTGGAAATAATACAAGTATCATGCACAGTTGGAATAGTACAAATATAGTCAGAAATAAATAGCCAGATGGCATCTAAAGAAAAGACTCACCAACTCTGGGGCCTTCAATCAAGAGGAATAATGTTGAGGCTCACCACCAGAATTCCACAAAAGAGTAATCTCCAGAAAGAGATGCTGCCTTAGTTGTCAGACCTTAAATGGGATCTAGGAGAGGTGGAGTCAAGCTCCACCCCTTCCAGGAGCACAGCTGAATTACCTTCACCCACAGCTGACTCATTGCTTGCCTCAGATGGTTAATCAGAGGTTCAGGCTGTGATCAACCATTTCCCTTACAACAACATTTTAGGTGCCCAACGATGGATTCACTGTTGATGTTAGAGCAAAGAATATTATTGAAATTGGTCTCAAAGAATTTTACTAAGATATAAACGATAACAGAATTCAAAGTCACAGTTACTGTAAAAATTGAAGAAACAATAATTACTTAAAATTCCTAAAGACTGGGTACCTCTTCCAATAAAATCAAAGTTGGATTTTGCATTATGGCTGAAACTCTAGCTGGTAGAAAAACAGAATTGTATCCACCAGTTAGAGAATGAGAAAATCAGAGAATGGTTTGGGTCTTCATGGCTTTGTCATGAATCTTGAAAAAATGTTTTCACTTCTCATTTCATTACCAAGAACAAGCAATAGGTAATTTGTCAACTTAAATTTTATCTTAAATTTTCCTACGAAGCAAATGAAGTAAGTTCCACCGATATAAACATATCTAGTAGTCTACTCTGTGCACTGAACCAAATACAGTCTTCCTTAGAACAAAATGTGCAAAACTGCAGTTGTATGTGAAGGAAACAGCAATTTTTAATTTTTTTTTTGTTGTTTTTTTTTGTTTTTAATCTAACCAAAACTTTCATTTTCCTTACTTTATATGCAAGAAAATATATGGAATGTTAATGAAGTTTTACAATAAAAAAATATATTTCTCAATAGTCAAATAAATCTCTACTGACTTCAGTAGTCTATTTCTGCTCGTATCAGCTCAGTCAGATTACTGGGCAAAAAAGGCACTATTTTAAGGTACTGTTGCCAGTTTATAACATACAAGATGGACTGGATTAGGCTGTCTTTTAGTTATAACTCCTGATACTATTTCTCCGCAGATAAAACTACTGAAAAATAAACAGTCAAATTTCTAACAAGGTACAAGAACATGGTTTTAAACGACCAAAATCTTCTATTTATAACTATTTGTAGCTTAAAAATATTAGGATATTCTGTGATCAAGATCCTTTTCTTACTGCTTTTCTTCACTAATATTTTTTTACTTGAAGAAACATGAATTTCCATTATTTATTTAATCCATAGTTTTGTGTTAAATTTATCTTCTTTCAATCAGAACAAATGAAGAAGTCACTGTAGAGCAGTAAACATTACACATAAAGCCGAGGATTGTAATAAAAAAAGCTCAAACTGATTTTAAGTGATATTGACATAGAACATAAAAAGCTTCTACTAAACAAACAAATAAAACATGTTATTTAAAGTCCCTTTCCACTAAGAGAGAAGAATTTAAAAACATCTGATGAAACACATTCTGTTTACCATCATTTGAATGCAGCCATGTGAACTGAATATATAATCAGATTAAGATAAACAAATGATAATGATAACATAAGCAAAGCTATATAATGTATTTGTTAGGAATAGTTTCTTGGTACGTTATTTAATGTAGGGATCTAATCTTGAAAGCACTTTTTGTAACAGCTCTGAGTAAGGATTTGTTGGGTTTAACTTGAGCCAACTGCTAAAGTCTCCCATTTTTGGTATTTTTTTCTCTATTGTAATTGAACAGTTTTTTGTAATATGAAATGTTATATTGTGTTCATGTCCAGATTAAAAAGCAAGCCTAGATAAAGAAGGAAAAAGGAAAATTAAATGTTTTGACTGTCAGTGTCTTTAATGTTCCAAAAAGTACTAGTCAGTGTGTATTAAGTAGTGCTGTAGTTGCAGAGCTACTTGGAATGCCATGACAGAAGGAGGCATATACCCTAATACCGTTCATATTGTGCCTGCAGAGAATGAGTGCCCTCTGCAAAGAGCTGTAAAAATGGTTTCTCTCCTGTTCTGTGAATCTTATGTACTTGGCTGTAAAAATTCAGCACTGTCACTCCATAATGCTCAGCCGAAGCCTAGCGCTGTGCCTTCCTCATAGCTTTGATTTTGAACTGAGTAAGTTCAGCAGGGAAAACCACCTCCATGGTACCTCCTCGACAGGTTGTCTCTGAATGTACTTTGCAAATGAGTGGCTCTGCATGCTGCATGTAAGAGAAGGTGACTGCTAGCTGGCAGTTTATTTGTGCTCATTATGCTTTGGGAATTCTAATTCAGTGAACTTTGCAAGGCACTTATTGAAACAAGCCTTATTTTTGACAATGCCCACATTGAATTTGCAGCAATGAAGAAAGCTGGTCACCAAGTCTTATGAGAAAACATCAGGCAAATGGGGAACCTTACAAGTGATTACATGAACACCTCCACCTTCTTTAGCATGGTGGCAACCCAGAAGGAGACTCTGATTCAGGCATCTGAACTATCAGTTAATTCACTTCTCCATCAAAGGCCTCTTCAGACCTGCTTCTCTGAATCTCCTTTCATATGCTTAGAGAACTAACAACCCAAAAATACTAAAATGTTAGCTATCTGTTAAAAACTTCTTATGTACCTCCTTCCTGAAATATTCAAGGTCTCCTGCAATGCTCCCTAAGAGATCTAGAATGCAACTGCATTTGGCTTTTCTCATCCTCATGCTGTGAATGACAAATGTGTGAATGCGCGCTCTTGCACAAAAAGGCACAGACAAATGCCTACAGTTCTGCTCAAATTATACTGCACCACAAGCACCTTTGCTGCACCATAGCACAGTGCAGTCCAACTGCTGCCATACTAGTGAACCAGCTGAAAACATGCATTATATACTTACATGTTCTTCCTTGAAAATATTACCATCTTTCAAGGATTAGTTATTATAAAAAGATTTAATAATGGTCTCCACATTCTGATTTTTCCACAGTAATCATGTTTGTAATACAAATCGATTTTCTGAATACATTGGATAAGCGAGGGAATAAGGTGTATTACAGAAATGGGATTTAAATTAGCATCCCTTAACTTGCAGTGTGATGCTGTTGAGAACTGAAAGAATTGCTGGTTTTCTCCTAAAAGACTTCAGAAGAAACAGTGTGAAGAGGAAGTAATCAAAATCTGATCTGTCTGTAGAGTGATTGTTTATTTGCATGTGACACCAGTGAGAGCAGTACCTGAATAGTCGATATGCAGTTTAAAAAACGAAAGTAGGAAATGAATATTCTGAATGATTATACTTCACACATCTACGCACATTGTATGTACAGTACTCTTGAGACTCACCCTAACTGAATTCCTAGAATCATAGAATCATTA
This sequence comes from Coturnix japonica, assembly GCF_054131305.1. Taxonomy (NCBI): domain Eukaryota; kingdom Metazoa; phylum Chordata; class Aves; order Galliformes; family Phasianidae; genus Coturnix; species Coturnix japonica. Next base: position 105,565,457 of record NC_140663.1, on the reverse strand, counting down.
GGAAAATTGCTCAAAGACCACCTGATCCAATCATCAGCCCATCCATGTCTACTAAACACATCCCTCAGTACCACATCTATACAATTCTGAAACTCCTCTGGGGGCAGTGATCCCACCATCTCCCTGGGCAGCCTGTGACACCTGAGGAAAAAGACGATGAATCTCTTAAAAGATGGAGTTTCAGTTACATTTGCTGTTCTGAAGCTGACTTACATTCTTTCTAGGAAAAAAGAAAAAAAAGATCTTTTTATCTCTGATGTTCCTGGAAAAGAACAGCAGCTTCTTACTATGCCTATTTCTAAGCCAAATCATGCTATCGAAGTGTCTCCACTTCTTACTGTCATGTACTATTTTGATAAGAGATGATTAATAACATAATAAAGAAAAAAAAATGTTCAATTCTACTTCTTCCTGATTCATCATTGCCAGGTCTACTAGTATGCTAGCCAAGCACTACAATCCCAACATAAAATGAAGGAAAAAAAAAAACCAACAAACTTTTTTTTTCCTTAAAGAAAACAAAACTTTTCTTTTTTTTTTCCTTCCTCTGAATGTTCTCACTTCTGAATACAATATATATCAAACATAAGCCAATTTTAGAACACCTTTTAATCCACCAAGAACACATCTTAAAATAGGAAAGGGAGAATAGATTCAATTAGTTCTATGTTGTCAGATTACTTCATTTTCTAGTTTTAGATCAGTGATAGCAGAGTGGAGGGGTCAGATAGGTCTCACCTATTCAACTTAATAGAGACTTTTACACTGGAGTTTAACTTCTTTAAATTATTGCTCATTTGAAGCAAAGCACAGCATAATCTCCTTTGAGGTCAGAGTGTTGTCCTTTCTGTAAGGGTATCTAAGGGTGCATACGGAATAATATATAGACACCAGTTCTACAACTAGGCTACCCAAATGCTGGAAGATAATATGAAGATGAAGTAGCAGTTTTTACTGCTTATTAACATGACAAAGGAGAATTAAAAATAATATTCAACAAAGTACAATCTATAAGGAGTGAAGACAACTGTTAAGAAAAAGATGGCTGAATATGCTCAGGATTCTGAGGAGAAATGGCAAGGAAAGAAGTAAGAGAGCAGGAGCTGATCATCTAAACAGCTATATTTAGTTCAGCAGCAAAATGACACAAACTGTTTTTAAAAATTGGCTTCACCAAAGGCTGTTCTCATGAAAAGCAAAGGGCAATTTTCTGTATTTAATAAGCATGCATAAATACAATACTTATTTAAATGACACTCCTTTAATTCCCTCACCACACTCATAGCAGTTCCAAAGCCTCTTGACTTTGACTCCGATCACATCCAATCTGACTGCATATCAAAGGAAACCGGCTTCTACAAGACCCTCTTTAATGTTACCCAGCAATTCTCCTCCCAGTAGCTGAAAAGCCTCTTTCTTTTCTCTTCATGACTCAGAGCTGCCAAACCAGTATGTTCTTTACAAAGCAATAAACAGGAAGATCTGATCTACTGTACCTCCAATAGCTGCTCAATTCAGCTACTTGCTGCTCCTTTATATATTAGGAGATAAGGATGGATTTAAATAAGGACACTTGGTGCTGTTGCTGAAGACCAGCCAGGGAAAAGGCACTTGATAGACATCATACTTAACTGGCTGAACTTCAAGCTCAAGACTTGATCTTGACTGAGTCTAAGGCACAGGAAAGGTCTATTTTCCTGGTGAAAAGTTCAGTAACCAGAAACATTCTGAGTTTAAAAAATAGCAAGATGTGTGCTTAGTTTCCACGCGGAAGCAGAAAAAAAAAAGACAAACATTTTATTATCCATGTTTGTTATAAAGGTTACATTCCAGTGCCAACATGCCAACATCTCTAAGTCATGGTGGGACAGTATGCTTCATCAGATGAAAATCTGACTGACTTTATGCAATTCTCCTTTCAGGGAAAAAATAATAAATCAATCAATCAAAAATCTAGCATGATATTTGCCTGCTTCTTCTTTTTTTTTTTTTAATCCACAAATGAAACAAAAGAGTAAAATGTAATAAAAATTCAGGAAAAATCTTCAAGCCCTGGGCACAAAACCTTAGAAAAGAGGCGGGAGGGGGAGGGCGAAGGGGAAAGTTAAAAACACAACTGTATCCTTGAAATAATATATCTATCATGAACTATCAGCCATATCTTCTTAAGCATTTGTTTTATAATCCTAATTAAATGAACTTCCAGCTTTGTAAACATCCATGTCTGAGGAAAGACATTTAAATATGATGGTCTACATAACAAACACATTCACATATAGAGAAAATAAAACACTTGTAAACACTGAAATCTTATGGACAATTATCTTTAGGAAATAATTTTTCTCTTAAAACACATTGCTTGTTTTGAATATAAGATATTCTGTTGGAGTGGTCTCACATTTCACGTCACCATTGCTCCTGTAAAAGCCATCAAAAATGCTGGTGGGAGTTCTACAAGGAAATTGTCCTTGTTTCTGTATACTACATAAAATGTTTTATGAAACTGACATGAGCTGAGGATGAACTCAGCCTTTTAGGATTACAAGAAATTGTTGTGTAGTTCTCAATTCTTGAGCATTTTATTAGTAAAATTTTACAATTCTTGACTTTCCAGCCCCATTATTTCTTTTTTTACCATTGCCTTTTGTATGTAATTTAATCAGTCTTCTGAGCTATTTTATACCAAATTCCTTGCACAATATTATAGTAAATAAAGAAAATAACTTTACTTGGAAAGTATTTCTTCTCACAACAGCACTGTACTACCTACAATGTTTTGATTCAAAAATGACATCAGTTTCATGTATACAAACATCCATTGACATTTCACTATAGATTCCACTCTCTATGTGGGATATGGCTTTCCTAACCACATCTTTGCATATACACAGAGACAGTGCCTATAAATACCCTTCTGTTTTACCCATTCCTGCTTACATCTTCTGCATAGGCTGGGGTGAGAGAGGCCATGGGACTGGTGGCACCAGGAGCAACGGCCTGCAGAATTTGTCATTCACTGATTAGATGAACAGTCTCTGCTGCAGGTGTTCCTTTATGCCAGGGTAACTATCTATGTGCCTGAGCAACAGGGAGTAGTATGGAAAAGGGTATGAGCTGCTGAGAGCAAATGTGTTACTTAAGCTGCCACTGCTGCCAAAAAATCCATGTAGCCATAATGTGAATTTAGTGATGTAAAACTTGCCCAGAAGAGAATTACAAAGAATTTAAGAATTAAAGATGTGCCTTCCAAATATATATCAAAGCAGTGACAGGATTTGGACTTGATCCTTGTGATCTCTTCCAACTTGGGATATTCTATAATTCTATTCTTTATTCTCTTTTTATTTTTGAGCTTTGACAAAAGGTCCTTGCTGGCCTCCTGGCACTTCTGCCTGTCTTTCTGCTTCTCAGACTGGACCACTCGTGAGCTTGGAGAAAGTGACCTTGTAGTATAAATCAACTTTCTTGGACTCTCCTTCACCAGACTCTTCCATGCAGATCCCTGCAGATACCAAAGTCTATTTTTCTGGAAGTCCAGGAATCTAGTCTTGCTTTTAGCCCTCCTCTCTCCTCATAGAATCCTAAACTCAACAATCTCTTGGTCACTTTCTTTAACCTTCCAGTTCCCAATAAATTCTTCCTTGTTTGTGTGTATGAGATTCGGTAGACCATCTGCCAATCAGTTATATCTGGTAAGTGTCAATGATCTCCAGGAAATCAATGGATTACTTATGTCCTGCTACACTGTTTCCCCAGCAGATATTGGTTTCTCATGGGGCCCCTGACCTGTAAGTGTGAGGCTATTTTTAGATTTCTAGAAAGGCCTCATTCACTATTTCTTCCTGGTCAGAACGATGGGCAGGCACAGCATCCACCGTGATGTCACCCATACTACCTTGCCCTTGAATCCTTATTTGTAAGCTCTCAGCTGGCACATCATCCATCCCCAGGCACAACATGCATTCCAGCTATGCTCCAACTCCTTGTCTTCTCACCCTGTACTTCCCACAGAGCCTGCACCTCACCACTGCAGCTCTCCAGTACCGGATACCATCCCAACAAGTCTCCATGATCCCAACAAGATTATATCTCTACAACTGCACACAAAACTCTAACTTGTCATGTTTTCTCCCCATAACCTGTACAGTCTTCTGAAGAGTACATGCACTTCAAAGAGCCACACCAGCTCCATACTCCTCAGAGCTGACCGTGCAGACCTACAAGCTTCAGTGATTTCTGTCCTGACTTCAGCATAACTTTGAAACTCTACATACTCATTTCTGTATTGTAGGGGGGGGAAAGCTTTAAGAAGAATATATGTGCTATCCTTAGCCTCAGGAGGATTATTGATCTTAAACTGAGTCTAGCTTTGATGCAGTTTGACATTTTCAAAGTCGTTGGGAGCAAGGGACCTGCCACTAGGGAAAGAATGTCATCTGTAGTAAGTAAAACCATCTAGTATGGAGCTCATCATGGCATATATTCTTTCTAAGATCAAATCTTGCTTTTGAGATGAAGGCATCTGTACAGTACTTTGAAATGTCTCCACATAAAATTCTTTTTTTTTTTTTTTTTTTAAACAGTCTTTCTAGCCTTCACCATTACTCAACATTTATAAGAATTTTAGGTAGCATACTGTGATTGTCTCTAGGCACCATAACCAATTGGAGAGAGCCCAGGGAAATGAACAAGAGTGACAGTGACACACAGCGAACGGCTGAGAGAGAAACCACAGCTAAGATTGATGAAGAGAAGTCTTAAGAAATCAGTAAACAGGGACAAGTCCTCCAGCAAACCAAGAGATTATCCAGAATAATCTGTTCTTCATGTCCAGGGCAGACAGGACAAGATACAATGACCTTAAATTTTATTGATAAGGATTTGTTTGATCAGAAAAATAAAAATAAGAAGAAAAAGAAGAAGAAATCTAGCAGTAAGAATAATAAAGAACAGGAGAAATGTGCCTCATGAACATCTTTCTCTCTGGATGTCCTTGGGAGCAAGTCAGGCAACACATGCTGGGAATGACTTGGGTACAGTTGATTCTGCCTTGAGCACAATTTTGTTATTAAGTTTAGTTTTATTCAAAAGAGTTGCTTGAATTTGAAATGATAGCTACAGTCCACTATTTTCATACTATGAAATACAGTAATTGCTACTATGCTAGTTGTATCTGATTTAATTTGCTAAAACCTCAATGTGAAATGTTTTGGGGACTATGAATTATAAATTATGTTGATACCATAAGGAAAAATAATCCTCCATGTGCTTTCTGTGTTATTTATGTTAACTATTTTAAGTGGTGCACTATGAATATATATACTTTTTTTTTCTGTTGGGAAATTGACAACATTAGGATAAACTTATTTTGCACATCTTGGGGGGAATAGAAGGAAAAATCTTTCAAGTACAAATCTCATCTTTTCACCTCTTCTGAAACCTACTTTTGCAACAAACTTAGGAGAAATCTTATCTCATGAAAGCAGAAATTCAGATTTAGGGAAGAGAGGTGAGGTGAGGCATGCAGATTATTCCTAAAACTGAAGATATGTACTATTTTACTCATAAAGTTCATTGCATCACAGTGACTCCAGAATTTTAAAATGCCATTGGCATTTAGTATAATAATAAGCATCCCCCACCTTTTCTACAAGTCCAAGGCAACAATTCTGCTCTCCCTTGCAGGCACAAGGGAGAAACACAATTGATCTGATAGAAACTCAGTTCCACCCTTCTTCACTCTCTTGCTCTCATCAATTCCATATCAAGACGGTTACAGTAATGTTAAAGAAAAAGCAAGCTGTGAGATACACTGCTCTGAAATATAAAAAACTAAAATAACAAACATGACTACATGCCTTCTGTGACTGGAGAAACTTGCTATTTTTTCTTTCCCATTTCTACCTCAAGTGACTTTCAAGGGGTGTATTCTCTCTTCAGTCACCTTTATTTAAGTAGTATCTTATTTCACAGAATCACAGAATTGTAGGGGTTGGAAGGGACCTCTAGAGATCATTGAGTCCAGCCCCCCTTCCAAAGCAGGTTCCCTACACAGGAAGTCTTTCTGATTTCACTGACACAATTCATGGAGGAAGTAACAGTTTCACATGAATAAATGCATCTGGATTGTGACAGAAAACAATACGAAAAATCAGCTCCAGCAAGAATTCATTACAAAAGATGTGCTCGAGATTGAATTTTCTCTAATGAATGCTTAGAGAACAGCAACTTGCAGCAACGCAGTACAGGGTGTTGATCTCTAGGGCCCGTCTTGAGGTCATTAATACAGAACTACAGAATCACAGAATATAATCACAGAATCATAGAATTACTCAGGTTGGAAAAGACCTTAAAGATCATAGAATCAAACAACAACCTGACCATACTACCCTAACTAACAACCCTCAGCTAAATAATGTCCCTGAGCACCACATCCAAAAGTTTTTTAAACACATCCAGGGCTGGTGACTCAACCACCTCCTGGGGGAGCCTGTTCCAGTGCTTAACAACCTGTTCTGTAAAGAAGTTTTTCCTGATATCCAACCTAAACTTACCCTGCGCAACTTGAGGCCATTTCCCCTCATCCTGTCACCTGTCACCAGTGAGAAGAGACCAACCCTACTCTCACTGCAATCATTTTTCAGAAATTGGAAAAGAGCAACAAGGTCTCATTCTCAGCCTTCTCTTCCCCAGACTAAACAGCCCCAGTTCCTTCAGTCTCTCTTCACGGGGCATATTCTCCAAGCCCTTCACAAGCCTTGTTGCCTTTCTTTGGACCTGCTCCAGCACCTCAGTGTCTTTTCTGTATGGAGGTGCCTAAAGCTGAACACAGTAGTCAAGGTGAGGCCTTACCAATGCTGAGTACAGGGGCAGGATGACTTCCCTAGTCCTGCTCATCACACCATTCCTGATACAAGCCAGGATGCCTTTGGCCCTCTTGGCCACCTGGGCACACTGCTGGCTCATATTCAGCCGACTGTCCATCAGCCCACCAAGGTCCCTTTCTATCAGGCAGCCTTCCAGCCACTCCTACCCAAGCCTGTAGGGTTGCCTGGGGTTGTTGTGACCAAAAAGCAGGACCCAACACTTGGCCCTATTGAAACACATACAGTTTACATTGACCCATCTATGCAGTCTATCCAGGTCCCCTTGTAGTGCCTTTCTACCCTCTGGCAGATCCACATCTTATATCACTTAAGAAAAAGCACATTACATTTAGATTTCAGTGCACTGCATTATAACACATGTATTTATGTTCTTTGTGAAGGTTCTTAAAATTGCATGAAGTGGCAAAGTTCTGCAGTTCTGTATGGATGCTGCCCCCATCCTTCCCTTGCATTTTTTCCAGTAGAGCTTCTGTTATCTGATTATTCTGTTATTCTTACTCTAGATGGGTGCTAAAACACTTTTTAACATGAAAAGTCTGAAATGTTAATTATTGTGCTGTTGTTGCTGTAACATTTGTCTTGTGGGGCTCTATTTATCTATTACTCCTACTTTAACAGGGTTTCTGAATAGATGTGCTTCTTTTAAACATTCTCTCTGCTTTTGAGGCATACATTGAAGGTAACACCAGATGTACGATGGTGAGGTTTTTTTAATATACAGCTGTAGAGACATGAAAATGAAATCTTGCTGTGGACTTTTTTATTTTGTTACCTTCCATGATGAAGCTACTTCTCAATTGTTATCCATTTTATGGTTTTCCTTTTCTTTTACAAATATTTAAAATTCCTTCTTCTTTTTACACATTATCATGTAAATGCTCTTGTTAATGATTTGTAATCTACCCTGAGGTAAAGCAATTTTTTCTCTTAACAAGATTGGAATATGCTTTTTTTTGCTTTTATTTATTTTTTTTCCTCTTTCTTACTTTACTCTCATTAAAAAGCAACAAAAGATCATGTTGCACTGAAAATACCATTTGTTTCTGAAATGTCAGGTAATACACATGATCTTTGTGCCATAGGGAATGTATCTTTGGTGACTTAAGGAACAGAATGTCCTACAAGAATAGTTTTATTTTATAGCTGCCCCAGAACACGTTCCTGCAATTTGCAATATCAGTTGAATATCACTAATAAAGATTATTCTTTTATGGCATTAGTTATGTTCTCGCACTTTCATTGACCTTTTATCAGTTTTATTGCCCCTTTTCCCCAGATTTGTGAATCTCCTTGGCCCTTCCTCGCATTAGCTGTGGGAGTAACTGCCCACTACTGCATGTAAGAAGCTCAAAGCTCAGGCCTGAACTTCACACAGTATACTTCAGAAAGAGAGACATCATTCAGTATTGTCTGTACTCAGCACTACTCTTAGCTGATTTTAGCTTTAAACTATTTTCTTTGACCATCTTCAGCTCCTTTCCACTAGCGTTGCCCTCTGACAACTCGGGGATTATCATTCCATCAGTATTCAAGAGACTTCAATTTTCACTCCTAGCTGCTTCACTCTTCTTCCTCTCTTGTCTACTTAATTTATTATCGAGCACCATCATTTTCCTTTATTGTTTCAATTCACACTTCAAAATCCATGTTGCTTCTGACTAATGCAGTGAAAATACATTTTTTCATAAATATAATACATTTCTTATTTTATTTAATAATGTTTATAAATAGGCATAGAATTACTCACATTGAGTATTGGGCTCCACATATCTTACCAAGTAAAAAAATATACCATGGAAGACTAACATAGGGAATGCATGGAGGAAGAGGAATATAGGAAAATACTTGGAATGGTGGAAGATGAGACAAGAGTGTTATTTCCTGGGAAACATTACAAGACAACAACAAACAATAAAGGATTCTACGTGCAGCAGTATTATCAATCCCATATCCCTTATTCTTCATATTTTCTACTCTTCTCTCCCTCTTCTCTTTGAGAGTTCATGTTACATCAACACTGATAAATCCATTCACTGTAAATCCTTACCCCCAAGACCTCCCTGGACGGATTGTGTGTTTGGTTTCCCTTTTAGATGCACAGGATGAAACCAGTAAGATGGTGTCTGTGGGGCCAGTTTAATTATAACGTGATCTGTTCACATTGTTGGACTGTTTCATCCATATGCTTACATCTGGCAGGCTCAAGAATGTAATATTCTGTTTCAAGCTGTATTAAAAGTACTTGCTCAATCGCTGACACAACATGAAAAGAAAAGCTTCATTTCATGAGATTACTGACTGGAAGGATTAAAAAAAAAACACTTTTATTTATTGTTCTCATCCAATGAACCTTTTGAAGATGGCCTCTCACTCTCAATGACTTAGCAGAATGAGCTATGTCCCAGCAGCTGCTCAGGCTTGGGAGCATCCATATGATCAGCACTTAATGCTCCCTGTTATCTGACACTTCTTTGTATACAACAGCAGCTCCCGATTTTGCACAAAAGCCTCTTTTTCTCCCTGGGCAAGAAGTGCATATAGCACACTGAAAGATAGCAAAATGACTCTTGGCAAATAATAGTTCAAATGGAAGCAATTGCTGATAGGATTGATATTACACTGATTGAAGATAACAGCAAAACTCATATAATAGTGTAATATGACTTGTGAAAGGAGTTGTCTGCCCCCTGTAGCTACTCAAAACCTATGTATAAGCCTATGTATTTATGCTTTCTAAGCTGTGAGTTAAATTCAAGTGACATGAAAGCAAAACCTAAGTTATACATGGGCCACACTGCTAAGCTTCAATGACTCAGAACAGTTTCTAGTTCAAACTAGAAGACACATTGTCCTATTTTCACATTTTAACCAATTTGAGAATAAAAGGTGTCATATGGTATGTATATATATGAATATGTGTGTATACACACACACACACACACCTCATGTATTTGCTAAGAACATATAATGGTATATGGTGAAGGTTGAAAGTTATATGGGCACAAATGGTAACAGCATATGCAGGAGCCCAGAAACATCATCACTTCATGTGTACAAAAGCATTACCACATAGGGCATTCGATATATGCCATAAATGTTATTCAATTCCATAATATTACCAACAGTTTTCTTCTTTTAACTTTTTTACTCTTCTTTTGGCCAAACTGAATGCCTTGTTTACTACTGTCAGACTGTGAAGATACCAGAGGAATCAGAACACTTCTGAAAAGCTTTACTGCTCCCCAACTCAGTCTACCCCACAGACAGATCCTGCCATGGGCAAAGGAGGGTTCTGCCTTCCCAGTAATGGAAGTAATAGAGCCCCAGCCTGCAGCCTGCAGGAGGAGGTGATGCCAAAGCACTGGCATTCGGGTTAACTGACTACTGACATTTCACAGAATTCAAACATATTAATGCAAACCTTAAACAGATCTTTTTTGCATATTGGCTCAAAAATGAATGTAAGAAACCCTGGAGCATAAATATCATGGTAGAGTTCTTAAAAATGCATGTATCATCTATCTGCATGGCCTCAAATATGAAAAATACATACCCTTTAACCTCTAGATAATGTTATATATATATAACCTTTTATATAGGAAAGGTTAAACTCTAACAAGTCACATTCTGAAAATCATTTTGGTTGTTTATTATTAAAGGTCATAGAAAACCTCTCAGTTTACCACTTTAGTTCTGCAGTTATCTCTATTTTATCACTATTTTTTTTTTCAGAGGTAAATCATTTAATTCTGTTTCACCTTAGCTTATTACTCAGTTATTTGAGAAGACAGGCATTTGGGAAATCTAAGAATAGAAGAGATCTTGGAGAACCAAGACAAGGGAACAGGGATCCTGAGGTGAAGCACAGCTGGAGGAGAGCACAATGCAAGCAAACTGTGAAACAAGAGAGTAATGATAGAAAATTGCAAAGACAAGATTTCCAAAACAGTCTGAGGCTAGCTTCAAAACCTGAACCTGCAGCATCTGTATATGGGTCCCATATAACATACTGATAGGCAGTTTAATTGGCTATTATAAAACTTTAATTTACTAAGCCAGAAACTCCTTTTGAATGTCTAGCATACAAGCTATAGTTATTACAGTGACAAGTTGTCTCTTGGCCTTCCAGTTAGGCTAATAAAGGGAACAAATGAGATTTCTCTTGAAAATAAAAAACAGAAAACAAAACAAAAACCAATATATATATATGTATACACACACATATATACATATATACATACACACACACATATATGTATATATGTATAAATAATATATATAAATAATAATGTATGTATAAACACACATATATAAATATATATATATTTGTGAAAGACTTAATTATAAAGGTCTTGTCCCAGAAAGGATTCCACATTAAAAAAAGTAACAATTCTTATAGCTCATAAAATCTGAGCGATTTCTATGAAAGATTCTCATTGTTTCTATAAAATACCTTCAAAATTCCACATAAAGACACCTTAAACCAATGCATATAGTTTAAAAAATAAAGATGGACTTGATTTTACTGTCAGCAAAGCCTTCAACTTGGTTGCTATTTGCTTTAATTCCACACGATCAGATGCCATATTTTTATGTAAAACTGCATTAACGCTTCTGAGATTGAAATTCATTCTCAGGGATTATCAGAAGTGAAAAAAAACAGCGCCGCCAGTACAAGACAATAGAAGAGGTCACTTGCCCATTATGGAAGGTCTTTGCAGGATCATCTAACCGCAAAATCAAACAGATGCCATTAAAATTAGGTGAGCAACCCCATTGTCCAGGCAACAAACAGGGTTAACACATCAGGATGGCTGGGGTTTCTATAGGAATTGTACAACAGAAATAAGCTTCTGCATGCTTTTTTTCCACTAATTATTTAAAAGGAGAGAAAACAGATCACTTGAAAAAAGAAAACTCATATTTGATAGATATAATGCCATATACCACTGCAATGAGCTTAAACACTTGAAACAGACATGCAAAAGAATTAAACGCAGCACTGAGTCTTCTGTAATTTACATTAAAAATAACTAACTTACAAGCAGAAGTTTACAAATGGATGATAAAAAGAATTAGCTGTTGGGTGTTTTTTTGTGTGTTCATATTCATTTTTTTAACCTAATGAAAACCTCCAGAAACAAAAACATGGAAGTAAAATCATTTAACTCTGAAACCTTTCTTGTCTAGCACGCTAACTTTCTTTGCCCATTTTGAATCAATAGCACAGGGTTAGTATTATACAGATGAAACTTTACTTCAGTTATATGAAACTCAAAATGAATGTGAGTGACGTTTTTGATTTCCAGCTCCAGTTCTTACTTTACTTTTTCTGTTTGTCTTTTACTATCATGTAGTTATGTACTTTAAAAAATCTACTTACATTTGCATCTTAAAAAATAAAACTAAAACCACACTGAAGAAAGTTTTTTTCTTCTCTTTCTCTCACTAGAACTTTCTCTCTCTTCTCTTGCAGATGCTATTATGCCTTTTCTTTTGTACCCCAGTAGGTCCTTTCACAACCTCCACAGCCTTCCCCCAATGTCATGGGAATACAACAACCAACAAAAATAATCTTCCCACTCTTAGCCAACAAAACCTAAGACAGAAGGCATTATTTGGACAGCCTTTTCAGCCACTAACTCCACCATGCAGTAGCATTCCTCTGAACAAACAAGTGCTTTGATTACACACTGCTGGAATGGTAATGCTGGCCTACAGTTATGTGTCAGCAACTGCTTTCTGGCTGCAGAGGCCAGATTCCACCCTGATGATCTGCAATTGCTTTTGACCAGCCAATTTGTATCTGGGCTGCCAGCAGTAGCTGACACGAGTCTGTAAGGTAGCTACAAATTTCAAAGTGAACTTTGAAAATAACGTTGTGAGAAACCAATAGTCTAGTTACGGAACTGAACAGCATATACTGAGACTGCAGAAAGTGTAGGAAAACCACATGGGCAAAATTTCCTAGACTACACTATTTTACTACTATCTTAGAAAAAACACAAGGACACAAGCATTTGATTTTGAAATATACATCCTTGTAGAGCATTCCATGGCATTTCCCAAAGGACAGTAACTCTATCAGTATGTTTCAGTCACCCACACCAACACACTGTCTTGTAATTTAGCATTTGTCTCATCCAAGCCAAAGCAATCACAACAGTCAGGGAGCAAAGGGAAACAAACAGCTGAGAAGCCAGAAATACAGATTCTGTGTTAATAATGTTGCTCACACGAGAAAGCAACTGGTACCTGAAGGGTGCAGAACTTGGTAAAGGAAAAATACAATTTGTCATTGTTCTTAAACTGGTCACTTTTGTTTTTTCCTTTTTCACATGCAGCTGCAGCTTTCCTACACTGAGTCAAGGAGGTGTAAGCAAATTCATCTGCAAAGAACTAATACAACCCAGAAGCAATATCTTCCTCCATCTTAAATCAAACGCAAATTCAGTAGCACTAACTGTGTCCTTTTTTTTCAGTCCATGGGCATGACTACATCATCTAAAGCTACAGATTTGAGGTATATCCAGACAGGTACAATCACTCATTTATGTCTGCATTACCATCAAGATCAAAACGCTGAAAATGTGAGGACTGTCTTCAAATTTATGTTTGACTGTCAAAGGGTGCAATTTTAATGTAGTCTTTTTTTTTTTTGTTTTTTTTTTTTGTTTTTTTCTTTCTTTTTTTCCTAGTTATAAAGGTTTTAACATGAAATCTTGGACTTGGAGTTTAAACACTGCTCCCTTGAGAAAGTGAGTTACTAATCTCAACTCCTATATCTTCAAAACCATTTTGCCAGCTGAATCTCTGTCACTATTATGAGCACTTTAAATTGCTCAGTGAAATAAATGATATGTTCACATTAATTGGGAAATCATTTCCCAAACTCTGTACTTGCAGCTAACAGTTCATCTCTAATAGTTTCGTATTTGCTATAGTATCTGTGTAAAAGTTTATATTCAAAGTATGTTAATCTTTAAAAATTCTACAATTTGTATCTACACATGTAGATTGTGGAATTTCTTAACAGATTTTCCCGCATTACTAGGAACACCAGAAGTCCTGTTCTAAAAGCTCTGATTCATACTCTATAAAATTCCTCAGAATAACAAGACACGTCTCTTCATAAAATCATACTGCGTCTGGCTGTTGGCCAGATTATGATCTTGGAAATAAAGAACAAGGGAATAAATGTTAAGTGCTTACTATTAATCCGTGAGAATTAGACAGATTGAATGGCATAGTGATAAGCACCAGAAAACAGAGAAAAGAAAATGTTGATCAGACAATCTTTTGTAAATCAGAATGAAACCTTATTTTGTAATAATTAAGGAGCATTAGTAATAATCTGACTTGCATAATATTGTTTTTTAAAAGCAAAATGAAACACACAACACAATCACAACTGGGCACCTGCTTCATACCTAGTGGGAAGGCAAAGTTCTTTGACACCAGCAGTGCTCTGTAGCTATAGAGTAAGCTGCAGATTGGAGGCCTTTCTTGAATCCTGACCTTTCTCAAGTTCAACAAAATGTTAACAGTGAAGTTTAATAAACATCCTGGGCAGCTTGCTCTGGGCTTAAGAACAATTGGCATGGCTGGAATCAACTTGTATAGGCATTAAGCAAAAAAAATTCCAGAAGAGATAAACGATGATCTTTACAACAATAATTAATGAGTAATTATGATATGGTTTAGGGTAAATGTTATTGATGGTATAAAAGAAATATAGCCTTCTGCAGTATTACTCAAAGAGATGCGATTAGTAAACAGACGTGTTCTATACCAACCAGGTAATACAAAATACTTGAATATGAACTCTTTCTCAGAGAAGACAGCTTTTAATATACGTGCATATTATTTTCAGATGGAGTACAATCAATACCAGTTTCTGGATTTGTAATTTTACAGCTTTAACAGCCTGCAGACATTACATCAGCTATCAGACACTGAAACTACAGCAACAGGCATCTCAACAGTACCACCCCATCTAATAAGTTGGCCAAGTAAGTTGAGATCATAATGATGCTGTTCAGCTTTTCGGACTTTAACAAGTTATTTTGGTTCATTTAGTATAACTTCCTGCAGTTCAGAAAAATGGCTCTCGAATTCATAAATCTGGTTTACGTATTTTCTGGTTTAGGTATTACACTACACCCTCATGAAAAATCACTGTTTGTGCACCCGAATAGTTTAAGAATATATAGCAATTAAACTTCACTTAAAAAAACAGATAAAGCATCCCAGTGGCAGAAAACGAAGAAGTATTAGAAGATTATCCACCATTTACTTCAAATCTACCATTTAGCCAATTACTCCCATTGGTTAACCAGGCAATGAAGAACTACTGCCAATGTAAAAAGTTGATCCAAGATGCTGACCATCATAGAATTATTCTTATTGAACTCTGCTAAATTATTCCTTTCATGTTTGGATAAAAAGATGTATTGAAAGTCAGACAACTATTAAAATTTCTCTACACCACTTCTAAGGGAGTTTACACCTAACCAGTGAGTACCAAATTTCATCTAACTTTCTTTTATTATGTCAAATATTATTTTATACAAGAGTAATACTTGCACATCACTTTTGTAATTTTAGTAGCAAAGCTGGGAAGAAAATGAGGTTATATTTCCTGGAACATAAAATCTTAAAAACCAAACAAACAAACAAATAAAAAGAAAACAAACAAAACAAACAAACAAACCAAACCAAACCAAAACTAGAAGTCTAAAGAAAACTCACGTCTTTAAAATTTATACTTAAAATTTTATTCCCTCACAGTAACTTCACAGTTCTTACAAAACATGTAGTTACTGCACTTCTGACAATGTGGTATTGTTTATAATGGCAAACTTTATACTAAAATTGAACAGGAGAGGACAAGGAGTGCTATATATATATATATATAGTTACCACATGGTAAAGGTGAACTGTGGGAACAAAGATCATAATGTGCATTTATATGCTGAAAATCAAACCTGAGCCTTTCCTGAACATGATCCTATATTTTTATAAATAAATGCTTTAAAGAACTTTTGGAATGGCAGCATTAATGGATACTGTAAGAACAAGGATTGAAACAATCAGGTGTTATTTCTTAAAGTTCCTTTGTCAGGATGGAGTAAATTAAGATAAATATGTACCTCGAGGAAGGCAAACAAATGAAATTGTTTGCTCTGTTTCAAATTTATGGCCTAACTAATATGACACTGGAAGGACTTGAAGTCCTTGTACTTTTTGTTCTATTTGTTCTACAAAACCCAGTATTCTGTAGATAAAGTGCACTGCAGACAAAAAGATGAAGGAACTCTAATGAATGATGCTCAGATGAAAAGAATCAATGAAAAATATCCAGCTGTGCTAAAAAGGCTTCAAATTATCATTTATGCAACTGATGCACACAATAGGTGTTGGGAAGGAATAGAAAATTACTATAAGCCATCTCTTTGGCTAAGTATCAATGTAATTCACTTTTCAATCGTAAGGGAAATGTAGGGCAGTGGAAACAATTTCAATCAGAGAAAAACAAATACTACTAGAAATTCTGAGTGCTATCACTGGAAGATTGCAGTCATCAGTATAGGATCAGAAATGGAATGTAAATCAGATTTAACTACAATTATATACAAATATGAAACATAACATTTAATACATATTTCTACTTCAGGTAGTCACAGCCCAGTGGTGAAAAGCAATGCTTAACCTTTTCTTATGGGGCTAGGTCATGGGAGGAGGTGGCTATACAACAGAGGATTTGATTTAAATAGCTGCACACCCTGCTCACATTATGTGCAAGGCTCCAGCCTCTCTTTGTCTGTCTATATCTCTCATAGCAGAGCAGGGAACCGGAGAGGAGTTGCATGCTGTGATGGAAATGTGTGGATGCCTCTGGAAGTCTACAAAAAGATTAAACTGTGTGGGGCCCCTGCCTTCCTCTCTGGACTTCCTCCTCCCTCCACAGCCTATACTTCTGACAAAAGGGCAATGTGCTCAATCAGATTTCCCCGAGCATTGCAACGAACCTCGAAAGAGCTACCCCCTGTAGAGCCTTGTAAGTGGTACCTTTTTAGAAGTCCAAGTTAGTGTTAGTGTTGATATGACATTGTAAGATGAACAAAAGTGCAAGTAGAATAAAGACAAACAAGCCCCAACACATACAAGAAGAGAAAAATACTTCTTCAGTCATCAACTACAGGTTGAGTTTTCAATTATCTAACCCTTTCATAAAATCCACAGGACTAAATAAATGTTTGGGAGTAAAAGCTACCTTACTAGTAGTTGAAAAAGCTGGTAGAAATCTAGCTAAAGCTTAAATACTTTCTTTTCTTTCATTATTATTATGATCAGTTACTTAAAATCCTCAAGCAGGAAGAGTAATAAATTCTAAGGACTATCCCAATACATTTTCAATTAAATAACTAAATTAATGTAGAGACATTTAATTAAAGTTGCACTAGTTTTTACAAATGCAGTTAATTAACCTGATATCTAAAATTAAATCTCTCCCCAAACCCTTTTGCATTTCTGCAGCTCATCTGAAACAGAAATAATTAAAATTCTAGATGTTCACCTATGCATGTGAATATTGCAAATTTAAAAAAAAAAAAAAAACAAACAATTAAAAAAAAAACCCCAAACCAAACCCAAAGAAAGAAAACAAAATCAAATGAGAACCTACTGAAGTAGTCTGAGGCTACTATTTTAGTGGGATTTACACAGTCTTCAGGGTGGGATGATAGCACAGGTAAAAACCTCAGAAAAAAGCCTAGGTTCTCACCTCTCACCTTGATTTATTCATTCTGTATTACAGACGTGGTCAGGAAACAAGGTGATAAATCTTGCTGACTTGCATGTGCCTTCCACTGAAGTAAATGGGACTAGGATAGGCAAGGCAAGCAGTACTTGCACTTTCATTCAGGAGCAAATATGAGCAGACTATTACTGGAATACCTCTGATCTTCAAGTGGCCTAAAACATCTCTCTCTCTTTCTTGGTCTTTGAGGGTATTTTTTCTTTCTTCATCAGGCTCAAGTGGGCAGTTAATGTCACGTCTGAGAGTGATTCTTACTGATCAGTAATAGAAAACAACTTTCTAGGAATTACTCTTCACGGGGTAAAAAAAAAAAAAAAAAAAAAGCTCATTGAAATGTAGTTGAAAAGCTAGTATTTATTGCAAAAGACACTAAATTATTATAATGTGCATTTACAAATGATGTCTAAATGGCACTGGTGAGGCACTGGAACAGGTTATCCAGAGGTGTGGTGGATGTTCCATCCTTGGGAGCCATTTAAGGTCAGGCTTAATGGGGCTCTGAGCACCCTGATCTAACTGGAGGTGTCCCTGTTTATTGTAGTGGAGTTGAACTAGATAATACTTAAGGGTCTCTTTCACCTCAAATGATTCTACAATTCTAAATCAATGGGGCATCAATGACTGAAACACGGAACCAGTCACTTCAGCAGTTTACTCTGTAAGCAGGAGCAACTTGAGCACAGTAATGCTGTACTCAAACACAAAAAATGACAGCATGTTTTCTGTTATAAGGGCCTCAAGAGCTCTGTGAGCATAGAAAAAAAAATTACCCTCCGAGGTTAAATGCACAGAAATGAAATGCACAACAATGTAGCAATACTTTCCCAACAGGTAATTATTTTCTTCTCTATCCATTATGGAGGCAGAAGATAAAAATCAACCAGATTTTTCCCATGCTGCAAACACAAAGTTCTTTTCTGGGAAAAACATGGATGGGAAGTCCATGTATAATGTCATAAAACTAAGGATTAAGGAATAAAATCAAGTTTTAATGATCTAAACTCCAAGTGGTATCTGAAAAGCTTCATTTTAACAGGAAATCTGGGCATCATATTTATTCCTAAGATACGGCTCAAGCAACTTTCTAAACAAATAAACAAATCATCTTCAGTGCTCTCTGAAGTACAAATTCACATAGGTTTACATGCATACAGATTTCCACAGGGTTTAAACCTGCCATCTGAAGTACAAAGTAGAACTGCTCTTCTACAAAGAAGAAAACAACAAACCTCCAGAGTATGACATTAACATGCTAAAATATAAAAGCCTTCTTACTCCCTTTTGAAGAGTCCTCTCTCCTTGGATGAGGAAAATTACTTTTTGTGTGTGTGTAGAAAATACATATATCTATTTTGCTTCTGGCACTGTGAAATCTGGAGAGTGTGTGAATATAACAAAGGTAGGAAATATCCATAGAAGCTTGTAGATTGATCAGCCCCTGACAATCTATCTTTCTGTATCATTCTCCCCCACCTTGAAATTGCAACACAACGGGACTCTGGCAAATTGCGATAATCTCCTTTAACCCTAATCACCATTTTAATCAAAAGAGGTGGAGCCGCCCTGAATTCATACAACAAGGATAGCCCTGCAACTGTCATTCTATTTGCTAAATACACAGACTATGGAGCTAAAAGGGTGAAATGGTTCTAACTTTTATTATCTTTACAAGATTACTTTCCTGCATTAATATTTGACAAGTAAAAGAAAAGAAAATCATGGTATTGTCTGCTCTGAAGTCTTAGAAATTTGCTTCAGTATGGTGTATCTGTCACTAACTCTGCTCTTAAGAGAACCCTGGGGAAAACAAAAAGTTGTGATTCACAGAACTGCCCTGACTAAAAGCCTACCTCACCTGCACATTAGATTCTACTTTGCCTCTCCATCCCTTACTTTCCCCCTCATGTTAGGTTATAACATTTCTGGTTTTGTACTCTATTTGCTTGTCTAATTACCTTCTTCCCAGTCTATTTTTAAAAAATAGTATGACTGTGGATAATACAATGGACAAGGAGAATCTTGTATGAAGAGAAAGAAAGAAAGCTTCAAGGAGAAACAGCAATGAGAGAAATGAAAAAGAGCATCAAGGAGACTGGAGATTAAAGGAAAAAGCTTCAGAGAACTGTGATTTTAAGCTAGAAGGGATTCAGCAGCTGTCATTAAAAACCTGCAGCTCTGCTTGAGACGTATTGATCAAACTATTTCAATCTTTCTGCACAACTTACAGGTCCCTGAATTTAGAATTATAGCAACGTGATATTCCACTCAAGAAACAATATCTCAGCTAACAAATATTTGTTTCTTAAAGGAGTTACTACCCTGTACTTCTCTTCCTCTCCAGAAAGGGATTCTACATTTTGCATGTCCTACTCATCTTCTCACTGGTAATACATGAATACCAAACACTGTTCATGCCAAAGAACACCAGAATTTATTTATTCTTATTCTCAGTAGTGCTGTTTATACTTACCACTCCTTAATACTTAATTTATTTCACAGAATGAATATCCCTGCAGGGCAAATAAAGATAAGAGAGAAGACAGTATCTGTACCCACAAAGTATTGGACGGTGGTAACCATTTCAGCTAAAATGGTATCTGAAGAACATCACTGGGCTATGGACAACTGCAAGAAAACATACTTCTGTGTTTTTCCAAATAGTACCCTTGTAATGACAGGCAAAAGATAGTTTCTAAAAAGCATTCACTCGTTTTGGTAAGTAATATTGCTTAGATATTCCTTATTTGCAGAGTGTCCTGGGTTTAAAAGGACCACAATGATAATGTAGTTTCAGCCCCCCTGCTATGTGCTGGGTTGTCAACCACCAGACCTAGCTGCCCAGAGCCACATCCAACCAGACCTTGAATACCTCCAGGGATGGGGTATGCACAACCTCCTTGGGCAACCTGTTCCAGTGCATCACCACCCTCTATGTGAAAAACGTCCTCCTAATTTTCCACCTGAATGTGTCTCACACTTTGAAAGTTATTTCACAGTTCCTAATCATATAGTTCCTTTTAAAAACATTGTACTGCACTAAGAGGGCAAAAAAGCATGGGATTTGATTCACGTTGCATGCATACCAGTGCTCTTGTAACTATTTTTTTTTTTTTTAATCATTTCTTCTTACATATCAGAAGCTGCTGTTTCAGTTTAATCATCGACCAATTACTTTAGGTGTGGGGCAGAAGTGAGAAAGGCAAAAATGAGGAGACACAAACACACTCAAAAAGCAAAACCCTCCCCAGGACTTCTCATTTCACAATTTCACATTGCTTTCCCCTCTAGGAGCATAAATGACATTTTTTTTTTTTCTGATGTGACTATTGTAAGAATCAAAATCCCTCGGCAACAAGCCTGATTTTTTTTTTTTTTTTTTTTAATAATAATGCTCGAAGCTCAACAAACCTTCGTGGAAAATAGAATACTCTTAATTATGAATAAATTAACTAAATTAGTAACATGAGATGGAGATGCAATTAGGGGACTGTTAATTGAAACTGGAAACACAGCTGTATACAGCTCAGAGATGAATCACACCAGTAATGACGCAGATGTTTATAAAATGTGATTATGTTTAGCAGGAGCGTACTATTGAAACTCCCCAGCCTATTCTTACATTGTGTTGCTGAAATGGTTTTTAAACCCATGAGCACCAGGATCTCAGGGATGGCAAATTAGGCTCCCTGGATATGTGAATTAGTGTTGTCTGAATGTCAGCAATTTAATTCTCCAGCTTTCAAAGAATGCAGACATGGAGCCAAAACCAAACATCTGTTAGTTATATGCTCATTCAAAATAAAATATCTGTGGCAAGCTACAGCCTGTCTGAATGTGAGAAAGACAGTAAAGTACAGTATCTCCAAGCAGTTACACTGCTGCGTGAATATACTGATCATGTAAATAATACAGCATGGGAGCTCATGAAACCTACTTTGTGCACAACTATGAATGCCCCTTTTCAGAACTGTTCCTCCAAAGAGACAGAAGGAGACAGGGACAAATGACATTTCCTGTCTGAAGGAGTAAGAATTGATTAGCTTTCTAAAAACAGCAAATCAGGATTTTTATTCTTTCAGCTTTTATATCTTTCATAGGATACTCTTCCATACAGTTGTAACGAGTTTTTCTTCTGGCACCAAAAGGCAGAAATGTTGTTCATGGGGCACACAGGGATATCTGAGCTACGCAAGCTCAGCAGGAGCAACAGTGTGCACAGTTGTGAAGGATGGCAAAACAGACGAAGCAAGCAGCCAGCCATGGCTCAGCTCCCACAGGCTGAAGTCTACCTCACACCTCTTCCTTCCCACAGTAGTGCTACCACTGAATGCCTGAATGATACACGACAGCATGCAAATGGTAGGTTTGAGTCTGTCATTAGTTTTCTGGTTTAAATTCACAGACTAACAAGAGTAGGTTTTACAACATCCATATTTTCCTTACATATAATTGTGCTTTCAAAAAACATGCCTAACAACAGTATAGTTTGTGTCCCAAAGCCCTTCCACATACTGTTCTTCAGCTACATAAACAAACCACTATCAGTTCTGGTTAAGAGGCTTTGGCCAATATAAAAATAATTATAAGCACAAATGTGCATGAAATGTATTTTTTTTTTTCCTAGTCCCGTCTTCTAGGGAGCAGTACAGGTCCTTACAATATGCAGATTTTCAAACCGTTAAGTAAATTTGAAAAATTATGCATTGTAACTTTAGCCACACTAAAATTATCAGTCCTGGAACTGACAGACATCACAGGCTTATCCCATCCATTGCGGGTGAGGGTGTGGGGCACAGTGTTGAAGAGAAAAGTGGTCATGATAAAATTAGACTCATCTCTGTCTTTCAGAAACTCTGTTGGCTAGGAGCTGACCTTCTATTCATTGATGAAGAAGGAATAGGTCTTGACTTTTTCAGAGAAGAAATTTGCTTTGTTTCTACGACAGACAAGACAGGTCTGATAGTAATTCACATGTCATTTACAGCTGAATAAAGTTATGAAGACTTTATGATAAAAATGTAAACCCTTTCTCTTTAAAGGTAATCCTAGCCAGCCAGATTCCGGGATATATTGCAGCCAGCTATGACAACTGATGTGCAAACCAAATTCAGTTATCTTAGCTCTTGGGCTGGCAAAAGTACAGACAAAGTCAATTCAGGATTTGAAATGTGATGTTTTGAGATAAGCAACTGGAATGCTGGGATATACAAGAAACGCAAAGCTACTTTATAGATTGCACATTCTTCAGCTTCCTCTGAATACCCAAAAACTCACTGCACTGCTGAAACAGTGTTGCAGTATCAGCCTTATTGTCAGATAAGTAGGACAGAACTCATTGATTTTACAGATTAAAAAGAGTCATAAGTGAGGGAACTGGAAAGGAAAGGAAGCACCACACTTGAGACCAATATAAGGAATTGGACCATTTGATCACGTGACAGCATCTGACACAATGAAAATACCATCTGCGAAAACAGATTCAGGCTTATCGTACTAGCTTGACTGATACAAATTCTTCATGCCACTGTTTTATTTTATTTTATTTTTTAAACTGTGCTATGGCAGAGAATCAACTTGGAACATGTAAGAGAATAGAAAAAAAAGGCTAAGTTGGGTCTCAAAAGTAGGCACCTGAGGTTTTCCAAACAAAACGCTATACCCTGAAGAATTCACTTTCACAACATATGATTTATATGTTGCCATGATTCCCCAGGTACAAAAGAAATAACAAAATGCTATGAATAAAAATGAAATTGTGAGTTTCAAGTCAAGAACCATAATTTATACTGTTTGTTCTTCAACTAAGAGGTACCTTTCTAATGGTTGTAAAGCATACTTTATTCTTTATTAAGTGTACTTTCATACTTTTATAAAGTCATGGCAAGTACAAGGATCAAATGGGTCAGGTGAGCCACTGAAAGCAATGATTACTGAAAGAACTCCTTTTACCTGGGTTGTCCCACATGGGTACAAATTTGGAATCATTTTATAAAAATCATTTGCACACAAAACACGTACAAGGAATTGAGCTATTTTAATTCTAAAATGCCCTCTCCTGTACAGTTAACGTACTATTTATTACAAGACTTCCAGACTGCTCAGAATTTTCCATGTAAGGTCACAACACTCATCTCTACTCAAGGTATGATGAAAACTACAGTGGCAATTTTACAGGGCACCTTGTGAAAATATTCTGAGAATGACATGCATACTAATCAACAAAGGCAGGGTTTAAAGACAAGTCAAACTTAACACTACTGACATTTTTAGTATTTTAACCACTATTGTTAATAGCATTTTCCAAAACTTCAAAAATATCTTTAAAGTTTTACCAAAGCAAAAAGGTATGGAATATTTAACACACAGTGCTGCACAGCCTGAAGACTGTAAAAGCTTTCTATAACCTGAGAGTAGACAGCCTAACATAAAAATATCTGCAGTAATGTAATACGTAATTGATATGGCAAAAAGACACAAAATGACTCAACAGAGGGAAAAATAATTGGCTAACATAAACCTTTTGAATGAGAAATTTGTGTATATTTTTTTTCTCTACCTTAGGGCTTTAAGTCACTTTAAATAACATTAAAAAAAAAATAATAAATCATTTCACAGAAAAGAATAAGCAAAAATGGAGATAAAGGGAGTAGCTTTTGCTAGTTTTTCATTCTCCCTCTTTAAAATCCCTCAATAGTACCTTGGCACCAGAGCCTGGAATATAAGTGGTTTTATATTGCTTCCAATCACATTTAGAGTGCAGGTCTTTACAGGGCAGCTCTTAGACTCTATGAAGGCTCTATCTGCCAAAACCATGTTCCTTTGTAGATCTGCTTTAACCTTGCTTCAAACTAAGCAGGGCTGAGTGGACAGACGATCTGTGTCAGCAGAGTACATCCCCTCTGGGCTATGGAGCCCAACCAGAGACTGTTAAGGCTCATCATCCCTCTGGTGTCAGCAGATAGCTGACAAGGAATCCTACCCTACCCGATGCTACACGATCCTGTCCTGCTCTATTCTGTTTGAAAATCTAATCCACAAATTATGAGCACTGACAGTTGATAACATTTTGGCAAGGAAAAGGAGCTGTGATATGGAAGTCAGGTTCAGAGAATGACATAATTGCAAGGTTCATTCTGGTTTTGTCCTTGTTTCCTTTCACTGTTCTGACTGCTGCTAGCTTTGCGCACTTCCCAGCTTTTCACCCTGAATAAGCTCACACACTCTTATCTTAAAACAAAACACACATTAATGTTCATATAAAACAGTCTAAACATAGCTAGCTGGAATCAGGTCACACACCTAAAAGGGTGTTGAAAAAAAATCAGGCAATATTCTCTCTATGTTGACAAAAAATGAAGCAGTCTCTGCAATTTTTACATCCAAGGTAAACACAGAGTTTTAATTGTTAAAATGTAATGTCCACTTTCTACATAAAAGAAACTTACAGAAAACAAAAGCAATATCTTTGAGATGTTCAGGAATCACTGGTCACGGATATTAAAGAATACAAATATTCCCATTTTCAGTACAGTTTCAGTGGTGACTAGCGAATAAGTTAAAAATCTACATGCTCAATCATTTCCTTATAACTACTTGACCAAAAAGCAACAGAACTAGTGTATGTTGGTTTTCAGTAAATAAATTTTCTACAGTATCATAACCTCAGTTTTGCACAGTACCCTAAATATAGTCTGGTGTGACTCATACAGATGTGTGCTGCCAAACATTATCTATAACTGCTGACAGGTGGAAGTACATTGCATAAGTTTCATTTTGTACGGAAACAAGACTAATGGATATCAAATACTAAGCCCATTCTCTTCCTATTATTTATCCAACAACCAGATAAATCAGAAATCTTACACAATATAGGACATATGCAAAGGTTCTATAACAGGATAATAAATTTAGGCTGTACACATAAGACATTTTCTTCAAATTCCTATATTTTCTGTGCTTGTCTTTGCACTTACAAACCATGTAACTCAGTGTCTGTTCATTTTTTTAACATCACATAGATAGATAGATAGATAGATAGATAGATAGATAGATAGATGATAGATAGATAGATGAGAAAAAACATATCAAAAGAAATTTGAATGTGCATACTAAAATGAAAATATGAAATAGGGTAAATTATTGTTCACCTACTTGGTTCTCCAAAATAAACCTTGAAAAAGGACAAAAGGAAATGAAAAAGAATAACAAAACAATAAAATGGATGTATGCCCTGTAGCAAAAACACCTTCTGCTTCAACAAACTGAAATTTACCCCGTAGAACATTGCAACTCTGACATGTTTATTTCTTGTTGTTTTTTCCAGTTGGCATGGCTTGTTGATGATTATCATGCCTGTTTATAATTTTAGACACATCCTTTCACTGACTGCCACAAAGAACAATGATGATATCCTCCTAATTCATTAAGGAAGCCTTCCAGTTTCTGACACATGCTTCATTAATAGAGTTGAATCCCAATCTAGACAGCTATCCTTTCTCTGCTTGTTAGCACATAAATAAATAAATAGGATCTATATGCATATTAATGCAGACAAACGTTAAGCAAACCTGAGCCATCAGAAATGAAAAAAAAAAAAACAACCACGGGTTGGTTCTTCTTCTAAAGCCAAGTGAAATAGCCAATTAAATAGAGACTATGAAAAAAACACGACAGCTGTGTCTTTGGCAGAAATTCCATTTCTCGTGGAATATACAAAACAACTTTTTTTTTTTTAAGAGTCTGATGGAAAAACTCAACTTCAAAAAAGATCAAAATCTCCCTCTACTGGGAAGAGAGAACCTGCAACTACTGCAATAATAGTTTCAAGTTTCAATGTTGATAATAACTATGATTGCAATTCCTTAATTAGTCTAATTATAGATAAGTCTGAATTTTGGTCCCAGAAAAAGTTGTCTCTCAACTATTTAAGATGACATTAAACAAAAGACAGTTAAAAAACAGAGGAAAAGCTCACAAGTGGAAATTAGTTATTAACATGAACAAATAAAATAAGAACTGCTAAGGTGATAGAAACATAATGAACACGAAAATCTGAATCCCTATTATATGAAACTTTCATACATACGTGACTTTGTCTCTTGAAGGGGAAGAAATATCTGCCTTATTACTGTTGACTCATCTGCCACTCTATCTATCCACTTTTAATATAACCTCAGTTTACACTTGCTGCTTTATCTGGAGTAAGTACCCTTCCCTTTAATAATGTTAGACATACAGCACGCTAGGGAAGATTTTCCGTAGAAGTATATGACTACAGCTTCCATGTATTAGATTTACATAGAGTGACTATCAATTTTGAAACCTGAACTACAAAGAACTAGAAGAGGGGTTTTTTGTTTTTATTTTTCTTTGGACAAAATGATATGAGAATACCTTTATTCATATTCAAACCTTAATTATGTGGATTAGATAAAAAGAATATCACTTGAAGCCATCACCATGCTAAATACACATATATTGAAACAGGCTGCCCAGGGAGGTCATGGAGTCAGCACCCTTGGAGGTGTTCAAGAAACATTGATTGATGTTGCATTGAATTACATGGTGTGAAGTGGTCACAGGTATGGGCTGATGGTTGGATTAGATGATTAAATTCTTTCCAACATTAATGATTATATGATTCATTCTATGATTCTGTGAAAATCTGGCAAACTTGTTTCAAAGTGAAAGTCATGAATGAACATTTCATTTATATATGATTGCTACTTCGTTTCTTTTTTGAGGATTTGTTGTTGTTGTTGTTGGAGAAGGCATGGAAAAGAGATGAGAAAGAATCCTAAATTTAAACTCATTTATAAGAAGTCAGTGCTGCTTTCAGCTTACATTTTGATCTAACATACATGCCGTGGTGCCCACCCACCTGTCAAGTGAGGGGTGGGAACTGAATGACTCTATTGTTTGTAGATTCACTGGATCTGAGTGAAGACTGGAAAGTGCCTATCATTTGTATTTGTTGAGATCTTTATATTTGGCAGCCAGCAGGACTCTGACACAGTCACAATTCCACATTTACTTCAGGAAAATAAGGATTCCCCTTTTTGCTTTTAGATTTAAAACAAAATAATCTTTCCCAGCTACTTGAAGCTAGGTTTCCTGTGGGATCCTGGCAAAGTCTGTTAGAGTCATAGGTTTTGCCTACAAAACCACATACACACTGCACCATCTTGACCTGCAACCTCCTGGTCTGTCCTGAGGGGCTGCCTACCAGCAAGCCAGGGCCTGAAGACAGCTCTCCCTCTGTTGAGTGTGTAAGAATCTCCGACAGAGACTATCTTTAAAATTAAAATTCTGTTCGCTTCACACTCATAGTTATGCCTTCCTTAACAAGCACTTTTCTAGGAATATTCCTGTGTATATTGACAAAAACAGAACACATAAAAAGGGAGGGGGTGGGAGGGGAGGGAGAAGGAGAAGGAAAGGGATATTAAACCAGAAAAAACAAAATGCATACCTATCTGGGAAACAGAATGATATAGAACGATTTTGTAGAATTTCTTTTTTTTTTCTTTGTTGTTGTTGTTGTTGTTGTGTGTGTGTGTGTGTGTCCTAACTTTGATTTCCATACTGCGGGACCAAAATTTCAAATTTCTGTCATACATATGTAAGCCTGACCCTAACACAGAACATGTAATACTCTAAGAAGTGCCCTCAGGAGTGATTGTCAGTGCAAATGTCCACTAGAGTTCATGTGCAGAAAACAAACGAGCTCTGTCTCTGTGTCTGAGACTCTCTTCCTTTTTCAGGTAGAAAAATTAGATTATAGGAACACAGCTCCTGTTCTTCCCAGAGGTCACATCTTGGCTTTTTATACTTGATAATCCTTCAAAATTGCTTACATTTTTTTCCCCTCAAGATGTGTTTGGAGTTGTACTGGACTGTTTTTATCTTGCTATCCAATAGCTTCCAGAGTACATTTAAGTAAATACGAAAGAAGACAGTAAACTGTAAAACTCCAAATTACTACTTGTTCTATCAGCTCCAGCATCCCACTCTGGCATACCATCTCCAAGGATCTAAATTCACAATGCTTCCTGCACTTGTTGGAAAAAGTGCATATTCTCTTTGAAATGTGCGTGAACAAGTGGTTTCCCATATATGCTTTAAAATAGTCTACAATGTCAAGTTGTTCCTCTGCCTAATACTTTCATGGAAGGTAACATCAAAATGCTTATATCAGACTTCTTCTCATATTTGTTTGACTTTTTCATGTACTATATGCTCTCACTTTGAAAAATAGCTTTACCTCATGTTACACAGAAATCATAGAAGCACAGAATGTCTTGGTTTAGAAGTTACCTCAAAGCCCACTCAACCTCTGCCATGGGCAGGGCTGCTCCCTGCCAGCTCTGGACTTGAGTGCCTCCAGGGATGGGGCACCACAGCCTCTCTGGGCAGCTGTGCCAGCACCTCACTTCCCTGCGAGTAAAAAATTTCCTCCTATCATTAATCTACATCTCCCCTCTTTTAGTTTAAAGCCATTCCCACTGTCCTTTCACTATCAGAGTGTGTAAAAAGTTGGTCCCTCTCCTGTTTATAAGCTCTATTCAAGTACTGGAAGGCTGCAATGAGGTCTCCTCAGAGCCTTCTCCAAGCTGAACAAGACCACCTCCCTTACCTCTTCTTCATAAGAGATGCGCTCCAGCTTCTGAACATCTTTGTGGCCCTCCTCTGGACCCGCTCCAACAGCTTCACATTCCTTCTCTACTGGGGCCTCACATCTGGACACAGTACTCCAGATGGGGCCAAATGAGGACAGTCCCCTCCCACTCCCTGCTGACCACCCCTCTTCTGATGTAGCCCAGGATATTGTTGGCCTTCCAGGCTGCAAAAGCACACTCCTTACCCATGACCAGCTTTTCATTCTCCATGACCCTCAAGACGTTCTTTGCAGAACTGCTTTCAGTGAGTCTCTTCACCTATCTGGGATTGCTCTGACCTGAGTGCAACAACTTGCATTTGGCCTTGTTTCTTTGTTGTTTTTGTTTTCTTTTTTCCTTTCTATTTCTCTCTCTCTCTCTCTCTCTCTTTTTTTTTTTTTTTTTTTTTTTTTTTTCCCCATAGGAATAGCATCAGAAACCACTTTTCCAATACTGACCTCTTTCCTCCTTTATTCCTTTGTTAACTGTTCAGTGCTACTGCCCAGGAAGAAAACAACCACATAGAAGGAAAAACAAATATTAAATGCAGCATAAAGAAAGCAGTCATAGAAGACCTACCTGTAGCACCTTCCATCTTGAGTTCAGGTCCTCTAGACAGCTGAGAGTGTATGGGGAGAGCTGAATATCAGAGGGAGCGAACCGGTGAGCCAGCTCATTGACTTGATGCACCTTCTCTTTAAGGGGCACCATTTCTGCTCGATAAACCTGTACAAATTAAATACCATGAACAAAGATAAGTGATAACTTCCAAAACTATTGGCTCTGCTACCAGCTGATTAGCAAGGCAAAGGTATTCTCTGTCCAGCTGAAAGGAAGGCATATACTGACCTTCAGACAGATTACAGTCATCTTATATAGCTTGCTATGAGCTCTAGTTCTCAAGGGTAAGGTCCAGCATTTCAGGATGTGGTAGCAATTTGGAGTCTTCAATATAATTTTTGGCTAGTTAAATTAAATCCCTAAGCAGAGCACCCACTGGGCTGTGCACTGTAGGGCATGCTTCTCTCTGTCTCATTGTTTACATGTGCACAGCATGTGTTCCTCAGGGTGGACAGCAGGGAAAAATGCTGCTTAACATATGAAAACAGAGGAAAAGCAATGTTCTCAAATTGAGTGAATAAAAAAAGAAAAGTGATGCTAAAACTATTGCAGACTTTCCTGCATTTATGATCTTATCACAAGTATCTCATGCATTATGAAGGGAGCAACTCTTACCTAGTGTTACCAACACCCAATTGTATATAAATATAAAACACTCTCAGAATAAATGGAAAGCATCTGCTGCAAAGATAAGTTCATCATATTCTAAGACAGATCCTGTATTAAGCCATGTTCACTTGCTATTAGTTTCTATGGCCATAGGATCAGACTTTGACTGAAAAGTTCATTGCTCAGGCAAATCACATAGGCTTAAGCTTAAAGAACTGCTTGTTTCTCAGCATGTACTGAAGTACCTGGTTGATTTCAGACCAACTATTTCAATCTGAAATGTTGACTTGCAAATACCGGTCTCACTTAAGGTTGACACAAATGACTAAGTAAATCACACAGTCATTATATCTAAATTAAGGTGAAACAGAAGATCCGTCATGATTAGTTGACATGTTTTAGGGAGTATACCTTACTTCTTAAAGAGGGAAAGCTTAGGAACAGAGTTAAGATGTGAGAAAACAAAAAGAAATCACAAAATATATGGAAAAAAAATGAAAACCTGTCCCCTCCCCTAGTTGAGAAGTGTTTTTCTTTTGTAATTACTTTTTTTTTTCTTTCTGCTGTGATTTTTGCAGTGATATGCTAATTTTTCAACATAAGATAAAGAAATGAAAAAGCTTTTTCGTCTTTAAAATTTATACTATGCATTCTATTGTTATTCTGCCTGAGTTTTTACTAGCACTTTTATTAGTTATACTAATTAAAATGTAAGAAACAACAACAAACAAATATTAGTCAATGCCAATAATCCTACCATTAAAAACTGAAGACATAAAATAAAAAGTTATCCATACAAAGATTCAGCATGTGATATTGTATGATTAAATAAATCAACCACTGTAATAATATGCTAAGCAACAGCTTCCCATAGACAAACAGTTCACCTTGCATGATTCTTGAGCTATGTTTTTGTTTCTTCTTTTGAGACTGAAATTTAGTAGGAATTCTTTTTTTTTCCAGAAAAAGTAAGAAACAGTAATCATTTCTGTACCTTGTACACTACTTTTCAGCTATAGAAGCAGTAATTTGGAATTTCTAGTTGATTCTGATTTTCATCAGTATGATTGAAATGCTTTACAGTAATATTTATATTTTTAATAATTGGTTTTCATAGTGTAAGACTGATTCATTTTTCTTTTATTTTTTTCCTTCTACACAAAGAAAACTAAACCTACCACAGGTTTTTATCAGAAAAACTTGCAGAACTATGGAGTTTGCAATTTAAAAACAAATATACATGGTGAGTCATGTTCCACTACCACAAGGAGACCTATTCGAACCTATTTTGAATTAAATAGCTCAGGGTGTAAATGAGTTCTCAGTGTGAACAGCGATAGGAGAAACAGCCCCAAATTATTTTCATTATGACTGTCCTTATGCAAGGAAGAATTTCAATGGCATGCGATGCTGTAGGTGGTAGATTGGATTTTAAATGATCCATACTGTTCTGTTAGAAAATATTTTAAAATGCTTTAGAAAATTAGCAATAACACACGAAGATATACCACAGATACCAGACAAATACTACAAGTCTAGAACCTACCAGTGGCCATAATCAGTCAGTAGACAAGGTTCTCAGTCTTATCTCTGAGAGCAACTGAGTGCTGCTCTGAAAGTAATGCCTCCCATCTTATGTCAGCTCATGATGTCAGAGGCGGATGTTGGTGGTGTGTCAGTAGAGCTTGAACTTTCCCATCAATATTCACAGAATCACAGAATGATTTTTTATATTCCATTACATTTTGTTGTTGTGCGACAGATGGCAGCAGAGGGACAGTCTGACACACTGTCATTTGACATGGAAGTGCACATGAAGCAAAGGTATGCTATTCAACTGCTCCATGTGGAAGGAATGTCAGCCATTGACATTCATTGACACTTGCTGAACTGTCTGGGAATTTGCTTTATAAATCAGAGTTACTGTGCTCTTTGTACCTGCTATAATTTTCATGAAAATAAATAGGAAGCATTACTTTTGGAGCAACCTTTCTATATTTGCTTGGGAAAGAAGGAGTGGCTAGGGAAAGCATAAGCTTTCTTGCTCCTTGTTCAGTTCATTAATTTACACTCAAAGATTCTGGAGCCAGACATTTTATCTGTTTGTCAATCAGATCTTGATGGATTCCTCTTATATGACATTATCTACTTGTTTTTGGAACATAATACTTAAGCATCCAAAATAGTCTATAAGCTCAATGTTTAAGTTGAAGAACCACCTTGTGTTTTGTTACTCTTGTTTTTTTTAACCTATTACTTAACATTTTTCCACAGTCACCACATTGTCCCCTTATACTCAGTAGCAAACTAAAGCAGGAGTTGAAAGAAATGCAAGCTTTTGACATCAGATAACATGAATCACATTCTGAACTGCAGTGACTAAGTTGAGATTTTCATTCACTATACTGGGAGACTAGACAGCTAGTACATACATAGACACCTACCTGGCACATATAAAATTATATAAAACATATCACATTGCTGCTCTATTTATTCTGTTTTTGTGCAGGTTTCCATACTTTTGGTTTGTTATGTCTTTTTTAAATGGTGGACAGGATCACTGCCTACAATCTTCAAAGTCTTATGCCATAGTGTAATGATAGTTTCTGCTATACCAAGAATTCCTAACATTTAATTTGGCATTCTGAACAGTGCTGGGTATCGAAGCGATGTTTTCAGAGAACCAGGGCTTGCATTTTCAAGATCTCTCCCATGAGTGCTTAAAGGAATGTTTAAAATAACTAAATGAGAACTCATTACTGTGCATATAAAGTTGGGATTTGTTTTCTTCACGCATTGCTTGACATTTATCAACACTGATTTTCACTGCTGCCACTATAGTGCCAGTCAATACTTTCAGGTTTTCTATAGCTGTTTGCAAACCATTCTTACCTAAAGGGCTTTAAGTAGTTTGTACCATCAACAAGATGTGTCACTGCATTATCCATTCTCGTTACAGCTCCTTTATATGCTTTATATTCTCCTTTATATGTTCATTTCTATGGATCCTTTTTCTTTTTTTTTTGACTCCTAACTTATTTAAAAAGAGCATTAAGCCATCTATGGCAGATACATACTCTTTATCTTTGTAATCTGTAACTTGGATGTTACACTGTCTACTAATTATTTGCTTCCATCAGTTTTCTGATTGGTGCATATTATATTTCTGTTTCAAATATTATCTTTTCACTCCCCCATCCTAGCTCTTTATCTCTGGTATTTTTAACCCCGGATGATTACAATGACTGACATACTTTCCATGCTTATCCATCTCTTGAAGCCTTTTACAGACATTTTTAGAACTTAAGTGCTAGCAGATTGGTTTCTTTCTTATTTCAGATTACGTAGACTAGCCCTCTTCCTCTTTATTATTTCCAGGTAATTTCTGTGTGCACATTCCATTAAATTCACTTATGCTGTGATTATCCTGTTAAAAAGAAGTGTAAGTCACCACACAGCCCTCAGCTCTTTCTAGTATAGCAACTCCATGTACAAAGATTTGGTGATCTGTTGAAGCATAAATTTGTTTTATTTTAAATGTCCTTCCTTCCATACTTGTCATGTCACACTGTTCATTTGTGGCATTTTTCTTTGTTTGTCTTTCCATTCGACTTCCATTTTAGTGGTCCCTAACATACAGAAAAGCACCAACTTCCTCTTTGGAAGGCTGCTGAATGTTCAGAAGGGAGCTAAAGTTAGAAAAGCCTACATCTTTACACTTAAAAACCACATCAACTGGAGACGCCTTTTGTCAGGGCCATGTAAAATATATGTTTTTGTTTAGAATTCATAAATCAGTTCCTTGAAACTACGTAAGTAAATTCATGCATCATTTGAGTAGCAGAGTAAATGTACAGTGAATGAACTCATTTCAATCACAATAGAGATATCATATTCTTTGCTAGCATCAGGGAGTTTCCATCACAAAATTCAGAAGTGAAAATTCAGAAAGGAATATTGATTATACAGTGCACGTTTTCCATTTTTTAACCTCTTTCTCCCTCAGCCACATGTGCAACAGCTGATAAGAAGACAAACACAGAACTTACAAATCCAACCAAAATTAAATCAGGAGCCTGTAACTTCTAAATTCTTCTATGCCACTTGGAAAATACACCCTGAAGAGGAAGGATATTCCCAGAACAAGACCCATTCCTCATGCAATTAGAAAAACTGAAGTAAAATATAAGCTGGACATTATTTATTTATTTATTTATTTTTGCTATGATAAATTGGTAGTGCTTCATTAAAATTACATTTTCTCTTACTGAACTGATTCCTACAGATCTCAGCACCTGTCATATAAGCTTGAATGTAGACCAGAAAAGAAACCTCAGTGCCTCCTTGCTCAACATTCACCACATCTATAAAAGGAATATAACAGCATTTACATACTAACTCATCCTCACGTGTACATCTCCGTAGCACTGAGATTGAGTTTAGCTGCATTTGTTTAAAAATTTATACTCAGTAAACAGAGAGCATCTAATAATTACTTACTTTCAATCATTACACAATCCTTCAAGTGCGAAGTTGAAACAAGTAATTGAGATTTTCAATTACAATTTTCAAATCCAGCCACTATTCTTACAGTCTCCTGCTTATCTAAAATATTGATGCAGTAAAATATAGCTTGGGAATAAATTTTATCTATCTATCTATTACTTTTGCCTACTGCAGGGTCTTAACAAAACTTCAACTTATGTTTACAAGTTTAGGAAAATCTCTGTGATACATGTACACAACTATGCAGGTTTGCTCTGAGCACAACAAGGGAAATCAGAATCAACCCTGAGCATAGTTCCTCCTAGAAATAGTAAATGCAAGGCTTCAGAAGTGATTGTACACTTTCACTGAGTTTCTCAATGAGTTCACTCACACAGAAGTGTGTCCCATTAGCACTAATCTGTGCTAATAATCAGTTTTCATAACAAGTGAAAAAGACATTGAAAAAGTTAACTGGTAATGTGCTGAACAAATGAGATGGCTTTGGGGGAGAAGTTCTCAGGTGTCAAATCCACCTGTGGTGTATGGGGGTTTTATGCCAGCTGCAGCTGAATCAGAGCAGCATCGCCTTGCATAGGGAGGTGAGGTCTTATACCTCACCCACAGCAGGTTCCAGCAATGACATTTTTCTCCTTTAGCTCCATTACAGTTCAAGCAGAGAAACATCTATGGAGCAGTTTACATTTTCAGGCTTGTATTTAAAGCAGTTAAAGGTGAAACAAACTGTCACATTGTACCTGGGACAGTGAACAGTCTCCTGTTTTTTTATTTTTTATTATTTTTTTTAATTATTATTTTTTTAATTATTAAAAATGAATCACCTTCCTTTCTGATAGGTTCAGTATATACTGATTCAAATTTTAATGAAACCTGAGAGATTGTCAGCTGCTAGTCCAATTTGCTGCACTTAGCTTCCTTTTAAATTCACACTGCATTTTCATTTGATTCTAGCACTCCTGGGGATCCACACTGTTGAAACAAAATGGATTTTGGCTGATTTGATTTTCCATTCCATATATTGTTATAAGTTGAGAAGTGACCAAGCAAAAATGCACCAGAGTAGAATATAAATCCTTTTTGGGGATAAAAGTAGTTGAAATAAAACATATAAGGGGAGAAAGAAAATCAAATGCCCTTTAGTAGGAGTATGAAAATTTGAATACAATAAATAAGTGATGAAAAAATATCATGTATTGATTTTCTAAAATTTAAAAGGAAAAAGCCAGAGGACATTCAGAATACATCAAGATCCCTTTATTGTGAGAGTGATCAAATGCTGGAAAAGGCTTTTTGGCAAAGTGGTTGATGCTCCACGTTTGTCAGTGCTCAGGAAGCATCTGGTCAAAGCCCTCAGTAGTACACTTGAATTTTAGGTTAGCTCTGAAATGGTTGCACAATTGGTCTCAATGATCTTTCTTGACTGTAGGGAATCCACTTTAGCAGGGGGTTGGACTTGTGTTTTTTTAGCTAGTTTATTATATGATAAGTATGTCTAACTTAATAAGAGGAAATACAGATGTATAGATCGATCATGAAACACATATCACTTTGTTAAGATCTGGGATGTTACAAACTCTTGTCTTTTAATCAACAGCTGATGCACAGTTTTGCAGTCCCAGAATGGAGACAATCCACACTTAGGTGTTGTTATACATTCTGAAACATTGTTATCCACCATGGAGAGTGAAGAGTAAGTGAGTTTAGCTAATAATTTGTGCTGTTAAAACCATAGCCTTGACAAGGAAAAGTGTTCGTTAACAGTTCTGCTCCATTTTTTTTCACATAATTGAAGCCAATCACGCTGTAACTCTGTGACCAATAAGCCAATATGGCAATCATGAGATGGAGTGCCTACGAAATGTGAGAAGCCTGAAGCATTTCCAAGTGAAATCTGAAAGTCTAAAACACGCTACATGGAGGATGCTGCAAATATGAAGGAAATTTTACAAAGGATTTTTCCCTACATTATGATTGCATTCAGCAGCATTAACACTAAAATCACTTGAGAAGCTGTACATGCTCAGGTCCCTGAGGTTCAGTCAAACACGCTTTTAAACTATAAATAACATATTATCAGCCTTTACTAGTTTACTGGTAAACAATGTATGAGTATACTAAACATATGCAAGCAGAAGGTTGAATAACCCATGTTCCTTACCTAAAGCTCTTTCAGGTAACAGGGGCTCACAGGAATTCGCTTTGCCCTAACAAAACAGCTACTGCAAAGTAAATCCCTATTGTGCTGTAAGGCAGCATGCTATTTTAAAGGTAAACATAGTATTTAAGAGACAGAAAAAAAAAATAGAAAGAAAAAAAAAAGAAAGAAAGAAAGAAAGAAAGAAAGAAAGAAAGAAAGAAAGAAAGAAAGAAAGAAAGAAAGAAAGAAAGAAAGAAAGAAAGAAAGAGAGGAAGAAAGAGAGGAAGAAAGAAAGAAAGAAAGAAAGAAAGAAAGAAAGAAAGAAAGAAAGAAAGAAAGAAAGAAAGAAAGAAAGAAAGAAAGAAAGAAAGAAAGAAAGAAAGAAAGAAAGAAAGAAAGAAAGAAAGAAAGAAAGAAAGAAAGAAAGAAAGAAAGAAAGAAAGAAAGAAAGCAGCTTATAACAGGTTACAACAGCTGTATCATGATTTTACAAACCACCTCCAGCTTCTAGACACCAGTATGCTGTACTGTAAAGCTCAGGAAGAAAAATGTGGATTTCTGACATGGCCATACAGCAGCCAGCTTAGACACTACTGAGATACAGACTGTATTCTGACACACAACTAACATTAAAACAATTCACATCAGAAGCTTCAAAGCCTCTTCCCTCCTTCTCTAATAAAAAGCATATACAGCACAAAGTGTTTCACACAGCTTACTGCCAAAAGGTATTATTAAAACTCCATCCAGTCTTTAACCTCCACACAGTGCAGATCAGACTGAATGAAGTGCTTTGGTAGAAGATATATTTTCCGCTTCTTGAATTAATGTTATAACTTGGTGAAACTCCAAGTCAAAATGTTGAAGTGGAAATTCCTGGAATTCTTTATTCTAATGAGAACAGCCTCAATAATGCCACAGAAGGGAATTTAATTCTAAAGCTAGATTTTAGTAGAATTGTAAGCTAGAACAACTCACTTTTTAGGCTAATGTAGGAAGAAAGAATGCTTAAATAAAATTCTAAGAAAGATAAATAATAATAATAAAATAGGTCCAGGAGTTTAAAGCAGCAGCTTCCTGGACATTAGGCTAAAACCCTTTTGGATGGGAGGCTGCATTGCCACATCTCCAGGGAGAACAGGCTGTAGCTCCAGCTGAAGCTGATGAAAATTGTCATTCTTAATCCTCCAGACAATTTAACTGTACTAAAATAAAACAATTTGCAGGTAAAAGCCTAAGAGAATAAAAATAATTTGAGCTGCAATGCTGTCTGGACAAATTAGTTTCACTGATTCAATTGCCATATTTGTAAATTGGGGATAATACTACTTCTATTACAGTCCCAGAAAGAAGCTGAGAAGATTAACTCACACTACCTGGAACATGAGAAGCACTTTAGGAGCACTAAGTAGCAATTATCAGGACTTATTATGGGTTAACCTTGGATGAAAAAAGAAAATAAAATTCTATTAGGCTTTAAATACATAAACATTAAAATGAGAAAATTATAGTGGTGCATGTCACTGATAAACATTCCAGGCAATCTAACATTCATTGTATTCTCTACTTCAAGCAGTGCCTAAATCACCACTGTGTACCAGTGTATGAGCTTGATAAATTGATTTTATTCTGCTCATTGATTTACCAATATCATAGTAAAATTATCATTACAGAATCTGTACACATGATAAGTACGGCACCTTAGTACATCCATATCGTCTGCAATTGTGATGGAAATAGGATAACTAATGCTGTCAAGCAAAGATTTCATTAAAAACAATGCAGGGTTTTTTTCCTCTTCATGGAAAAAAAAAATAAATAAAAGTAAATCCTTCTCAAAGAAAGCAGGCAACACTAAAATGTACTTCTAGCATCCCTTAAACCTGTTCTCTCCTCATGTCTCTCACAGAACTTGCCTCTGGTTATATACATTCTAGTATGTTCTTTTCTCTACTTGGAAATGTGTCCATAGCAGATGAAATGTGGTTGATTAGTAGGACACAGGAGTTCTGTTACACTTGCTACTTGGAGATACCTTTCCTCCCTTTACCCACTCACTTCCCTGAGCCACACTGAGTTAGGGAAGCCTAAATAAAATGGTCCTTCAGTAGAAAGAAAATAATACTACTGATATTGTAACTCTCTTCCCCTCTTTGGTCAGTGTTTACATCTCCAAGATTTCAGAAAAATAAATAAATAAATAAATAAATAAATAGGCTTTGGAACAGAATCACAGAGCATATCCAATTTAATGTCAAGTCCAGAAATGTTAATACTCAATTATCAGATCAGTGTCTATATGTGCCGTGTTTATATGGCAAGTGGGATAAAATAAAATGCTCTGATAAACAAGAGAGGCCCAGTGTACGGTATCTGTGACACTTTGAGTTTGGAACGTCAGTGCTTAATTCTACTTCTAAAAGATCAAGTCCTATTCTTATTCTGATAAACTGATAAAGAGCAATCTTGAAAAATGTTCTGGTGTGACCTCGATATTAAACTTCAGAGGCACAAAAAGGCAGACAAGTCTTTATACATGTATTAGTCACTTCTCTCAGCAGGCTATCAGGAATCAAGATCAGAGATTACCAATACTTAAAAAGTCAAATTCTGCCTGCAGATGTACACGTTGAGCTCCCAGTGAAATCAGTTGGATGAGTTCATGCGAGGCAAAATTTGAGTCTAAATGAAAACTGTTGCTCTAATAATAGCATGCTCTACAAAAGTAGGCTGCAGGTAGAAAAGATTTCCGTTTTTTACTGATGGTCTTTTTGCTTCTTTAAAGCTCAGGATCTTTCCTACAGTTAATTTCAAGGAAAGAAGTTTACATTATTTTGCCCTAGGGCCCTAAGTCAAAGAGAAGAAAGCCAGTTGGTTCTATTAACAACTGCACTGATTGATTCGCTTAGGCACATTAATTTTGGGGTGTATATTTTATCCAAAAAACTAATTATTTTGGTCTCATAACAGTTCTTTTTTACATAAGAAATATACTATTTCCCATACAAAAATCTACATTTTAAGATACATTAAGCTAATGCAAGAAAAAGTAATTAAAAAAATAAGACACTTTTCGTTAGAATACAAAACATGGAAATATCTGTAAGGATGAAGTTAAGTATGCAATATATTAGGCAAGGTAAGTTCAGTGATAATCTGTATTTAGAGAACTTTGGAAGATAGTTTTCAGCTGTTGCATACACATGCCATTATATACATACACAAACATGCTCACAAACACCAGTACAGATGCATCTGACAAAGATGCAAGAAAAATCTATGTGAATGCTAAACAGAGTCAAATTATGTAAAGGCCTCTGCACTGCAGGGAACATAACAGCTCCCCTTTTATCAACCAACAGATAAGAGCATTTCTCACAAACGCTCACAAAATGATGATGCAAAAATATGATTAAAAAAGGATATGAAATGCTTCATTTGAAATGCATCATACCATTGTCTTTAAGCTTCTTTGTAAATCTGCTGCTTTTCATTCTCCTTTCAGCTGAACATCAGTCTCTTATCTTTCACAATTACCAGCAGACTTGATTTCAAAGAGTCTTTCCTGAATAGTTTTTGTTTTCAACTCTATCTAGACTGCCTAAGATGCAAATGTACGGATGTGGAGAGTGAAACTGCTCAAGTGAAATCTGCTGCAGCTGGAGGCCAGGCACTGGTTCCCTCCTAACATACTCCCTCAGTACCAAGGCACTGTGGTTTATGCTTGTCATTCATTCTCAAAAAATTTAATTGAAGAACATTCTTTTTTTTTTTTTTTTTTTTTTTTTGTTTGTTTGTTTCTTTATAGAAAAGCAACACCAGTGTTTTTGTATCTTTAATGGTGTTACTGTTTCCTGGTACATATAGTCAAGGATAGTCTTAATTATATAAGACTACTATAAGATTTCAATTCTCTGCCATATTCTTCCTTATCTAATGTAAGGGAAAAAAGAAAAAAAAGAAAAAAAAAGAAAAAGAAAGCATATTGGGATATTGCTCATTGAAATAGGTAGAGTAGTATGGTAAAAGTTATATAACTTAGTTTCCATTCAGTATAATTAAAGTAGTAGCAACTAAGTCAGAAAGGGATAGCTTTTTATTGCAAAAGGAGTCTGCAGAAGAAAGGACGGTTTTCTTTACACATTTAAAATGAATTTATTTATTAATTGCCTTATTTATTGCCATAGCAAACTCTCCAATCTTTGACTGAATTCAAAGCAACAAAATAAGACAGATGAGACATTCATATTAAACTTTTACCAGTTAAAAAAACGTGACTTTTATATATTAAATAACGACTTGTGATTACATTTCTTTTCACATGAGAAAATAAATTCACAAGCTGTTAAAATGAGTCTAAAAGACTACAGAACACAGCTGATTAACTTGCACCTCCTACAAACTGAGAACTATAGCAGAACTAACATAAACTGGTAGAAGTACCTGATGAAACACT
The DNA here is from genome assembly GCF_054131305.1 of Coturnix japonica. Classification (NCBI taxonomy): domain Eukaryota; kingdom Metazoa; phylum Chordata; class Aves; order Galliformes; family Phasianidae; genus Coturnix; species Coturnix japonica. The sequence goes on along the minus strand of NC_140663.1, from coordinate 105,523,762 downwards.
CCACAGCTTTTAACACAAATTCATATTTGAAACAAATCTTAGGAAATTAAATTTGCCTCCAATGGTGTCAACCAAACAAACCTAGTAAATTCTGTGTTGTGTAAAATGGCTCTAAAAAGATAAAACTTCATACGAGGCTGTATAGCCAATTAGGTGATGTGTTTTACAACATCCATTCTATAAAAATAAATAAATAAATAAATAGTACCAAGTTCATCATAGCAAAATCAGTGAAGTTTAAAATGCACAAAAATATTCCTCACTAAAAATAAGGATATCTGTAGATATCAAAGTTTTCCAATGAATTTAACTCTGCTATAAATGAGTTTAAAGTTCATTTTAAAATAATTTATTATATTGTGATATATACTACTGATGTTCTATTTTATATTAGCCTTAAAACTTTTTTTTAAAATATATTTTGTAAGATTTGTTTTCATTTACAGTTAAAACTACAATGTCATCTAAGAAGCCATGCAATCTCTCCTTCTTTCACAGAAAGTTACTTAGAAAAATCTCTAATCTACAAATATTTTACATTAGCAAAATTTGTTTGTGAAGAGGATCTCTACTGACCCATCCAGGGACAGTTTTTGGGAGTTATGGAATGCTGCAAATGAATTAGGAAATGGCTATTTTGTATGAACTGTTTCTTAAAATTCACAGAATCCAGCACAGAACTTATTAAGACACTTAATAAAGCAAGTAGGACAATGTAATTCTAATTGATTGTAGACTTTGGTGTCAGGTAGCTGGAGTTCAAATTAAACTGAAAAAGGTATATGCATTTGAAAGTAGTCTAAGGAGACATCAGAAATAATCACTTTGTAATTCTATCACATAATGAAAACTTGAGTAGCATCTCTAACAGTTATTACTTCAGTTGTTGCCTGAAACCTTAACACTTACATCTACATGGCGGGCACCCTATTTTCCTATTTAGCTGTCAGCAAAAGGATGCTGTCATCTTCTAGATGGACAGACAAATCAATAATACCAAACCTCAGTCCATATCCTTATACTCTGTGGGAGATATTTTGTTATTTTTGTATTTTTAAGAATAATAGGGAGTCCACCCATAGTGGAGAGTAATACTCAAATATTGTCTAATACATTCACAAAAATACATTCTAGCCTGTGAATATTGAAAGTGTGGAAACAGTATTTAAGGGCTTACTTAAAACCTACTTCTATATAGGTTTGCTGGCTGCAACCTACTGAACAGAGATTTTTCCTTCAAATGTCTGTAACAGCAACAACAGAGGTGCACATTAGACAAATAAACTAAAAAAGTGAAGAAATGTAGGAAGCTGTCTGGCTGATGTAAAAGAATTGTAAAGAATTGTGTGTTGTCATTTGGAACAAAAGTGAGTTTGTACAAAATTCCAGGCAAGTTAAAAGAAAAAAAGAAAGAAAAAGAAAAAGAAAAAAGAAAAAAGAAAAAAAAAAAAAAGTAGAATACTGCATCTAGCATTAAAATAGGGAAATAATAACAAATATCTCAAAATGTGCAGTATGTATAATAACGTAATTTCATTTTTTTATCACAGCATAAAATTAACAAGAGCAGTGGCATCACTGTACAATCTAACCAAAACTTAATGGATCTAGGGCTGCTATCAATATCTAGCAAGACTCTACTTTCTCAAAATACTTATTTTCGGCAAAGCACCATCTGAATGGCACCAGAATTAAATACAGACCAATACAAGATGATTTATTTTTTCTTATTAATAAAGAACTTCCTATGATCATTCAATGTCCATTAGTTCAGGTTGCTGCTTCAGTATGAGAGTGCTTATAAGAAAATGGTATTTTAACCTTGCAAAATCTATTTCTTTTCTTTCTGTGGCCACATATGAACACAACTTAAATCCAGCTAATTATTTTGGGGGGTTACTTTACTTTTGATCTCATTTAGAGAAGAGATGCCTAGGGACAAGACGACTGAGTACATGTAGAAAGTCATTTTGGAGTAGATGATGAACAGATCAATGCAGACTCTGTTCAGTTTGTAATTAGAAAGAAGTTTTAGGTTGACACTTTTCAGCAAATATTAGTCAGCAGCAACAATCGGCAATTAAGCTGAAGAAAGTCTGAAATAAACAGCATGTATTTCAGAAAAGAACAGCTACCTCTACAGTGCACATGTGAATTTCTCACTGCTTTTTGTTTCACAATTTTGAAGAAAAGCAGCAAAATTGTGACATGGGTTGTGAGAAAAAATGATTAAAAAGAATACTTAAAACTCTATGGATACACTTATGTTAAATATATAAAAATTCATACTGTATATGCAAAGTTCCCAGTTGTGCTCTGCTATTTGCTGCTAACAATCACCATATTGAATCATGGCACCCTCTTCATCTGACAATAAAGGAGAACAAATCAGCTTAGTAGAATGGAGTTACTGAAAATAGGGCTACACAATCCGCTCTTAATTGGCGGGTATTCCTGTTGAACCACATTTCTTCCTGGAAGAAGAGGAGCTAAATTTTGCTTACATCCAAGTGTTTGAAAGAAATTCAGAGTCCAAAGGCTCTGCTATTCACTTATTATGTACGACAGGAAACTCACCTGGATATGTTCCATGCTGTCAGTGATGCAGCAGATATCACTAAGACATGAGAAAGCTCTTTGCATTGTGCTCTCAAGCATGCTAGAGGAGCTGAACTACCTTTATCAAGAGACAAACTGAACCACTAAAATTATATTGATTTCTTAGTCACAAAATTCTGGGCACAGCATCCCAAAAGAGTAGCTTTGAGTTTTCAGACAGTTTTTTCAGAGCCTGAAAGTATAAAAATCCAAAATGTTATCAGGATTCCCTTAAAAATCAACTGTATCCACTGCTGCTTTTATTTCACATCAGCTGGCTATAGACAAGAAGTAAGTGAGAAAGTATCAGTATGGCAGGTAATTACTGCTGCACACTAATAAAGCATAGCCATTATCAAGCTTTTGTTAGTTACCAGAGGAAAAGATTGTCTTTTGTGGAGAGAGGGAAAGTGTCTCTGCTGCCAGTTCATGGGAAGGGTACTGAATGGATGAGACAGGTATAATTGTACGTATCAAAACTTGGAAAAACTTAATATAAAAAATGTGCCGTGGTCTGATGTAACACTAAATGTTCCAGACACGCATCAGAAAATGAGCAATTTATTGTGAGAAGGAAAGCACATGTTGAATCTGTTTCAGAAGTAAGTAAAATTTCAAAATACAGCCTGAGCTACAATCAAAAAGATCAGCAAATGGATATTAGGGGACAATTAATGGATTAATTTGGGCTTGAGCTGAATTTGAGATGTCCAAATGACAAATTGAATTAGTGGACAGAAAGGCATGCTTGGAAGAGAGAGAGAAAGAATGTGTGGTATTAAGAAAGTTGCTTTTCAGTCCACAGATCATCCATTTGTGAGAAGAAAAAAGGGAGAGTAACAGAGAACAGAGAAGCAGGAGCTGTGAATATACGTTGACTATCCATGGTCCATAGCATCAGTTGCATTATTTTGTGGAAGCATCAAACTATTCATCTCCTATACTCACAACTAAATCCAAATACCAGTCGTTACATTAATACAGACCCAGGATATTATGGCAGTAAAGCTGATCAAGGACTAGTTATTCTGTGTGAGTTCGACATCACACCATGACCTTAATAGCTCCAGCAACTAAGACTAAAGAGAACAGTGATAAATGGCACTAGGGAAACTTATTCCCTAGGAAGCTATTTGTCAGCTTAGGTTTAAGAAGGCTTCTGTGGTTTCCATCATGAGAATGATTTGCAAGAAATGCAATCACAATAGCCTATGTTGCCAATATTAAGAAGATTTGCTCGGAAGATATTTGGGGTTTTTAGATGTATAGAAGGTAATAGGTACTTTACCTTACACTGTAATATCATCAGTCATCATCTTTAAAAAAAACACAACCACATCATAAAACAAACAAACAGCAAAGACGAGAGATGTAATATATATCAGTTTGATAATGTTTGATTGGTAATATCATTTACTATGAGAAATCTTTATTGTTTAAAAATAGCTTTACAGAATATAAGAATAGTCTGATATCAGTGTAAAAAATACAGAAAAAATGACATTTCTTGGTGTGGCTACTGTCACAGGTAATATATGTTCTTTAATTAAATCCTCACTTGCAGGTTTTGAAAAAAATTAAGCCACGAATTAAGGCTATGGCTGTGAGTATATTCAAATACTTGTACGCCTTATGTAGTTGCACTAGGAGTATGAAGAATCAAGATCAAAGTTTCTATTGCCCCATTAGTTTTCATGTAGCAAATACAATTAGAAAATTTTAAATAATTTAAATACTCTGTTTTTGAGTTGCATAATTTATCACTGATGATTTATGACTTTTCAAAAACAGATTTCACTCTAAAAAAAGAAATATGAACAATTAATGTTCATAAATATGAACAACTGAGCCAAAACATACATTTGTTAATTTAAAAGGATAGTTTATAAATGGCAGGCATAACTGTAGCTTTCTTGACAGTTATTACTATCACAAACATGCATACACTGCCGAGTGAGTACATGTATCTATCTTAAGTATCTGTGTTGGAATTACATTTCATTATATATTCAAGCATCTCTTTTGTGAACAATAACTATAGTAGTCATAGAGTTAATATTATTCTACTTTTGCCCTACTATGTTCCTACATTACCTAAGCAGTGCTAATTATTATCATTTCGAAGCTGTTGACAGTGCAGTATCACTTGAGTACTGTCATATATGATATGAAAAATAATAGGTTGTAAGGATATGAATATCATGTTTTTTCATTTACTGTTTGTCTGACATTTTTATGGATTTATGATAGCTCACATAAAAATATATATATATATATAAAGTAAATAGTACAAATGAGATGAAATCAGAATTTTTTGTTTTTCTCTGGCCCTAATATTAACACTTCAGGGCAAACAATGAGGTATCCACTGAGAAACAGTACCTCAGGATTTTTGTAAGTTTTAGAGTCTTATGTTATGATGGCTGTTATTGAAATTCTATTTTGTTCTCTAGGACTGAGCTGTAGTAGGATTAATAGAATTCTGCACTGTAATTACAAAGTCGAAGCTTTATGGTCACAGCTTTAGAATTAAGTAACTTGCTTTGTTTTCTAGTAATAAAAGGGAATTAAAAAAATAATCTATGGGTATAATAGACGGCACATTCTGAGAATTTATAAATGGATCTTTTCTGCTCATTTATGAGTTTAAATGAAGAAAAACAAATTATTCAGCCAACTGTCCATCAGCTACTGTGCACTTCTTTGTCTTGCGTAATATTTATACAGGATACTTGTTAAACCTTCTATATGATTAAAACTTAAGGATAATTTTAATTTTTTACTTTTTGAAAGGTACATTTGATTTTAAAAGGCATTTTTTTTCTTGCCATTAGTCATTCTATTTCTTCTTTCTTAGATCCTAATGTTCTAGGAGAGAAAATAACAGTCAGCTCAGGTCTCTTTCAAAATGACGAATGATTCCCATTTCTGAGACTGGAACAGAGGCACTTTGTTCTTATCAAAATGGTAACCGCCTCTGTTGCGCTCTAGATGAAGGAATTTGGTAGTATTTATAAAATCTGGCCATGTCAGTCATGGAAAAAAAGGACAAATTCTTATGAGTTTTTCAATAAGCTGTGATTTTATGAATCAAACTTTAAAAGCTGGTAAGCACTGTTATTGAAAATAACTATACTTTTTTTTCCCAGACATTCCTTTTGTTTTAAAACTATCTTAAGTGCTGAGTCTACTTATCAAACAATACAGATAGCAAATGCCACCATCATGACAAAAAAAAAACCAATTTTTAATTATTTCATCTCTATAAGAACAGCTACAATTATGCTCTCATCATGCTTACAAAACAATATTGAACAACATAATTAGTTTTGTTTACCTTCATCATATGTTCTCCTATCTACTGTATTTTGTTGTCTTTAATGCTAAATCTGCACGTCCTGAATTTAGAATTAAATGTGCTGAGGATATTTGCATGTTCCTGCAGAGCACATTCACGGGTATTAGCAATATGTATTCTCAGTGTTGATTCTACTCTGTTGTAATTGCAGAAATAATAATAATAATAATAAAAAATAAGTAAATCAGTATGATACAAAGAAATCTGTTTATCATATTACAAGTTAATTCCTCGTGATCTAGCCCATCATTTAATATTCAAAAATACTGATTTAACAACACATACCTTGACTTTTTCTAAGTGGTCCTGAAGAGAGTCAATCAGCAGATCCCCCACTGGCTGCCAGGATCCCTTGAACGCTTCAGCCTGGCGCAGTTTCAGGTCCAGTTCATCCATTGCCTCCTGAAGGCCCTGCAGTCTTTCAACAGCATCATCTATCTTCTTTTGCCAATCAGCAGAATGTAGATTTAGCTTATCCCACTCCGTTCTAACATCATCTGATTGCTTTTGGAGAACTTTAGTGACATTCTGGGCCCTCTCCTCAGGTGACAGCTCTAAACAGAAAAGTTGAGAAACTTTTAGGAGATAGCCTGTCTTAAAAAAAAATAAAATAAATTGCCATCTGGGTAAGTCTAAAAAGTTCAAATCTTGCTTATAAACTATTCACAACCAATGACAGATTAAATTTATTTTAAATGTGTTTTTATTTGTAAATCACTTAAATTCAGTTTTTCCCTCCAATATTGATCAACAAAACACACATTTACATATGTAATAGCATTTTAAACTTCTAGCTACACCTAGCTGTATCCTGATTCAGTGAAGTAGTTCTGCACATACATAAGTATTAATCACTGTGAATCACTGCAACCGAGTGGATTTGGGAGCTTTGCTGTACTGGTTTCTCTCATTCTGTTTTATACAAAACAACTGACGTGGCTCTGAAATACATAGACTGCAAGCTAGACAACAGACAATTCCGGGTTCAGCTGCAGCTTTCAGATCTCAAATGGGACTACAGTTCTAGATACATCCAGAAAATTTAAAGCCAGTTTCAATATCTACTTATAAATATGCATGTCTAGTTAGTTCCACACTGTTCAAAAGCATCACTAAGAATTTCTTTCATCAGTATTTTTAGCTCAGTTTCTGAATACTGAGATTGATCTTGGAGTGTAAAAAGAATGCTCTCACAGAGGCTAGCAGAATTATTTAATCATCACTGATCATCAATGATCTTTCTAGCAGCTATCTCTTAGTTACCTCTTGGTTCTGGATAGACCTTCTCCAGTCCCTCTATTGGCTGATCTGCCAGGAAGAGTCGCACAGTCTCAAGTGCATTCATGATAACAGGTTCTTTTGTTTTTAGCTCCCTCTTGAAGGTCTGTGAGAAAAAAACAAAAAAATATTGCAAATAGGTATACAATTAAACACTAAGTGCCATTCCTTTTATTGTTATTTTTGGTTAATTAAAGAACAAAACTTTAAACGACAACTTCCATGTGTAAAAGAATTTGCCAAAAATGCAAGGAAGCTTTACTTAGCTTGAAACTGTATTCACTGTACATTGTATTCAAAGGAGATAATGTATTGGCAGCATGTTGCATAGTACCCAAGGATGCACATCGAATTATTCACTGTGAGAGGGTACCTTATTTTTGATGGTTAACATCACAGTCAACATAAAAACTTAGCTGCAAGTGGCAAAGCTTTGGCTGGCTCCATACTATATCAGGCTAGCTCATACTTCCAGAAAGTGAGATTTCCCAGAATAGGAGGGAAAACCCGATGTGATTCACAACTAGCCCTTTGCTACAGCTGCTGGCAAGTTACATCACAAGGAGAAAAAAAAAACTATGGATATTGCCATGTTAACACCTAACAATCAATTCTAACAAACCTAAAAAAAAATCTACATATTACATTGCAGCCTTCTCTACCAGTAACACTGTAGATGCAGTTCTTCCCATATTACATGATCTAAGATAGCTGAAAAGTAGAATTGAGGTAACAGTGAAAATCCGGAAAGCCTAAATGTAGGCATGAACAAGTAGAAATGTCTTCTCTTTTGTCTTCTTTCCCTCGTCCCTACCTGCACTTTCCTTCTTTCAGCAACAGTTCCTCCCTTTCTACTTCTCTTCTATTCCCTGACTTTAAAATGACCATAAGTAAGGTTGTCAAGGTTGGTATTTAACTTTTCACTTAGGTACAGTAAGGATACAATTCTCAGTGACAGCGACGTGAAACTACTTTAAAAAGAATCTTTTTATTTCTTTGTTCTTTTTTTTTTTTTTTTTTTTGAGAAATTAAAACTCTATTATTCTGCACCCAAGAAGATTGCTGCACTAAAATGTAGATGATAGCTTGTCTGTGGGTTGCAGATCACATGGTTTTTTTTGCATGTTGTTTTGAATGTTGTATTATCTAAATATTTTATGTCAACATTTTTTTTTTCTCATTATAAAACAATATTGAGAGCATACTGCTTTACAGTAGTAGAGAGGTAAAACATGAAGAAAGTTGTAGTGCAGTCTAACACAATATAATTGTGCAAACATGAGAGCCATACACCAAGAGACAAAAACATTGCAATTATGCCACCTAGAAGATACACTGGTGAAAACAAATTATTTTTCAAAAATGTTTATGTGTACAACCAGTAAAATGGGAGGCACATACAGAAAGGTCTAGGTCTGCCCCCAGAGAGGCAAGAGCAGGAAGGAGACACAGATATTCCAGGAAAGGGAACACAGAACTGCAACAACTGATATCATATTTAAAAGTCAGAAACAGCTCTAAGCCATATATTTGGGGATGAGAAGTACTGCTGTATGGATGCTGTAGTCAGGTCAGCCCTAGCTAGGCGCATGTAACAGTGAGAAGGACAAAATTCCTTCTTTCAGCATACATTGCTTTTTCTTGAAGACCAAATCACCTGAACACATTTGGTGGCATTATATTTCCAAAATAGGATTATAACCACATTCCTCCATCATCTCATTCTGTGCGACAAACTAAGGGCAGTGTAGTCAGATAGGCATACCAGATCCCACAAGATGTGTGATTAGGAATCATACACCTTCCCAGAATGATAGAGAGAATCTAGTTATAACTTTCTGACTTTGTGTATTTTCCATTTAATCACAAACGGGAAGAGTTTACCATACAAAACAGTGAGCCAATATGTTAACTGCTTTCCAAATTTTACCCTATGGGATGGGACCGTAATCTAAAAATCCCAAGATTTAGAGCAGCGCGTTCTGTGGTGGTGAGATCTACTTACTATTCTCAATGTCTCTCCTAGTTTTTTCAAGTGAGTTTAAATACATTTCAGTATAAGAAATTTAAAAAGGACATAATGGAGACTGAAGCAGTAGCACTGAATAGCGTTAAAAATAAATAATGAAATTTCACTTCCTAATATTCCATTCCATAAGACTTTTTTCTTTTTTGTATGAAGCCAGTTTTTCTAATTAATTTTGTTGTTGTTGTTGTGAAATATGTATACACTAGCACTAGAAATCATTATCAGCAATAAATTACATTTTCTCTTCTTAAAAAAATAAATCTATCTAAAGCTTCGAAAAATACATCTCTATAATAAGAAGACCATCATTGATAATAGAATTAGCCTAAATGACTGTCTAATTTACAGATAATGATGTCAGGCTAATTTCATTGAATTCCTGAAGTTCTTCCACACTTTCTGGTGACTACAGAGGAAATCGAACATGCATAATATATGACCTGACAAAAAACCAAGTAAACCACTTTATTTAAACATCTCTATTTGTCATCAGCAATACAACAGTAATGGCATTCTGTCCACTACTTTAATAATGCATATATTGATCAGCTTATCACAGACCTCTACCACATCCTCATGGGTGTCAAAAAATTTCTTTGGTTGGAGAAACACTGATTGTTTAAATTGAAACATGAAAATATAATGAGAAGACAGTTTAAGTAAAAGTAGTATTAAACTGTGTTATCAGAAAAGCAGATGATTTTGCTTTTAATGATTTTTAAGGAAAAAAAAGTACAGTTAAATGAACTCAATATGTTTCCCAATCAGAATGCTTTTTAAAGATGGGCTTTGACTTCCATTTTAAAAAGTGGATATCAACCGTGCCTCCAGAACACATCAGTGTGTTCAAGCAGGATTTACATTCCCCAGGCACATTTGCTACAGACTGTATGCAGAAGAGTTTTGAGAGAACTGTTAGTAATAAAGTTCTGTATTCATTAATGCTATTTATGATGCTAATACAATTCCCACGCAGAAGATGTGGCAGTCTAAAAAGAACAACAGTAAAAGCAGGCTGCCTGTGGTATGCCTCAGTTGCAAACCAGGAAACAGAGATTATCAGTAACATGTACACAGTTATTCCTATGATTTTGTTAAAACACTATCAGGACTCTTCACAAAGCAAGCAAACTGCAAGATGAAGAAACAGTACTTTGATGGAAAGGAGTGGTTTTTGATCACTGATTTTAAATAAATGGAAAACAAACTAACAAGCAACAGAAGCCCTGTACAGTCTTCAGTGTGAGATGTATTTCTTCAGATGCAAAAAAATAATCAATATGTTTTGTATACATGTAAGTTCAAACAAAAAGCAGTCATGTGGGAGTACTGAGGATAAAGTCCAAGGCGTCTTGCCTAAAAAGTATCTCACATTTATAATGCAACAATGAATCAGACAGTATGTATGTATGAGAGTTGAAACTCTCATTTGACATTGATTCAAGCATTTGAAATTTTCATCTCAAATTTCACCCTAAAAATTTCTAATGCAAATCTTGGCAACTGGTAGCATTCAAATGATAAGAAAAAACATCCTTTTTTTGTTTTTGTGTTTTTGTGGGTTTTTTTATACATCTGCTATGAATATCTGAGGTATTCCATATGGAGGTTAAATAATAAACTTTTATTAATTATTTATGTTAAGTTACATTCCTAAAAGAAAAGCAGAAAAACAGGAACATCAGCTTGTAATGAGCTATCCTACTGAGGCTTTTTCTTCTCTCTAATGAACAGATTACAGTGGCAATAAGAATTTTTCACAGAAAGAAAAACATTTTATTGTCACAAGAAGACCAAAGTTACAAGTCTGGATCATTTAAAATATTGGTCAAAGCAGGCAGAAACTTAGTTTACTGAAGACTCATTTCCAAAACAAACATTGATGACAACAACATGAGTAGATTCTTTGACTCAAGTTTGAAATTCAACTACTTTCTACTTTTATGCTCTGAAAGCTCAGTTTTTTGGCAAGGGCCTACAGCTCTTGAAAAATCAGCTTTTCACTAGAATTGTGCTCCACTTTTATGCTAGAGACCTTTATACTTGAGGTGAGAACCTTCCTAACAGCATTCATCTGATGTTCAGAAATGGACTAAGATGTTCACCCAGGCACAGTTTTGTATGTCTGCTTCTATAAAACAAAACTTTTAGAGTAAATGAAAGTCCATAGTATCTAGAAAAAAAACAAGCAAGCAAACAAAAACCCCATGCTACAAACAGGGTTTTGTCAAAGACAATCTGAAGTCAGAAGAGTTCTCCACTGATTGTTTTTCCCTCCTTCCCTGTAAGAGATCTTTGAAGAGCAGACAGGGTGACCTAGTTTCAAGAAATATATTTTGTTCTTTTTTTTTTCCCCACAGGGAGCCAGAGCACCTACAGCAAGAAAGGCCTCACATTAAACTAGAGATGCACAGAAAAGGCAAAGACGTGATATTTCTAAAAGGAACTAAAATGTTCTAGCTTTGATAGAAAGAAGAAATGATTGAGATATGAGGACCAAAGATTTGCATCTGTATGTATCTGCATGTGGGAGAGAAGATAATCAAAAAGGAGAAGTGAGGAGACCTAGTTTGTAAAGTCACTTTGTAGCAATTTATAGTACCTTACTTTTATGTAATACTTCTTACCCTTAATAGTTTTAACCACTTATGTTGATTTGTGAGTGACAATCACTTAGTCCATCACCGAATTCTTAACACCTTTGGAATAGCTTACAGAACAATATACATTAAAATTTTATGAGCAATAATTTCTCTGAATGAAAAATTTATTTTGTTTCTATAGGAGGAAAGGTAATGTTGTCAAGTACTGAAATATATTTCAGATAACAAAAGTTCTGCTGCAACAATTCGACAAAAATCCTTCTCAAAGTTTTGCTCTAGCTCAAACATGGCCTTTGAATAAAGGGTTCGAGTTAATGTAGAGTTAAAGCAACATCTATTTTATTTCTTACATCCTGAAAGCCTTGTTGGTTTTTGTGGTTTTGAAAATATGTTAGGCTAGAAAAGACCTCAGGTATTTTAGAGAGGGAAAGGTAAAAAATGAGAGTGCTAAAGCCGTGGATATTTTAGCCTTACTGTTTCCACGATAAGGCTTAAAGTCCCAAGAAAAGCTTTGTGAGCAATGTCCACCCTACAGATCACATCTCAGGAAGGAAAACTTAGAAAATGAGAATGTGTTGTCACTACTCTCCATCGTTCAGCTACTATGGAAAAAGATTTATTTGCCTGCGCCAAAAGCCAAGCCTGGTTTTATTTAAGATTTGTGGACTTTTCACAAACACTGGATTGCCAGTAACTTAAAGCAGCAAGATGCACCACGTGACCTTTCTAAACTCAATCTTAGTATTTGCTCCCAAATGTGCCCTTTGGGATTAGGAAGTAAATCTTTTAAAGAAGTATCTATACAGCTATCTGATTAAAGGGGAAAATACAGGTACTATGGATCCAGTTTCATTTTGTAGAATAATTTTGGATTTTTCCACACAATAATAAAAACAGAGATTAGCAACTTCCATAACAATACCTTGTGTGTCAAGTTTCAGGAATGGCATTGTGAAACAGTATTACACAGATGCACAGCACATTTTGTAAGGATGATCACTGGGTTTCGAATATGTTTTTCTCTCACAGTATCAAGTTGTCTGGAGATGGCATAGCAAATTATGTGCTGTTTACTTGAAAACATACATTAATTAGTGTGAGAGATATGTGAACTTGATTCAGCATAGGAATATATACTTAAAGCATGGCTTTCCCTAAAAATAATAATAATTTAAAATATAATAATTATAATATAAAATTAAAATAAAATTAAAATAAAATTAAAATAAAATTAAAATATAATAATAATAATAATAATAATAATAATAATAATAATAATAATAATAATAGCAGGAAGAGTTATTAATCAGTATTAAGTTATTTAAGAAGTCATTTATCTGGTGAGTTTTCCAAAAAATGCCAGTGTGGGATTTAAGTTCCTTTTTACCACAAAACCTAGTCTGGACCAGTCTCCATGTGGTGTTCTGCCACTGCCTTTCCCTAAGAATACTTGATGAAATTAGTATGAGTAACAGCCAGTAATCACAATAGTTTCATGAAGCACACAGTTGTGCATTGTGACTGCTACCAGCTACAATTTTTATTAATGTTCACCTAAAAAACAACAGCAAAACAAATAAGGTTTAAACACTCATTACATTTAAATGTCTGATCCAGGAAAAAAAAAACACAAAAAAACAACAAACAACTAGAACTACTGATTTAATCTTCAAATAACACTGTTAACATCTTTTCTAGATATGAAACTAACTGTTTATGACAGTTCTATGAAAATACTGTTGGTTTTCAGAAAGCCAAGCAGCTGTTGCAAAAACTCCTTTCTCCAACAAACTGATTTTCTCGCCTGTATTTGAAATTTTTAGCTAGTGTTATCATGTAAAATGTCATTAAGTCTAAAATGTATTTCAAAAAGTATCCATGTTTTCCATCATGGACCATGTAATCCATCAGTGAACTGCAAAACAAAATGCAACTAATGAAAGATCATTTGAAAAAAAAACATACCCTATGAACATCATTCTGCTTCTGCACAGTGGGAAGATCGCCACCGATAGGTGCTTGCTGTTTTAATTCATCCTCCTTCAACTGCAGCCAGGCCAAAAGTTCCTGAAGAGAGAGATGTAAACGCTTCCACTGGTCTGTACTGGCATCCAAATGAGATCTGAAAGCATGTATTAAATATCAGATGCATTCAGGCAAAGTGAAAGTTAAGAAAAAAATTTAAAAATTACAAACTTATTTACAGAGAAAGACTGTAGTGTTTTGTTAATTAGACAACATTGAAATAGCTTCATCAGCTTTGAATCACACTGGTATAATTTTGATTTCACAGGCATGGCACAAAACAGCAAAACAGTTATGTTGAATTGTCAGTCTCACTAAACATGCACAAATACAATTCAGGACTAGAGAGAGAACAATTTTCTCATAATTTAGGACTGATAGGGTACTAACCAAAAGGTAGGGAGTACTTTTCAACTCAGAGAAGAGCAAGCATTTGTCTTAACCATTACTCAAACCATTCAACCCCACACATAGGAACCTCCTATGCTGTACAAAATGCCTGTGCCTTGTGAAGTGGGGTGTGAGTGAAACTAACTGCAGCATGGTAAACTTCAGATATACTACCCTCTATGTGCAAACAACGACTCCACCATAAGACCTTATAAATATTTTCTCTGAGTGTGTGTAAATACTCTTCTCTCTTAAGACTAACTCTTGGCAACTACTTTCTGCTGGAGGAAAACGTGATAAATCTCTGGATTGACAAAATCTTCAATTATGTTTATATCATTGACAATCAGAGCCTGTCCTGCTATATTTATGAATATGCTGCTTGTGTTTAATTGCTGATTGGGAAGAAATTCTTAATTCATTCCCATACAACTTAAGAATGCCTTTAAAAACTCAAATGAAAAGCAGTATTATATGACAGTAGAACAATATGATACGCTTTGCAAGAATTATGTACTAAGACAGATTTTCTTTGTCTCATTTCTTTTCTAAATTCCATCTTTGCTCCTAGTGCTGAATGTTGATGGAGGTGAGGGGCAATGCTGTCTACAGCAGGCGCTGCAATGCTGGGGCAAACTGGACTGCAGGCTCCAAGGACTGAGAAGTTGCACGGGACTTCTCAAAGCAGTGAGGGGAAAGGAGCAGGGCCACTAAATGTGGAGCTGCAGGAAACAACAGCCATTGGGCTTTTGGAGCAGATACAGCCAAGAGTAAACTTCCTGAGTTAGTTAGCTCCAGCCTTCCAAGTTCATCCCAGCAGATGCAACCTACAATCTCCTCTAGAGAAGCTCAGTAACTGGATATGAATACAAGGAAATGAACTTGGCTTTTCTTGACATCCACCATGCACTTTACCCAGCTGAAATGCACTGGATTGTGAAAAGAATGCCCTCCTAACCAAGGGACAGGTCAACTGTTCTGTTCAAGCAGTTCAAAGCCTTCCACTGAAAAAGAAGAATCAAGGGACTGATGCCTAGGGAACATTTCGTCTTTCTGCTCTTACACTTCTTTTGTGTAAGCACCAATATAACTATGATGAAATCTATTCCACACTGTGTGTGATGGAAAGAAATAGCACACAGCAGACAGACTGAGAACAGCCCATTCATTCAGTTCAGTGGCCAGCAATATTTAAATTGAATGTCTTAGGAATTACAAATTGGTTCTTATTCTAGTATTTTAGAAAGGAGTTCTGTTGCTTTGAATCTTTAATATAACAAGCTAATGCCATACAACCAGGGTTAGTATGCCTGACAGTTAATGACAGCAGCACAATGAACTGAAAAAAGAAGGACAGAAAATCCCAGGACACCCTTATATTTAATTACTGCTATTTGGCTGATTTGCTGTTGATTTATTTATTTTCTTTTCTCAAATGTCACTGCATTTTGGCAAGTTCATGGGTAAAAGATGTCTGAAGTAAAAAATCTGAGACCCCGAAGGACTGTGTCTTTCTTTTGCTCCTCAGAAAAAAATAAAAAGGAATGTGCCTCTCCTTCTTTAGTCACTAATATATTTTCAACCTCACATTCTTCATTTCTTTTTAATGATTGATGTTATGAAGATGGCTTTTGTCATTACACAGGCTGACCTCCCTCAGGGCCCAAGCTGAAAAAAGCTAGTATTTCGTAAATTACTTTCAAAAACACTGCTGCCTTTTGCTGCCCTCTGAACTACCACCAACACACAGCAAATGAGCAAATGAAAAAATGTTCAAGACTGCATGCAATGGAACTCGGCTGTCTGTTGTGAAATACACATTTCTGAGGAGAAGTTTTCTGGACAGTTTCTTTTGAAATTTTCAGCTCACTGAAGCCTATATATCCACTTCATGACTTGTGAAATTACCATTTATTGTATTTTTCCTTGCAAGGAGATTTTCCACTTAGAAAACTATCTGGAAATCTCCTTTTACCCCTGGATTTTATTTGGTAATTTTGTCCACTTTTCAGACAAAAGCAAAAATCTTAAATAACATCTTCTCACTTGCAAGGCCATTCTTAGTTCTGCACTGGAATTGGCAGTCTCAGAAATAAAGCTTTTCATAAATGTAGGTTATCTAATTACTTTAATACTTGACACACTGATAAGTCATAACCAACCAATTTAGAGGAGGTACAGTTAGTGTTTAACATGTTAATCTTTCCTTCTATAATTACAAAACCTCATCATATGTCTCAAAACTTATTCCCCTACTATCATTTTCACACACACACAAAAAAAAAACCCACCCTAATAATTCTTACAAAGTTAAACCAGCACAGATCATTTCTAAATGGATAGAAATAGCGCTATCAGAAACCAGTTTATACCCTTTTGCTGTCACAAGGCAGATGGAACGACTTACACACCAGCTGTAGGCTTTTGATTACAGTCATGTCCTACCTAATATTTAGAGATTTCTTCCTAAGCTCACTCCATCTGAAATTCATGTTGTCCAGACGTCTCTGCAACAGGACAGCATCCTCTGAACCTTCCAGGGATCTCAGGATTTTCTGCCCATTTTCATCCAGATTGTGGAAGATGTCAGTATGCGCATCAATTTCTGCCTGTAGTTCCTATGGAAGCAATAGAAAATAATGTGTGATTTCATACAGAATCACAGAAACTACCACTACTCAAGAGTATAAAAACACACAGTCCAACACAGAGTCATGATTATGATTATTCCTCTCATAGCAATATTGTATAGTCAACACCCTTTCACTTTTGCATGAAGGATGTCTGCACTGGAAGAGGACCATCTTGCCATATGGATCCTACTGAACAAATATTAATGAATGTTAAAAGTCTTGCATTTGTCAGGCAAGAAAGCAAAGACATATTTACTGCGTTGACAAGGGAAAAACCAACCAACCAACCAACCAACCAGCCAACCAACCCCTGAGGATCTCAGGTAAATCTGACCTTCACATGATAGGTTTTCCTGTGCAACATTTTCAGCTTGAGCTGAGGACTGCAGCACTGCTCCTGCTGCATGGCAGTTCCAAGAAATCTGCGCGTCTGCAGCAACAGAGCTTTAAAACACCAAAAAATCCCTTACATTCTCTTGACAGAATGCATTTCAGATCACAGACCTCAGCAGTCAATAGCAATAAACAACCACTTTGTGCTGCATCAAAACACTGGTCAGGGCCATGGCTGTAGGAGGGCCTGCAAACAGAAAGGACCCAGAATATGCAACCGGCAGCGCATGTTGAACAGCCAGCTCTTCTTATCACTTTGCAACTGCAGGCCAGCTCTACATTTTGAATTCAGTTTTCCCCCTCATTTTCAGCAAGGCTGTTCCTGCCAAGAGAACATTCTTTTGAGAGCTGCCTGGTACCAGCATTCCTGCCTGCCCACACTTGAATGCAGCCTTTGTGCAGGGGCTGCCCAGCTCATGGACGCTGCGTGCTGCAGCCCCACGAGGTCACAGATTCACTCACAGAGAGCAACGACAGAACCACACTCTTCAAGCTGAACAACAATAACAATTTAAATAAAGTGTACACAGACATGAGCACACTCTATATGTAACCACAATTGTACAAAAAACCTGATATTTTGATACAAAGTGTACTGGCCAAGTGAATAAATCCCATTTTCACATGGGACGCTTGAGCATTAGCAGCTCTGGCTGTGGTTTCTTGGTGCCTGAAATGGGAATGTTGGGGGATGAAGTGTGAAAAGTGAGATGATTGACAGTCTTTGAGGGATGACCCAGAGCCAACTAATCATCACAGACAGAACCCAATGGAAACTTTTTCTAATTTGCTTTAAAAGAATGACTTTGAAGGAGAGAAGCACACAACTTGCCTACTTAGTGTGTTCCTAATTGAATTGGTTTGATTTGATATTTTAAGGGCAATGTTAGCAGCACTGAATCATAAGTAGATTGTCCTTGTTCACTTACTGCTGTTCCAAGTGACATTTGCTATACTTTGCTGGATACCTACTTTGTGCACAGCAACGACTAGCACCATGCTTGGAACAATTTCAAGGAGGGCAAGGCATGTCTGTGGTACAGTATAGGAGTTCTCATCCAGCCATTTTACTTTATCTATGTTCATCCTGGCACTAAAATAGCAATGAGTTTCGAATACACCAGAAGTAATTCAGCAGAAGAGAGTTGTTACTATAAATATTGTATTTTTTGATTGATATTAAATACTTACGGAAATGAGGTAGCTTTGTTAGCACTGGAACTAAATGTAGCACCTGTAGTTCTAATCTCAGAATGGAAATTTCATCTTGTGACCTGACACTTAGTCTAGAAATTGAAATTAACAGCTAGCAGAAATTCCCCCCCCCCCCCCCCCCCCCCTTCTCTCTCTCTCTCTCTCTGATTTTTGTTCTTTTTTTTTTTGGTTTTTTGTTTTTTTTTTTTTTTTTTAATTGGTAGAGGAAAGCTGGTAACATATCTATAAACTTGGGAAAAGCAGATTCAGCCCTCAAAAGAAAGACAAAGGATTCATATAGTCTACAGAATAGGCAAAAATCCCACATTTTGCTAATGACAGTCAGGAGGTATTTAAACATGCAGGGGACTTTACAGAACAATAGTTGAGAGTTGCACAGTTGATAAATATATTTGTTTATATAAACACACATATGTTCCTACTCACAATGCATATATTAAAATTTTATGTAGAGCCTTACATTATAAAGGCAAACAATTTTTCAGAATTATTCCTGTTTCAACTTAAACATATGTTTCAGAGAAGTAATTCATTTTAATTTTAATTTTTGTAGATCTTATTATTAAGGTACATAAACATGTATGTTATGCCAGGTGTGAATGCTCTCACTTGAAAATTTGTCCTTTATTTCAATTCTGAATGTTGATAGATTCAGCTTCGAACTTCAATAGTTTATTTATGTTTGCTGAAGAGTACTCTATTACTAAATTTCACTTTCTTCACGCATGCGTTTAGAGATCTTAAGTCAGTCCTTAGGTTAAGCTCTACAAAACTGAGGTAAATATTCATAACAATATATGGGAAAGAATAAAGTTCACACTAAGAAAGCTCACTTTTAATATCTGCATACTTCTAAAGTCCTTCCATATTTCAAAAAGATAAATCTACTGCAATATTAAAGAATCATCATATGTAGTACCTGTTGCACAGTATCACAAAATGACTTATGTTGGAAGAGATTGTAAGAGAAAGATCGTCAAGCTTCAAATCCCCTGCCATGAGCAGGGCTGCCAACCACTAGAAAATTCTTAGTTTGTAGGGTTGCAATGGAAACAGTTGCCTCTTCCTCAGCCAGGACAACATTAAATATATCAACTATTTACAGTTACAAACCGTCAAATCTATGTCTTCTTTGTACCTTACCATACATATGCTACTTTTTAAATCAAAATTAATACACTCCCATATTTTTCTTACCTTTAGAAAAACTCTTTCCTAGTTTAGACATTGCATGCTTTTCTACTCACACATAGACATTTCTCACAATGAAATCAAGTTGTATCCTTATTCTTTCAGAATACTACTGAATGCTACAATCAAACTGAACAGTTAGCTAAATATGTGATGAGCACAGAAACTGAAGTCCTCTTATCAGAATCTCACCATTCAAGATCTTAGTCCAGATTATCTGTCTAAACTGAATATTTTTTAATAGTCCTAAAAGTAGTTTATCCCAGCTATCTGGGAAACATGCTCAGAGACTAAGACAATGGAGGCATTCACTCTATTTTGGTTTGTGCGTTTCAGCTCCTTTTTTTGTGACACCTTGTCCCCAGAAAAGCAAAGTGCACATAAGAAAAATATCTATATATCTTTTATTTGTTTTCTGAAATAAGTTCTATGTTTGAAAAATAGAGGTGAAAGATAAATAGGAACTAGATCCTTTTTCTTGACAAGAGTAAAGCAGGAGTATTTCATCTTATAAGACGCTATTTATTTACAAAAGCATGCTGTCATTACACATCATACCAAGAAGCATAGATTATAGACTAAATATATGCTATTTACTGCATTTCATCATTTTCACTGTATTCAAGCACATGTAGGATATGCAGAGGATGAAAATCAATCCTGCTATATTTCTGCTGAGTTAGTGTTGGACCTAAATTACTCTGTGTGCTGTTTTTGTCAAGTGGATACTACTGGAGCTATGTGGAAATACATAATAATACACAAGAGCAGGTAGCAAAATCAACAAAAAGACGCTGTCTATAGAATTTCATTGATGAGTGTTGATTATTAGCCTAAGTTAATTTTCAAATCTCCACTTCCACTTTTTATTTTTTTCTTCTTAAAGCTTGCACCTTGGAGTAAGCTCAACTGCTGAGAAGAAACAGCCCATGCATCAATGGTGGATATGCCTAAGAGTTGCAGAGTGAATTTTTCCTTTTAAATAGATGAATGATAGAGTCAGATGATAAAGCGTACTGTGAGATTTGTTCATAGTAACCTTGTTGATTAGATATTAAAGGTTTCCACACACTTAAAAATGTGTGTTCACCTTCTCATAAGGCATAGAAAATATCTAGTATTCCTATTTAACATTTTTATTCATAATCTATTTAGTATTTCTACTAATAATATATTTAGTGTTTCTCTGTAGAGAATTCAGTTTTAGATCAAAAGTCAAAAGATGTTTTCATTAATGGCAAAGTGAACATATTAAATTGTGTAGATTTTATTACTGTTGAACAGTATTTGAAACTATTAACTCATAAGGCAATCAGCAACGTATGACTAAGAATGACAATACCTATGATAATTCCACATAGCAGAGACATTCCTTTAAGAATTCAAAAAGACTGGGGATATTTTATCAGAAATACTTAACAAATTGCTGTTAAATCCCTCTGTAGCAGACATGCATTATACTGGCAAAATAAATGAAGGACATGGCACACAGAAAATCATGCCATTATTTTGGCACAAGATCATAAAAGAGTTGATAGGCTGAAAATAAAATGAAGTTCTAGAAAGAAGGAATTAGTTACACTGGTTGGACTACACAAGAGTCAGACTAAGACATGGAAATTAATGCAGCACAACTGACAAAACATTTATCTCTATACAAGGTAGAAACAAAATTAATTATGTAATAAGGAAATTAAAGCACTCAAATCCTCCTCTACAAACTCAGCTCTGCCCTTGGAATTCTGCTTTTCATTTCCAATGAATCATTTTACGTTTTCTAGTTACTGTACATGGGATTGAGTAAGAAGGCTCAGAAAATTAAAGACAGTGCCATCTGATTAAAGGAAATCAGCACAGGGGGAAAAAACCTGTCTCTATTGTTAGGAATTGAAAAAAAACCAGTCAGTCTGCATAATTATGTACATGTATACAAAGCATCAGCAATTCAGTCCTCTGTGGCTATACTTTCTATGCTAGAACACTCAGAAGTAAAGTACTGCATAGTACTATAGTTCTATAATACCAGTACTGAAAGAGCAAGAGAGGTACTGCAAATGAATTGAAAATTCTAGGTCCATACAATTCTTCCCACAGAAGGGGTGGTCAAGCATTGGAACAGGGCTGCCCAGGGAGGTGGTAGAGTCATCACCCCTGGAGGTATTTAAGAAGTGTGTGGATGTGGCACTGAGGGACATGATGTAGTAATGGATTTTCAGAGCAGATGGCTAGACTTGTTCTTGAAGTCATCTTCCAACAAAAACAATGTTATGATTCTTTCCTTCCCTTCTTTAAAATACAACCATGAATAAAACTTTACTTTTATTGTCTTTTTATGGTGGCTTCAAAAAGCCTTAAGACTGTAGGTTTCTTTCTAGCTTCATTTCACATTCTCATTGATGTCTACAAAAGACAGATCTGACAAACTTACTTTTTCTAGCCAGTATTTGTTGTTTGCTTGTTTTTCTTCTAACAATACTGCTGAGCAAAGCACATAATACAGAACAGGGCTTTGCTCTCTGGACTTAGATGGGACAAAATAGCACTTATGGCCTGGCATAGCCTCTGCATTTTCCAACAGGGGATCTCAGCTGGCATAATAAAGAAAAAAATCCTCCTTCAATGTCTTTTACCTCCTTATGGCTTCTACAGATGTAAGAACTGCAGTCACAGTCTGCAGGACTATTTTCCAACTCCATGCAGCACAGCTTAGCTACCTTAGGGACCAGATGTCAGCTTAAACATTTTACTTGCTTTTACTCAGCTACATACTTAAACTCCTGTAAATCTCCTATTCTACTTAAAGGACTGCTTTTGTCTGCTAGGCAGAGGAATGGTTTTGGGCGTGACATAGTTCTGGAGATATTGCATTAATGGCTAAAGCACAGTGAATCCTATACATTTTAAATACAAGAAGTAGACAGTAGAAGATGCACTTGATCTATTTCTTTTGTTTCTTGGAAGACTCAGTCATTTTGCACTACTCTCTAGGACCATCTGTTTTGGTGAGCTCGTCATTACTTTCTAAGTATTTGACCAGGAAAAACAATATAATTTTTCTAAATAGAAGATGTTGAAAAGACTGTTCCAGATTAATGCTGGAACAAAACTCTGACATATTTCTTCTACTTTGCAAGATACTACTGGTCCAACTGGAATATACTCTATTAAATGAAGAGCCAGTTATCTTTTTCTCTCTCTCTCTTTTTTTTTTTGTTTTGTTTTGTTTTAGACAAAAATACAACTAATTCAAGAAAGATTTGGGGAACCATTTTGTATCTAAACAATATAAGAGTGATAAATGTAGTTTTTTCTACTACTATACAAGCCACCTGAGCTCACACAACCCAGCTCTGTTAAATTGAACAAAGTGGTAAAAAAGCTCTCAGTCCTTCCATCAAGATTTTAAACCATTTGAGACTGGTGATTCTCTCCCTCTGCTGTTGTGAGGTCACATATGAAATATCATGTCCAACTACGGGCTCCACAGTAAAAAGTGAGACATGAACATCTAGAGTCCAATAGAAGACTACAAAGATAATGAGGGGCCTGGAGCATTTCTCTTACTAGGAAAGGCTGATAGAGCGGAGACTTCTCAGTCTCAAGAAGAGAAGACTGAGGAGAGATCTTCTCAATGTTTGAAAATATCTGAAAGGAGGATGGGGTGAGGCTCTTTTCAGCAGTGGTCAGTAACAGGATAAGAGGCAATAGGCACAGATTGAAACACAGGAAATTCTGCCTGAATGTGATGAAAACCTTCTTCACTCTGAGAGTGACTGAGCATTGGTAAAGATTACCCAGAGAAGCTGTGGAATATCCATCTCTGGAGGTAGTAAACCCCCCCACCCAGACCCTAGCTGCAATCCTATGCAATATACTTTAGGTGACCCTCCTTGAACATGGTGTTGGACTAGATGGACTACAGAGGTCCCTTCCAACCTCAGCCATTCTGTGATTCTGTGTACTCCCAGAACAGAAGCAGAAATTTGGTTGTGTCTTAGAATGGATGCATTTACTGAGCAATTTCCATAATGATAAAAACTTTTCAAATTAGACACAAAATGTAATTAAAGGGCAGACTTACTGAGTTAAAAGCATTGTTGTGAAATGGCCATACATCATCATGCCACGAAGCCTCCTATTCAGCTAGCCTATGGCATGACCCCAATTCCAGTCTGGTATGATTACATCTCTAAGTTTCATGCTAATGACTTGATTAAAAAGAAAGATAAAAAGGTCTTTCTCTATTGGGAAGATAAGCTTATGAATATCATTAAGGCATTTCTAGGTTCCCAACACTATTTTCAAGATAACAAAATGGGAGAATTAGTACTCTAGCAGAGAAGCAAATGTTGATGAGTGGAATCTTAAAGGATAACATTTCCCTGCAGAAAACAATCTGCATAAGCTGCAGCTACCTCTGTTATAGTTTTAAATTCTAGGCCTCCCAAAAATAAGAAAGGAACAAAATTCACATTAGCAAATTGGACCATGTCTTCAGAGAAGATTATCTCAATGATTAGGAATACAACTTTCAATTCAGGTTACATTCCGGTGATTGCAGAATGGCACAGCCAAGGATACAGTGACTGTCTTGCTGAAAGACAGTGAAAAACACCATGCTGTGGGATTCTTAATTTCTCTAACAGCAAGCTACCTCAGCTAGGGAGAGTAGCTTTAAGAGCAACAACTCAATCATTTGAACATATACTCAAGTTTTTACTGAGCAGATCCTCCTTCACAGGACTGGCTTTTCAGACACAGCCCGAGGCCTTGCATTTCTTCTTTGTTCAAAGGGAAGTAATAAGATACATTTTTATGAGACCTCTAGAAATTAATTTTTATTCAACAGTAATTAATTATAAATTGTTAAATAAATTCATGTGATTCATGGGGAGTTTACAGACTTTTTTTTTGTGTGTGTGTGTGCTCCTGAAAAACTGAAATAAAACTATTTTTATTCCCATTTAGTGAAAATACAAATAAATAAAGAAAATAATCTTTCAACATACAAAGCTTTCTATGTTTACAGACATAGTTTCACACAGGATTTGATTAATCTTCCCATTAGCTTAGACAAACATAAACTATTCTGGTAATAGTAACTTTAATAGCATTTTTTTTTCCTGTTTATTTCTTTACTTTGTCCTTATATCTACCATGGAAATATTGATCAGAAAGAAACTTTGGGTTAGTCTGAGGTTACAGCAAAACTGAAAAAATTCATTGCCACAGCAATGAAGGTCTTACAATAATGATGTAACTACATGGTGTTTATTTTACTAACCTAGCCTGTACTTAATGACCTCTCAAGTAAATAAATACAAGACAAACAAAGCACCTGTTTTAATGCAGGAGCTGCAAGTGTTCTGCAGAAAATCAGCCCTCTCTCTGGGACATCTAAGTATGGGATTAGATATCTGATGACGAAAACTGAATTTGAAAGTTGGGAGAGTAGGAGGGAAATAACATAAATGTGCATGTGCTTGTATACACAGTTTTCTGAAAGTAATACTGTCAGGGTCATTACAACCTAACACTATTCTCTAGGTTTCAGAATGTAGACAACTCCCAGCAAATACCTGATCCTAGTACTTCAGTGAATGTCAGATTCCATTACACCTGTACATTCTGTCAGCACAACCACACTGTCAAGCTTTCAGCAATTTTTTTTTTTTTTTCTCCAGCAAAATTATTATGCTGCTACTTTCAGCATGTCTAATTTAACCCTCTCCCCATTTGTCAGAGACAAAACAGTAGCAGCACAAAGACAGTACCATCCTCAGCAGGAACATTTACTTCCACTCAGTTACTCAGGCAAGGTCTGAAAGTCCTGTTGGATAATTTGGAGAGCATCTACCTCCATTAGTTCCACTGACATCTCTGTGCTTCCAATTAATACTGATTTTCTGTTACAACTAACAGCCAGAAAGGCTGAACAGCACAACAGCCTCAAAGCCTGGAGAAAAAAAAAAAATTAGGAAAGAAAAATGGACAAGGGTTACTTCTCTATCACACATAGTGAAATGTACCTGAAACTTGCTAATTATACATGACTGTTCTAGGAGAAGAACTTTTATTTCTGTTTATAAGACTATTTATAAGACTATATAATTTCTGTTTATAAGACTATAAAGTCACTTCACAGAAAAGGATCTAAGGTTTCAATGCAGCAGCACATAGCCATTAGACACCTTGACTTTACCACCCACAGAATTCAGATATAGTTTCATCCTTCCTCAAATACATGAACGTATATAGAACCTGCTTCCAAACATCTTCAAAATGACATTCTTTTTTTTTAAACATATTACCTCAGTTCCTTCTGTCTCAATTACTTCTTTAATTTTTTTTTTTCTTTTTATAATAAACTCTGACATTTCAGTTTTTTGTTAGCAAAATCTTTGATGCCTGGAGAAAAATAATTGGTACATCAGTTTCATAACATGACGTTATACTAATTAAAACAACATAAACTCTTACTAAAACTCAAAAGAGAGCAATGCAGAATACAAAGCAGAAACTACAGGCCTCATACATTATGCATTATGAAAATTGATTCATGCAGAACAAAAATTTTAATGGTTTTAAGGCTCCACTAAAAGTCAGCATTGTTCCAAAGATAATGAGATTTCAATTAGGAATTTACACAATTTCAGGTGTTACTCTTTAATGAGGTGCAAGGCCTGCTGCAGTTAACTGTTCTTTATCAAGACCAGGCAAAGTGGGACCTGTTGGGAAAAGCTCCAGTATCTCTGTACACACTTGTGTCAAATCTTCCCTGCTTGAGGAGTTCTGAGGAAAGAGAGAAACCTGGGAAGTAGAAGGGCAAAAGTACATTTAATCTTTTAAGCTTTGTAATTTTCAGTGGGAATAGAGATGTTGCTATTGTGGTTTTGGGATCTAGTTTTTAAGGAAGAGCTGTCGGAAAAGTTACCATATAGAAAAATGCCTTGTGGCATTCAAGCATTAGGAGAATGATTCCAACCCTTTGACGTCAGATTTTCCACTCACCACAAAACAGAATTTACTAGGTGCTGGGTGGTATACCCGCTAACACTGAGCATGAGCTGGGTTTAAACTGCCATGAGACAAATTTTATCTTCCTGATGACATGCCTGCTACAGCCTCACTCAGTTCACACATCAGGTGAGGAGGACACGAGTCAAAGCTACCAACCATGGGATTATGGCACCTTTCTGTGAGAGAAACCCCCCCTTTAAATTCCATGATGAGTTGAGCTACAAAAGTTTAAGGATTCATGCCAAAAGGGTTGGTATGGTGCCAAAAGCTGTTGAGCCAGAATGTATTCTGAAAGGAGTTGCAGTAATCTGCAGCCTTCTGCAGGCCTTGGATGGACATGGTGCTACAGACGCCCTCAGTGGGCTTTTACTTTTGACCCTCTGACACAAAATTCTCAGGCACCCAATTATACTAAGCCCGATCAAAACACCAGAACATTCACCTCTATGTTAGTACTCTGCTTCCATAAAAACCCAAACACTAAAAAAAATACAACTTATAATTCACATTACCTCTATTAATTTGTTGTTATTGCTTACAAGATATTTAATGCTATTGTATTTGTGAGGATTTAGACTTAAGAGGAAAAATGTATAATCCCTATCGATACTCAGCTCAAAAAAATCCCAGCACTTTTGGTTCTCACAGAACAACCTGAACCAGAGGCAGATGTAACCAAAAATATACACAAATCTGAAATACTTCAGATGATATAACACTTGTTGACTGCCCCAAAATAAGCAAATAATAAGGAAAAGTTTGGAACCAAAATAAAAAAAAAAAAAAAAGTATAAGTTTTTGAACAAAATTATTTTAAACAACAACTTTAGCTATTGATTGCTGTATCTAAGGCAAAGCAAAATCATATTTTGTTTCACCCTAAGAAGCAAAGTCAAACAGGATGCACGTGTTAAGGTGTCACGGGTTACCTAGATTTACCTGTGCCCGTGACAGGGGCAGCCACCCCGTAGGGCCCCTGGCCCGTAAGGGAAGGGAAAAAGGGGAATGGGAAAAGAGAACAGCGGCGGCAATCTAAGGAGTAAAACTTATTTTACTAAATATGATATCAGAATACAAGATAACACAATATAATACAATATGATTGAGGCTAATAAATTGAACAAAACAGAGAGAGAGAGTCCCTGAAAACGAATAGGCCTACTGTGAACTCTAGGTGACATGGCTGGAACGCTTCCCACTCTCTGAGGGTCTGAGAGAGAGAGAACTCCAGCCTGGGAGCAAGATTATATATGTCCTCCTCCCGTGAGTTATCTCTGGCCACCACATCCTCTGGGATATGTAGTTCTCCTCAGACAGCTGAGTACTCGGGATGCCGCCATTCCACAGAACTGGAGCATGAACCTTCCAATAATCCGTACTGCACATGATGTTATGATGAGGAATATTGACAGCAACACCACAAAACCGTGACATAAGGGATGTCTGAATAAGTTTTCCATCCAGAAAACAATTATTTGTTGTTTTCTAGGGTTTTCTAGCAAGATGCACTCATTCCCAGAGTAAATACAATACAGGTTAAAATAACAAATACCACTTTAAAAAAAAAAAAAAAAAAAAAAAAAGATCACCAGCATGTTCTTACATAGAGATGGTAGACTTTTTTTTTTTTTTTTTTTTTTTCTCTCAATCTTAACCTGTTTACTTATTCACTTCTTTTTCTGGAGAAATGCTATTTTGGAGAGAAAATAAACTTCTGTTCTGTAAACTTAGGAATTGGTGAGCTCATTTCAGCTTCTTAGAATGTATTTATCTGAAGTACTAGAGTTTAAAAAACCTTTTATGAAGCCAGAAGGTGAACAGTATCTCTCTTATAAAATCACAAAGTGATTTTTTTTCCCTCCCAAATATAGGGAAAAAAGAAAAAGGAAAAGGAAAAAAAATAAAAATTGCATTTAACATCATCAAAAACAGGCACATATTTTTCTTAACAAGGACATTTTCCAGATGTGCTGAATATCATTACCTATTTAGAAAGTTCTCAGAAGGTCTCCACAACCTGTGGTTTTATTTATTTTCAATGATACAGTTTTAATGATTTATTCAAACTCTCAGCATGGATAAAAATTTACAGTTTTGGATGATCTGACTAAAATCTTTTTTAAACAGTAGGTTTCCCTCATTTCAAAAGAATTATTAATTTACTCTCAAAATAGAAAAAAAAAACACACACAAAGTTATAAAGGAACTTTTAGCAAATAGTGAAGTGAAATTCTAAAATATATTAGCTGGTTACTGTGATCAAATATCAAGGCTGAGTAGGTTTAACAAGTTATGAAAGTACTGTATGAGAGGTATTACTGTTTCAAAGTAAAAATATTCTTGAAGTGATCACAGAAAACAAATAATCAAAATCGAATGCTGCTGCTATATTAGAAACCTGAAAGCAATATGCTGGCCAGGGCTTAACAAAAATCCTCATCTACTATGAATCTCACCATGCAGTCGACGGATTTATAGTGAAAATATACCCTTTACATTTGTTGCAAGAAAAGCACATTTAATACACACCATATTCGTGGTGGGTGCAAGTAGAAGAATATGAGAGAGCACAGATCTTTGTTTAACTGCTGAATTAAAGGAACTGCCATGTGAAAACCTGATATATCTCACAAGTCCACTAATGCCTCTGTTTGGTCCAATCTATGAAACACATCATTTGGTGGAGGTTGAACTCTTCTACCAGGTAACTACCAATAGGACAAGAGATAATGGCTTTAACTTGCTCCATGGGAAGTTTAGTTTGGATATTAGGAAAGTTTCTTCTCAGGAAGATCCATGAAGTAGTGGCACAGGTTGCCCAGGGAACTTGTGGAGTCATCATCCCTGGAGGTGATCAAGACACATAAAGATTGGTACTGACAGACGTGGTTTGTTGGGCGTGGTGGAGATGGGCTGGCAGTTGAAGTAGGTGATCTTAGTAGCCATTCCTAACCTAATGATTTTATGATTCCATGACTCTAATATCTAAAGCAGAGCATCAATTGGAAAGCTAGAGACTTCCATAACTGATCCAATCTTCTTCTCAAAGCACACCCAGTGAGAACAAAGCACTCAGGATCTTGCTCAGTTGGTCACTGATCATCTTTAAGAGTGGAGATTTCACAGAAGACCCTTGCTCTAGCAAGTGTTCCTCTAGTCTAGTGTTCCTCTTTCCTCCCCCAGTAAAAATAAAATGAATACATCCTTATATCAAACTAGAACTTCCTGTGTTCCCACCTGCTTCTGTTGCCATCCTGTCTCCATCCATCTCTACGAAGTCTGTCTCAGTCATCTTAACAGCCACCATCCAGGAAGCTGTACACAGAAGCAAAGCCTCCACAGGCATCTCCTCAGAATGAATAAGTGCAGGTCATAAAATTAGGCAAACTCTTACTTAAGCTAGCACTGATAACAGCATCCACTGCTGGGCTACTTAGTGATGTTATGCTACTAACCCTAATGACACTTATCACTTCCTTTCCCAGCCTACTTTGTTTTCCAAATAACAATAATAAATAAGTAAATAAATAAATAATAAAAAAGGTCTCAAATTTAAATCTAAGAATTTGAATGTGTTTTTCAATCAGCTTCAATACATTTGACATACTAACAGAAAAAAATTCAAAAGTTCCTTTCCACCCCAGGGATTTTTCTGAAACAAATACCCTTGCTCATACAGAGCTCCATAATCTAACTGCACTGCTAAAAGAAATACTGCTGCTCGTTTCCCCAGTAGATCTCCATGTTCCCTGTACAGTCTTGTTGAAAGCTTGAAAGCCAAACAATGCTGTTCGTGTTCTCATGCCTGTTACTCAGCAATTGAGTCTGTTTGCCGAAGGCACACACAAGTGAGGATGGACATGAGTTGCTGCTTAAATGTCTCAAGAGGACACAGCCTTATAAGAAGCAAAGTGAAATAAAATAGTTTGTAAGAGAACATTTTAGAGACTGACGAAGAAGGAAGTAAATGGCAAGTTGTTTACATTTCCTCATTTTACACTACTTTACTTGTCAAAGGACATGCTTGGCATGCAGAACTTGTGTAAGAGTGAAAACTAAAAAAAAAATAATCCAATAACAAATTAATTTGGAATTTAAATATGTATGTATTGAATTGAAAGAAACACCCAACAAAGTAGCAGCTGAGGGAGGGCAAGTCACTTCCATAGGCAAAGTTGTGAACAGGAAATGGCATGTCACAATCATAACTACATGTCACAACTTCAACTGCATGCATGCAACAGCAACCCTCTGCAAAAGCAATCCTTCTGTCACAGAGCCAAACACATACAGCTTCTGCAGCACAGCAGCAAGCTGTGCGCAGATGGAGCATCAGCTCTGCATCCTAACCTGCTCTGACTACCAACAACAGCAGCAGACTGAAATCCTGCAGCAGCACAATCCCAAATTCAGGGATGGAAAAGTCACTACTGCCCTGGATTAACTTTATATCAAACAGCTATGATTTAATCCCTGTTACTAAAAGTATCTAATCAGAAGGATTAAGGGCCTACTCATATCGAGATAAGGGCAGGAAGGAAAACGTGTGATGGGCATTAAACAGTGAAACCAAGTTTCTGAAGGTAGAAAAGAAGCAACAAAGAACAGGGGAGAAATTAAAAAAAAAAAAAAAAAAAAGTTTATTGAAGGAATTGTGAAACTGGAATGGTTTGAACTGAATGCAGCAACTTATCCTGGCCTTTCATACTAACACTTCAGGTTAATGTGTTTCACAGTCACCTAGACAACAGACTTTGGAAGGGATATGGTGCTCTGCCTTCCTCTTACAGCAAGTCTTACTCTGCTCTTACTCTGCTTTTAGAGACAGCAAAACTTTAGCTCTCCCTGACTCAGACAGCTGCAGGCTGTCTGCTATAGCAGAGGAAAACAGTCAGGATATGCACAAGTCATTCGCAGGGCTTCTGAGAACCAGACGAATCTCTTTCATCAATGGATAGCCTGGGGAAGCCTTGACTTCAATTCATTTAGAGTGGAAAGTAAACTTTCATTTATTCCACAGCAGGTCGTCTGAAAACAGGGGCAATAAGAACTGTAACCTATTGTACACATTTCAATTGCTCTGTATAAGCAGATTTTACATTTCATTTTTATTTGAAGAGTATAGCAATTTTTCAAATAGAGAGCGAGAATGCAGGCTACATCCCATTTTTTCAGGGACTTCAAACTCACATTAACATTTCAATGTGATGGTATTCACTGTATGTTGCGCAAATATATACGGTATACTAGAACAATTTCTGGCAATGTGTGGTCAGGAAACAGATTTTTTTCATGAAAAGGTTTGACTTGTGGAATTTGTTTTGACTGGGAATTACCCCAATATGTTCTCTCTCTTATGCTGTGTAGAAAAATAAGATTTTCACATCTTTCTCCAAATAAGAATTAAAATTACTGCCACTTTTTTTTTCTTTTTTTTCTTAAGCCATTTTATGTTTATGTAAAGGAACTCCTTTGTCTGTATCTGAAATATTTAATTATCTGCAAGTTGTCTCTGAAGTTACATCTCTCCATGCAGAGATCTCAATTTTAAGACAATTGGGACCAGCAATAGTCAGTTGAGTTGGGTTCAGTACATCCATTACTTACTAATAAAATTTTACAGAATTTATAAAAACAGAGAATAAACATCACAGAAGATGTTACATCAGACACCAAACATTTCCACTTCACCAGCATACCTTCAGGCAACTGCTCATGAAGAGAAATTTGGCCATCTCTATCTTACTACAAAAGGAAAATTCTTTTCAGAATGATGAAAGTGCTGTTAGGAGGGGACTCTTCTTAGATAAATGGCCATGGATATGCCCTTAAGTTTATTGGCTCTGTGATTTTCCAGTGAAATATAGCTAAGATAGAAGATTCCTTAACTAGTTCTTAAGCACTTATTTACCAAGAGTACCTTAAGCAGCGTTCTGGATTTTGAATTTAGAATTCTGAAAACTTCTTACTGTTTCCTATTTCTTTTGATTTCCTAACCACTTTTTGCACGCGCTTTCCCCCAGCATTTTCTGTTGTACCTTTCTCTGCTTTTTACGCATTGATTTATTTTTCCTTTTCTTAATTAATAAAAACAAAAACAAAACACAATAAATGCTGCTACTTCAGCAGGCTGCTTGTAATGAATAGCATTGTATAGGGTGGAAAGATTATTAGGAGCATTTTTCAAGCCCACATAAATTTCAAGAGTTTATTCTTTTGTAGTGAGATTTAAACTAGAGATCAAGAACAAATTGCTCCCGTTCTACTCTACTGGAATAAATAAATAAATAAATAAATAAATAAATAAATAAATAAAACACATACTAGTGAATACAAACTTACTGAAATGACTTCACTCAGAATTATGGTAAGAACACTTTGAAGATGCCACTTGAAGACTTCAGGCTTCATCATTAGACCAAAAAAAGTTTAAACAAATAGATGAAGGGAACATCAGAGTGGACAGAAAAAGAAACAAAGTCACTTGTAACAAATAGAAGCAGGATATGAAGACAAGCAACAGAGAAGACTAAAGAAACTTAATAGTTCTAAATTACTGATCTTTACAAGATGTCAGGCTGCCATCAATTCTCTCTCTAGTGATTTTGACTTGCTCTCTGTTACATACACTGAATTGAACAATTTCACTGTTTAAAATTCTATTTTTTGTGGATTGTTTTTTTTTTAAAGCAAAAATACTCCCCCCCCCTTTTTTTTTTAAAGAAAAAAAAAAAGAAAAAGGGGGGTGGGGGGTGGAAGGGGGAGGAGAGAGAACAAAGAACAATTTATTATGTCAAAATGCTACTATTTTTTATGACAGTTTTTCCTGCTTAACTTTTCTGCCTAGGTAGCGACATCCTGGCAAGTCTCAAAACATCCTAAAATGAGAGTTTGCTGTTATATTATTTTGCCCAAACTACAGTTGATTCTATTTAATAGGTACTCAGGACATTAAAGACTTATTTCACCAACTTTTTGACTTTTAGAATGAAGTTTGTCATCAGCGCTCCAGGCTGAAGAGAAAGAGGCCTTCCTATGGCATCATTTATCTAGCCTACTTGAAATATGCCCTAGGACTGTCTGCTTCTCTTCTGCATATGAAGGAAATCTACAAAACTTCATTCCAGTGACTGCATTTAGATTATAGGCACCTGAAATCCAACAGAATTCACCTAAATTAAAATGCGTGGCAAAAGGGAAAATAAATAAATAAATAAATACATACATAACTAAAAGGTGTTAATAACTGTGGAATATAAAGATTAAACAAGAAGAATTTACCGCACAGTTTATGATTTCTCTATTTCTCCAAATCAATCAGACACAAACACTTGCATGAGAAAATTAAAGAAACTTAGCTTTTCACTGTAACACATAATTTATGTCCAAGAGTTTATCAGTGATACCTGTGCTGATGTAAGTGATCTGAAACGTAAAGGAAACAGCATGAGGACGAATGTCTCAGATGTTAATAAACGAGGCTGCAGCACTACACACATCAGAAGACATGAAAATAAATAAAAGATGATTCTGAACTAAATTATGTCTAAAGGAATAAAAAAGAAGTAGGATAATTTAAAATTCAAAAGAGAAAGAAATTAAACAGTACACTGCAAAAAGTAGCGTAGTCCTTTGGATTAAAATCCACAGCCCACTGCAGAAGCAATGCTGTGCAAGACAGAGAGAAAAGCAAGAAATAAATTAGATAAAGCTTACTATGTAACATCAGAACATAAAACTGCCAAATTAGCTCTCTGTTTAAGCAAAGTATCATCATCTTTATAGAAAGAAGATTTATTTATACCTTAGTAAGATACCAACTGCCATTTTTTCCTAATATTTAACTGTTACCTTTTTTTTTTTTTTTTTTTTTTTCCCTGATATAATCACTTAGCTCCTGTTAACCTCTTGTTTAACTGCCAATAATTTTCCTTTAGTCTTCTTGCTTTGCCTTCCAAATCAGTGGAGAGCTTTGGCCCTTAATACATGAACTCGCAAAGCCTGAATGACTTCCAGAGGGTGCAAGTAGGTTTTGATCAAGCTGCAACACTTGTTCCTAGTTTTAGAAATAAGATGATTTCTGCACTTTTTATTTCCAATTACATAACTATCTAACATTCAAGTTCATCCCGCAAAATTCAGTCTTTCCAAAAATTGACAGTATTCACCCTATTTTTCTATACATGCTTGCTCAAACTAGTTTTTCTGCAAGAATTCTGCTCCATTCTAAATCAACAATAGCTACGTGCTTAAATAACACATCAAATTTTTTTTCCCTCTTTCCTTCTTTTAGAATCTCTTTCATTATTAGAGAAGGATTTGAAGAAAGAATTAGGAGCACAGAAATGTAATTCTATACATTTTAATTGAAGATAGTTCCAGAGTGGAAGAAATAAAGAGAAACTGCATTTGTTAGTAATCTTTGTTATTTAAGGACAAGAGGAACTGCAATCAAGATAAAAAAGACCTAAGTGCATCTGAAGGGATAAGAACAGTAACAGATGTGTGAATTCAAAGACCATTACACACAATACAATCCTAATAACATATCACCACAGAGAGTAGAGGTTGTAGTTAATAAATGGAGGTCAGTGCATGAATCACTTAACTTACTTCATAGTCTAAGGCAAGCTCAGTTTTATATGACTAAAGAAATTACTGCTGAAGAGAAAGGAACTATTCTTTAGAGATCGTTGGCCATGTAGTTTTACATGTATTATTATTATTATTATTATTATTATTATTATTATTTGATACATATATATATATATTTAACAGGATAAAACTTTTCTTTTCCGAATACATAAATTGATGTCAAATAAAGCTTTGTCATCTGTGTCATCATCCAGGCCTTATCTTGTACATAACAATGTTTAAAATTAGGTCAAATGTATAACTGATTTACAGAATGTTTCCCAGTAATAGAGTTGGTTTTTCCAAGCAAGAATAAGCCACATTCTGGCAATGTTAAAACTGCACTGTAAAGTGCTAGAAGATTATAAAATTTCTTGATTTTCCTTCCTCTACCTTCTAGGTCATTATTTGGCTAATCTAGAAGTGTGACACACATTAAAAAAATACTATTTGGAATATTTTATTTGAGTCTTCCACTGTCAACATATTTCAAAATACTCATTTTTCCTGGTACTTGTCCTGATTTGATATCCTGAACTGGCAGAAAATCTGAGTTTTTCAGCCACACACACTTTACTCTGTACAAAATAACCCAAAATGATCAAACAGCATCCCCAAACTGAGTCGTAAGTTGACAGAAAATACACAAAAACTGTTCTCACCAAAGTAGTCAGCCATAGCAGAAATGTGTGCCTTTTTTTGCTCTTGAGTCTATTATTGTCACCTTTCCATTTGAAGCATTCTTCCATTAAATAGGCCTCTGTTCTTGTGTGTGCCCACAAGAGTCAACAGAGAATTTCTAGTCTCAAGCTTCCAGAAATTTCTCTGGTCTATTAAAACAGAACTTTGAGAGTTATTTGCTATGTTGGTTTAATCTAGCTCATAACTCAATTTTCTTCAAAATGGGGGAGAAAAAAAATCCACTGTTCAATCTATCCCTGTAAATGTGAGGCTTCTTTCTTTTTGTTCAATATTGCAGGGATTGAACATTCAAATCTTGAATAAATGTGTGTTGTCACCATATATACAGTAGGCAGTTTAGTATGCTCATCTCAGTGGCTTTTACCATTGGCTACAGAGATACAAATCCAAAATTACCTCTGCTCATGTTCCGTATAGTCAAAAAGCATATGCAGAGTCCAAGGCAACTAGGCAATGTAAAATGCGCTCTACCTAAGCTATCAAAGTTACTCAGCTTGTGGGAAAGTTCGTAGAATTTTTGAAAATGCATGTAATCGGGGAACTATTGAGTCACAGCCTGAACCACTGATTGATCATCTGGGGAAAGGACCAGCTCAGTCCGGGGAGCTATTCAGCTATGTGACCAGAAGGGGTGGAGACCCCATTTAAGGGCTAACTACCACTGTGGAAGGATATCTTTCTGGAGATTCTTCCTTTGTGAAGTTTTTGCCTGTGAGCTTAGATCTTTGGATATGGGTGAACATTTTCCTGTTTTTCTCTTTTGCCATTCTATCATGCTAATCTTTCCTACTGTAACACATATGGTCTGGTAAGACATATGAACTGCAACCTAGAAATACTCGGTTACATGTAATGACCTTATTTCTGTGACATTTCCTTAAGCCACTTGGTTATGAGAAATTTCAATATGCATCTGGAGTGCAAGGTGAACTAGCACATACGTTTGCAAAATTGTGTGTATTCTGAAAAATAAGACAAATGCAATTGAGATTGTTGAATACTGTTGAAACACCTGTTAAAAATATGTCCTCGGATGCTTTGCAATTAATGTGATTCTGTTTGGATAGTAATTCTGCCTACGATCACATGAACAGACAACATGAAGTACTAGGCTTCACCAAAATAGTTTCTCAATATTAAGTTAAATAACAGAAATTTAGCTACTTGTGTCAAGGAGTAGTACTATCTTCCTTTTACAGATCCTGCTCCATGTTGTTTTTGAAATCTACCCTAAAATTATCATTTCTGCAGATTCCAAAAGAGAATTAACTACTTTTCTCCTCTTCCTTAAAACAATCTTTTTGGTCAAGGACTGAATAAAATGTGGATACACAAAAAGAAGTCAATATGTGAGGAAAAAAATTAAAAGTGTAAAGGTATTTTTGTAACATTCACACGTTATGGAGACTTAACTATGATTCTGATACACAAGGTAGGTGTCTTCCTCCAATGAGTTACTCCCTTCTCATGAAGCACTCGGCAAAATTAGAGTCAGCACAAATCCAGGCAGTGTCTGATTAATTCACAGTTTTAAAAATGAATCACAGAATCACAGAATCACAGAATTACCCAGGTTGGAAGGGACATCAAGGATCATGTAGTTCCAACCCCCCTGCCTAGCAGGGCCACCAAACATACACATTTACTAGATCAGGTTGCCCAGGGCCCCGTCCAACCTGGTCTTGAACACCTCCAAGGATGGGGCATCCACAACCTCACTGGGCAGCCTGTTCCAGGACCTAACCACCCTTCTAGTAAAGAACTTTCCCCTAACATCCAACCTAAATCTTCCCTCCTTCAACTTAAAACCATTTCCCCTAGTCCTGCTATTATCAGCCCTTTCGAAGAGTTTACTCCCCTCCTGGGAGTAAGTTCCCTTCAGGTACTGAAAGGCTGCAATGAGGTCACCCCGCAACCTTCTCTTCTCCAGGCTGAACAAACCCAACTCCCTCAGCCTGTCCTCATAGGGGAGGTGCTCCAGCCCCCTGATCATCTTTGTGGCCCTCCTCTGGACCCTTTCCAAAATCTCCATGTCTTTTTTGTACTGAGGGCTCCACACCTGAACACAGTACTCCAGATGGGGCCTCACAAGAGCAGAGTAGAGAGGGACGATCACCTCCCTATCCCTGCTGACCACCCCTCTCCTGATGGAGCCCAGGATCCCATTTGCTTTCCGGGCTGCCAGAGCGCACTGCTGGCTCATGTTAAGTTTCTCATCTATCAGGACCCCTAGGTCTTTTTCAGCCGAGCTGCTCAGTGGTATCTTATTTTACAATGGCACAATGCACTAACACTTCAAAGTAGAATTTCCAGAAATTATCTCTGCTTTTAATAACAGTTTCCCAACCTTCATTTCTTTGCATGAGCTTTTTTAACACTAACCCCGTTTACAATTGTGCTTTCACATAGAACTGTTTATACACTGGTACCTAAACACGTATAAACTTGGACTATTTGTTCAGACTAGGGCTTCAGAAATAAATATACAGAAAACTCAATTTGTCATGTGGCTCTTCCCACATCTTTAAATTCTGTAGCATTATCTTTGTCTCCCATGCAAAATCACCACATTTAAACATGGAACTTATTACGAGTAAATATGACAGAACTTAACAAAAGTAATTCAAAGTAAAAAATATAAAATGTTTGGTTAGATCTACTCACAATTTTTCAGCCTTTGAAGTTTTCTGTGAGGTGCAAAAATAGTCAGAATAAAAAAAAAAAGCTACAGCTTAAGATACTTGAAGTAAGCTGTGCAATATAATTGCACAGTTAATAGAAGCATAATCATCTCTGCAGGAATTAAATAAGGCAAATGCAACTGCTGAGTTGTTTTTTCAATATTATTAATTTCAAAGCATATCTTGCTCATGCTGGCACATTTAGATGAAGCAAGGTAACTTTAGATCACAAGACTATATGTTTTAAAAGCTTTTTTCTGACAATGCAGCATGTAATGAGAAACCTTTGAAATAAGTTTAATACAAATATTTAACATCCATCTAAAAATGAATCTAAATCCCATTATTCTACAGGTCACATTTCAACCATCTGTGTAAAAAGTGTTTGTTACAGGTTCAACTAATGAACAAATACAGCTAAAAAGAATTAAATCATCAGCTATGCAAACTCTGCTGTTTTTTTTCCCCTTCCCTTTATTTCATGTCTATAAAAAGAGGACATATTTGTTAAGCTTTTTTTTTTCCCACAAATGAAGCTGGGGAAAGAGGACAATAAGCATTTTTATTCTACTTAAATAAGAAGATTTAGGAAGTTTTTGCTACTCTATTAAAGTGGAAATATTTGAATAATGAACTTATGAATAAATAATACCTGTTGCCTTGATTTGCTCAAAGCATATGATATTGTAGCCACTGCATAAGAAACAACAAAGCACAAGGACAACAAAGAGAAGAAATGCAGCTCAGATATCACTCATAATGAAGACTGAGGAAAAAAAATGAGCACTTTACTGTGATAGAGATTCACTTGTTTTACTTCATGAACATAATTTCTAAATACTCACAATGAAAAGTGCCATGTAACTACAGCTTCTTAAAATGTAACACCAGTAATGGTATTAGCAGCATTCCACAGTTGTGAAAGGATGACTGTAGGGATTTTACTTTGCACATTGCTGGAATTTCTTTGAAATTCCAAGTCACATGCAGCCTGTACAGCTTTGAATCCATGAGTGTGGCACTAATGTAATACTCAAATCTATTTTACTCTGCACCAGTCGGCAACCTTTCCATCATTTTAACTGAATCAAGATGCCAATATATATACTTATCTGATTAAGAAATGCTACTTGATTAATGGAGACTGTTTCATCTGTCACATTCAAATGGGAGAGAAGAAAAATAGCTTGCTTGGCAAAGCAACAAGTATGCTTTCAGATCACAAATTCTAGTGCCTGGTTTTCTCATTGGCATTCACCAGGTCCTCTTGCCAGAAATGCCTTTCAAGACATGTTTCAGCCTCAATGAACTTTCAAGGTAAGGTTTCAATGAAGCCTTGCCTAGACTGCTAGCAAACTGCACATAGTCACAAACTGTATCCTTCCAGGAATGGCATCTTCACCTGGACATTCACCTCCAACACCTGCAGCTCCCATATCACCACAGTGGAAGAAGACCGATGAGACAAGAACAGATTACAGGTTAAGGAGTCTGGGTTTCTTCTAGAAGTCAAAGTTCTGGGAATTCTGATTGCTGGAAGTTTGGACTAATAAAGGTTTTTGAAAGCAAGCATGGAAATTGGTAAGCACCAGAGCACACCTTATTTCATAGAAATTTAGAATATTTCTCATTTTGGTTTGATTTGGACTAATATAAAATTGAATATTAATGGTTTTTTGTTTGTTTGTTTGTTTTTATGAAGTAGATATTCTGCTTTTTGGTCAATTTCTAAGGCTACATCATGTGAAATGCATGCCATATTCTGCCAGTACTTGGATGTAGGGACAGTTGGCTAGGTTTTCTATTGCATCTCAGCCCAGCCTCTAATTGAGGTATACTGACATATAAGAAAAATAACCAGTTTTTTTTCATAACCTGTTCACTCTTCATAGCATTCATAGCATAGAACTCAGAAAATTGCATTTAAGCTAAAAGTAATTTTTCTGTAAGGCACAATCAAAATTCATGTCATTATGCTAGACCAAATTTTGCTCCTAACTGATCAATTGGTGCAAAATGATGAAAACACCTTCCATTAGCTTGTTAGATTTCTATCTTGATAAAGAAAAAGTGAAAAAGTTATGTTAAAAGAAAGGAGTTTATGTTTTGAAACCACCTTTAGAGTTCTTTCATGTACCTACTTTGGTTCTAAACAAGATGCTTACAGAAAACGAAGACTTATTTCTAGACTACCTGCTTTTGTTTGCTTTTCTTCAGAACATTACTACTGGTTTAATTACAATTTCAAATTAAATTTTAAAAGCCCTAAAACTTAGCCTAGTTTTGTCTATTAAAGTGTGCTTCAGAAAAACAGGTGTATAATGCAATTTTTTATATGAATACCTTAGTTTTAAATATTACATTTCTTTCTGCAAAATAAATGCCTGGCACAAAAAAAAAAACAAAACCCAAAAAACAAAAAATCATATTACAAAACCTACAGTATATCAAAGCCAAATAAATTTTTAAAGTCCCTGAAAAAAAGTAGAGTAACCAAGTAGATTTAGCTGGTTGAGTAAACATACAACTCAGCATCAGCCCAACATCACATGGAAGAGAAGCAAATGGCAAGACACGTTTCCAAACATCATCAGAGTCGCAGTGGCACCTCAATGCCCTGACACTTGGTACAGCTTATAATTAGACAGAACATAGTGTCAGAATCCTATAACCAGCTGTATTTAGTAAAAGTCTCCTATTAAGCTGGCACTACATTTTGTTATTAATTAAACATAACTTCAACTATATATCAGCTTCAGAAGTGACCAATGCTAGAAAGAGTGAGAGGAAGACAATAAAACCATGAGCACAGCAAGTGAATAATAAAAGAATCTTACCTTTGCTGTCTCATGTATCACACACAATAGGAAGGAAAAAATGTAATATTGCAAAACACATTAATGATTTTTTCCATTCTCCTTCATCTCTTTTCATATACTTTTATTACATGCCTATTTTGAGCATATGCATAAATATGTGCATTTCTGCATGAATATTTAAGTTCAGAAAAATATTTTCAAAACAGCTACTCGATTTTCTTTTACAAGGAAAAAGGCATCTTTGCTATATGCAGGATTTGATTCAATTCTGCTCTGCTGGAATACATAAGCATTTGCTGTTCTGACGGAGAGTTTTTCACTCATCTTTTCATATTTCACTTAAAACTCATGAGATGTGCTCTCCACTTTGGGAATATAACTACACTATCAAATAAAACAAATGCTGTCCTTCCATCTCCCTCAGTTTACATTAAATAATTGCAGCTTAATTTAAATAATTCCATGAGTTGGGAAACAGGAAGTTCATATAGAAATAGAAATTCATTTCACATAGAAATGTCTTATATACAGCCTGAAACCATAGATTTGGCTTTAGATAGCAAAACTAGCTGAAGCTAACTTTTGTTTGGTATCATAAAGTCAACCTGTATTTTCAGTAAAGCCATGTCCATGTTGAAAACTCAGAAAATCATTGACTCTGAAGGTCGCAGCCTTTAGCAAAAGGAACCTAATACTGACGAACCTCTACTGATGGTTAAGAAACAAGAATTCTTCAGTGGACAAAAGGTTTTGGTTGCAGTATAAAAATGTTTCCTAACTGGAATTTACTTTTGTAGGTACTTTGGAAAAATGAAAAAAAAGTCAGCTGAAGAGAATGACAGTTCTAAATGTACGGGTTATTCTGTCTATGCTTCTTTAATACTTGTATAGTCCCTAAGGGAACATTAAAGTTATTATGTTGTAACTCCGCAACTCTGTTAATTCTTGTAACTTAAGATAAAAATTCTCATGGTGGATCAGACAGAATTTAAATCTTATCAAAGTTGCTTTACTGTAAGAAGTAAATAACTTTCCTCAGCTCTGCAAACTTCCATAAGCAGGACCATAGCAGAGGTATAGCAC
The DNA here is from genome assembly GCF_054131305.1 of Coturnix japonica. Lineage (NCBI taxonomy): Eukaryota > Metazoa > Chordata > Aves > Galliformes > Phasianidae > Coturnix > Coturnix japonica. Next base: position 105,481,110 of record NC_140663.1, on the reverse strand, counting down.
AATCATGGATTAAATCCTGCAAGACTGACAAAAAATAAATTAAACAAATACTTACTTAATAGAAATGAAGATAATTCCAGATCAAAGAGTTGCAAATAAAGAAGTTGATTAAAAAGAAGTCATTTCCTTCTTTATAATAAATGCTATTTTACAAGCAACCTGAGCCAATCCAGGAATGGTGTTTGACTTTTCTTCTACACCAACAGTCCCTCCTTTCCAGTAGCATCACTAGCAAATTGGATGCCCTAGTTAAACTTTATACATTCTTTGCTGTGTTTCCAGCTAAATCAGTTTCCAACAAGCATGGGTGCAAAAGCAGCATTGCTGGTCTAAAGGGAAGGAACAATCATATATAACCACGGTGAGGGTAAAACTGGAAAGAACTATTTAGAAAATATTTCTTGAGAAAATAGGTAAAATGCTCATCTCTATAATGCTGGAAGAAAATTCCTTTACACAAGCTACACACAAACAGAAATAGTTTATGTTTTTATAAAGGGTATATTCAAAACATGCCCATTATCAATTATTTTTTTTTTTTTTTTTGAAGGGATAAATAAGTTACACCTGTTAAATGACAAATATTTCCTGTATTCTGTCTTTTAAAACTCAAACCCATCAGTAATTAATAGAAATTATTTGTCTTTTTCTCAAAAAAATTATAGAAAGTGTAGCCTTGCAGATTAACCACATTAAATTATTTTAAATTGGATCATTAGCACACTTACACTAAAATCTTACTGTGTTCCTTCTCTGCTGCATTAACAGTGTTTTTGTTCAGATATATGCTGTCAGTGAAGAAAAGCACAGAGTTGCTATTTTATGGTTTTCACATCATTTCCTTTTACCTAGATGTTTTAATTTTGAGGCTCTAAAGCCAGCATATGACACCCCTTCAATATTACAAAACTCAGGAAATGCACAATTTTAAGAAAACATATTGAAATGGAAATATAATAATGAAAATATACCGTGTTGCTTCCTTTCTGAAATGGTACTGTTGCTATGGCAATTTTCAAATCTTTATTTTCATAAGAAAGCTCTCTTTATTGAAAGAGTCTGAATTTTTATCCACCTTCATATTTATATGGCCAATTATATTTCAGAAAGAATATATGAAAGGTTTAGACCGCTTCTATAACTTTTACTTCCTTATTTAAGTAGATGCTTCTTAATAGTTACATATTCTCAGCATGTAAGCATCAAATCAAGTTCCATTTTCTCCTTCTCCTGGAAATCAGTTAATATTGTCTCAACTTTTGGAAGGTTCTATCAACTCTCTTACATGGAAATAAATATAAATGAAGCAAATAGATTTGCATTACCAAACAGAAAAATCAAAATGGAACCACTAATACATCAAAATTCTTTTGGCAGAAGAATAAGCTACAGCTGTCACTTATGTCAACTTACAGAAATAAATTATGTACATGTTAAAACTTTCATGTTGCTTTTGTTTATTAAACTGTAATAACATCAAAAGTTTCCTCTCATAAAAATATTTAAAAGGATGGCTAATCATTAATCTGTTGAAAATTCCCTACAGTGTCATTAATCCCAAAAACTTAACTTCCCTCTAATGTATGGATAATAAACAGTTCAATAGGAATATTACTGTGTTAGAGCATTAATTAATATCTACTTGTAAAGACCTAGTAGATTTCCAGTAGCCTACAAAATAGTTATACTTCAAAGGACGTGCCAAATGTTTATTAATTTCAATAGCATTGCCTGTGATAATGCCATAAAATCACATTTTTTTCTATTATGGGTGATTCCAGTGCAATCATTAGTGGTTAATGCTCAGTTGGTAAAAAATGTTCTTTTACCAAATAATGCTAGCGCCTAAGTTTGAAGATTCCAAATGGATTTGGTAGACACCATGAAAAAAAACAAACAACCAAAACATACAAACAAAAACAAAACCAAACCAAAACAAAACAAAAAAAACCCACAACAAAAATGCATCTGAGCAGGATCAGGTTCTTTAGCCATTTTCTTTACATTATGTTCAAGAAGAAAAATACTGCTTCTCAGAACTAAACAGAATGTTTGATATTCGTTGGTATTGTTTGATTGATTTTTTTAGGTTTGACAGATTTAAGAGACACATTTTTCAAGGGTTTTGTAAAGCAGAAATTTGAGAATGCAGTATGATAGGTATAGCTCGCATGACAGGCAACACGCCCTAAGGACTGCCAAAATAAACTTTAAAGAGGTTTGTTCTGTTATCCCTGGTTTTCAGTTCAGAAATGCACACCCAGGGAAGTTGCTTACAAATATCATCTTAAAGCAATATACTGGAAATCAAGAAAAAATAAAGAGAACAAAAGTAGGCAGGGTTTATTTATACTGTCAAATGAACTGTCTTGAATCATGTATTTTCTATATTACAATGCACTTAAAACCTGGCATTTGCGTTGTAGACAGAGGATTAGTTTGAGTGATGCTTTTGTAATGCATAAATGATAGTGTTTCTATTAAAGACAACTCAAACTGCAATTGTAGACAAGACTTACTGATACAAATACATGTAAGTATTCATATTAGTTTTACCTATATAGAGTACTTTGGTATGCCAAGTAAATATTAACTGAACTGTGACTAAAATGGTAGATGTTATATCATTGCCTTGTTAAAGATAGGTTAATAACTGTAGATAAAAACTAATGCATATTTTTTTCATGTATTTTTCAAGCCTAAGCTCAGATAAGCATAACTGAGGTTTTTTGAAGCCCATTTTTCAAACATAAATACTGTTGAATATTCTGCATTAAAACATTACCTTTCCAATTACTACACGAAGATTCAATGCTACCCACAAGTAGGAAGGTTATTCAGTTATTTATTTTGCATCTCCAATCATCTCTCCCCTTTGCTTTTTCTATCTGAGTTAACCTTTTTTTTTTTTTTTTTTTTTTTTTTTCCTTCCATCTTCATTCACCTGTTTCTCCTCTTCATAGTTTTCTGTAGCTTTTGGAAGAGCATGAAAATAGGTAAATAAGGCATTAAACTCTACTTCTGCTGTATTGCATCTTCTCCCTTTCATTTAAAGCATGCTCCAGAAGATTTCTCCTCTCAGAGGAAGACTTCTTAGTGTCCATATACTGAATTACCAAAACCTTGGAAGTACAGCATCACAATGATTGAAGGAGATAGTTATCTTTTATTTTGATAGCATCACAAAATCATAAAACAAGATATTAATACACTGTATATATGTCATAATAAAATCATATTTCACTTTAACATGTATATTGAAAAGTAATTATTTCCTCAAAATGAATCACAGTAATGAAATAAGTAAGCTAGAATGATTCAACATGCTCCTATTAAAATGGCAGTAAAATTAATTCATTTCTCTGAAAAAAAAAAAAAAGTTTTGACAAGATTTATTCCTACCAAAGTTAACCAGCTATTAAATCTGCCTGAACTAGTACATTTTGGGACAGAAGGCAACTTCATATAAGTGAGGAGCAGTCAAAATCAAACTCTTTAGTATTAAAACCAATGAGCTTTAAATGCTTTCAGAATCAGTTTTCTAAGGTAATGGTAATTGTCTATTGTCTAATTTTGATATCGGCTGTTAGTCTTCTGCTGTTTTATAAACCACATAACACTAGCACGTTCGTTGCATTTTTCTAAAATAAATAAATAAATAAATAAATAAATAAAAATTATTCCTAGCTCAGGAATAATGCTGAACAGCTCACACAGACTACATGCAGCCATCACAAGCAAATGTGATCCTCATTAGGAATGATGTCCTTACTGCTGGAAAAAGAAGCTATGATACTGCTACTATGCTGGCTCTTCATCCTCTCATCATAACAATTTTCCTGCCACATTAATGGCAAATGTATTATAATTATCTCTTTCCACCTTCAGCTGGAGGAGCACAAAACAGCCCTTAATCTAATTGCATCCTTAAATTCTTAGGAAAACAGTCAATCATGGTGAAGACTTGTTTTACCGCAAAACCAGTAATGACTCAAACAATTAATGCTATCACTACTTCTGTGTTCACACATCTAGGGCCGTAACATCAATATGATTTGAATACTAAAACACCTTCTTGACAGCAGGAGGAGTTTGTAACTTCTGATTTGCTTGGCTTTGTCAATTTGGCCAACCCATTACCACTAACATAGCTGCTGATATCTGGTACAATCCAGACACCGGTTCCACAGAAAGCTCCACTTCACCTCAGTGATGTCAGAAGACTGATTACAGGTTATGGAACATCAGTTTGTTCTGTCTCCCCTCCTCACCTGGCAGACCAAGCTTACTTTTTAAAATGGTAACACGATTAATCAGTACAAGGGCTTGGAAATTTAATGTAAAATGAATTTGAAAAATCCAATATCAGAGCTGCCAAGTACATTTTACAACAGCAGTAGCTGAGTTTAAGCTTGGAAAGCCCCAGTTCCCCCAAAAACACTTAAGAACATAAAGAGGGAACAAAATATTGTTTCTTCTCAAAATATTAAGTGCTCAGCATTTCATAACAACATATTTTTTAGAAGTACAGATTAGCATCAGGCTAGTTAACCTAGTTAAAAGGTTAGCATCAAAACACTGGGTTTACAAACCAACCCCACTAACTAACAATCATACCTATGATTGTATCCACACCACCTAAACAGAATCTTGTCCACATGCATTCTGGACTTGAAGGCTGGAGCTTGAAATAGTCTCATCTTAAAAATATACCTTTTTTTTCTCTCTCTCTCTCTCTCTTTTTTTTTTTTTTGCCACAAAAATGCCACAGACCATTCTCCTCCCTCCCCCAGACACTAACACAATACATAAAGAACAGAAAAACAGCTACAAAGGAAATGAAGAGTACTATCTGCTGCTCCAACCGTGAATGCATAGCAAGCATACGTATCCTTACGTATTCATTGGTTTGCTTTTTAGAAGACTAATATACAATAATACATACACATTCTTGAATGAGTTTTTGATTTTATTTCCCCCATATTCTTTCAGTAGTACAACTATTAGGGCAAAGTTTAAGAATTTATAATAATTTAAAATATTTAAGACTATTTTTGCTCTGTAAAATATGCTCAAGCAATTTATTAGTGGTAATTATTATAAAAAATGTGAGCATTATCACTTAATTTAATACAGAGATTATGTATCACTTACTGTGTGGGTTTTATTGCTTGGTTGCTTGTTTTGCTTTTTCCCCCAAATGGATATATACAGCATATAAAACAAGATTTCCTAAGTCTAATACAATTTGATGTTGAAAATAGCCAGGCATATATACATAATTTGTTTAGGTGTCCAGATGTAAGTCAAATTGAATGTGCCCATGGCAGAAGGTATCAGAGTAGATGATCTTTAAAGTTCCCTTTCAACTCATCTCATTCTACGATTCTATAAAAGGCTGTCCTTGAACTGTATCCTGGAATGCTTTGTGGAGATTTACAGCTGAATGTTAGCATTCGATTCTAAAACTAATCCACTTAGCATATGTGTAGTAAGCAAAAATACCTACAATAAACTTTATGTGTGTGTACCTTTGAACACACTAAACGGGTAACAATATTTTAAGGAGCTTTCTTATTTCAGTGGTTCACATGAATATCTTCTTAACAGAACATAATGCTAAGTATTCATGATATTTAATAAAGGGAATGCATCAGAGACTTCAGGACCAGATACTTCCTGCAATGCCTACTTTTCGTGGTATAAAATCTGTTTAAGCCAAATTAAGGTCTAATCAAAGAGAATACAGTTGGAACAATCAAGGCTTAAGCCCTAATCAGATGACTGGAAAGGAGTGGAACCAAGATAACAGCTGAAGCAGAAGGACTGTAAAAAAATTAAGAACTAGATAGAACTATCTCAAATTTCATCTATGTGAAACCCAAAATACAATGACAAATGTCATAATACAACTAAATCTAAGATGCTCTCGGTAAGTAATGCAAAATGACATTAGGACACTTAAGGACTTGGGAATCTTAGCGGATGAAAAAATGAACACAAGACAGCAGTGTACTCTTGCAGCTTGATGGTCCAGTGGTATCCAGGACTCCACCAGAAGAGGTGAGAAATCAAATTTTTAGTTGGTAAGATAGTGATAAGACTAGCGGAATGGTTTTAAGAGCAAGGGGGGAAGGTTTAAATTGGATGTCAGGGAAAAGTTCTTCACAGAGAGTTGAGGTAGTGGAACAGGATGCTCAGAGAAGTTGTGGGTGCTCTGTCCCTGGAAGTGTTCAAGATCAGGTTGGATGGGACCCTGGGCAATCTGGTCTAGTATCAGATCTGAAGGTTGGTGGCCCAACCTGGGGCAGGGGGCTTGAAACTTGATGATCCTTGGGGTCCTTTCCAACCCAAGCCATTCTATGATTCTCTGAAAATGACATATTTTATTGACTGACTGTAACATCATCATACCTCTAGTTAACTTAGAGAGTTACTTTCCCTCTTCTCCTAAAACTTACACATTCAAGGTAAAATACTTCACCATGCTGATAGCCATCACACATCAACATATTCATACTTCAAATTATGAGCACCTCTGTCTGATGATACACTGTACCTCTGAAATTTAGCAGTTTTGCTTTACACTTAACTACAATAAAGCTAAACTTATGAATGACTTGAATTCTAAGCCAACTGTTTTGCTCAGACCTCTCAGACAAACATAAATAAAAACTTTCACAGAATCCAGCCTGTGCTTTATTTTTTTCCCCCTGTTTTTTGAAGTTTTGAAATCATCTGTTTTATGTAATGTAACCACAATAATATTGCCTCCGAGTCAGCTCTGTAACATTTCACTTTTGGTACAGCAATAATTGAGCAAACAGAAGCTCCTACCAGAGGCATTCTTTTCTACTATTTACTGTAATTTTTTTCATAATTTAATGAGAAGCACTTCAAAAACAACATTTTTATCCTTTCATGTTAAATTAATTTACAATGCTATATGCCAGAATGAAAACATAAAAATCATCAGCAGAAGCAGCACGTTAATAAAGAAAGATTTCTTCAAAGGTTTTTTTCTTTTTATTTTCTTCTTTTTAAAATTCAAATCACACAATTCTTTTTATTTCTGTTGGTTCAGCTTGTCTCTATTTGTTCCCAATAACTTACACAGTGAAAATTACGGAACAACAAAAAAGCAGAAGTATGGAGGTTGTAGAATACATACAAAGATCATCAAACATCCAACAACTCTGCTGATATACACTGGGTCCTGTCACTAAACCATGTCCCTTTGCACAACATTCATGTCTCTACAATAACTGTAGAGAGTGGTAGTGGTGACTCTACCACACTCCTGAGCAGATTGTTCCAATGCTTGACCATCCTCTCCATGAATAAATTTTTCAAAAGATTTAAGAAAAATGTTCCCTAGCGCAATTTCAGATCTTTTCATCATTTATTTGTCACTTGGGAAAATAACCAACACCCACCTCACTCCTGTCAGATAGTTGTAAGAGCTATACCCTCAGCCTTTTCCAAACTAAACAATCCCAGTTCTGTTATGATTCATCCCTCAAAACACTTGTTTTCTAGTCTCCTCACCAGCTTCACTGCTCTCCTTCACATATTCAGGGTCAGGCTGGATGGGGTTCTGAGCAATCTGATCTAGATGTAGACATTCCTGCTCATGTGGGGGAGTTAAACTAGATGACTTTTAAGAGCCTCTTTTATTTCAAATAGTTCTATAATTCTGTTGTACTAACTTGGTGTCATCCGCAGACTTGCCGAGGCTGCACTCATTCCCTTCATTTAGACTATTAATTAAAATGCTAAACAAAATTGGGGCTGGTACTGAACCCTGGTGAATGCCACTGGTGACTACCTAACCTGAAGGCCGTTCTGTGTGACTTTGAGCCAAGATATCCAGCCAGTTCCTCACCCAGTGAACCACATACCATCAGCCAGTTTTTGAAGAATACTGTGGGATATGCTTTACTGAAATTCAAGTAGACAACATCCACAGAATTTTTCTCATCTAGTGAGTGAGTCACCTTGCCATAGGAGACCAAGTTAGTCTGGCACAGTGTGCCCTTCAGAAAACTTTGACGTCTACTTCTGATCACTCATTTGTCCCATATGCATCATGTGATGACACGCAATGTGCTCCATTGCCTTGTCTGGAATAAAGGGTAGAGTGACAGGCCTGTAATTTCTTGGATCCTCCTCCCTGCCATTTAGAGAATACAAACTGTTTTTAAACTTCAGCAAAGCTGACAAATGTATGAGTATATTTAATTTCAAATGCCTGTATTTCTTTGGTAAGGAAAATGCAATCCTCCAGTTTGCTATTGCAAAGACCTTAGAGAACTATTTGAAAAAATGACTTAAATAAGTCTTCAAAATGAATAGAATTAAAACAAACAAATGACAAAATACAGATTTTTTGCTCTCTTTCATCCATCACACCCCACAGAATTATAGAATAGCTCAGGTTGAAAAAGACCTCAAAGATCATCAAGTCCAATGGCGACATAATCTTGTTACCCCAACTCCAAAAACCCATAGCTAAATCATGTAAACATGCAAATGGATTTTAAACACATTCAGGGATGGTGACTCAACCACCTCCCGGGGGAGCCTATTCCAGTGCTTAACAACCCTTTCTGCAAAGAAGTGTTTTCTGATATCCAACCTAAACTTGCCCTGGTGCAACTTGAGGCCATTTCACCTCGTCCTGTCACCTGTCACCAGTGAGAAGAGTCCAATCCCACTCTTACTGTAAGCACCTTTCAGATATTGGAAGAGAGCAAATAAGGTCTCCCCTCAGCATCATTTTCCCCTGACTAAACAGCCCCAGTTCCTTCAGTCACTCCTCATAGGACGTATTTTCCAAGCCCTTCACAAGCCTTGTTGCCCTTCTTTGGACATTCTCCAGTACCTCAATGTCCTTTCTGTACAGAGGTGCTCAAAAAAAAACTGGGTAATTATTCTATTTTTATCTGAGGCACTGTATAGTCCATCAACATGTGGGTGTAAAGCCTTTACATTAAGTGTCAAATTGGAAACTTGAGATAATGAAACAAAAAGCTGTCAGGAAATAGCTGACACTGAAGAGATAACGTATCTCAGCAACATTTTTTCAGGCAGTGTTAACCTTCCAGAGTTATTTTTGTATAAAATAATTTGAAGACTAAAGCAAAATAGTTTTGTTTGTTTGTGTTTGTTATTTGTTTTTAAGCCAATCAACAAGCTGGGATGTGAATGGTGTTGTATCTCTTGCTTAGGAGATATGAAATTACAATGCCACAGTGGAAAGAAGAGACGATCTTTTGAGGTTAATATACTGTTGCATCTGTAATTGTGGTAATGTAAGTGGGAACAGGTTTATTTCATAGCTTTGATCTAGACACTTCTGTCAGGTTTTCAGTATATGAGAAGAAAGGATTTGCCACTTCATTTATAGATCAGGGAAATACACTTTGATATGAACAGTATAGCAAACAGCAGGACAACTAAGATTTCCCCAGCAAAAGACCTTTGAAGTTCAGTGGTGAAATTTAGTGACTCAATCTTCCACTTTTTGCACTTAGTTCTGTAAGAAGCGTGTCTTGCTGCTGTGCATGCTTTTCTGTCATGAAATGAAGTAGTTTCTGAATACCAGAAGAACAATCATTAAAATATTGCCCAACCCAGCAGAATGAGGTACAAATTAAAATTAAGTAGGTTTAATATTGTATGATATTTTTGAAGATGAGGTAATTTATATTTTTTTCTATTCTAGTTTCATGTTTTATACTAGTTTCATGTATTTGCTCCATTGACACTGTTCACCAAAAAGTAGTATGTTATTCAGAAATCAGATATTAAAGTTCTTACCTTAAAGAGAATATAGTATCTTGAGGGTTAATTCCGTTATATAACAATAAACTATCACTGTAATCTGTCAGAAGATTTTTCTCATTACAAAAAACCTAAACCTTTTGTTAGATATGTAGAACTTGGCTCTGAAAAGCATTTATAATTTTATTTTATCCTTTATTTTTAGTCTTCAAGGTGACTGCTTTCTGACATACTCAGGAAGATATCTGCCCTATGACAAATTTTTCCTCATTTATGCATTCTGTATCATTTATGCTTTCTATACTAAAATGTTAATAATCACAATACAAACATTTCTGTTTTTGCCTGTCTTGGGAAAAGGGACGGAGGGAGGGAGGCAGGCAGGAAGGAAGGAAGGAAATGTTAAAAACAATTTTTTTATTTTTTTTTTTGTACAGAGTTTGATTATTAATTGAGTATTCGCTTTTTCAAATAAAAGTGTTGTGAACAATGCAGTCTAAATGGGAGAACAAAATAACAGATTGTACTGTGTCAGTGAGTGCCAATGATTGCAGGAAGATCAAATGGCAAAAATCTTCAAAGTTTTGTGAACCACTCAATCTTATTTCTTTCCCTTCGGTTTGTTGGGTTACATTGAAACATAGCATAGGTTCAGCACAGGCTATGAGAAAGCCCATCCATGCTCTATTCAGTGAATATGGGGGTATCTTGTTTTAGAAGGGCCTGCACATAGGGATGTGACATACTAGGAAAATTATAAGCACAGAAGAACATGTGGAAATTTGGACCAATTTGTTGTTGTTTTTTTTTCAGATTACCCAAACCAAACCAGGAAAAATGAAGTCTGACCAGTAAAATAATAATAATAATAAAACGTCGACATCTATATCCCTATTTTCTTGCTGCTTTCCTAGACACTCTGATATAGCCAGTTAAGAACAACAACTGTGGCACTCCCTTCCCCACTGAAAATCAGCATCTAAAACTCCCAGAGAATTTATTTAGCTTTCCACTAACATAGCATCATGAAATAACTTTACACAGCTGCTTCATTTTTCAGCTTTTCTTAATGGTATGCCCTCTGTGCACTGAAACCTCCTTTTTCAAATCTTTTTCCTATAACAAAGATCATCATGATATAGAAACAACACTGAAATTGCCACTGTTATTTGAATGAAGCAAAATCAGAGTCTCAAAAGATAACAAGAATCCTGCTATATCAAAATTTTAAGATGCTGCTTGACCACATGCTGTACTGTTAATCAGTTTTTTTTTTTTAAATGAGACCTACTTCTCAGAGAAGGAAAAAGACAGTACAAACCAGGAAGCCCAATGCAGATGACAAATTGCAGTAACATAAACAAACATAAGTGAACTGACTTTCAGAATTAGTTTGGAATACATCTGAAAGAATTACCCATTTGTGCATCTTTTTTTTTTTTTTTTTTTTTTTTTTTGTTGTTGTTAAACTTCATGCTTCAAACATAATCTGTGCCATAATTTTACCACTTTTAACTATTTTTATAACACTGTGTATTATATATTCTTTGAACCAACAATGTTCTTATCTTTATGCCTTTATAGAAGTATATGAATCATATTGTAGTTTAGAGGTAAGATATTAAACTATTTGGCCACTTATTCCACTGGAGCAACGAATCTACTGCATTTATCTATGGTTCATAAAATAAAAATGAAAACTAACATGAGAGAACTTGACTGAGCATAGATACAATCTTTGTCTCACTCTTCAGAAGCACATTTGTACAACTACACACCCACATGTTTTCAGTGTTACCTTATTATTTTGTGAACTACTACTTTTCTCTACATCCAACCCACTCCATTACAAACAGAGGTACTAATGCAAAATGCTATTTTTGTTTTTTGTTGTTTTTTTTTCCTATTTTTTATTTTTTTAAAAACAAAACATATGGTCCTACTAGCAAACTAGGAACTTACTGCGAGTAGCCTTAACTAGAAGGACTGTACATTGCAAGAGGTCTCAACACAGAGCTATGTTAGCAGACCCTACTCTGCTCTCCTGAAGGTACCAATTTGATAAAACACTGACAAGGTAAATATCATTTTAAAAAAATTTCATTTCAAGCATGTCAACTCTTGCATCTGGATGATGACTCCTGAGGAAATCATTATTTTAGATGTAAGAGTAATAGATTAAGAGAAAAGCTCTTGAAGGCCAAGGGTTGCGGAGTTTGATTCCATGCATAAAAGAAGAACACCCAAATTTAATTTATGTTGCTCTGAAAAATGCTTGTTCTAGTTTAATCACTCACCTCTAGCTTTCACCTTTCAGTCTCCCCATCAGTTTCTAGTAATTAGTCATTTAAAAAATGTAATTATTTTTATTCTCTCTGCTTTCTTCTCCATCACTTTTTTTTTATTATCTGCTTTTTCTCCTCACTCATTTATACACGTTTTATGAACTCCTGGGAAACTGTTAAAAAAAAAAATCTTATAAAACAGTAAGAAGAATTTTTCTTTTCTTACTTTCTTATTTTATTACTTTTCCATTTGTATACTTATATACAAATTATTTAGGCTGCAGAATGACTGACTGTACGACAGTAATTATACACAATTGGACCTGAAATCTCAAAAATGCTTAAGATAGGAAGGCATCTCTAGAGGTCATCTGATCTAATCCCACTGCTCATGGCAGGTTGCTTCAAGCCTTGAATGTACCATAACTTTTCACTCTGAGATAGTATGTTGCCCTGTATCAGATTAGGTTGTCATAGCACTTGCTTGAGAAATATATTTAGGTATTTATCTTTTACTTCTGATGGAGTAGGATGTGTCTGATCATTGCTATTACATTTCTTATGGAGAAGACTATATTTCAGAATTAGTATTGGGTTGGTGTAGAAGGCTAACATGGAGTATTAGATTTCAAAAAAGAAAAAAAAAAGATGAAGGAAGATGATCATGCTTAACTTTCAGTTTTCAGAGCATGATTTCAAGCAAAAATGAATGAGTTAGCATCTCAGAACCAAGACTGGAAGCACTGGAAAATTAATTAATATTAAATAATTAAGTCAACTGATCTGAGTGAGAATGTATACTCCACTCTATTAGTTATGATCTAATCTGTACACCACCTAATAAAATTGTGATGAGCAATCATAAGTAAATTATGTTGGAAACTGAGTTGTAAAATTTTATTATCTCAAAATATCTGTACTTCTTAACAGAGTAGAGTGAGGAATGTGTATCTACCTCAGTTTTGTATTGTTGAGAAGACAGATGCTTGCTGCTTGGAAACAGTAAGAATAGCCAAACATCTCAGAAGTATTGATAGATACCAAAAGATTAAAAAACAAAAAACAAAACCACCAAGAAAATCTTTCCTGAAGTTCATGCAACTTGTTTTAGGTACTGTGGAAAAATATTGTTACTGTTCATACTACACATTTTAAAGTATAACTTATAGCACTAAATATTTTTCTTATTATTAACACAAAAACTCCTGTATTTGCTGGAAAACTATCCAGATCATAGGTTAAGTGAACATGAAGGTGGTAAAAAAAATTGATACGCATTCCAAGCCAAAGCTATTAAGACTGCCTCATTTATCTTAGGCTGTCATACTTCTAGTCTTTATCAGTCCACACTGTAGTTTACTTCAGATATATCTGGTAATCTGTAAACAGAATAGAAGCACACTCTAGTAACTGTTAAAATAGGTTTACATGCAGTATTCCTTGTCAAATTTCACTGATAAAATATATGAGTAAATTCATCTACGGGATTAATATAATGTGAGTGTATTCATAAAAAAACCTGATAAATTCAGACCAAGTGAAAAATTACACCTAATATTTCATAATCTGTATAAAACATCCAATAGAATTGCTTCTTGAAAGATGATCGGGAGGAGTTATTAACACAGTTGAGAGTTTCTATCTCTTAGAAATAAGAGAACAGAAAGGAAAATATATTATTCTCATCTCTCCCATTTATTTACATATCAAATAAGGCCTTATGGGGACACATTGATACATTTAAATTAGATAGTACAAATCAGCATATAATCATTCAACTCTTTGGATTAACTAGTCTGTATCCTTGAAAATTCTCCCAGAAAGTGTTTTGAAGGTGTGAATCACCTCAGTTATTACACTGCAGTAAGTTCAGATGGACGATGCATACAAATACAAGCTTATATAAGCAAACCAAATATTTATAGTGCAACCATTTGATATAATACACATCATCATGTAATTAAAATGTGGTTATGTAAGCCTCACCTTCTCCCTCTACTAATGAATAAACTGCTGAGTATAAGGGGAAGATGAATCTTTATTAGCGACATTTGATTAAACTGCTTCTGAAGAAGTAAAGCAACGAAAGCACTCAGAAATGAGAGATTTTCCCAAACAATTCCTGCTGTGTTTTCTGGGCAGCAAAACATTATTTTCACAATAACAATGAGAATGAAAAGCTAAAAGCTGATAGATCACTAAGGGTAAGGTAAATATTCTTAGTGACCGGAAGATAAAGCTACTGCTGAACTCAAAAATATAGTTTTTTCATTATTTGTAGGTAAAATTTTTCATCAAAGCACTGATTTACACCTATTGGGTAAAAATAGCAAATTTATACGGAGTTGTAACATCTCATCACACATACTTTCACAGTCTACATGTCCACGCAACTTCATAAAGAACAACACTGAAAATCTAACTGCATATATCACACTTAAGAGTACTATTAACTCCATAAGCCTAAGTAGTCAAACTTTCCTTCAAAAGATTGGGAGATGGCGATCTTTGATCAGAAACTACCTTTCTGTTTTACTTCTATAACATAGACCTGGCCTACCTGGTGCAAGAAAATAAAATCTGATTTCATGTGGAAAACCAAGAGTCAATTGGAAAAATGCATCTGTAGCTGAAAGCAGTTCAAACCTTTCCTACACTGGGGGAGGACACAAGGTGAACATGTGCAGGGCAGCTCTCCAGGCCTGTTTAGGTACATATAAACACATATGTTTACAGACATATCTCCAATAGCACAGACAGCTATAAATCTTCTTCCTTACGGGATCATTTTGCAGTAATCATTATAATACCATTTCTTCTCTTTCAAACCAAATTCTTTTTCTCTAATTACTTAATTCTCCTGTAATGTATTATTTTTGAGTTTTCTGCTTTTCTTCTTGATTCAATGAGTTATCTACATAAAGGAGTAAAAATTCTCACTCTTACTATCCTGGCTTAATCTATTCTGACTTCATACCGTGTCTTACTACGTGGCCTCTTTTATTAACACAGGGATACAGTTGCCATTTACTTATATATCAAATCATTTAAGGTTAACTATCCTGCACCTAAAGCATTTACTGATACTGAAGTCTGTATTCTAACAGGACAACTGAGGAAATATGATGCTTTAACTACTAACAGCAAACAGTAGTGAAAAGATGCATCCTTCTAAATTAATAGTAGTTATTATGTTTTAATTAAGTGATTTGATGGAATGGAAGAAGATGCAAATCTTGAATGGCCACTTTATTGTCATTCTTGAAAAAATACAGGAAGAAGTCATCTTTCCTGATTAAGATTTCTAAACAAAGCAGTATTCTGTTTACTTAAACATAATTCTCCTTATTCCAGTAGAAAACCAAACCAAACCAACCAAACAAACAAAACTTTTCATCCATTTGAGGCAGGGAAAAAAAAAATAAGAAGAAAAGACAATTCTACCAGCTATTAGAAAGATAGCTATCAGATTCCATTCAGGAGAAGGGCATTTGAAAACCACTTCTGTTTGTGAATTATGAGATTTCTTCAGGGGGCATAAGAATGTCATAAATAGGCTAACAAAAACTGAGATAGGCAGATAACACAGGAAGAAATCCAGGTCTATCTAACAGTCGGAGATCAGTATGAAGATGCAAACAATGTAAAAAGCCACCACTGTCAACGTATTTGCTCCTTTAATCACCAACTTTAACCCAAAGTCCATATGTTTTGTGCTACATAGGTATATATGAATCTCTGAGAAAGAAAAGACAGTAGAACTTCTGTTTTTGTTTTTGTTTTTGTTTTGCCTCAACATAATGATGTTTCTTTAAAGATATATATTTTTTTCTTGCACAGCCAATGTGAACAAAAATATTTTAGCTTTTTAGAAGTGAAATGGCAGATACAGTGTAGTGTTTATCTTTCTTTCTTTAGAAGACTCAATACTTACAGGGAAAGAAAAAAACAAAAATTTCATCTTACATCTCAGTTTAAGTGCACAAAAGATCAACAGAAAGAAAAGCTTACAGTTCAAAGCAATTGTTTACATGATGGAATTATAACTACTTTTTTATTTATTTATGAGGGGAAGGATTTGTAAACATTTATTTTTCCTTTTGTTAATATATGTGGATGTTACTTTTACGGAAATGTTTTTAAAAGGTTATTGACTGGATCTTTAGTTATTTAGATGGATAAACAGGTCTACAAAGCTCCATTACATTCAAGAAGGAAACTCCGACCTAAATTTTTAGGAATCTCTTTTTTGACCAATAATCCATTTTTCAATATCCACATAGAAAAAAACAAACAAACAAACAAAAAAAAAACGTTCGCAAATACCTGATAATTCCACTGTTTTAAAACCACTACCACTAAACCTAATCTACACAATATAAAAAGACAGCTTGTACTGAAGATAAACTGCTCAGTAGAGAACTACTGTCCAAATACAATCCTGCTTTCTGAGTTCCTGCCAACTGAAATAAGAAACACATGGAGACTGAAGACATATTAGCATAGAGTACAATTAGTATAAAGAAAACTCATACTGAAAATATGGTTCACACTTCATTTCTGTACAACCACAACTATAGGTATGAAACTCTAGCATAACAGAATTTAGCAGCAGCTCATTCATGGAGTTAAAATCATGGGTTAATACAATAGTGCCAAAAGAAGGTAGTAATACTTCCATTTAATATGCATATAACCACTTACAAGTATGATTTTTCATCTTATGTTTTTCAGAAATATACTAAATAATAGAGTCTTCACTGACTAAATATCAGGTTTGGAATGCATTGTCAACACAAAAATCATCTATTTCTTTTAAATAGGATCCTGCCTTCTAAAAAAGCCAGCACACCTCATATTTAAGACATCTAAAAACTCATGCAGACACACACACATTCCTCTCAATAATAAGGAGGACGGTATAATGAAAGTGTAACAGATTCTAAGAGCACCATCTCACCATTTATTCTTCACTGAATTCTCTTAAACACCAAATACAACATTTGTTCTCTTTATTAAGATTTTTGGTTCTCTGAGAAGAAAAACTCCCTGGAAATTGTCCAGACACTCACTATGAAAATTTTTACTGTAGACATCTTTTCAAATTCAATATATGCAGAAAGATGTCAAATAGAATCAGTGTAACTGACCTTAGATCTCTGTAACAATGCAACACTTAAGGGTTAGTAGCAGTCAGATTTCTTTTTCAACACCATTTCAATATTGTTAAGTAGCTGCACACTGGAGAAAAAAATGTCTCGTTGGATAACAGACATGCCTCAGAAAGTGAAGCGCCTGACTTACCTGCCACTGTTTCATGAGCTCCCGGACCATTTGGGGATCCTCTAATGTCTTTTCCTTGTGTGTAGCATCCTGCAGGACATTAGCAGTTGTTTCAGCTTCCGTAAGCCAAGCGAGGAACTTTTCAAGGTCCAGGTAGAATTCCTGCAACATCAGTAGGGCTGATTCCAGGGCGGCTTCCCGTTCACTAACTCTGTGCAATACAAAGAGTCAAATGAAGCACACACATGAAGAAAATAAGCATCAAACATTAAATCAAAAATATAACAAAGACACACTGTGCATTTTTCACTTATGAACCCAGGTAAGTGTTTGCAGACGCATTAGTTACAATGATATTCTCGTACTGTGCTTTTGGCAAGTAGAGGCTTTTTGTGTTTTCTTTTAAAATCCTTTCTTCTTAGAATAAATAACTAAAAACCAAAGGAAATAGCTACTTCATTGTTCAAAAAAAATCATACCTGAAAAATACACAATATAAAAAAATACCCTACTGTTTTTATCAAAGATTGTTTTCTAATTTGTCATTAGGAGTACTGTAGCGAAGCATGTTTATTTTTAGAAAGCACAAAATAGTTCCTGGCCTCTGAACAGTGTGATGAATTTAATTATTAGTTTTTAAGGCTTGAAGCCTGTGGAAATTGCATTCAATATGCCCTAGTAACTCTAAAAAAGTGCTACTGTTTTTGGTTTTTGAATTAAAAAAAAAAAAAAAAGAGACATGAATTGTAAAATCTCTATCATATATGTGATAAAAGAGAGTTTTTAAACATTAAACTTTAGTGAGTATCTAAACTGTAATCCAAAAGCCCCAGCAATTCTGGTGCTGACAATTCTTATAGTACATTTGTGTTGTATCAGCATTTGTGTGGAATGTAGGCATCCTACATGTAAACACCAAGATTTTACACAAACAAGGATTTAGAGAAGAGAAAAAAAGTGTAACATCCTGTTCATTACTATGAGTTTGTCAAGTCTATTAAGCCACTGTATTACATGCATATTTGTACAGTATGATGACTGAATAGTTTTTGAAGCTCAAAAAACACTTAGTAAAACTACATGATAATTTACACTACTTCATGTAGAAGTAATGCAATTTGATACACACCGATATTTAGTCTGCGCACATATGGTGATCTGGATATTTATCCATAGACTTGTAATGCAGTTACAGTTGCTTAGATTAACACTAAGTTACAAGAATTTATCAGACATAAAATTTCTAAAGTGGCAATTAATTGTCAATTTATCAGATGAGACCAAGAAATTCTTAAGTTTTAATCTCTGTTTCAAATTGTGTTTTTCAGAAACAGTAAAATCCAATAAGTAATACTATCTTACCAAAAGCTATTGTATTAGCTAATATAAGAAAATAACTAAAAAAAAATTGAGACAAGATTTGCCAGGTGTCACAAAGAACATGTTTTTCTTACAAACATATATGTAAATTGAAACAGAAAATGTAAGAACAGAAAGATTCAGTCAGTTGAAGTACATGAAAGGACAACCTCTCAGGCCTGTAGTTCCTTAGGTCCTCCTTTTGATCCATCTTGTAGACACCTATCTAGGTGTCAGATTAGCAAGTACTCTAGTACTCTAGATACTAGAGTACTAGTTAACTCTAGATACTAGATACTAGTTAACTCTGTTAACTCTAGTAACAATTTCCTACAAATACACAGTGAGGAGTTTAGGGGGAAACAAAAAAAAAAAAGGAAAAAAAAAAAGGGGGGGTGGAGGGGGGTTGTTGTGGGAGAGGATCTCAGGACGTGAAGCTTCTGCATATATAAGAACACAAGCAAAAAATAAAGAAGAATTATTAGAAGTATTACTCTGAATGACCATTTATTTTTTAGAGAAACTTACAGACTACATTAAAAACAAGCAAAAACACAAAAAAGCAATTTACTGATCTGAGTAAAGAAGGAGGTTTTAATTATGAACAATCCACCAGTAATTCTACAATACCCAGAAATCTTATTGCCCATCTTTCTCACAGACTACAAAAATCTTCTGCTTATCTACAAACTTCCTAATACACTCAACAGAAAATATTTGGTACCTTGCATTTTAAATTTTGCTAAACCTAGCTTTCATTTACATTAATAACTCTACATTGTATCAATAAGCTTCACTTTACTTGGCTTTCTAATTACTTCAAAATTATGAGTTTAGAATACAGAAAAGGTCTAAAAATGAAGAGTAAAGCTGAATATAAAATCCAGCATGTGGTAAGGTAACACATAAAATTATAGAAACCTAAATGTATATATTGAACAAGAAATTATTGCACCAAAGCAAATTAAATCTGTTTTCTTGTTACCTTGTAACATCAATATATGTTTAATTTTTTAGTAAGTGCTAACTGTAAAAACGGAACATGAAGCAGAGAAACTCTGAATAGTACAGACACTATAAAATACTGCTGCAATACTGTAAGATGTTCACAGGAATAATGATTTTTAACCAGATGATCCTTCTTTTCTCTGTTCTACTGCAATACAAAATATCATATCCCTGGGAGAAATACTGACGGTGGAATTCATCTTATTTTGATCTAGACACTCAGAAGACAGGCAACAGCACTCTCCCTGCAAAACACAGAGGCAAGCATTTCTGGAATTTAATTCCTCCTCCTACCTCTCTGTCTCTACAGATTTGTTGAACTAGATTCAAGGTCATTTTTTTTTTTTTCCTCTTGAATACGTTGCTAGGTTACATGACTAACTTACATATTATGAAGCTTAAAATTTACACAATTAAAGGCAGATGAGACAGTCCACAGTCTAGTCTGGGTGCCAATTTTTACGACCAAGTGAGATCAGTGACAGAGAACTGGCCAACTCTGATTATCACACATTTTGTTAGACAACAGAAATCACGATACTTTTATTTGAATGTATTGGCTGAAAGCTTCAAACAGGAATGAAGTGAAAGCATGTCAGATGAAGTAAGTCACACAAAATGTGCAAGTGTGAACCTCTGTATTCATGTAAAAAGGTTAGCAAAGGTTGAAAAAAATAGCCTCTACTGCAAGACACATACAATAAGAAGAACTTTTAAAGCTGGAATTTGAAGTATAGCTGTTAAAGAAGCTAAAAATGTTTGAGAAGATAAAAAAAGTTAAAAATGAAGTTATCTGCAGTCTGTATGATATTTAAGTCTGTAAGCAAGTTACTGTATTTTTAACTAAAGTCATTATCTGTATTGTGTTACACAAAATCACAGAATCATAGCAGGTTCCCTACAGGAGCTTGAGCAGGAAAGTGTCTGGTTCTGAGTATTTCCAGAGAAGGAAACTCCATAACCTCTAGTCTGGACAGCCCATTCCAGTGCTCTGTCACCCTTACCATAAAGAAGTCCTACAATAATTGAAATGAATAATTCACATTCTTTGAAAATCTGTTTGTAACGCTTATTTACCTTACAGTATATTAGGCAAGAGACAGTGCTTAATGTTTCCAGATGCTCAGTTAAAAGGAAACTGTTAAGTGCAGTGCATTATGCCAATGTACACTAGCCTATGTACTGCAGAGAATGCATACAGGAACGTCTTGAAGATGAGTGAGCAGAGAAATATTTATAGTGGACTAACAGAAATGTATGTTCCGCAGGTGTTTCTTTAAGGGTGATAGAGTGGAGAAATACAGCATCATTCAGCCTTCAACAGATCACTAAATCACACTTCCATCTGCAGGCTGTGGTGATCTACTGTTATTGCACTGCGTTGTAAAATAAAACAACCTGGACTACTGGCTGGCAAAACATCAGTAAAAGGTTTACTTCTCCTCTTCATGTACCTTAGTGTAGAACTGTATTTTCTCCTTTTTGACATTACTATTCTACACAGTAGGAGAAAAAAAACCCAACAACCTATTACTTGAATTTTCTTTTTCTGGGGCCAACTATCACATGACAATTCGAATCACACATATTTGCCTACTAAGGCTGGAAGCAGTTTATGCCTTTTCCATGAGGATTGCTGCACTTCTGCTGGTATGACAAAGAAGCAACTTCAAAACTTTGTTGTAAGATTTAATTTTTCTTACAAAATACAGTTAAACTCTTACTAGTAACTTTTCTTCAACTTCCTTAACTTGAACTGATAATGAAGCAAACATAAAGAGGTAGAATAATTTAACCTCTGGCAGAGTGGAAACAGTAGGAGATGTCACAGATAAGAAGAGAAAATGACTACCAATTTTCAATTCAGAGATGTAACATGAAATCCTAAAAATAACTCCTACTTGATAGCATTTTAATACACAAATTCAAAATAAACTATATGAATTTATTTTTGGACTTCTGCTTAGAGAAAGTTCCTTCCAGAACCTAGCAATTGATATTTTATAGTGACAATTAAAGTTATTATATGTTAATATGTGACTGATTATCAAATTAACTCTGATATGCCTCTGAAAACTCTTTCCAGAACACTCTGAAAACCATTCTCTAATTCATGATCTGAAAGGGTTATTCCAAGTTGACAGAATGACTTTTTCTAATATTACCTGTATATAACTCCATCCTTGAAATTACTTCTGTGTAGCAAAGATAAGAAAGCCGCAAAGTGCACCTAAGGACAGAGCTACAAAACTGACATCTGAATTTCTCCAGAGACCAGAGTTCAGATGTAGCTGACTCTTAACCAGAGGCTCTTGGTTTTCGCTGTTCTGGGTGAGGAACCAGGAAAGCTTTGATGTGCCGCTACAGAACTCTGAACTCGAAAGATTGTCTCTCAAGTTTTTTCTACTATTTTTTGCTTTTGTCCTTTCATGTAAAGACTAAGGGACAAGCCTGATGAAAAATCTACTTCTAAAAAGACAGAAGTAGCCTTCTAGAATTCTCTGTCTGATCTTTATCCCTGCTAATACTTCCCTGAAGACAGCTGAGGTGGAGAATTGAAGAGAAGGAAAGATTTTATTTCATTGGTGGAAAGATTTTTGAACGAACCAGAAAAAAAGCCCTTGTTGGGACCTGAGGAGAAAGTTCAGTCACCATTCCACTGATTCAGCCATTTGAAAAGGATGCCCACCACTTTCTATATGCATTTATTCACTCACGTTTATGTTTTGACATTGTGATCCAATGATCTACTGGGATGCAGGAAGGGAAACGTAAAAGAGTAGTTAAATGCTCTGCTAAGCAATATGCAATTTTTTTGTTGTTGTTATTTTTCCTCAGAAAGTTTTTCTATTGTAAAACTGCAGAACATGAAAATACATTATAATAACATGATTCTGGTGTTTATGTACTTAAGAAAATGAATGTAGCAATAGACAAAACCTGTTTGTTTTAATACTGTTAATTGGCTGGCTTGTTTCTATACTTATCACAGTTTTCTCAATATAGCTAGAGTCTTTGAGAAAATAACAAAAATAATTTAAATAAACAGCATTTTCCTTTGAACTCATCTCTTTGTTATTGAAGACACTAAAGCAATTGAAAAGCATATATTTGAATTCAGGCTGTTCTTTAATTTTCTTCATCAAAGTACCATTGATATTTAATAAGAAAGAAGGAATAAAAGAGGGAAGTTATATATATCCACAGTGTTTCAGATGAACACTGGATATTAATCCACCATTTCTTCTGCACCATTATTTGTCACACTGAAAAGGGCTTCAAAAACCAAAGGAAATATCACACACTAGAGCACAAAATCACATACACACTTTAAATAACTCATTTTAAAACAAGCACCTGCTGATATCAGTGCAGAGAACCTATGATATCACAGAGGAAAATTCCTCGTTGGCCTTTTCTAACTAAACAGATCATCTGAATACCTTTAAAAACTCATTTCATGTTATGTTTTATTTTAGTGAAAACAATTTATATTTACTTGGGATTTCCTACCCATTAATAAAACTTAAGTAAAACAAATCATTTTCCAGAGAGGAAATGTTAAGAATTAATAAGTTTTTTTTTTTCCTTGTTTTTTTTTTTAGTTTTTTTTTTTTTTTAAAAAAAAGAGAATATAAACAGCACACAACTGTCACAGTTGACACACAAACTATCATTAAAGATGACTTATAGGAACAGAGCAATGTTCAAACACGATATATATATACTTTTAATAGCCTTCAGTCTGAACTTCAAATGTTTAAATTCCCCAAAACAAAATTAACTGAACTCACAGAACGATTCCAGTCTAATATTCTGTATCATCTGAGTAATGTTCCAAGAAAACATGGGGAGATAGGATTTAACAATTCTGTTATTCCCATTAGATAGAGTAGTCAGAGAATGAAGAAATGCTAAAATCCAAACCATTCAGACAGAAATGGTCTCTTATTCTAACAAAAGAAGGAAAAGTTATTGTTCTGATCAGGTCCTCTTCACACTTCACAGTCTATGATACTCGGAATTATGTTTTTCCTTGGATCCCAAAACATTACATTTTTTTGAGATTCCAACACAGTCAACATTGTCATCTCACAAGAAGCATATTAATTACTCAGATATAATTTCTTAAGATACAATCTTGGCTTTCTAAGACATTGAAGTGGAATTAAAACTGATTATGAAAATAATTGGGTTCTAAAGGCACTTGTTTTCTTACTCTTAATTACTGTAGAAAACTCAATTTAATAAGACTATGAAATGCACTGATGGCATTACATAAAATCAATTAGGGCTCACAAAGGATACTATTAAACTGTTAGTGCAGATTTCATTTAAAACTGCAACCTCTGAGAGCTGAGCTTTGTGGCCCAGTAGAATAGCGATTTGCTGCCGTTCAAGAGAAATAAGCCTCAGTTTCCAGACTGGAAAGCTTCCCTGGCAGCACTTACAGTTCTAATTGCATCAACTCATGTTAAGTGGCAGTAAAACTAAATAAACACCTATGTAACACATCATTTTTCCTTCTCTAAAACCAGGATCTGAAACAGTACTCACATTACAAAAAGATGCTATGAGATAGATAGACTGGAAATATTTTAAAACAGCTATTGCTAAATCAGTGTATTTTTACACACACAGAACTGCTAAAAACAGAAATAAAAAAAGATGGCAGTCATTGTCCAGCTGAGTGATATTTAAGTCAGAATCAAGTGATAGCCAAATCTGGTTAGCATCCATATAAGAAAGGGTATACTGTATACTGTCTCTTATCTTGATAATCTAATACCATAATACTAGCTGTAAAGAATCACTCGATATCTTATATATGTAGTTATTGTTTACTATTCAGGTGTTAGATACCTTCAGAAATCTGAAACTGAATAAGTTCCTCACAATAATAAATTACTGGGATTGAAATAGTCCTGATGCAGTAACAATGTAATACAAAAGGAAATATAACTGGAGGTAATATGAAAATGCAGAGAAATACATAACAAATGATATTATGGAGCATCTATAGAACTGGGAAGAAAACAGATATTTAGTTCTCTTGAGGTCATATAATTAAACAAACAAAAAAAATAAATAAATAAATTCAGGGCCATATTCAGTAAGTTCAGGAAACATTCACTGCATTCAGTAGAACTCAATAAACGTTTGATATTAAAACCTTCCAGACAAATTCCTAATGTCACTGAAGTGACTTCAAATGGAATGAGACATTTTGTGGTAGTTCTACCATTATTACCTTAACTCTTTTTTCAGATAAGTTTCAAATGGCAAAAAATTCTTAGCAGAAATATCCATCAAAGAACAATTGAACATTTTAACAAAGTGGAGACAGGCATAAGTGCACCAGAACATTATGTTGGGGAGTGAGGAGGTCAGACTATTTGTTTACGGAACACCATGACACAAGCAGATATACCCAAAATACTGTATTCTCCTATGCAATTCTGACCCTTTTCTAAATGTAACTCTTAAGCAGCACAGTATTTTTGATATTTTCTTCCACTACAAAAAGCTTTTAAATAATTATAAGCTGATTGATCAGTTGAAAATATGCCTGATTTGGCTTGCAATTCAGCTTTTTGGAATCACTCATATAAGAGTCTTCTATAGATTCCAGATAATTTATCCAAGGCTTAGGGAGATGCATTTTATTTCCTTAACCTGTTCTCAAATTAATTTCCAAATTTGTTCACAGAAATAGTTTCATAATTCTATCTATCTTCAACTAATTGAAAGAAACCTATGAAGTACACCGTAGTGTCTTCTAAGGAAATATAGCTTTAAATTTCCTGTTATTTATCTAACAGATATATTCAAAACAGTCTGTATATAAGATGCATTAATGAACACTAAACTAGCCTGTATGTGAGATGACATTTCGAAATATCAGGGTTTTTAAGCCTATTTTCTTTGTAGAAGGAACTTAGCTCACCTTTAAAAATAATTCCTTTCCACCTAGCTGCTATTTCTAAATAGAAAGCCTAACTCTTGTCAGCTCAAAGCCCCCAGATGCAATTGTATTTGACACAATAGACATCATCAAAACTTAAGACCAAAATCTGGTTGGCAGTCTTCATCTCAGTTCTGCTTTCCCAATTAGCTGAAAAATTTCAGTCCAGATCATCTTCCAGGAAATATGTTCACATTTACAGTTTTTCAAAGGTGAAATGGCATGGCAATATATTTGAAAATACTAACTTGATAATCATTTTATTTTATGTTTTATTTTATGAAAAAAAAAAAAAAGAAAGAAGAACACATTTATATGATTCTGCAAAAATATAATTCTCATCCATTAAATGCATATGAAAAGCATCAAAAAATATCAAAAATTATCTATGGATATTTTTCCAAATGAATAGTTTTGAAAAGTTCAAAAGAATTCCAGCCTCCATCTGCCCTTCTATTCATTAGGAAGAAAATAACATAGCTTTTAACTGTGATATAGTTAGAAAAAAAAAAAGTAACTTCCGATTCTGAGAAATGAGTAGTAGAAAACATTTTAAGATGTTAATAGAGAAACAGCCACATATTTGGTTGGTCATTGAAACACAGAACGGTTGAACTTGGAAGAGACTTCTGGAGTTCATCTTGCCCTCAAGCAGGGGTGCTTCAGTAAGTTGTCTTGATAGCCTTTCACTGATTTCCCTTGAATATGTTCAAGTTTCTCTGTACTGTGGAACCTGGAAATGAATGCACAACTGTGGCCTCAGCAGCGCTTAGTAGGGGGAAAAGACTACCTCTCTCCACCTACTGGCAACACTCCTAATACACCCAAGGTACCACTTCATTTCTTTGTTAAAAAGGTACACTGTTGGTGTTCTCTGTGAACCCCAGAGCCTTTTGCCAAGCTGTTTCCATCTGGATGGCTCCAGCCTACCCTGATGCCAGGGGTTATTTCTTCCCAGGTGCAAGACTTGGCACTTCCCCTTGCTGAATTTCATGAGGTTGCTGTAAGTTCCTTTCTGGTCTTCAGGTGCCACTGGATGACAGAATGACCCTCTGACATATCAGTCACTCCTCCTAGTTGTGTCATCTGCAAACATGTAGAGAGTACGTTCTGTCTCTTCAGTCAAATCACTAACAAATGGTTTAAATGCTAATCTAGGATCAGATCTTGCATAGACCTCAGAGGTACGCCAGTGTTGTCCTTCAACAATTGTTCATGACACTAATCACCAATCACTAATTGGGCTTGGCTATTCAGGCAGAACATAGGTTCACAGGGGTTGGAAGGGATATCAAGAGATCATTGAGTTCTACTGCCCTGCTAAAGCAGGTACCCTATAATAGGTTGCACAGGTAGGCATCCAGATGGATCTTGAATATCTCCACAGGAGGCGACTCCACAACCTTGTTGGGCAACCTGTTCCAGTGTTTTGTCACTCTTTCTGTAAAGAAGTTCTTCTGCATGTTTGTATGGAATGTCCTATGTACAAGTTTTAGGCCATTTCTCCTTCTCCTATCGCTACAAACCACTGGGAAGAGCATCCATTTGCCACCCACTTCCTTTTACATATTTATAAACATCAGTTTTCTTTCTTTTAAAATAAACTCAGTCTTCTTTTGTCCAGGATGAACAGACCCAGGTTACTCAGCCTTTCCTCATATAAGAGATGCTTCAGGCCATTCAGTCCACCTCACTGTTCATATTGATTATTTGTTTAAACTATATCCTAGTACTACAAATGTTTCTTAGAAATCAGATTAGAAGAGGTATGCAATCAACAAGAATAAAATAAATGTAAAACATTAAAAATCAGAGACAGCTTCTCTCAAGATAATAACAAGAAAGTAAGCTTTTATTATTATTATTTATTATTAAGGTTGTCCCCGAGTAAACACTAGAGAGAGCTGCCTTGTGTAGGAATTAACAACAAAGTTCATCTATATTAATACAATTATTAGTTATGCATAGGTGAACCACAGAGAACTTGTTAACCTTCCTATTCAAAATGCATACAAATAGATGTATAAATGCATTAGCGATTAAAAAAAAAACCAAAAAACAAAACAGCTGGTAGCATTACTTAATCTATTCAATTCTGCCTTCACAGTGAGGTGTGTGTGCAAGACAGCATATAAATAAGCCAAAAAATTG
The DNA here is from genome assembly GCF_054131305.1 of Coturnix japonica. Lineage (NCBI taxonomy): Eukaryota > Metazoa > Chordata > Aves > Galliformes > Phasianidae > Coturnix > Coturnix japonica. The sequence goes on along the minus strand of NC_140663.1, from coordinate 105,453,273 downwards.
TTCTACACTATTAGAAAAGACCATCAAAAATTCCATGTTTTAAAATAGCCACAGATCTCTAACTTCTCCTATTGTACTGAATTATTTATATATACTGTACATATACACATGGTAAAATTTTATCTACAAGTAAAAAATACTAAGGGTTTAAAAAACTACATATTTTCAAAGACACATGGCATTACCACGACACATTGTTTTTACAGATTTTTAATATATTTATATAGCATTTTGATTTATTGGAGTAATTCATATAGTCCTTTCTTGATTATGCACACCTTTGATCTAAAATAAAGTCCTGTTATCTGTTATCCAGTGCCTGCAATACAGTTTGTCTCAATTGCTTGAAATGCTTAAATATTTTAAAGAAAACTCTATGTTCAAAATCTGATCGTCTCACGCACCACAACTTACTTGAAATGACAACCTGAACAAGAGCAGCTTATTTATCTTACTAATTTTAGTAGCCCCAAATATCAAGTAGTGACAGTATTCTAGCAAATATAATATGACTAGCTTACTTGACACTGTCCAAGCTAACCATGTCATACATATAGCAAACTGCTGATGACACCACCCAAAATATAGTAATATTGTTACCTTTAATATTTATGGCTAGCTAAATGTTGCCCCTCCACAGACAGACAGTACACAAACAAATACACATTTAGAAAGAGAAATCACATAAAACACATAAATACTAAGTAGTTGCATTTCAATCATTTTTGGACAGAAACAGAAATGAAGCCTTCTATGAGATATGAGTACTCAGATTTCTGCTTTCATGTGTAAACACAAATCTGGATTTCTTTAATAAGCGTTTTATGGTCCAATAAGATCCTAAGTATTTTGGGAGATGTACTTGCCAAATCTGTATTTGAATTAATTGAAACAAAAGATGAAAATGATAATAAAGAAATATTTTTACTATCCACAGGTAAAGTCCCTATACAAGAAGCTATTCAGGAGTCATATCAGGGAGGCAAAGTTTTGCTGCAAGAATACCTTGGATAAAACAAAATAGATTGAAAAGTTATAATACACTCAAAGGAAACATTGTTCAATCTTGAACACTGGGAGCTTTTGTACTCGGTTTTTCCTTCAGTGCATTAATTAACCACTAGGAAAAGGGTCTGAAGAGCAAGGTGAAAAATTTACTTAGGTTAGTCAAGGAGGAAGAACTGGATAATTTAAGATGGTATGAATTATCAGAAATGTGATAGCAGAAAGATTCAAAATAGACGTGCCCCAAATACCAGCCACTACAGAGAACATTGTTAATAGTACTGAGTTCTGGACTATCTGTAGCTTTGAAGAAATTAAAGATTTAAAATCAAGAAATTTAATGAAGATGTGAATAAATACCAGCACCTGAAAGATCAGTGGAAACAAAAATAGGTAGTAATATTATGTCCATATTTAAATCCATTGTACACAGTCTTCACTGGAGACTGGATGGATTTACGGTGCAGTCAACAAGAATGACATGGAGCTATTGGATAGGGTCCATAAGGAGGGCCATGAAGATGATCAGAGGGTTGGAAACGTGCTCCTGTAAAGAAAAGCTGAGGGAACTGAACTTCTTCAGTCTGCAGAAGAGATGGCTCCATTCTCATTGCAGTTTTCCAGTTCTTAAAAGGAGCTTATAAGCAGGGAGCAGAATTTTACATGATCTGATAGCAATAGAACAAAGAGGAATGGTTTAAAACTAAAAGAGAAGTTATTTAGTTCAGATATTACAAGGAAATATTTTACTTAAAGAGTGGTGAGGTATTGAAACAGGTTGCACAAAGAAGTTGTGGATCTCATTCAAGGCCAGGCTGGACAGGACCCTTGGCAGCCTGATATGGTGGGTGGCAACACCGCCCATGATAGAGGGCTTGGTATTATATCTTGAAAGTCACTTCCAACCCAAGCCATTGTATGATTTCATTAATTCCTTTCCATCCTTTGGAGTAAATCCACACTTATGAGACTTACAGTTCAGCTATCACAAAAATATAAAATAAAATAATAAAATAAAATAAAATAAAATAAAATAAAATAAAATAAAATAAAATAAAATAAAATAAAATAAAATAAATTATTAAAAAAAAAAAATTAGGGGATGAAAAAAATGGAGCCTAAAAGATAGAAAATACGGTTTAAAGAGATAAAACTAATACTTTAAAAAAGAAAAAGAAAAAGTGGACCTGTATCAATTCATTGCCGCAGGGCACTATTGTTCTTAGCTGATACATATCAGCTACATAACTGATTATGTCTTTTGTACAAAGGATGAATGTACAGACATGTCAGCTAAAATGGTAATTCCAGGACCTACTATTTCTTATCATTCGCAGGAGCTATTATTATAGTTTGCAGGGCATATAACATTTAGTGGAAGAGAAAGAGCTCCACATTTTTAAAGTTGTCAGGGAATGTAGCACAGTGCAATTAAATTTTGGGTAATGGTAAAGATGCGATGCATACTGAATGCTAAACAAAATGAACATACCATGCATTTCCCTTTCACAAGTTCCCTGCTTCCTTTCTGCTTCCCTTTGTAGGTATTAGGGATGTCCTGAAAGCTTTACTCTTACATCTGTGGGTTTAACATCACCTTTCAACAACGATTTCTCACCACCCTTATTTGAAGGCATATAAGAATAGTACATTTCTAACTCTGTTTTGCCACTTCCCTCTGTTTTGGCCAGGATGAGTCAAAACTTGACCCTCTTGCTACCAATTCTTATCAAGAAAGAAAAAACTCATTGTCTGCTGTCAATTACTTTGTCAGTTTATACAATAAAATGTGTGGTCCAAGTTGAAACTCAGAGAAATAGAAAAGGCAAAAAATTCTTTTATAAAATAGGCACAGTTGGTGACAACATCCAGGAGATCAAGGATTTACCAGGCAGACTGAATGGTTCTTTCAGTTAAGAGTGTGACTGATAAGGCTGTGAGGGAAAGGCTTATACTGTCTGCACTGGAGCTGATCAGAAGCTAAAAAACAACAGAACACCAAGTGCAAGCATTGCTTGCAGTAGCAATGGAACAGTCTGTAAAAAAAATCCCATTGAAAATACTGGGAGAAAACTAAACAAGGACATCATGAGAATAATAATGCAAACAAAAAATGACAACTAAGGTCAAATTCCTTTGTGCTGGCACTCTGCTAGTCCATCAGCTTTATTAATTTCTGTTCAGTTGTTTGTTTTAAAGGACACGAAGCCTGATAAGATGTCTATTGAGAGGAAAGGAAAGGCATTCATTTGTTGCAATAGGCACTGGATGAGAACAATAATCAGTTTGCTAATTTATCTGCAGTCTAACAGGAAATAAAGATTGGACTTTCAGGGCACAGAGCACTAGCTTCTTTTGTTGATGAAACAGAGACCAAAAGTCTCAGAGCTCTCTTCTGAAAATCTTACCTTTAAGAAAAAGAACACCACATTTGTCTTAATTTCCTAAAGGATTAAGCACAAAAATACACATTTTGGTTTTCTCTCACAGAATCAGGCTTACTCGCAGCTCCCTCAGTACCTGGCTCCTCCTATTCCTCCTATGGATGCAAAAGAATAAGAATCCTAGGGACTGTTTCCATAATAAGTTCTGAACATAATTCATGTTAGTACACGAAATTGCTCTACACTTAGAATGCTGTGCTGTAAACTATGTAAGGATTTTGTCCTCTTGGGTTGCACTATAGCATGACACCTGTTTCGTTTGCATAACAAAGGAATACAGTTCAGCAGAGTAAATACAAACAAAGCAGTAATATTTACTTTCACTTTAGTCCAAAATAAAACCAAGAATGAGGAAAAAAAATGAAAATGGAAAAACGTAACAGTGTGAGCAGTAAGGAATGGTCTTTCAAATATTATGCTTCAGCTTCTGCTTAGTTTAAATAATTGACTTGCTTTCAGTATTTGAGGCTAAAGGTCTCTTTGAGAAATGTCAGTGCTGTCACACTCTCTAATTTTCTGCAATGAAATCATTAACATTGAATTACAGTTAACAACCTAACCCGCTACATTGTAAGTCAACTAAATTTGTAAGCCTAAAAATGCTCAGCAAACCACCTGCAGAACAAATAAGTTGAACAAAATGTATTTAAGAACAATGCCCCTTTTCTCTTAGAGGTTATTTCTGTTTGCCTATGTGGACTCAGCAAAACTCTAGATGATCTATTGCCTTTCTGGGAGTAATAGAGTTTCTTGCTCACAGATGTATCTATTCAAGTGGCAGGGGCATTCAGTTTATTCACACCGATATTAAGATTTAAGAAACTTGTCACTGAAGTCACAAAGTCCCACAGATTCTTTTAGTAGAATGCAGACACTACCCTTTCCTGAAATAACTCAAGAACACTTTTTTTCCCCTCCCTTAATAGTAAAAAAATAAAAATAATTTAAAAAAAAATCCTCAAAATCATAGGAATATGATCACAAAGGTAAAACTGGCCAATCAGACCAATCATGCCACGTGTGCTTTTTCAGTTCTACCCATCAGACTTTTGAAAGCACTGCACATCCAAGACTTTCCTCTCACAAACCAAGCTTTGGTACCCTCATTTGACTTTGCATCTTGGATCTGCATACCAGTGGGAGTGCTATAGAAAAAGTGCAGGCAGCTGAGTGGAAAACAAAGTAAGGTGAAAATTAGAATGTAACCAGTCAAGATGACTTTCAAGAAGTCAGCTTCAGACAGAGTTTACGTCCTTCTATATATTATCCTGTAAGGAGCTGAAACGTCATCATTTGTACAGTTACTGTGAAGAAAAAAGGATAGAACAATGCTAAGTGATGTAATTGCTGACAAACTTGAGATTGTATTTTCTATGTAAATATTTGTTTTGGGGTGTAGGCAGTTAGACTGCCTTTCACACAGGTATCCTATATTTCGTCTATCACCATAAAACAATCCTTCTCCCTAAATATCTGTATTTGGTATAATTTTTAAATATTTGTAGAAATGCTGAGGGGTGATATTTAACACAGTAAAACATGAAACAGTATTTTACAGGAACATTAACAAAGGAAGGAAAAAAAAAAGCAAAAAAACACCTTAATCCTTTATCTTTAAAGATACTAATATTTTAAACACAAAAGTCTAAATATTTTCACATCACAAGAAGGTAATAAAGGCTTGGTAAATTTCAGAATTTACCAACATTAGCAACTGCTGGAGAGAAGCTTTGGGGAAGCACAAACTGCTACATTGAGGAAAGCAGGCAAATTAGTTTCACAAAACTGAAAGGAGTTCTGTACGTTTTTGTCTGAATTGAATGGCTTTTATAAGCAAACAACAACAATAAAAAAAAAAAACAACAACGCACAACTTAGTTTCTCTTCACATTCAACAGAACTGTCAACAGGGCTACATTACTTCTTCAGATATGAGGATGTATAAAATTATGTACCCTTTAACACAGTATTGGATGCATTATCTGAGACTGAAAAGTCTTGTTTCATTTAACATGGTTTCTTCTATGGACCGAATGAAAGAATTTAAATTCTTATAGAATCAAAAATAAGCAAAGATCTCAAAGACAGTACGTGGCAAAACCCTAAACTGAAATTTATTTTCTTAAATTACAAATTGGATCAATATTAACATGTACTATCAAAGTCTCTTACAAAATAAAATAATTGCCCTACAATTGCAATGCTTTCCAGCAGTCTTTGCAGATTTAAATTATAATCTATTGTTAAGCTGCTGTGGATAACCACTTTTGGCATGACATACTGGTTATAAAAGGCAGTCAGTAATGTATCTACTTTCCTGAGTCTCACAAATTGTTTCAAAGACAATAAAAAAACACAAAATATCAATATGAAGAAAAAAATAAGTATTAGCAATTGTTGCTTGTTAAAAATCAGGATATCTACCTGGAACACTTGACCAATATCCTGTTTATCTGAGGTTTATGTTTGTATAGATTTCTTGCTCACATTCCATTAATACAGCTCCATAGCCAGAACAACTATAGGCACAGAAGTACAGGCAAGGTTCTCATGGTCATGAACATTTTTAATTTAGTTGTTTCACTGCACTCAAATAATGCATGTCTGCACAAAGAAATTTAAAAGCTGTTTATGCCCACGGAATTACACTGATTTTAGGAATGCAGATCAACCCTCAAAACAGAGAAAGAATGGAAAGAAAACTACTGAGCTGGCTTGAAGCATCTATAAGAAGTATATGTTAGTTTTTAAAAATAAAGGTACAATAATTCTTTCTTATCAGCAATCCAAGCCTAAATAAACAAACAATAACCTCTTCAAAGATGTCTTCCCAGAAGGTAAAAGTGCAGGTACACTGTATAGCTCTCCAGAAGAATAGTCAAGCTGTCTCTCTAAATATCTATTGTACAAGTATTTTTATATGTACATATACAAATGTACATGAACATATTTATATGATTTTCACTTCTCATGCCCTGAAAAGATACTTTTTATAGTTTGACTGATGTGTGCATCCTGTCTCATCCCAGGAGCCAGAAAAGCATCTTGAGCAGTAAAAGCCAGTAAACACATGGAAGGCAGCCAGAAGTTCCATCAACATTGAGGATGGGAACTTGTAGAAGATACAAATATTTGAAGGTGCCTCTTACACAAGTGCTGGGTTGGAAACCTAAGCAATTCTCATAGTATGTATGCAGTTATCATCGTAATATATGCTCCATTTAAGAAAGATATAAGTACCTTTTTAGTTTAATATTAAAGTTAGTGAAATTTAGATGCATTTGGTGGATTCCCAGGAAAGGAACAATTTTAAGCATGTTTTTATATTTTATAAAATAATTATAAAGAGAAGGAGACCTATTTTACAAGTCATTTTGGCTTTTGCCCAGATGATCAGTTCATGTGCCTTTAATGTCTCTCCGTGGTCTCAACAACTAAAATAAAAAATTAAAAAGCAGCTCTGAGTGAAACAAAAGTGAAGCCACAACCAAACACTCATGAACTCATCTAATAAAGAAGTTAGAATGCTATTTGTTATATTTCAATGTTATAAAACAAAACAGTAAGTCTAAGGGTAAACATTTAGCAATCAGCTGCAAATCTATTTAAACAAAACAAAACACAAGCTGGCAGATGTTGCCTTAATGACTGAAAAACTTCCTTTGGCTGAACTATTGCCAATAGGCAAAGAGCAACACTGCTGCAGCTTGCCTGCCTGTTGTTTTACTGATCTGTTACACGGGAAGGAGGGTTTACACTTTACACACCAACGCTCTGTTTTGATATTAATGGCTAGTCAGAGGCAAACCACATCAAAACAGTCTGATACACGTCAATTCTTTTCAAAAGAAAATATGCACAATATAATTCAGTCATTTGAATTAAGGATACAAGGGGATGAAACAACATTCAGCACATGAATAAGCACTGATAAAATTATTTCTAAAAATATCTGAAACACGGCCAAGACTATTTGGAATATATTTCTACATCACTATCTAGTCACTGAATGACCAGAACATTACCTACTCGTGGTCTAGATGAAAGTAATACTCAGTGATATATCCAAAATTGTTGCATGCTCAACTCAATGGAGCTAACTTTTCTTGTAGCCTGTGATAAACATGTCAAGTTCTTCTACTCAGAGAAAATATTACCTTATAAACTAAAAAGAAAAAAACAACAAACTACCCCAAAAAAACATCAAGACAATCTATTGAGAGCTGAAGTGAAAGGGGAGAAAAACAAAACAAAACAGGACAACATCAAAATACAACTATTAAATTAGCATTTAAGTCATCTGAAGACCCACAGATTTCATCTTCTTCCTCGGAGTTGCTTAACAAAACATCTTTAGAATGTTCTTTCAAGACCTCACTCAGGAGCTTCTCCATGACAAAAAAGATTGAGTACTGTTTGTTACAGAATTGATAAATCCACGGGTTCAGAAGGGCTCCCAAGTTCAAGCTTTTGGAAAAAATCAGTTTGGTCCATGTTTAAGAGCTCTTAGTGAAAGACAAATGTGACACAGACCTCAGAAAAGCTTATCAGCTACTGTTTGCAGCCTCATTTGTTAAGTTCCCAAATCCTGGGAAACGTTGGAAACATTATACATAAAACTCTTAATTTAAATACTATAAGGGTAGCAAAGTATAGTAACCAAAACCCACAAAATCCTAGTTTTACAGTTACATCTACAAGCTTAATCCTACTCTCTTGTACTTCTTAATAAGAAATGCCAACTCAGCTATCTAAGCAGCTCTTTTTTAAGCCATGAAATGTTTACTCCAGTAATCCATCAAACACAAAAGCTGTGAACAACTCTGGGTTTAGTAAAAACTTGCAAGGAGTCTCTTGAAGAATCTGTAATCTCTGTTAGCCTATGGTACTCAGCTGATTGCATGCAACAATAGCAATTAGCACATTAAAGAAGCATGAGGCAGACTTGCATCTGTGCTTGAACCATCAACAGACTTACAGATGCCTTCCTTGAATAATTGCTACTTGAGCAACCACTGCAGCAACAGCTAGAGCTTGAGAAGTACAAAGCTATCTCACCAAATGACAGTTATAGTTCTACATGCAGGCAAAAACAATTCCCTCAGTTCTGACATCTAACTATTCTGACTCACTTTACCTACTCATGGGGAATAGTTTTGAGCATGAAATATCCAGCCTTTCTCATGTAGGAAACCATCCATCCAGTTTCTTACGCTGCAGATAGTAAAAGACTTTATTTTTAAAATATAGCTACCAGCAATAAGGCTAAAATGACTACTGCCATTTTACACAGATGTATATATAAATATAAGCTATATAACATATAGCTTGTAGAAATACAACATATATAAGGACAAGCAAATATTCACTAAATGCTTACACTAATTTCCCTGTTTATTATTATATATATTTTATATAGTTTTAACTGTTTATCATTTAAACAGGTTTTTAAGTCAGTCACAAGCCTGCTTTAGAAAAAAATGCTGCTAGTGGCTCATTCATATACATATATTGAACTCATAAAAACTTGGTGTGAATAAATTTTTGTAGTCATCAATGACTTAAGTAACTTCCATTATGCAGCATCTTCTGAACTTATTATATATTTAAGAAAACAACTTTTCTAGCTTTCCTGATAGACCTTAATTAAAACCTATTAAAAACTTACATAGTTTTAGTTTCAGCTATAAGCTAATCCAAGATACAAAACTCATTAAGACATCATAATTTTTATGTATCTTATCCAGTGTACAATTATATAACCCCCTTTTTACTACTACAGTGAAAGTCATTTTTTATTGAGGAGTATTCTGATTTTATAGATTGTATATTGGATGATCCACGATTTGGTGACAAGCTGCAAAAATTGCTTTTAGTAAGGAATTGCTATCTACACGAAACACTGCAAGACTGTGAAATGTAATCAAGAATGTGATCAAGGATCTAATAAAAACTTCTTGACTATAGATTTGCTTCAAAGCTGCAGGATAACATTTCTACTTTGAGCCAGCTTCAATAGGATATGTCAGTAATTTTCAGACTCAGTTCATGACTCCAACAATATCACTGTAGTGATTGTGATGCAAAGATAGTACACTGAAATATGTTACTCTTCATTTTAAATGTTTAAAATATATAACCTACCAACTGAAGTTACCTGGCAACTGCTTACAGAAGAGGAGAATTGGAAGGAGGCAAATGTTATGTGAGACAATTAACTGGCATTCCAAAGACACACGTCTACAAAATACGAAAGAACTGTCATCATCCTTTACCTTTCTAACTGCATCCATTCCATTTTTAAAACTTTCATTGCCTATAATCTCCAACTAAAGCTGAACAGTGAATGTCAGTGAATTTTAACATCAAACCTAATAACAGAATTTATGTCCTACCTCTTATTGATTGTAGCCCATGTTGCATTAATGTTATCTGTCATCAGTTCTACTTTTCTTGTGTCATCTGCTGAATAATCGTGGAGCAGCTTAAGTGCCACGTCATTCACCACTTCTATATTCATTTGCCATTGTCGTATTTCTTTTGAAAATTGCTGAAAAAAAGAAAAAAAGAAAAAAAGAAAAGGATAAAACTCAGATTATTTTAAAACAATTACACACATACTATGATCATTGGAATAGCAGATGGATAATACTATCAATATAAAAAATAAAAGAAGGACTGATAGCCAAGGTTAGATTCTTTTTATTTATTTATTTATTATTTTTTCTTTTTTACTTTCAGTTATAAGACTGCAGGACAGATGCTAATCTCTGTGGAGATTAATCATCAGATATACTATATGTCAAATAAAACATGGCAGCTAAAACTGATAAATGTTAGCATGCTGATTGTTCTTTTTTTGCACATGAATGTATGGATGCATTATTATTTCTTCTACTTGTGATACTGAAGAACACTGAGATAGAAAATATAATGAAATAATATTCTCCATCTAATTTTCTTCTTTATAATGTGAAATAATACCAAAGGTTTAATAAATAATGCCAATGCTTTCCAATTTATTTCTTTTTAATGTATTGTCTTAGTGTATTGTTTATGTAATTAGTGCCACCTACTGGAATGACACTAAATCTGCAGTAAAGCAAAATTCAAATGGAAAGCCTAATATCTTTAGAATGCTAATTTATGATTTTTACTATTGAAATAAGCTTTTTAGATTTTTAACATTCATTCCTTTCTTTCTCTCTGCCATCTCCTGTTCATCTTCTCCTTTCTGGCCTGGTTCCTTCACCTGGGCCAGCTGCCTCACAGCAGCAGCAAACCAGGAGATCTGGAATACACTTTCAGCCAGAAACCAGATTTTGTGCATTTTTACTGTTAGCCGTTTTCCTCAGAGAAAATTTCTATATAAATGCACTGAAGTAATGCATTAAATCCATAATGTGTAACAGCAAAATGAAAGAGAAAAAAGAATCAATGCTTTACGTGTACTTCTGTAGTAGGCAAAAACTACAACTAAGTAATCAGTGGGACAATGCAAATGAAAGGAGACTGTTGAATTTGCCAGTAGAAGCATTAGGTTGTGTGTAAAAAAAGTTGCTATTACCGGAACACGGTAGGACCACTCCCATGACTGGAATGCTATGATAGATGGGTACAAGCTCTTCTGAAGGGATGGAAAAGAAAGGGTAGTGGTGTGTCCCTTTATATTAAATAGTGTTTTGATGCTGAAGAGCTTGGGGCTGGGAATGATGAATTTGAGGATCAGAGGGAATGGGACCATATGTCGCCTGTAGGGGCAACATTTTGGTGGGGGTCTGTTATAGACTGCCTAAATCAGGATGAAGAGAAGGACGTGGTACTCTATGAGCAGCTTGAGGAAGTTGCGTGATCACCAGCACTTGTTCTCTTGGGTTACTTCAACTTCCCTGATATATGTTGGAAACATAATACAGCTCAGAGGAAGCAGTGTAAGAGGTTTCTGGAGTGTGTGGAATATAACTTCCTTATGCAGCTGGTACAAGAGCCTACCAAGGGTGGTGCCCTGCTAGACCTGCTCTTCACTAACAGAGAACTTGTGGGAGATGAGAAGAACTGTCTTGGGCAGAGCGACCATGAAACTGTAGAATTCCCTATTCTTGGAGACGTCAGAAGGGTGACTAGCAAAACTGCTATCCTAAACTTCCTGAGGGTGGTTTTTGATCTCTTTAGGACACTAGTAGCATGGGTCCCCTGGGAGTCTCTCCTTAAGGGTAAAGAGGTCCAGGACGCCTGGATGCTCCTCAAGAGGTAAATCTTGAAGGCACAAGAACAGGCTGCTCCTGAATGCCGTAAGGTGAGCCATAGGGAAAGAAGACTGGTGTGGATGAACTGGGAACAACTATTGAGACTCTGGAAGAAAAAGAGAGTCTGTGTCCTCTGGAAGAAGAGACAGGCTATTTGGGGAGATTGCAAGGAAGTTGCTAAGGTATGCTGGGAGGAAGTCAGGAAGGCAAAAGCCCAACTTGAACTCAGATTGGCCACTGCAGTAGAAGAGAATAAGAAATTATTTTATGAATATATCAATGGTAAGAGAAGAACCAAGGAGAATTTCTATCCTTTACTTGATGCATACTTTATGCTCATCTCCTTCTATGACTGGGTGACCAGACTGGAAGATGAGGGAAAGGCTGTTGATGTAGTCTACCTAGACTTCAGCAAAGCCTTTGACATGGTCTCTCACAGTATTCTCCTGGGAAAACTGTCTGCTTGTGGCCTGGACAGGTATACCCTCCTTTGGGTAAGGAACTGGCTAGAGGGCTGTGCCCAACAGGTAGTGGTTAATGGAGTTATGTCCAGCTGGTGACACATTACAAGTGGTGTCCTCCAGGGGACAGTACTGGGGCCCATCTTGTTTAATAACTTTATTGATGGCCTAGATGTGGGGACTGAGTATGCCCTCAGTAAGTTTGCAGATGACACCAAGTTGGGAGTGTCAATCTGCTCGAGGGTAGGGTGGCCCTTCAGAAGGATCTAGATAAAGCTGGTTCACTGGGCTGAGGTGAATGGGATGAGGTTCAACAAGGCCAACTGCTGGGTCTTGCACTCTGGCCACAGTGCTATAGGCTTGGGGTTGAGCATCTGGATGACTGTTAAGAGGAAAGGGGTCTGGGGGTGTTGGTTGATGCTCAGCTGAACATGAGCAGACAGTGTGCCCAGGTGGCCAAGAAGGCCAATGGCATCCTGACCTGTATTAGAAATAGTGTGGCCAGCAGGAGCAGAGAGGTGATCATCCCCCTGTACTCAAATCTGGTGAGGCCGCATCTTGAATACTGTGTTCACTTTTGGGCTCCTCACTACAAGAAAGACATCAAGGCCCTGGAACATGTCTGGAGAAGAGGAGGCTCAGAGGAGACCTCATTGCACTCTACAACTTCCTGATGGGAGGCTGTGATGAGGAGGGCTTTGCCCTCTTCTACTAGGCAACAAACAGGACCCGAGGAAATGGCCACAAGTTCTATCAGAAGAGGTTTAGATTAGACATAAAGAAAAACTTTTTCTCTCAGAAAGTGGTTAGGCACTGTAATGGCTGCCCAGGGAGGTGGTAGAGTTGCTGTCTCTGGCAGTGTTCAAGAATTGACTGGATGAGGAGCTACAAGATATGGTTTAGTGGTTTGTTGTAGCAATGGTAATGGGAGAACAGTTGGACCTTGTAGGATCTTGTAGGTTCTTTTCCAACCTTGTGATTCTATGATTAAACACTAGATACTATCTGTCCCCAAAACCACAAAAAATACTGCTTGACTCTCTTTACTACTTTGCTTTAATACTTAAAATTAATAAATCTTTATGAAGAACAACTGTTATTCTCTCTAATTTCATGTACAAAAGTTATACTCCTCCTAAAATACCGTTTTGGTTCTGATAATAAATTCTCCACACAAGGCTGAACTTATACATGCAATCTTTGGTTAAACAGTATAACCACTAAATAAATTAAAAAAATAAAAAAGAAATTTTTGAACATTTTGTGTCATATACTTTCTCAGGAAGTCTCTAAGTTAATTTTGGTTAAGATTGGGAGTGAAACTTTGAAAAACGTACAGCAAGAGTTCTTAAATTTTTATTATTTTAATATTTTTTTTCCCCCAAAGCCCTTGCCTGTCAAAAGGTGCCTCATCATCTTTAGGTCCCCTCCATAACTTGAACTGAAAACATCTATTTCCTCTCTTTCTTGTGTTATTCCTTCAAGCTGGAGCAGAACATTTACTGTGCACCAGATAACCTCAGACACCAAGACAAGAACTCCATCATGCATTTAGAGCAAGAAACTTTGTTTTTATCAATCTAACATTAGGAGGAGACTACAAACTCCCTGAGAACCTCTTGAAAATGTTAAGTGCAGCTGAGCTAAAGCTGCTTAAATAATTTTTCTAAGTTATTCTCTCATAAAGTATGGAGCTGTAGTCAGGAGCAGTGATAAGTGTGATGAAAACCACCAGCATTCCTTTGGAAAAGATAAAGGCTGGAGGTGCTTTAGAAATAGTTTCTTAACTGCTTCCCTGTTAGAATTATGTAGATATTTTTAATTGTTAATTTTTATGCTCACATTATAAAATCTATTAAAACAAAATTAAGTAATGTTTACAGAAGTTATCATTTGTAGGTCTATTATAGCAAGTATCCATTCTGTAGTTACATGTATTAATCTTTATCAAATACTACTTTTCTCTCCACCTCACAATATATATACACATATATATGCATACTACTACTTCTTTCCAGCTAGAACATTTCATCAGATTGGCTGTCCACTGCTTTACAAAGAAGTTTTCTCAGCATTTTTTCTGTATTGTAAACTAATGGCTAGTAAATTTGACTTTGAAAATTAGTTTTGTCCAGTTCTATGTAATGTTTACAGCGGTATACAACATTCTAAACCCAGTTTTACAATAAAAATACAGAAAGATCAATTACATGGCTATTTCCAAAAGCATTTATTCTCATCATTAACTTCAACACTAATCTTGATGTTACAACACCAGATCATCACTCAGGAAAGAAATTACTAATATAGAGATTTGTGACAGAAACAATTTGGATTTTCTACTTTACTGGAAATTGGAATGTAATTTTTCACCAACATTGATGAGCATACGCCTTTTTTCAATTCTTCGTGCACACACCTGAGAACAATGTGTCGAGGTAAATGTTTTAACTGCCTGTCCTATCAGACTCCCATAAAGTTCTGTCTTACATAACTGTAAGGATTTTTTAATTTATTTCTTATTTAATAATTGAATTCATGGCATTTTGGATATCAAACTAAGACAGAAAATGAAAAAAAAATCCACATTAGTCGTTAGCAAATTAGCTCTGACCTAACTTCTATCTCAAAGGAATCATAGTTTAATTAGCAGCTACACTGTCTGTAGTTCCTTTCCTTTTAAACATCAGTAATGAGTGTGTCAAATTCTATTTTAAACCAACACTGTGCAAATATAAGCTAGTTACAGATTTTAGTTTTATGCTGGTATTGTATTAAATAAATAAATAATCAAAGGACGGGTGTTGCTGAATTTACTCATATATAAGGATGCTACAGAAAAGCATTAACACAAACACTGACTTAGAGTTCACCTAGAGCAGAATTTGCATTGACTAATCTGTATTTAGGCAAACTTATAATGGTGACTACTTTCTCATGTGAAAATTGTGCAGAGATACAAAGCTGACAAAATGTATATTCCAAAGAATTAATTTAAGGTTCACACTGACATCTCTCTTTCTCTCAATAGAAATTAATAAAATGACAGCTTTGTTTTCATCAGCATAACAGCAAGTCAAAACACAGCGTATGTACGCTACTTATTTAGGGGACATCAAAATATATGTCTGGCACAGAAGCCTGGAAAGCATTTATTCTGAGGACTTGATATATTTATGGGTCCTTCAGTTTTGGTTCTGGTAGACAGAAGAAATATAAAGCTGTTAAATTCAAATAAGATTTCAGTTTTGCTCAGAATTCATGACCCCTTATCTTGAGCATGAACACAACAGCTGATGGTGTCACATTTGAGAAGCTTTCATAAGGGAATTGACACAATAGGAATTACTGGCAGACAAAGATAATTCCTCTATGAGGGCTTGTGAAACAACAACAAAAAAAAAGGATTAAAAAAAAAAAAAAAGAAGAAGAAGATTCTCTAAGACAGAGTTGAATATTTTTCAGAGTTGTGGTGGAAAATCAAACAAAAGAACACATGTCTGGAACTGTAGAGCTTCTGTATGTTCATATTGTCATGAGGGCAAAGTAAATTAAGTTGAAGACTAACTATGAGCATGATCACCTTTAACTGCTACATTATAATTACAGTCTAATATCTGTAACTGGACACAGCATGTAACATTAAATTCATACTGGGAAAGGAATGGCATAAGATACTGATATCCTGACTGCTGTTTCTCTTGAAGTGAAAGGAATTCGCAGAATACCCTTTCAAAAACCCTGTTCATGCAGAGATACGTTCTATGAATGAGTATACAAGTATACTTTCTCTACCAAGAGATGGAGGAGAAAAAGAGCAGTCTTTTTTTCTCTCCTTTGCTAAGTTTTTTAAAAAACACTCCATGATTTTTCATAAGGCACACACATTCAGATGAACCTCTTGAAAATCTCATATATGCTTGTTAAGAAAGAGTACACATGTAATACATCTCTAAAATAACATTGTCAATCAATTAGTTATTTAATTTGTGTTTAAGACCTAAGGCACTTCACACAGTGAGATATAAAACCGTCTGCAGAAAACAGCTGTACTTCTTTTAAATAATCATGTCTCTGCTGAGGTTGGCCATTGACTTTGCCAAAGCTTTTTTTCTTTCTTTTTCTTTTTTTTTTTTTTCTTAAACAAAGCACCGGGCAGAAGCCTGAACTCTATCTCTGCTGAAAGACAGAGAGTTCTCAGTGCTGAATGACAGTAGTATACATAATCTCTAACTCTTTACAGTACATTAGTGAGTGACAGTCATTCTTCACCATAATCCAACCATCACAAGCAATGACTTTTATGGTATAATCTTAAAGAAGAAAACCACTTCCCAGTTCAAAAGCAAAATGATGATGAAAGTCTTTATGCTTCCTACAGGCAAAGAAACAAGAAAAAAGTAGCTGATTTTGTATCTACTTCTAAATATCAGAAATGTAATGACTAACTGATGATTAAGAATACCAACCATGGAGTTACACACATGGCAGCAAAACTAGGTGATGTGTACTTCACACCGCTGTACTTCACAGTGGTATAACACCGTTAAAGGAATAAGGCAAAGAAAGACTGATGAAGTCTACAAACTTTAGCCAAATGCCTGAGTGCTAGGAGTTAAAATAATAAAAATAATACCAGGTCAGAAGAGTAGAACATATCAGAAAATTATTGTGTAACTATTCTCCCGAATAACTAAAAGGTAATGTTCCATTAACGTGAAGGCAGAACTCAGGTTAAAAGGCTATTCAACTGGTTGGTTTCAATCTTGTTTTCCCCAAGCAGAAAATGAGATATTATTAATCTGAAACAGCTGTTCTCAAAATTTATTCATGAGAAATGTCACCAAAGTATGACTATTTCGTTAACAAGAAACTTTAAAGCTGATGCAACAGTCAGGGTTTATCTGCATCGCCTGAGGTATAGTTCAGCCAACGAAGTTAACTGAGGTACTATTTCTTAGTACTGACCTTAAGCTCAGTGTTCTGCTTTTTCAGAGCTTCCACAGTATAGGAAATGTCTTTCCACGACTCAAGCTTTGCTTTTGCTTGTTCAAGAACCTGCTCAGCTTCTTGTTTAGCTTCTAGCCACTGTGTTGAATCCTTTTGCATCTCATGAAGCTGTTGTCTTCGGCTTTGGAGGTATCCATGCACGTCATCCCACTGACTCTGTATCTTTTCAACTGGTGAAACATAAAGGAAAAGCAAAAGTTGAGTGGCTTAAAAAACTTTTTGTTTTTCTTTTTTAAAAGAGAGTAAACATTTCTAGAAATTACCGTACTGAAGAGCTCTTATACTTTTCAACTGTAACTGCAACTAAGTTCAGTTTAAAAAGAAGAGCAAATAAACTGTTATGGACCACAGAGTATGATACTATGGTGAACATTCTGTGTTTTGATGCATATTAAGACAAAAATGCCTGGCTCATGACTCAAACAGCATTAAGAAACACAATCACATTTGAGAAGTAAGAACAGCAATCAACTTTAATTCTTACCAAATGAACTCAAGGCTTAATAATTTTGAAGAGCAAGCCCTTTAGGGACTCTAGTAATTTTGTTTTAAGATTTATTGCAAGATATAATTAATGGTTACACTTTCCTAATTCATTAAGGCAAATGTTAGCAGACTGCAAGGGCTGTCTAAAACACTATTTGAAAGAAATGTGATTGTGGTGAACATAATAATCACTAGTAGCATAGCAAATCTGCTAGGTAAAGCACAAGGGGACCTAGTCTTCCAAAAAGAGAATGTAATAAAAAATAAAATAAAATAAAATAAAATAAAATAAAATAAAATAAAATAAAATAAAATAAAATAAAATAAAATAAAATAAAATAAAATAAAATAAATAAAAAATGCACAAAGTCTTTGTTCTATAGGAAGAAATAGTTCCTTTTTCAAAACTAAAGAACTTTCCTGAGATTAGTCAGCATGAAATTCTGGATCTATGTCCATAGATTTGTATCCAAGTAATATATATCATCCGTCATTTTTTAGGGACTGTACTTCTTTCAGCATGTCTGAGTTTTTCATCATGTACCACAGTCCTGAGATTCCATTATGAACAATTCTTCCACTCATAAGGGGAATAAGGGTGTGTCATGAAAAATATACTCAGGACATGTCAGGAGCCAATTTACACAACTGACTGAATACACTTGCTCTAACTCTCTGAAACTCATTTCCTTCATTGGGTTGTCTCCCACAAAAAGGAGGGAAAAAAACGGCTGATACTTAACATAGTGAGTTTTAAATACTTGTGATATGTACAATTATGTATAATCACATATAACAATTGTATAATGCAAAGTAATTTTGCTTTATTAGATATTTGAAATAAAGAATTCAGGAATTTACTAGGTTGTCTGAAAAAAATCAAGTTAATGATTTCCTTTTCTTGAACCAGTGAATGACTAAAACAATTAACAATGCATTCCAGTCGGCCATACACATATCATAATGGCCTCAGAGCTAATCTGGCCATTCTGAGATAGACTATACCAAATAGTGAAGTACTACAGAAGACAAAATATACTCAGATAATTTATTAGAGAAAGGTCTATGACAACATTTTTTAATTTACTGTAACATACAAATCCCTTCACTATTTTAAGTTCATTTCTACTAAATGATACTCTCACTGGGATGTGAACCCTCAGTTGGTCCTTGAGTAATTAGAAAAATAAACATCACTGAAGCTGAAAATATTATCATTCGCTTCCAAAATGTACTGAAAACCTCTGATTTGAATCAGTGTCTATTCAGGATACATATATACTGCTCCTGTGTATACTCTCTAGTGGTATTAGTGGTCTTAGAACTGATCCCAGAAACCTTCAAACTGCTCACCAACAGTCAGATTTACTGACTGCAAAGGAAAAGGATCAGATAAGTGCTATTCAAAAGGCTGCTGGAGCTGTTATGCAAGAAGTGCACACTGCTGGTTCAGGTCCAGCTCCTCGTCCATCAGGACCCCCATGTCTTTCTCCACAAGGCTATACTCCAGGGGCTGTTCTTCTGCCAGTTTGTATAAAAACCTGAGATTGCCCCAGCCCAAGTGCAGCACACTTAACTTGGCCTTGTTCAACTTCATTAGGTTCACATGGGCCCACTTTTCCAGCCTGTGTAGATCCCTCTGGATGGCTTCCCTTCCCTCCAGTGTACCAACCGCACCACTCACCTTGGTGTCATCTGCAAACTTGCTGAGGGTTCAGTCAGTGCCAGTATCTATGTCATAGATAATGGCCAGAAAGAGTAATGTAATTATTCTTATTGTATCTTAAATCACAACAGAATACTACTGACCTCAGATACTGATTTTTATATTTTATAGTAGGGATCACTGAACCCACATACAATGAAGACTACACAATGAAAACATCCAGATAGAAAGAAACTATTTGGTTCCATGTGCATTATTAAAATCACTGAAGTATAAGGACATGGAATTACGAGTAACTATGTCAAAAGGCTGTTTCCTGTGGTCTCAAACACCTCAGTTTATACTGTAGGTATAAACTGTAAGTATTTCAAGGCAGTTATTATTTTTTTCATCACTACTGTTCACTAGCTGTTCAACAGTGACTATGACACTACGGTGGGCAAAAACCAGTAGAAGTGAGAATAAAGCAAAAAAAATATAATAATAATAAAAAAAATCAACAACAACAAAGAAAAACATTTTAAGCATGCATTTCACAATGTGGTTATCATTGATTTAGGATATGGAGGGAAAAAACGATCTTGGTGAAGAAGGCTACTGACTTAAAATTCAATTTTGTATATTTACAAAATTTTGTTACGCTTCTGTTTAGTAAAATAGATCAAGCAGAGGAACAACAAACAAAAATAAACTGTGCTTTCTCTGTTAAGAGTTTCTAGTATTGATGAGATGAATATAAATTTGTTCCCTGAGAGTTTATTCTATTATTTTTAATACAACAGCAAAAGAAACAACAGAAAAGGAATGTGAGAAAAAGATGTCTATCACAGCATAAATAACATTCACATTACAGTACATTATATTTAGTCTATGCAAAGATGAAAAAAGGCAATCTTTCCAAAGCAGTTAGATAAGTACATTCAATCCACAATGGACTGCAAAAAAGGGGACAATTAAACAGAATTTACAACTAGAAAACTTTTTTTCCTTGACCAACAAATAATAATTCTAAACTGCACTCATTTTTATCTGGAGGGGAGTGCTTTTTAAAAGCATTGTTGTCAGTATATTGACATTTTCCTATAGAAATGATATTTTTACTGTATTTTCATACATTTCAAGGCTCACGGGAGTAAGTTGGTTGTGCAATCTGTCCTCCTGCAGAATACAGCCATAGGGTAGTACAATTATGGACAGTTATAATTCATGCAACGAGAAGAAACTACTGATGCACAGCTGAAAATAAAAATCTTTTCATATGCATCTGGGAGTGTTTCAATTTACGTATACCTTGCACCAATGACCATGTTGAAGACACACTCAGCTTGAAATCTAGCCAATTCTGAAAAAAGATTAATGAATAGTTCTATATTTTTGTCATAATATCCTGAATCATATATATATATATATATATATATATATATATTCCCTATCATTCATACGAACAGGAAAGAAAAAGGAGTATTTATTATCTTCAGACTGAGGGGACACTGAGTAGCCTTACAGCAGAATAGGCTGTCACTGTTGAACAGAAAGAAGATAAGAGGAAGAAAAAAGTTTACATTCTTTACTAACTGTAATAACTTCAGTTGTCAGTGTAAGTATAGCAGGTTAGAAAAGCAGTGGATGAAGATGTACTGCATTGACAAAATGTTGCTACAGAACTGCTTGCAGCCCTGTGTTATCTGCACAGTCATATGACCACAAGCACAAGACATTACATGACACAGCATGGTCTAGGCAGCACTAGAAGAGAGCAAGACATGGTATAAGGAGCTGAACTGGAAAGCGTAATAAGGAAGTGCCAGAAACATTAAAGAAACCTGAAAGTGTTTGAGGAGTACATGCTAAAAATGAACACCCAGGATATGAAAACCCTGGGAGAAAAAATGTTAACTTCTTTTATTTCCCAGAGGCTAAGAAGGATAAGCAGAAGGAAGAGTTAAATACATTTATACTTAAAAAAAAAACAAACACCAAAAGAACAACACAACAAACATATACACACGTATTCCTAATCTTCTTTTCTTGTTTGATAATTTTGGAGTACAATTATTTCCAGCTATTGTGTGTCTATAGTTCAACTTTGCTTCATTTAACTAGCATAAGCCTATTTTTCTTTTATCTTAAAATCACTTCTGTTAACAAGGCTATTTCCATATGATCAAACTAATGAAGGTCACTCTGTTCTTTTGGAAGTGTCAAATCAAACAAAATGAACTGAAAACTGTCAAGTGGTTTCCATTAAGCATGAAGTGAATAATTCTTCAGCACTGTGAAGCATGCTTTATACCTTGCTATATGGAGTGGGAGTTAGAAAGCAAACGAAGCTGGTAGCATATCTAAAGAAATGAGTATCTTATAACAAGAAGTAAGCAACTTCTACGGCTGAGCAGTGAGGAGAGCATGCAGAAGCTTATTATTTGGAAAATGGATCCTTCAGAATGCATTCACTGGACTGTCAAGTTCTGATGAAATTATTTATGCATACAACAGTTATCACTTTTCATATGCAAGTTTTCATAATACTTTTTTTCCACTAAGTGAAAAAGGGAACAGATCATGGTGTCCATGAAGTGGAAGACCAGTTGTTTACAATTTTTTTAAATGTCATGCAATCTGTAGAATTTTGATGTGAGAAATAAACAATTTCAAGAGAAGTAAGATTCATCAATATTTAGAATGAAATAGTAACAAACCTAAAGGTAGCTTTGCTAGAAATCTAAAGAAAAACAAAACAAAACAAAAATGTTTAAGCATATATATATATATATGTATATATATATTTAAGTATTTATTAGGGAGATGTGCAGACTAAGGAATGATTAACGTCTCTTCACTGGCATCAGACCATAAATAGAGCTGGAAATTTATGAAAAAAATGGATCGCCCCAGCTGCCCTAGTTGGACCAGTCTGGTCCCGCCACTCAGGCAGAATGCAGAATCTGCAGGAGGGTGCATGTGGACAAGCCACCACGAGGTAATTACTATTTTTCTGCACAGGTTCAAATATTTAGTTGATAGAAAAATATAACTTTTTAGAAACATTGTGCTAACTGAAAACCAGATGGTTCCCATGCTAGAGTGATTTCATTACCTTTCAGAATGTATGTTTTGTTTGATTTCCTTTGCTGTATGCAGAAAACAGCAACTGTATGACTGAACTCCCACCTAATCATGTCTGATATTTCTTAAAGCTTCCTCATGCAATTATGAAGATTCACATGAGATTTTAAAATAATATTTGGAATGATGGAAGGTACCACAAACAGAAGCTACAGGATTATGACTAATATGATTAACTATACAAGGAATATATAAATAGTCTAGTCACTACAGTTTTAAATGTATATGAAAATTTTCAAAGAATTGAATAAATCATTGCTATCTGTCTTAAGAATGTGATTACTAATTAGAAGTCACTAGGTGTTCTAATATTTATCTTTTTATTTATCTTAGTATTCATCTTTTTATCTATTTAAGTATCTTAATATTGTTTCTTGGCATTTCATTATTAAAGCTCCCTGCAAGAAAATAATTTAGAATTATTAATCAAATATCTGTTCATATAGTATAGCATTTGTAATAACCACTCTACCTACAAAATATTTAAAAAGATATTCAGGAGAAATATAACTTCTCTGAGACAGCATTTAGAAATGGGAAATTAAATTAATGAAATGATGTTTTACTTTCTCTGAACATAAACACGGACGCAATTAGCATTATTAAAGTGCATTGGCTTTCATATATTATAGTTTTCATATACTTTTGTGCTTATTCATGCAAAAGCATAATGGTCTGTATAGCAGTTTAGGTCTAGAAATGTGTGAAATTCAGTACTTACCTAATGAACCATACAGGCAATGAATTTAAGAATTCTTAGTATTATATAATTTTGTGATGCCATTGTACATTCATATTTAGAATTTTTTTCCTCTTTTTTATTTTTTTTCTTTCCTTTTTTTTTGGTTTGTTTGTTTAAACTGTCAGCAGCCTACTGCCTTTGCTGAGTTTAGACTAAGACTTGCTTTTCAGATATACCGGCACTAGTTAATCTGTATTCCCATTTGATTTGTTTTTGACTTAACAGATCCAGCTTGAACTATATGGGCAAGAGTGGGAGATCTTAAGCATCAAAATATCTAGGAAAATTAAAAACATACTTAGGAATTCTAAGAAAAGGTGAATATCAGGCTCAAGGTTAACTGAAGCAAAGTTTTCCATCCTTCAACAGACAAAATAACCTCCACTCTTCACAAAAGCACTAACATGAAAATTCAAAATTTGAAGACTACAGTTGGCTTCTATTCATTTTATAATGGATGAACTGCCTGTAATGTCTTCCTTCTGTTACTGGACATTAAATATTATTCAAGCTGTCAGAATAACATCATTGAAAAGCTAAGTTTCTGTTTATTGCTCTCCAGGTCCAATTCTGTGCCTCTGTAATACTAATGAAGCTGCATCAGCAAGACTGAACTGTCAGTCACACTGCAGTGGTAAGAAGCACAGTGGCTCCCAGTCATGGCTTGTGTTCCTCTTACCTCTGAGACCACCTGCTAGGCTACAACTGTATTCCAAGACTGGGAATTATGAGCACAGACTACTGTAAGTCTTTCACTGTGCCCCTTGTGATTATGCCAAACCTTCAAAATCATTCAACTGCCAGCACCTCTCAGCAGCAGTCATCTGGAAGACCAGCTCCACTTGCTCACCTGCTCTACAACTACAGAAAACAGTGCTGGCAGCAGTACTGAACTCAGCTCAAGGGATGAACCAACAAGCAACATAAACTGGGATACAACCGAACAACAACAATAACAACAACAACAAAAAACAGTGGACATTATAGCCTTGATTTTAACTTTTGCCTTTGAAAGCACACCATACTTTCAAATCAGCAATCTATGATTTCAAAGTAAAGAAGCAACGATACTTTGTAATATACTTATGTTTTATTTTAAGTATAATTTTGGGACATTTTGCACAAAGATTTGAACTGAGTTAAATTAACACATTTTTTTTATTTAATAATAGAAATGGAAATTACATATGTATTATTTTTGAATTAGAACTTTCATAATATAGTGGGAAATTTACAGCTTCTTCCATGTTATCTTTTCAGTACCGTCTGGCTAGAAATTCCTCTACAGATGAAATTAAGGTTCAAAAGAAAATAATGTTTACACATCAGACTGTGTACTACACTAGTAACTTGAGAAATGTCGTATTGCTTTAAAAATAATTTTCCTGAGTACATGAATATTGCACCAAGTACTTGCAAACATGAGTTAATTCTGCAAGGTTTTTGCTTCTACCTGAGACTAACATTTCCCCATCCCTTACATCCCTTTCTGTCTTCCATCTCAAATTTGCACATACTCTATTCTATAATACCTGTTCTAGAAGATGATGACTTAAAATAGGCTAGAAAATAATTTTAATGATTTTTTTTTAAATTAGACCTCTCTGCTTCTTTGTTCATATTCTCTTTGTTACATGGATCCTAGCATCCATGAGACACTAAAAGCCCTAAGCTTAATCAATGACATACGAACACACTTCAAAGTCAATATCGTGACATGACTGAAACACAGACAATAATGAACCTAGAACACTGAATATTTACTCCAGAGCTCAACATCCCGCAGGATACAAATTGCATCAAAAAAAGCAGAGAAAAACCATTCCAGGAACAGTTTAAACCACTACTGTTGCCGCCCCAATGCACTGCTGCAGTGAAGAATGCCAAGTATCAATACACAATAAATCAGAGAGAATAATAATACTGAAAATATAATTAATATGCTATAAAAACACAAGCCCTCATTTCAAACACAGCACTCATTTTGACACATAAAAAGATGAATCAGACATAAACACAGACATAAACAGTTTGACACTGCCAGGAAAACTTTCCATGGCACTGGTGTTTCATCTACTGCACATAGATTCCTGTCTCATTAAAAAATAATGAAACCTTTTCTAAATACTTTGTTTCAGATTTTAAGTTCTACTCATATGGCATTGCTTCCTCAACATACATTAAACAGTTCAGTGCCTACTCTCCCTTTCTGTAACACAGCAAGGAATCCACAAGACAGCTTTCCTACCCTTCACTGTCCCACATTCTATGTAACAGCCCTGCTGACAAGTAAGATGAAATATAAGCAAAATTTTTATGATCAATTTCCCCTTCCCTCCTTTTTTGGCAGGGTGAAAACTGACACAGTCTTACAGAGATTGTGATACACTGAACACAGACCAAAAAAACTTCAAACTAAAATTTTAGTATGCCTATGGTCCTGAAGATAGTAATAAAAGGAAATTCTTGAATTATCTTCACAGATATATCAGTCACCATCATGATGATTTGGTGTAGTACATACCAAAATGAAACCACTAGACTGGTGCAACCACACAGCAAAGCCCTAGAACATTTCTCACATTGGCTAGTCTAGTATTTACTCCATTTGGACTTCCAAAGGAGCTTCAGGGCTATGCAAAACAGTTCTTATTTTACTCCCAACTCAAGCAAAGCAAAAGCCATGATAAATTTATCCTAAGGAAAACCAAAGTTAAATCTGTAGGCCAAACATATTCCTGGTATTTATCTGGACTGTCTGAAAACAACTGTAGGTTCCAATATACATACACTGTGTATTGCATCAGAAAATGAGATAGAAAACAATGTACACCAAAATCTGCATTTGTCTGATATCATGGATTAGTTATAATCTCTGCAAAGGAGGTTGTTTGTCTCCAGCTTTCTCTGTAATTAGAACAGAAAATTATGGTCTGGCATAAGTGAATATATACTGTTCTACCACAGTTTTTAAAATAACTGTGGACATCGAATGTTGCCTATCACATTCTGAATAAAACATCAGTGGTGGAGTAATTTGTAATTAGATCACATAATGGATACTCCTTTTCAGAAATAAATAGATAAATAACATATGATGTAATATTTATATTTATATTTATACATATATATATTTTGCTGTTGCTTTTCATATTTATTTCCATTCAATTTCATTTTGACTAATTTGTTTTAAATCTTCTGTTTCTATCATCACAGCTGAAAATAAAGTGAAAGGCATGTTGTTTACATTCACTTCTCGTAAAATTTACAGTCTTCTATGTAAGCTACAATTCCTACCACAGTACTACCTTGAAACATTGTCCAAAACAACTAAAACATGTTTACCATATTCAAACAAAACAGGTCAAAAAGGCTTGTCCTTTGAACACATATGAGAGACAAAGGTTGGGACACTAAGAAAAACTCCCACCTTTTCTATATAAGGAATGAAATGCGATGAAATTAAAGACTCTTGTGATGCTACTGACACCTATTCTGAGAAAAGATGTCACAAAAGTGTCACATTTGTACTGCTATCAGGTAAAGGATGCCAGCATTGCAGTTGTGAAAGTTCCAAAAGGAAAATTCTGAAAAAAAAGGAAGCTTAAGTAAGCAATTCCAGTCAGCAGTAAAAAGAATAAAAAGATCACTGCAATCCAGGCAATTCAATATTATATATTGAATGTATATATATATAATATATATATAATACTTGCATAAACTGATTTAACAGTTCAGTAAAGGCAAAATATTAAAATTCCACACAGAGAAAGCAAACAAGTAAACCTTGCATGAGCATAGCTACACAATCTAACTGAAAGGGAAATTAACTTTGAAAGAATAATCCTTAAAACCCTTTCAGAGTTATAAATTGTAGACAATTGTTTCCCTCTCTTCATCTCTGGAGTTTGATCATTTCAGATATTCACTTGTAATGGAGATGACTCCTTTTCACACAGAATATTGATTGAGTCTTTCCAATATCATTCAAGGAAGAAAATGTTTTCTGATGATCTGGCCAGTATATGAGTCTTTAGAACAACCTTCTAATATTGAAAAATTATATGCTTTCAGTCGAACCCTTTCAACATTTATAATTTTCAGATTTACAAGGATTTTATACAAATGTTAACAAACATTTGTAAAATGAAACCAAACTGCAAATAGCAAGAGTCACATTAGATACAATTAAATATATTGAAAACTCTAAAATAACTCACTGCTTGCCTTTCCAAAGAACCACTAATTCCTAACTGAGTTCTGTTACATTTCACAAAATTATGTTAACATTTCCATAATTGTTCAAGATGTCGATGAAATACTTCATATACAGAGAAGTACTTTCTAAAAACTTCACATTTGGCTACTACTGAATTCTTAAATATTCTTCAGGATGTGATAACATCAATTTTGGTGAGAATAAAGTAAATTATTAGGAGCTGAAGCCTCAACTGTGTGGCAGTTCTTGCCCTTCCCTTTACATTTTACCAGTAAATTTGCTTCTTTTTTAAGCCCCTGAGACAATGAACTCCTTAATCCAAACAAGAAAACTCCTTCAAGTTGGCATATGTATGCAGAGTTCTAGGAATGTCAAAGATTTTTGCTAAGACATTAAGAACAAGGGCCGATACTTCCATAAAACCAGTCTGTTAAAATATTACTCCCCTTGAGAATATAAGCAAAAAACTCCCCAAAAAACACTATTAATAGGGCTTATCTTAGTATTTGAGGTAAGGAATCATCTGCCAACAGCCTGAAAATAAGACTTCCTGTCATTGTGTGCTTTCTCACAAGCTTGGGCAGCAAATTCCCTCTAATTGGCAAAAGGGTAGGCTGAAGTTCAGAGAAGCTGCAGTTTTATATGCTTTAGCCTTTTACTAAAATCAGCTCTGTCATGTCAGTCTCCAAGCCTTTTGTAAGCAATGAAACAGTAAGTTGTAGAATACTAAGAAGGCTTGAATTTTCTTGGCACTTTTTTTTTTTTTTTTTGCCATTATTTTGACTGGCATCATCTACTGATTCAATCAATCCCAAAATGATGACCAATAGAGGTTAACATAAAGAGACACAAAACAGTGCTGACATTGGCTCTCTCACCATGCCACACCTGACTTTTCACTGAAGTGAGAACCTTTTGTTTTATTCTGGATGATACTACATCCCTGATATGTCACCAAGCCAACATCACTGACTCATGGTTGTAATGCTTAATGTGTATGAACTATTCCTCTACCAAACTATCCTCTCTTTATCCAGAGGTGTGGAGGATTTTTTATTTTGTTTATGCTGTTGTTATCATCATCATTATTATTACCATCATATTGTTATTATCGTTGTTATTATTACTTCCAAATCACTCTTCTGAAAGACTCTTTTCACAGGCTTGTATTGCTCATCAGACTTTATTTTTACTGCTCATAAGCTCATTTAACAGAACTCATTTTGTGGTCACATTTTCCTTATGAAAAATTTGATCTATCATTTTGCTCTCCTAACTTCTATTTTACTAATGCTTATAATCTGGGCAAAATTAAGAAATTTCTATCCAACAAGGGAATCTGGGATCCTATTTTCCAACAATAAGTGATTTCTAGGTAAATAAAATTTAGAAGACCATTCATTTATATTTAAAATACCCATCTAGAATTAATCAGCTATGTTCTACCTTAATTTCCACGCAACACAAAATGTAGTAATTATCTAAGTCTCTTCATAGGCATGACAAGGTAAGCTCTGACAACACTAGCACAGCCAGCAGCACTGATCTTACCTAACCCACCTAGCAGCTGTCTGGGGCTACTGAAGCAGCTGTGCCACTTTCACTCAATAAAATAACTATAAATGAAGGCAGGTCATCTTCATGTAGCCCTGCCTCTCTTGCAAGACTGTTGAGTAGGGAATTAAGCTCTTGCCTTGTGTCCACTAAGACATATGCTTCTGGCATGTATGTGCTATAACTCTAATTCCCTAATCACTCAGAAATTTTCATGCCATGTTATTTCCCTTTCTTAAGCAGTATCTCTCCATAGTGTTACAAAATAACTTCTTCCTCCTTTTCAAAACATCCCACAGTTTCATTACAAACCCTATAGCAGCAAATCTGTGCCAATGAAGTGATATCAAATATGGAACTCTTCCCACTCACATGGTATCACTTCTAAAATTCCATCTCATTTTTGGTGTTTTCTTATCAAGTAGTTTCTCCCTCCCTTCATATCCATGAAGGCACAGAGGTCTCACAGGAATAATAAATAATTTCAGATTAAAGAAGTCCATCACGATGATTAATAAGGTGTGTATTTTAATTACACTGGAAAATTATTACTCTGGCTCTTTATGAGTTCCTGAAATACACAAAAACCAGCAAACTGTAGGATTTATTCAGAAAGTCAGCTCAACAACAACAACAACAACAACAAAACAAAACAAAAACAAATGAACAAAACAATGAGATAACTGGGCTAACAAACAGTATACAAATTCAGTTCTCATTTACAATTTTCTTTCGCAGTCTTGGTAACTACATGTTTCAGTATTGGATAGCAAACTCCAGATTGTAGGAATTTGTTTTTATTCAAGTGATAAACTATTTATATTCAATAGCTCCAAGTGAAAACACATGGATGGCAGTACAACAGAGACAGATATTTTAAGATGTCAAGTACCACAGTACAGCTGTAATTCACTATGAAGTTTCCATATATTCTGTTATGAAAGTGATGATGAGTTGATGATTTTATCGTAAAGCTGTCAAATACTGAAAACTATTCAATAAAAGCAATTTTATGGGGTTGCAAAAAGACAGTAGACTTCTCTGATTATGTCAAGTACAGCTCTCCCAATAATCAACTATAAAGTATAGCATTTCTTTTTTCAACAACAGCAAGAAAAAAGCAACAAAACATAAAAACAAACAAAGTAAAAATGAGTAAACAAAAACTGTCCCAGAAGACTTCATCTATACACAATTTACACAACTTTGGATTGGTTTCAAAAAAATGGCCAAAACAAATGTGAAAGGGAATAGCTTAGGCCCCAGTAGTGTAATACTTCATCAAAGTAGTCTTCACTGATATGCTTGTATTTAATGCCACTATTTATGTATTTAAAGTAATAAAACTTAATTAACCTTTCAAGCAATATCTCAAGATTTCAATACATTTCCCACAATTACTAAAGAAAACTATATGTAACTGGTTTATAATCTTTAAAGGGAGATTCTTTGGTCAGTAAGAGATTATTTCCTCATAGAATTCTATAAATATTCATTTTCTTACCTCCTCTCTATCACTTACACATTCAGAAACCAAATTACAAAATTGAGATGTAAATTACTAGCACAGTAAAACCACAAAAAGGTTATTCATCTTTATCTTTGCATATGTGTGAACACAGCAGCAGGAATGCCTGCTATTTAAAGTTTCTTACATTTCAAGAACATAACAAGATTTAATGTATCTTTTGTAATTACTTTCTTAATTCTAAGACTTGAAGGTGTTGTTTGTTTTTTGTTTGTTTGTTTGTTTTTAAATCTATTGGTATGTTCATATATTGACTCATTACTGGCTTTTTGTATTCAATACATAGTAACTGATGGAAAACTAAATGAATTTTCAATTGTAATTACTTTACTATATTCAAAGTTGTCTATAAACTCATTCAGCTTAAGAAACAACATTTTCATCAGCAGTAAAAGAAAGTGTTTTAGAGCTGTGATGCATTATGTAGAGAAAAACGTTATTATATAGCATATGGTTCTGTTAGAAAAGAATGCTTTATCAAGGACACTAAAAGAGCACAGATGCATCCTGCATTTTCCAAGAACCCAAGGCTAAATATAATTATTATTAGGTATTATACAATGTGCAAATTGTATGCTATGATTTACATAGTATAAACAGGGATTTTAAAATAATACAATGTAAACATCATAGTAGCATTCCTCCCTGTTGTCAAGTTCTTTTATGTAGTGAGCTCCTGAAATTTCTTACAGATAATGAAGTATGAGTGAGGGGAAAAAAACTTCAGAGGAAATCATTTACTTTTATCATTTACTTTACTTTTACTTCTTTTTAAATTGTTTTTATTTTCTAAAAAAAGCTTGTGTCATATTGTAAAGTCTGTTTTTTTTTTTTTGTTTTGTTTCCCCGTCCCCCTGAAAATATCACAATCTCTTTAAAATTCAGAAGTATCAAATACCTATTGAGTATAATAGCAACAGTCAAACAAATATAAACTAAGTAGGACAAAAACTTAACAAATATATTTTGCCTCCTCAGAAAACTGGATCAAAATTGTTGCTCATCACAGTTTACTTTCCTCTGTTTCAGAAAAACAGATGTATTTCTAATTTGTTTGGTTTTAAATTATTTCATTAAGAACAGGTTAACATCAGACGATGTTATACAACAGCAAGACACATATCTGAAAAACCATGAAGGGAGATTATTTTTATCTAGAGTATCGTAAGTTGCAGATTTGCAGTCAAGTATATTTCCAGTTTCATCACAGAAGATGAACTGCTAAATCATAGCAAAAATGAATCCTGTGTACCTTAAACTCAAAACTGACTAACGATTTGGGGAGTTTTTATATATATAATCTAAGGAACCATTACATAAAATAAATTCACCATACTACCAGCTACTGTTGGAAGTTATAATATAGCTTGGATACCACGTATTCTTTCATGATTTACAGTCTGATAGCTTGCTTTCCTTTTTTACTAAATGAGAATGAAGCATTTAATATATCTTAGAAGTCGATTTCACTTAAAGCAAAATGCAGTTTTCAAACAGAAAGAAATCTTGTCATGCATACAATTCTCATGTGGGCTTATAGGAATTATGGTTGCATTTCATGTAAAATCTACAGTTCTTATCTTCTGACGACTTGTCTCAGAATTAAAAATGAAAACATGCATTAAAATGCTGATGGGAGTTCTACACATACTGGCTTTGAATATGAGCTGTAGAGTTAAGGTGTATATATAAACTGCATCTGAATTCAACTGAGTATGTGATTCTAAAATTAATTACATGCCAAAAAGAAACAGTTTCTTATGTAACATAAAAGCAATATCAAACAATGCAGCCAAAAGTGCAATGTGGTTTTAAAACATTCTGGAAAGTTATAAACAAAAAAAAAAAAAGAAAAAAAAAAGGGGGGGGGGGGAGGGGGGGAAGTGGAGGGGAGAAAGAGGTCACAAATATTTTATTTAAAATTATGGGAATAGAAAAACTTAGCCTATATCTACATCCACAACATAATCAGATTATTCAGGGAGCAATTTCCTGGCCTCCAGACCAAGACATCCTGAACAGTTTGCATCCACAGTGAGCTGGCTGTGGGCACCTCTATCACAGCGTGAACCACTGATTAATCAGCTGCAGCAAATGTTGGGTCAGCTGCGGGAGCACAGGTGAGAGTAATGTAGCTGTGCACCCGGGAGGGGTGGAGCTCGACTCCATCTCCTCTGAGACCTCATTTAAGGGCTGACCCTCACTGAGGCAGCATCTCTTGTTGATTGCTTGCTGGTGAAGATTGCCTCAGCTCCTTCAGTTAAAGTGTCATCACTGGTGAGTTCCCCTTTACTTATATCTTCTGTTACCATCCTTGTAGTTACCACCTATACAGACCATAAGACATTTTTTGTTCTTGTATTTTAGTCCTAAGTAACCAAAGTAAAAAACAAAGTTATTGAACAATCTGCCACAGATGGCTGCTGATCTTGAAAGTGTGTGTTTCACCCTATGCTGAAGGAAACAAGGAGATGCACGTATCCAAGGGTAACAACACTACTTCCACAAACTTTTTTCTGAAACTTCATCTACTAATTTTCTATCTTGTATACAGTTAGTTGGTTAATTCTGAAAAGGGAAATCAAAATCGAAGAACTAATAAACCCAGTATGCATTATCAGGCATCTACCATCTGAGAAGAGATGAAATAAGAGGCTGCTGCTGTACTACAGGAGTGGAACTGAAAGCTTCTCTCAAATGTACAGCTATACTATGAATTCTCTCTCTTTTTTTGTTTTGTTTTGTTTGCTTGATGTTGCCACTTTCTTCTTTTAAGAATAAATGTATTTCTTTACTTCTGGTGATCACACTCTATAATTGTTGCAATGTGTTTCAACTATGAAGTTAATATAAAATTTTAGGTGAAAGTTTCAAAAATCCATCATCACTGACTTTCACATACATTTGACCTACTAACAGTCTGAAAAATTTCTGTGAGAACTGTTTTTTAAACGAACTCTACTTTTAAGAATGAATGCATAACATATCTACAAAACGCTACGCATATGAAGTGTTACAATATATCCTGAAACAACATATGATAGCAGAATCATCACTTACTGCGGTCAGTAATTATTGTTCTGGCCTCTTGATTGTTCATCTTGTTTTTTAGATTTTGTGCTGCAGTTATTAGTTCATCCAGCTGGGGACGTCTTTGCTCCAGATCTTGTAGTATTGCCTAGTTGCAAAGAAATATAAAAATAAACAAAGAAAAAAGCATGTAGAACCATTGAGAAGACCATATTTAGTGCCTTTTTTCTATGCCAGTTTGACATACTTTGCTATTTACATTAAATGAAGAATTTGGTCTAGGTCTTAAAAATATTGTCATTACTTTTTCTATAAGTACCTACATTACAGGCATATACGTATGTATGTAAAATGATATTGATCTTGTAATAATCATTAAAAATAAAACCTATAAAACTAAGCATAAAATGGCAGTCTCCAATTATGCGAGCATGACCACAAACCTTTTCCTCTACAAACCCACAGAAAGAATAATATTCTCTTAGACTTCACACTTTTTTTTTTTTTCTTCTTCTTTTCAAAAAGATCGGGGGGTTTACGTTATTAGCAGGTTATATAGTATTTCTCTAACTCATGAAATCTAATTAATACTGTTTCTTAATATTTTAAGGCTACTGAATTACTATCTGTTAGTTCAAAGCCAACACAAGACTGTCAATGTAGACTTTTCTGTCTTTAAAAGCTACCTAATAGAAATGCAATTACAAGTCAAAGTGATTTCTATTAGCCATGAAGATACACAAAGCCCAGGCAACCTGACTAAAACAGAAGTGGATCTAGAGCTACTCAAAGGGAAAAAGGCAGGATTCAGAATAACAAATGATCTTAAGGATGTAATGAATACTGAAATGCAACACTTTGAGATACAAGAAAAAATAATAACTCAATAAAAGTAAGGCATACAGAATCTACAGAGTTTAACTTTCACTGAAATAATAGGGAACAGCAAAAAAGGAATCAGTAGAATGGCTTCCCAGATAAGAATCATATCGCAACTACAAGTTCCTTCACATAGCTTCCAGAATAGACATTCATTAGCCTTCTCAGAATTAGGAGTTGTAAGCAGCAAAATATATTATCAAATTATGGTGAGATTATATTTCTGCCCACAATTTTGGGTCACCAGAACACAAGAGTATGACAGGTATGAAGCTCATAACAATACTCAGTGAATCATTTTTATTTCTTGGAGCCCTTATGCACAGAGTGAATAGATAGTCTGTAAATATATTCATCTGTTTACAGTCATTTGTTTGGACTGTTTTATTGTCTTGTTTTGTTTTCTTATAATGCTTTTATTTCAAATAATCATATTTTATTTTTTAAAGCTCTAATTCACCGATTGCAGTGCATGAGAAAGACCTGCATTCTGACCTTAAATTTGGTCTCCCAACTGAAATTAGAGTTATGTAATTTCACCAAGCTTAAGGTGACAAGTAAAGGCCTACTATCATATTTTGTTGAATGGGATTATAGAAAAGAGCACCGGAATATCACAGGCACAACATGTATCATCAAAGCAAGCTAGAAGCCCCATTCACTTTGTTCAGTTTAAAGCTCTTCAGGAAAAAAAGGACATTTTCAAGATACACAATCAGTTATATCCTATGAAATTCTTGCCTTTAGCTTCTGTAAAAGATGTTCATTGAAGACCTATTACATCTCACTTCTAAATTCATACCTAAACATTTGGGTGGTATTTTCTCTTCTGTACTGATTAGATTACATACAGAAACATTCAGTTAATGCAGCATCTTGCGTAATTAAGGATAGGGTACATTTCTCATTAGAAATCAGTCCTTAGCGAAAGCATTCAAGAAAAAGAAATAAAATCTACAGAGGCAGCTACTACTTTTAGATATCTACGTGCCTTCAAAACTTCATTTTCAAAGAAGACAAGTTAATGAGTGACATGAATTTTATAATGGCAGCAGCAGTCCCATTGCAACCTAACAACATCTGCATTATACGCATTACCAAAACGGACTGTGCAGAAGGAACATTAAAATAAGTACAACATTCTCAAATAATTACATGGCCTACAAAGCAATATTTCCCTTTTTCTCTCCTTCTTCTAGCTAGAAACTGTTTAGAAGAGTGCCAGCAAATTATATTATTCTATGGTCTCACATCAATAGTGAATTCCAAACTGTTACCTGAAGTTCCCTATTTTTCATATTTCATATGATTTTAATATAACGATTTATCTGATCAAGCCTGAGACTCCAACCAGACTATGCTTGCAGTACAGAAGAAAGAGTCTGCTGTTCTTTGATAAACACACAATAAAAGATCACTAAACTTGAGTTCAGTTCAGGGAGAAAACTGGAACAACTGTGAAGGTTTAGATGGGACACACTAAAACAAAAACAGCAAAATATCAAGCAGCAATACATATATGAATACACTCGTAAAACCTTTTAAAATTCAACCAAATATTTGATACTGTAAAACTAGATCCTCATTTCAAAGCTAGTGGAAATTGTTAGAAGTTGTTACAAAAGCTATGGGAGGAAAAGCCCATTAACAGGAGCACCCTGGTGGATGCACTCCAGATGTAAGAGACCAGATGCCTCTGATAATAAATGTTAGCACATCAAAACAACTCTTCCGTGCTATTTAAAAATGGATTATACAAAAAACTATGTTATTATGAAAGATTATTCAAAATAAGTTAAACACAAATATATCCAGTCCTCATCAAGTCACCAAAAACACTAGTACAAACACTTAGGAAGTCATCAACAAAACTATTTTTTATTCTATAAACACCTCTGTTCATGTACATGTAATGTCCCTTTATTGTCATTTACCTTATGTTCCAAAAACACACACAAATGAACACTGCTAAATATTATAGACCATATTTTAATCAATAAATCAATGTGAAATAATACTTGTAGGTGAACAGAAGCAAAAAAATAATGATTATGGATCACTTAGTTGTAAAAATAAACATCATTAAACTCAAAAGAGCTTTTCTTTTTCCTCCATATATGTATGAATGTCAGCATAAGAGTGCTTGGAGACAGTGCAGTAATGGGAAGATGAGATTCAGTCATCAAACTCATCTACAGTTTGTCAGAAAGTGATGCTATTCATTTTCAACAATCTTTCCACATTTGTGGACAGCAGCTGCTCAGAAGAAAAACCTAATTTTCAGGTTTCTAACTTTTATGATTTCTTTACACAAAATGGAGGTTAAGAAATAGATTAAATTGTTTAAATCAGCTACTGAAAAAATGCTAAAAATAAACTGAAAAACTGAATGAAGGGAAGTGTAAAATTAAATATTCTCAAGCTTTATAATGCATAGAATATAAAATAAAACAGTAAGTAAAGTGAGAACCCACTTTTTTTTTTTTTTTTTTTTTTTTTTTTTTTTTTTTACTTAAGAAAGCTAGTACTGTGTAAGTAAAAAGATTTTGTTTGGTCAAAAAAGAGAGTTAGTCAGATCCTCTCAATAATTAAGAGTAAGATAGAAGTACCATTTTGTCAGAAACAAGGCATAGACAAAGACTAAAAGTCAAACATTTGGGATGCTTTCATTATAGTCACTACCATCCGTGCTTAATGAGATCAACTAGTAGACCACTAAAGTAATTCTTGTGTTGAATAATTAATACAGGAATGGAAGAAAGGAAAATCAAATATTTCTTAAAAACATATTTGCTCCTCCAAACTCATGATGCTATTTATAGGAAAAGCAAAATTCCACAGAACAGTCATTGTGGAAATGGTTTGCTCATCTTTTGAAAAATCTTAGAATCTAAATCTTAAGTTTAAACAAAAATTGAAGCAATTGCTTCCTGACCAAATTGTATAGCTGTGACAGCTTTCACTGAATACAACTGAGTTTCTTAAAGTTGATTCGCTCTCTAAATATAATGTGTTAAATACACACCTAGAAAGACAGAAAGCTTTGGAAAAAAAGGCTTGCTAACAATTTCAGAAATGTAGATATGCTACACCTACAATTCATCTGCATAATAAAAATGGCTTTGTTAAGTTATTCCACCCAAGCACAACTTAAATTTCCTTTCGTGACACTAAGCAATAAGGGAATAGGAGAGAAAGTGATGGTTTATGTACTGTCTGCAATTAAAAATAAAATTATGAAATAATTGATGTACTTACATGCAGTGGAGTTTTCTTTTTAAGACGATTTTTGTTTTGGCTATTAGCTGGTTTGTGTTTTCCCTCCAAAGCATGTATAATTTAAAGATAACATGAAGAGCTAGACTTACTATTCACCAGCATTGCTAGCTGATTGGTACCTGTCATGAAAGCAAAACACTAACAGATGGGGCACTATGGCCTGAGTAATTTTTGTAACTTAAGTTTTCCATGAGTATTTATTTTTATGCCTACTTAAGGCCCACTCAAAAACTGCCTATCCAGCCCTTACCACTGGCTTTGTGAATATATCAACACCATTAGTGATGCTGTGGGAAAGCCACAAGTCACAGAGTATCAGGTGTCTCACTAGAGATATGAAAAGTGTAGTGGAACTTTTTGTATACTTTTTGTGACAGTAAATCAAGAAATTATGTTGGTGGCATTATAAATATCTGAGAACTGTACTTGTACAGCTTAAGAAAACTGGCTTATACCACAAAGTTTTGACAGCAAAAAGTGCAACATGCTTTTTACATTAAGTAATCAAACCATTGATAAGAGTAATTAAATCTCAACAGTTTGACCAACAACGTTAGACCATTGTGATGGCTGGAGATGGGGAAATTATCACCCTCTCTTTTACTCACTTTCACTGTCTGTGAAAGTCAGCCATACTGCTCTAGAACTGAATCAACAAACAGGGTAGTCGGCAAGGAAAAGTACATTCAGCAGGGATCAAGTTCACAAGTGGATTCCAAGTACAGGAATAATCCTTACTGGGAGGCTTCAAGTCAGCCACGGCACACTGAAATTTTAATTTTTTTTTCTATTTTCACAGACCACCATAATGGGTATCAACTTGAGAAAAAGGAGGCATAGACATAAGTTGCAAAATAACAGTAATATGGCTCAAAGCAAGTCTAGGAAAGCAGAATGTACTCTAGCCTCAGAAGGAGCAAATCTAAAGATGAATGTGCAACAAGCGGGACAGCATTTAAACTTTCAGATATTTAGCTAGGAGATCCATTCAACTAAAAGAACATGGTGATAAATTAAGTGTAAGAATTCACAACTGAAAAGGGGTGACAGCTCAAGGAGTAAATCTGAGTAAAATTGAACTGCATATGAAATTACAGTCTTTTCCCCACAGAACTTGGCTTTTTGACACTATTTCTGTTTGCAATATAGTATGAACATCATCTAAACAAATGTGAGTTTATCTGTTACTTGATTATCAAAGTAATTAGGCAAAACTATTCCAGGATATCTGATGTCCTTGCATGCAATCACATGAAATAACTTCAATGATGGGACCATTTTTAGGAGGTACAGAGCTTCCCCAGGTTCCATATTGGCAGAACAGAAGTCCTTCAGCACACAGCCATTTTCAGAGAGTTGTCTTCAAATTTGGCCATTTTCTTTCTCCCATATAAGTAATCATTTTCAGAGTCAGGATATTTTCACTGTGCTTACAAACATATATTATGAAGAAAAAGGAAAACAGCTGTTCTGTTTCTCAAAGCTGCAGCTTTCATTTTAGATTTACTGGGGTTTGATTGTTTTTGTTTGTTTGTTTGTTTGTTTTTTGGATTATGGTGACAGTACCATTTCTTTTTATCTGATATTGATCCTGTGAAAACTGTACATGTCAAAGCACTTCAAAATCAAAGTAAACTGTTAACTCTGTCACACAGTATAAAAGAAAGTATGTTTACCTGGCATACAACAGTAACAAACAAACATGAACATAGGCAAAACTAGCAAGTATTTTGACCTTTTTAAAAAATATAATTTAAGAAAAAAGCTACTATATTTTCATAGGAAAGAAAAACTAAGAGCTTGACTAAAGATGCTCTCCTGATTATGCAACTTTTTCAGGGAAAAGATTAGCCTGAATCAGTATTCTGCTCTCAGGAAATACAGAATTAATTCCTAGGTTTCTTTTAAAGCCTCTGGAAGTCTTTGACTACTTTCACTTAAATTTTCTTCAATAATAGCAAATTACTGAAAACAAACACATTGGCACAGCATCATTTGCCAAATAAGTTTTCCTTTGGTGCCTTATGGTAGCAGATATTCTCCCAAGCATAAAGTAAAATGAAGAAAGAGGATTTTATTTAGTTTGTTTGGGTTTGCTTTTTAAAAACAAACAAACAACCAAACAAAAAAACAAACAAAGCTGTTACATCAATAGTTTTTTACTGTGAATTCAAAAACCCTTGGAATGAGGGAAAGGGGAACAGCAGGCATTGAGCAGTTATTATTTACCAAGATCTGACAAAAAACTATGGAATAACCTTAAGCCAGATCAAGTAACTTAGATCCTTATCTTCATTCATATCTCATTATCGCTCCAAAAGATAAGGACTAGACAAAATAAAAAGCCCAGTTTTTATGTCTAAATCTTCCTCACTTATATAGAAAGATTTCAAACCCAAAGCTATGATTCTTTCAGTCTTTTCAGTCTTTTTGTTTGTTTTCAATTTCTGGTTCAAGGATAGCTGGTTTTACTTTTTATTTCTAGCTCTTATTTGCTCTTTTCTTTTTTCTTTTTTTTTTCTCTTTTTCTCTCTTTTTTTTCCTTTTTTTTTTTTTCTTTTTCAGTAGCTATAGTTAAGTTGAACAATAACAGAAGGTAAAAGTAGAGTCAAAAAAATTTATTTCTTTAACAGTGAAGGAAGTAAGGCAATGTTTATCATGTGGATACTGCAAGTACAAGAAGATTTTACAGTTGAGGAAATAATAGTGGCACAGAGTAAAATGGGTTATTAAAAATTTGGTCTGGGGAAGTCTTACTTTTATAATTAATTTGGAAGGGGAGCTCTAAAGTTCCCTGTCACCAGCAGGAATTACTGAATTATTAATGCCAACGTACCTCCATGGCTTCACAGAGACCCTGGTCTTTTGAAAATAACATATTTAGCACTCAGAACATATAATTTGCACTTCAGGATGTAAGAGGATAAGGGTTGGGTTGAGTAACAGATCTAAGCACTGCACGCTTGATTGCTATGAGTAACTGAAGTAGGAGCTGTGGCTGAGTTGGGTCCCCCAAGTCATTTTGTAGCGCAAAAAGCAGGTGAAGTGGAGATGTTACAGAATGAAACTCAGCCATGGGTAGGCTGTGTGGAAAGACACCTAGTCATTACATGACTAGCAAGACTACACAAGCACTCCTTAGATCAGCTCTGTCTCGTGTCAGGTCATGAGTGTCTTTTCCAAGCAGTGCTGTCAAGCCATCAGAAGAGGCACAGACAAACATAAGTCATAAGAGCCTGTAGTAAGGAATGCTTCTAAATAGAACAGGACAAGAAAGACATGGAAAGCAGGTGACTCATTGCCTAGATAGATAACTTAGCCACTAGCAAATGTACAAAGCAAGACAAAAAGGCAGCAGATCTTCCTCCTGCATTTTCAGTAATTCCCTTTCAATGTGCTCTTTCCTCAGATAAGCATTAGTCCTACTTGTTTCCCCTTCCCTCACACAGTTATAATGCAACTTAAACATATTTCACCAATTTCTGACTGAGAGCAATGTATAAACATAAACTTGAGCACATAACCTGAGCCATTCCTTGTTCAGACAAGGGGAACTCATGCTATGAACAGTTAATAAATTTCCTTTTATAAGCATTGCTGGAGGCAGAAGGTGCAGACATTGATTAGTAGCTTGCAAAGGAAACACAATTCTACTTCAGTGAAAAAAAAAAAAAAAACAAACCCAGCATTTTTCTTTTACTGAGCATATGGTTTTACTATCTGAATGACAGTCTCAAGAATATATCTGATATAAATAGAAAACAAAGAATCATTTGTCAAATGGAAACACAATTCTAGCACAAGAGTAGGAACCAATAAGTTCCTGTTATGGATACTTATGCATGTGCATATATAAGCATGGGTCTTTTCATTAATTAATAAGAAGTCCAAGAAAATTCTCAAAATTAATAATCTTTCTCAGATTCCGTTCTGTGACTGAAGAGTAACTGAGGCCTGAGGGGAAAGGAGTTTGAGCATTTCAGTCTTACAGAAGAAGAGAAGGGAGATTTTTTGGGGTACAATTACAGCCCACCTATAAACATAACAAGTATTTTCATCAAAATGAAATAAGTTTAAAATAAGTGTCATTAAAAGTCAATATGAAAACACCTTTCTCCATATTATATTCATAAATAAATTATAAAAACTGCCATCTTTCCTCAGTAAAGATTTTCTGTGACTTGTGATAGTTTTGTAACTATCTCTTGCTTTGGAGAAAGCTTGGTTCACAGTCAACTTGCTAGTGAGACTAAAGAATGAAAACTCCCTCTTCCAAGTTATTTTTATTTACCCTTAGTTACTGTTCTACTTTGTTAAATATGAAAATTGTACAAAGTACTTTCATAGTTCAAGAGAGACATAGGCTTGCCTACAGTTTTTATTTAGACTATTTTCATATGCTTGCTCTCCCTTGTACTACAAAAGGGAAGCTTAGCTATATGATAAACTGTCATATATTGCTTTGCGTTACAAATTCTGATCACATTCAGGGATTCACTAAATTCCCTTCTGTAAAAGTGTCAGTCATGGCTGAATAAAAAAAATAACTCTGAAGATAGGATGAAGGTGTACCATCCTTTTTTTTATAGTGTTTTTCAACATGAGAGGTAATTCTTTTGAATTCACAAATCTCCTCTCCTAAACCTAAGGGCTTACAGCACTGCCAGCTAACAGTTCATTAATACAAAACGTTCATCTTCAACAGTTAATCCAACTTGATCTTGAGTTTTTCACTGATTTTTAACTTTGTTCACGCCAATAAGACCTTTTTTTACCCCACCTTACTAGCACTGACGCATGATTTGTCATGAAGCACAACACAGTGATATATATAAACTTATGGGATAATTATTTTCAAGTTTAATGTTTTTGAAAATTTGCCCTTGTCTGATCTGTGATATTTTCACTTTTTACTCAGTAAACTAGTAAAGTGCAAGA
Organism: Coturnix japonica; assembly: GCF_054131305.1. Taxonomy (NCBI): domain Eukaryota; kingdom Metazoa; phylum Chordata; class Aves; order Galliformes; family Phasianidae; genus Coturnix; species Coturnix japonica. The sequence continues at coordinate 105,410,660 of NC_140663.1, read as the reverse complement.
AAATGTCAGACCATATAAAGGATAAACTAAGGATTGATGCAGTCAATTCTCCAGGGGTGGCAAACCCAAATTAACTAGGAGACTGTGAAGATGCATCTGGACCCTTGTCTCTGTCTCTCCCTCTTCTGTTACCATAACAAAGTCAGTTCAACTGAAAGGCCATATTGGGAGGTGGAAACAAGAGCTTCCAAATGTGTTACATTTTTAAAAATTAATGATTTGTATCTCTCTATGGAAATAAGAGCGTTGCTAGATTGTGACAAGCAGTTCTTCAAGAGCTAAATCCTGGAAGGACTCCAGACTTAGGTCACTGGCTTTCTGCAAATACCAGCCCACAAGAACTAGGAGGTATTTTACAGTCTATGCTGCTGAAAAATTATATCTATCTTGGCAAATCTTTCTTGTTCAACTTTTTGACCTTAATCTTTCTACTCACTTAGAAATTATCACTTATGAAAAGACCCTTCTTTCAGTGGCTTCTTCCACCAGATAAAAAAAAAAAAAATAAAATTACTTATTTATTTTGAGAACTGTAAGTGAAGGCAAGCAACTCTGTCATCAGCAATGAAATAGAACAAGAAAACAAAGTTTAGGAAGGTATTATTTCTGTTGTTTCTGCTTTATCCCTATAGAGTATACTTTTAAATAGCTTCATTCCAAATACCGAAAAATGCAAAGGTGTATACTATAGTCATTCTCCAAGAGACTTGAAGGACTCTCTAAAAACATGCCCAAGGACCATAAAAACTGGACTGGACAACTGTGCTAAGAAGTAAAAGAGAAACATTACAAAAGCAGAACAGATGCCATTACCACATATCCCTGAAGAACCAGATAAAAGCAACAACAGTTTATCTATGACAGTATAATATATTCTTGTTAATAATCAAGTAAAACGAAACTGTGAAGCACTGACAAGTTTGAATACTATGCCTCAGCTTGTCCAAATAGTCTGCCAGACATTTTCTTAGAATGGCTAGTGGAGAATACATAGGCATCAGTGGTTGATCCTTTCACATCTGTACTGCAGTACTAGTGCTGCCATGCCAGCTTGCTGCCATGACACTCCTCTTGCTTTCAGTCTGTCTCATGCTGGTAAGTTCAGAAGTAAAATGGCCCCTGCTGTAACAGAAAAACAGCAGCAAGCTGCCAAAGAAAGCACAAAATGTCTGGACTGCTTTACTGAAGATGGGTACAGAAAGAATGGAGGATGACAGCCATTAACACAGGGGTACCTGAACTCACATACATGTCATTTTGAAATTTGAGATAGAATGCCAAAGAAGAGCAAACACCAGTAACAGTCACATAGAATATTATAAACACTGTGGTAATAGTGAAGATGTGTAGTTTTAATTTATTTTTTAAAACAGATTCTCGGCAGTGGAACAGTTGTTGGGATTTCATCTTTACTATTCTTTTTCAGGGTAGATCTAAATCAGGCTGCTTTAACTTCCTTGAATGTAAGCTTGTGTTACTCAAAATGTAAAAAACCAACAACAAAACACACACAAATAAAAGTAGTTTCAAAATCTTAAATGATTTTACCCAGTTGGTAAAGTTTTAGACTTCTTTCACTGGTGCAGATGTGCTGGCACTAAGAGATAACAAATGCTCAGAACTGATTCACTATGTATGCCAAGGTAGTTCCCTAGAGAAAAGATGGTTGGTTGTACTCTACCATCACTGTAGATCAAAGAAAAACATTTCAAACCATCTTTCACAGCATGAGACATAGCATATGGAAATCAGATCATCCAGGTTCCTCCTTGGGAGGACAATTCCCTGTCATAAACAACTGAAGTCACATAAGATGTACACGAGGAGAGATTTTTATACATTCATCCAATTGTATGTAATTTCTGGCTGATGGCACATTTATTGCACTACCTCTAAACTGCAGCTCTATCTGCAAACTAATAATTACTTAAACCTGTAATAGCCAGAAAGTGTGTTCATATTCATTACTCACATAGCACAACAAAACCACCTCCTGCCACACCTGCAGGGTGTGGCACTGCATGTCCAACTGGGGCTGCCTGGAGCCTGGTTTATCACTGCAGGCTGGGCACAAGCCCTGTGAAAAGGGGAGCAGCAGTCCCTGCCCCTCTCCCATCCATCCTACCCTAACAGCCAGTTGCAGCTGTACTTATCCAGGGAGGCTGCATGCTTCAGGCTCAGAACAAGTGCACAAAGGCAGCTCAGCATGAAGCTGCCAACCTGGGAACACAACTCTGTGGGTCCAAACACCTGGGGAAGGAAACACAGAGTTCATGGGTGAGAGGTGGCTAGGGAATAGGAATGAGTGTGAACAGCAGGAGAGAAGCATGAGTGGGAGTGACGGAGGCCTAGGAAAAGCAGTGAGAGCAAATAACTAATACTTGAGCTGTGCACTCTGGAAAGGCAGTCAATTGTCAATTACCTATGGATGATTTAACCTAAATTCTGGATTAAATACCGCATGGGGCAGAGACACTAAAGCTGCTTCAGTAAAGAACAAGCTTAGGTCAGACAGACTTAACTAATACAAGCAGAGCACTGTATGAACACAGAAAGCTAATTTCTGGGGCCAGCTCAGCAGTACGGTGCCTTTCAGGAGCAGCCTGAGTTAATGAGACCTGATGAGTCTCAACTGACTGAATGCAGAACCACTTAACCAATCCTGCATCTGCTCCCCAGCTTTATCTTATTTAAAACAGCTGCAAGGAGCCTATCTGTAATCAAGGCACCTCCACAATACTGTAGTACTACTAGCATCTGTGTATGTATGTTGGCACCCAAGAGTGAAAGGGGTAAGACTCAATGATTGTTTTCTTTTCTTAAAGCACAACAATTGGGATAGTCTAAGGATAGAGCACTAACAGTCCTTCATGACTTAATGTTAAACATATTTCCAACTATTCATATTAGAAGGATATTTTCCAATGCGTGTTCAATATTTCAAATTCTATGTCACTGCTTAACTATTGCTTAGAAATTGATGTCACCAAGCCTTCTAGCTACCTGCTGATATTCTGTTGTTGCTCCTCACTATATCTTCCATCAGAAAAAAAAAAAACAAAAAAAAAACGCATACATAAAATATGTATCTAAAATGTATTTATGTATACACACACTGACAAATGGATAAATATGGGTAATGTGCATCAGTAGACAATATCTTGATAGGAAACAAGACCCATCACAGAGAGCCTGAATAGCTTTCCGTACTATCACCTACTGTTTGTTACTCCACCATCAGGAAGCAGCTTCAAACCTATTGCTTATTTCTCCTCTGCAACATTGTCCAAAACCAAGACTATTCCTGCAGATGCTCTAAAGTTTATAATCCCTTTTTTGTCACATTTTTAAACAACAAAATATAACTATTGCTGAAACCTTTGACATGTTAGTCTGAAAAACAGTTTGTTCCAGCGCTAATCCTTGCACTAACAGCTTCAAGGCCTACAGTCTGTGTGTGAAAGAAAATAGACCAGTATTAATTTTTTTAAAGATAGGACACAATTTTTACCTGAGGAGCATGAATTAATATGTGACAACTCGTGAATTTTAGTTGTAATACTTGAAACTTGCTTGAGCATCCTAATAGTCTTTCATAGTTACCTTTGAGAACCTGAAATGGATGAGGATAGTTTACTTTGAAAAAAGGAAAGGTAGCTCTTTAGAAATAGCCAGGAAATTTCTGATGAATTATTCTGAGTCCTGTTCTAGAACATATTATCTCTCAAGTGATCTATGAGCAATGGGGAAAAAAAAAAAAAAAAAAAAAGTAACAGACTCCAGATTATCAATAATTAGTAATAATCAATCCACTGAATTTCCTCTCATCTTACATGTAAGATACAATGGTGACAAAGTAATGTCTGATGCTCTTAGCAAGGTTTCTGAAACTTCCCACATGACATTAACACAAGGCTAGGATTTATTTATTTATTTGTTTATTTTATTCAAAGGGAAATTCTCATGGAAACTCACTGAAAAGCATAACTTAAATGAAATGCTATATGAAAAGGCAATACTCTGTGTGGCTACACAGAGATTTGTCCTATGTCTGAAATTAATCACTAGGTTCATTATTTGCTTGGCTGATGAAACTGAAGGTACATTTAGTACATCCCCAGTGATACCAAACCAAACAGCTGCAACCACTTGGAAAGACAAGAACAATTCAAAGCAGACTCAAAAAACCTGAGAATTCAATTCAATAAATGCAAAGCATTCAAATAACTAGCTGAATAAACTGGATGAACATAGGAAGGGGTTGCAAATGACTGGACAGATGGTCCAAAGTCTAAAAACAAGGAAAGAAATTAGAAAAAACAAACAAAAAACAACACAGGATATGCTTGTCTTGAGAAGATTGAACTGAACTCATATCAGCCTTCAAATATATAAGGCTATTGCTGTGAGAAGGAGAAAAAGCTGTTCTCAATTTCCATTGTGGTAACATAATTAGCCTAAATTGGAGTAGGAGATATTAAGGGTGGAGAAAAACATCTTTTGAACTGAAAAGATTGCAAAGCAGTGTAATAAAATTTCTGCAAAGTTACAGAAGTCCTGACTTAAAGAGCAGGTTAGAAAGAAATTGGTCAGAAATTATTTAAGTCTAATTGGTCCTGCCTGAGGCAAAAATCTGGACTGCACAGACTTTCAAATCTCCTTCAAGATCTATTTATTACACCTATCATTTCTTCTTGTCAAAAAACAAACAAACAAACAAAAAGACCTTACACAAAACAGAGAATAACTACAGAGCCCTGTGATAACCAAGAGCAATACTTTGCACAGAACTTCATAGGTTATTTTGCATAAAAATATAATCAATTGCATTTCCTATAACTAGCACATTTTCAACTTTTAATTACTTACAATAGAGAAAAATAAAAAGGAGAGAATGAGAAACAGTGCCTGAAGACTGACTGACTACATTAGAAAAATACCACTTACTAAATGATTACCCCTGAGTTAGATTACTGCTATTGAAAATTGGTCCCTCTTTGTCACTGAAGTTTCTTACAGTATGATATTTTTATTGGAATGAAAGTGCAAAATAGCTGTGTAACACTTCCTTTTCTTTGTTTTTTCTTCTACTGAAAACCGCTGGCCTCAATTTCTTATCCAAGATTTACAGAGCTTGCTTTAACTGGCATAACAGGTTCCTCATAGGGCAAAATAGTGCACGAGCATATAGTGAATGCTGCCGTGCATCAGAAAGTATTTCAGATTAATTACATAATCACAGCAAATTCCAATAATTAACCTAGCATTGATATTCCAGATAAAGAATATGATGAGCCTGTGATCAGGAGTAACTGAAGAGAGAGATTAGAGACACAGCAATGTCAGAAAGTGACAGTAATGAAAGGATTCAATCACTCTACTCTAGCAATGTGATACCAAAACTGATAACTGTATCACAGAATCACAGAATCACAGAATTGTAGGGGTTGGAAGGGACCTCTAGAGATCGAGTCCAACCCCCCTGCCAAAGCAGGCTCCCTACACCATGTCACACAGGAAGGCGTCCAGGCGGGTCTTAAATATCTCCAGAGAAGGAGACTCCACCACCTCCCTGGACAGCCTGTTCCAGTGCTCCGTCACCCTCACTGTAAAGAAGTTCTTCCGCACATTTGTGCGGAACTTCCTATGCTGTAGTTTCATCCCATTACCCCTAGTCCTGTCCCCACGCACTACTGAAAAGAGACCAGACTCACCACTATGGCTCCCACACCTCAGGTATTTATAAACCTGGATCAAGTCCCCTCTCAGCCTTCTTTTCTCAAGGCTAAACAGACCCAGTTCCCTAAGTCTCTCCTCATAGGGGTGATGCTCCAGGCCCTTCACCATCTTAGTGGCCCTCCGCTGGACTCTTTCCAAGAGATCCCTGTCTTTTTTGTACTGGGGAGCCCAGAACTGGACACAATATTCCAGATGAGGCCTCACCAGGGCAGAGTAGAGGGGGAGGATCACCTCCTTCGACCTGCTGGACACGCTCTTTTTAATACACCCCAGTATGCCATTGGCTTTTTTGGCTACAAGGGCACACTGCTGGCTCATGGTTAATCTGTCGTCCACCAGGACGCCCAGGTCCCTCTCAGCAGAGCTCCTCTCCAGCAGGTCTTCCCCCAGCCTGTACTGGTGCATGCAATTATTTCTACCCAGGTGCAAGACTCTAAACTTGCTTTTGTTAAACCTCATCCGGTTTCTTACTGCCCAGCTCTCCAGCCTGTCCAGGTCTTGCTGAATGGCAGCACAGCCTTCAGGTGTATCAGCCAATCCTCCCAACTTCGTGTCCTCAGCAAACTTGCTGAGGGTGGTCACTATCCCTTCATCAAGGTCGTTGATGAAGATGTTGAACAAGACCGGACCCAGCACAGACCCCTGGGGGACGCCGCTAGTTACAGGCCTCCAGCCAGACACCGCACCGCCAACGACAACCCTCTGCACTGCCAGTCAGCCGATTCTCAACCCACTTCACCGTCCACTCATCTATCCCATACTTCCTCAGCTTTGTTATAAGGATGTCATGGGGGACAGTATCAAAAGCCTTACTGAAATCAAGGTAGACTACATCTACCGCCCTCCCCCTGTCCACCCAGCTAGTGACATCTTCATAAAAGGCCACCAGGTTGGTCGAGCACGACCTACCCTTGGTGAACCCATGCTGAGTACTCCTGATAACCTCCTTATCACCCAGTTGTCTGGAGATGGCATCCAGCACAAGCTGTTCCATCACCTTCCCTGGGACAGAGGTGAGGCTGACTGGCCTATAGTTACCCGGGTCTTCCTTCTTGCCCTTTTTGAAGACTGGAGTGACATTGGCCGTCCTCCAGTCTTCAGGCACCTCCCCAGTTCTCCAAGACCTCTGAAAGATTACAGAGAGCGGCTCAGCAATGACTTCCGCCAGCTCTCTCAGCACCCACGGATGCACCCCATCAGGTCCCATGGATTTATGGACCTTAATGTTTCTTAGGCACTCACGGACCACCTCTTCCCTGACTAAAGGGAAATCTCCCATTCCCCGGACTCTCTCATCAACCTCCAGGGTCCGGGATTCCTGAGGGAGAGCCCTTTCACTAAAGACAGAAGCGAAGAAGGCGTTCAGTATTTCCGCCTTCTCAGCATCCCCTGTTACCAGAGCACCCCCCTCACCTAGTATGGGGCCCACATTCTCCCTAGCCTTCCTTTTGCTGTTAACGTATTTAAAAAAGCCTTTTTTATTATTCTTTATCTCCTTAGCTAGATTCAACTCCAGGTGGGCTTTGGCCTTCCTGGTTGCATCTCTGCAGTCCCTGACTACATTCTTGTATTGTTCCCAAGTGGTCAGACCCTTCTTCCACATATCATGTACTTTCTTCTTTCCGCGGAGCTTGCACATGAGCTCCTTACTCATCCACGCAGGTCTCCTTGCACCTTTTCCCGATTTCTTAGTCACAGGAACGCAATGATCCTGAGCTTGGAAGAAGAGCCGTTTAAACACTAACCAGCTCTCACAGGCCCCCTTGCCTTCTAGCACCCTGGCCCACGGGATAGACCCAAGTAGGTCCCGAAGGAGATCAAAGTTGGCTCTCGTAAAGTCCAGGGTAGCAATCCTACTTTTTGCTTTGCTTCCTCCACTCAGGATCTCGAACTCCACCATCTCATGGTCACTACATCCCAAGCTGCCCCCAACTTTTACTTCCTTAACAAGTCTTTCCTTATTGGTGAGAATAAGGTCCAGCAATGCCCCACCCTGTGTCGGTTCCTCTACCACCTGCATCAGGAAGTTATCTTCAATGCACTGCCAGAATTGTCTGGACCGCGCATGCCTGGCCGTGTTGGTCGTCCAGCAAATATCTGGATAATTGAAATCCCCCATAAGTACCAGTGCCTGGGAGCGTGCCGCTATTTCCAGTTGCTTATGGAAGGCCTCATCAACCTCCTCCTCCTGATCAGGAGGCCTGTAGTACACACCCACAACAGTGTCCCCTTTGCCAGCCTGGCCCTTGATTTTCACCCACAAGCTCTCAACTTCTACATTACTCTCACCCAGGTGGAGTTCAATACATTCTAGGTGCTCTCTCACATAAAGAGCAACTCCACCACCCCGCCTTGCCAGCCGATCTTTCCTAAAAAGCACATAGCCCTCCATGACAACATTCCAGTCATGAGAGCTGTCCCACCACGTCTCCGTGATCGCAATGAGATCATGGCCACTTGACTGCACACAGAGCTCCAATTCTTCCTGTTTATTCCCCACGCTTCACTTGTCTGCGTTCCCCATCTGGGAACAGTTGGTAAAAACCACTCTGAACAATGAAATTAACACCTCCTATTGTATGTCTTGAAAGAGCTGAAATAGCTTGTTGTTGAAGAAAATCCTGGGTTTATTTGGAGAAGTCAACAAGCATACGGACACAGATGATTTGGCTCATACAGGACATGTACGCATCTGGAAAAACTTGAGAAAGTGTCTAAAAAAAGTTTTAAGGAACTTGGCAATATTACATAAAAAGAAAGTTTCTCTAACTTAATTGGCTGAAAGACAAGTAAGAAAAGATAGGCCCATACTCCATTCTTGTAATTGAAATTCATTTAGAACAGATGAAAGGCAAGATTTATTTTCATAGCAGATAGTAACTATCTCGGATTTGCCACCACAGGGTATGGTAGTACAAAAAAATCAGCAGGGTCAGAAAGGGGTTAGATAACTTGGACAACAGCTAGATAAACAGGTAATGCAACAAGGAACAGGCAGTAATGCGTCTTCTGATATCCCTAATCTGACAACAATACATGCTGACGGTGGGTGACAGGGGTGTAAGGGAGTACCACAGCAAGCAGGAAGGCTGGAGCACTCTCCCTGCATGGCCTGGACTAGTATACCACCAGACACACTTGGCTTAGCAATGATGAACACTGGTTTGATCTTGTGAGGCACTTCTCATGTCTCAACTGTAGTGAGACATAATTCTGATCCCTTTGAAAAACCTACTTATTCTTTTACTTTTTGTAGGTATGTAACATATCAGTTCTGCAACTTAAAACAATGAATGTCCTCCAGCAGACAAAGTTGAGAGAAACTGGTAACATTTTTAAAAGTAACGTTCAAATTCATGCCAAATCCAAATCATCCAAATTCATGCCAAATCCTGTGTAATATGTTTCATTCTTTCCCTAAATTACACGGAAATCTGTAGTGTTAGGAATAGATCTCTTTTTGTAGTAAACAGGAAAAGAGCTTGGTACATTACTATGTTAGCATAATATATTATTTATGTTATTAATCTATATATTTTTTGCTGCTGATAAAAAGCCCCTCTAAATACTTGACTTTTTATCTAAATAAAAAAGGAAATAATTAATAAACATGGTATGTATTAAAATGTCTTCCATGTCTCTATAATATTCCAATTATTAAGTCATCACAATTTTCCACTGAAGTAAAAAAGTTTAAACAAGTTGACAAGGTTGAGGCAACACGAACGGTTCAGCTGAAAATCCAACTCTATCTCTCTCTAGGGATTAAAAGGGTACAAATCCTCTGTGCTTCAACAGATTGCTCCCAAATGGAGCAGGGGAAAACCAGAGACCAATCTCTAACTTCTCAAATCATGCTACAGATGCAGTCCTTCTCAGACAGCACAACAGAAATATCCTCACTCAGCCAGGATGGCTTGGAAGAGAACACAGATCAAAATGACTGAACCCATTCAGTAACGTGTAAAGGCAAACTTAGGAATTACAAACGTCTGAAACCATGTTTGAAAATAGTAATCAACTTGTAAGAATAATGGAAAAGCAGAAAAAAATACGTAAGCACATGCTCAGCTCTTACAGAAGGTGCTTTACACCCAGCCCCTTCTTATTTGTACTCCCTAAATATTAAATACCACACCCTTTGTGTCGTTCCTTAGAAGCAGAATATTACTTCCTTTCTGACGAAGAGCTTTGTAGCAGACAAGACATGCACATTCTCTTATTAACTGACTTGAAATTCTTCTTCATCACCCTTGAACTGTACAAAGAAGCCATTATCACCAAATTACAGTCTGCAAAATACATGGAATAAAAACTCAGGTGATTTGGATTGAGACAAAACAATATATTATATGCACAATGTATGTTGAGAGTTATATTAAACCAAGTTGTGAGGAAAGTCACATATCTTCTTCTTCTCTTGGCTGTCACTTTATCTATTTCCCATGCTCAATTACCTCTGCACAAACCCAGGAGGTGTTTGCAATATAGTAACATTTCATTCTTGATTGAATTTACACTGAAAGTTTCCCTCATACTACGCATACATATGATTTTGCATTTTATCATCACTTTAAAAACCTCCAGAACCTCATGCAATACATTAGAAAACAAATCTTATAGCAACATTTTTATTTTTTTTAATGATTTTTTATAGACATAAGTACAAAAGACTGAGATTCAAGAGTCCTTTCTGCATTACTTATTCCTGAAAAGAACATAATTATAATACATTGTGCATATTTCTTGCCCTTTTGAAACAGTGCTCCTACACAGCAGTTGCAAGTAGATTAATGCCAGAACAGATAACAGCCTGCTTTTTGATGGCCAAATGGTTAAATGGTTTGGAAATCTCAGATAACACATCTAACGTTTCAGCAGCAAGAAACATACAATCATTTTTGTTACAATCAGCACCAATTTTATGTTTAAAAATAAGAATTACGGATGATGCTGTCATTGCTCAGTGAGATCTGCTAGGAATTTTACTGCAGCTGAAATACGATCAAAATAAGTAAAGCAGTGCAGTTTTTTGTTGTTTTATTCTGTTAGTGATTTTACTCTTTGTTACTATTATCATTATTATTATTAATTATAGGATGATTAGTAATAATAATAGAATTAACAGTCTCTAAATAATTTGTAAAAACATATCCCTGCCCTGAACAGTTTAAAAGCTTTTTCCTTAAGAATAATTCTATGCAGGAAATCTCCATACTATCTGGCAAACCAAAACTGATAAGAAGAAATGGTAATAGAATGTACACCAGAGAGGATGAGGAAGATAGTAAACATCTCCGCCATTTGAGTGATTACATTTAATGCTTGGTTTGTGGCACACTCTAATCCTATTTTTTTAGAGAAGGTATGTGTGTAAGTCACCAAGATTTGAGTGATGTTCTGGATGATTACATTTTGTTCCCCTATTGTACATTCAAAGCACTGTATTACAAAAGGAAGATATAGGATTTTTTTTTAAACTTGATTCTTAAAAAGGCCAGCAAAATATAATCTGTAAAAACAGATCACCCCTTTCATTTTCATGTCCTTGGAAAAGTACGCCCGGAGTCTTGATGCATATCATTTATTTCTGTCTTCACTCTTCCATTCAGTTACTTAAATAAGTAACAACATTTTTAAGGCTTTACAAATAATTTCAGCATACTGAGTTTTCTTTGTATTGGATTTATATGGTAAGGTTTTGGCAGTGTAAGGGCTGCCTGAGTGTCCTCTGTAGCAGGAGGTGCTCCAGGCACTGAGCAGCAGTTCCCTGCAGCCCAGGAGAGGCCCACAGAGGAGCAGGCCATCCTCCTGCAGCCCATGGGGCACTGCATGGAGCAGATCTCCATGTGCAGCCATGGGGTAGCCCATTGTGCAGCAGTGGATTAGGCCTGAAGTCAACACAGCCCATGGATACCCCCAGAGGAGCAGCCCATGGGGAATGGCCTGCAGTGGGGCAGGAGGGCTGGGAGAGCTGCTGCCTGTGGGGACCTGTGTGAAGCAGTGCCCAAAGGGTGGGCCCTGTGGTACAGAGCTGTGCTGGGTCAGTGTTGGGAGAGCCGCAGCCTGTGGAAGTCCACGCAGAATCAGTTTTGGAAGGACAGCATCCCATGAGAGAGATTCACGTAGAGCAGGGGCAGAGAGTGGTCATGGAGGAGCAGCACAGACAAGGCATTATGAACTGACTGCAGCCCTCTTTTCTAATTCTCCTATTCTATTAGTGGTGGGCAGGAGCAGGTCAAAAATAGTTAATAATGAAAGGTGTTTGGGCTTTGCTTTTAGTTCTCACTGCTCTAGTCTGTTCATAATAGGCAATAAATTACATCACCCTATTTGAGTCTGTTTTGCCTGCGATGGTAATTATTGAGTGATCTCCCTTCCTTACCTAAACCCATGAGCTTTTCTCACTGCATCTTCTTTACCTGTTCTCTTCTACCCAGAGCTTCAAGGATAGGAGTGTAAATTCACAGAATCACAGAATCATAGGGGTTGGAAGGGACCTCTGGAGATCAAGTCCAACCCCCCTGCCAAAGCAGGTTCCCTACACCAGGCTGCACAGGTAGACATCCAGACTGATCTTGAATATCTCCAGAGAAGGACTCCACCACCTCCCTGGGCAGCCTATTCCAGTGCTCTGTCACCCTCACTGTAAAGGCGTTCTTGCGCACATTTGTGTGGAACTTCCTATGCTCCAGTTTCTGTTCGTTTCACCTTGTCCTATCTCCACACACTGCTGAAAAGAATCTGGCCTCCCCACTTTGCCCCCCATACCTCAGATATTTATAGATCTGGATCAGATCCCCTCAGTCGTCTTTTCTCAAGGCTAAACAGATCCAGTTCACTTAGCCTTTCTTCACAGGGGAGATGCTCCAGGCCCGTCACAATCTTTGTGTCCCTCTGTTGAACTATTTCCAAGAGATCTCTGTCGTTTTTGTACTGGGGAGCACAGAACTGGACACAGTAATCCAGACGAGGCCTTACCAGGGCAGAGTAGAGGGGGAGGATCACCTCCCTCGACCTGCTGGCCATGCTTTTTTTAATGAACCCCAGAATGCCATTGGCCTTTTTGGCCACCAGGGCACACTGCTGGCTCATGGCCAACCTGTTGTCCACCAGGACACCTAGGTCCCTCTCTGCAGAGCTCTTCTCTAGGAGGTCATCACCCAACCTGTACTGGTGTATGTGATTATTCCTCCCTAGGTACAAGACTCTACACTTGCTTTTGTTAAACCCCATCTGATTTCTTACCACTCAGCTCTCCATCCCATCCAGGTCTTGCTGAATGGCAACACAGCCTTCAGGTGTGTCAGCCAATCCTCCCAACTTTGTATCATCAGCAAACTTACTGAGGGTGGCCACTATCCTCTCGTCAATTTCATTGATGAAGATGCTGAACAAGACTAGACCCAGCACCAACCCCCAGGGAACACCGCTAGTTACAGGTCTCCAACCAGACCCTGCACTGCCAATGACGACCCTGTGTGCTCTGCCAGTCAGCCAGTTCTTGACCCACCTCACTGACCACTCATCTATCCCACTCTTCCTCAGCTTTGTTGTGGAATGTTGTGGGAGACAGTATCAAATGCTTTGCTGAAATCAAGGCAGACTACATCCACCACTCTCCCCCCATCCACCCAGCCAGTGACATCATCATAGAAGGCTACCAGGTTGGTCTTGGTTGTATTCAACCAAATATCTTTCATAGAATGCTTTATTTTAATAATGTTTTGGGGGCAACTTCAACCATTATTTCAAAATGACAGTTGTTTTTATTAAACTGTATCAAACTGAGAAAGAGTACTTTAGAATTACTGCACTATGTAGCCATTCCCATCTTTTATTTTCTAGAGCACACTTCAGTGCAAACCATAAAATAGGTAGTAAAACTAAAATCTTGTTGTAACATATAACCTTTACCTATTTCAGAAATTATTTCAGCATTATTTATTTCAGTAATTCTCTTGCTTTTTTGTTTGTTTGTTTGTTTGTTATTTTATTTTTTTATTTTTATTTTTATTTTTTTTTCACAGGCTGCTGCTGAGCAACAATACGTAAAGGAGAATTCTCACAGGAACAGGAATCCTCTATACTCTGTCACCTTCCTGCACACCCACCAATGAAGAAACTCAATGAGGTTTGGAAAAGGAAGGGAGAAACTATGGAGATGGACTGAAATGAAGTGAGAATGCCTCAAAGGAGAAGAACTAGTAGCAAAACATTAAAAGAAAAAGATAATCATTTTCAGTTGAGTATTGGCAAAAAGTGCTTGTTTTCACACTATTTTTAACAATCCATTACAATTCTTTTGATGTACAGGAAACTGAAAATTGAGTCCTGCTGTTCATTCTTTTCTTTTCTGAGATAGTATTGGAAAAAAAGAAATAAAATGCTGTTTAGACATTTTTTTTTGTGTGTGCTGGAAATGATAATTATAGTGAAAACTTCTCATTATGCAATGACAGTAGAAGGATAGAAAGTTGAAAATGATCTGATTATTAATCATCATAACCTAAAAGGCTCTTTACCCATCGTTCCAAAAAGACTGAAGAATCATTTATCCTATACACTGTTAAGCAGCATCCCTGAACATCAGTCCTACAGCAAAGCCTGATCAGACTGCCCATGCACTTTGGAATTGGGCATGAAGTGAAATACGTGGTCAAGAGAAAACATTTTATGTGTTCCTATGGTGGGAAAATAAATCAAGACAAAATGAAAGAAAATAAAACAAAAAAACCCCACACCATTTTCTTGCAAGAAAAAATACTTCTAAACTAAGAGGTCTCCAAAGGTTAAGTTACTTTAGTTAAGATTTGTGATTTTAAGATTGCTTATTGAAAGAATTTCAAAGGAATTAGTTTAATGAGTACCCAAGGAAATTAGAAGTCATGTGCACAACGTTCTTAGACTCCACAGACAATTCTGGCTTCTGTATAAATCATTCTAATGACTGAAGATAATGTAATTTTATAGAAAAATACTCACCATCATGCAAAATGTAATAATTCTTACCATAAAAAGAATTATTGAAAAATAATTTCATGAAAAATAGAAACTAATATACAGAATGAACCAACATGACTGAATAAAGGAAGTTTCATCATGCATGATCTTTTATCTCAGACACTAACCAGTAATTTTAGAAGAATGATACTTGTTAGACAGCAGCCTATAAAGATGAGTAAAGTTTAACCTCCTCATCAGTGTGAATAATTCCTCACCTAACAACTGTTGTCATTTAGCAGTAGGGAGTGAGGGAGAGAAACTTGCTGACATATATTTGCATAGTCTCATCTAGATATAAAACAAGGATGTATGTATCTTACAAATATTCCTCCTTCACTAAATTATAACACTTCATCAATATGGATCTTTATATAACTATGTCTGAAAGGAGACAAACTAACCCTCTTGCAAACTCTTCCATTTTAACATTTAACATACTAATTTCCTGTTCTTCCTACACCTTACTTTTCACCAACAGTTCACCCATCTTTTATGTCTTTTCTTAGCCACAGCCACAAGACTTGTGATACAATTAAAACTTCTTTTTCCCCAACATGCAATAATGATCCAAGTCTTGATCAAAACTGCTTATAAATAAGCACTTTTTTCTCCATCTACATATCTTACGCTACCATAATTTAAATGTACAAAACCACACATGATTTTTCGGCACACCATTTTCTCTCTCAGTTAATCCTATTAGCAGCACCTGTAGTGGATTATTATTGCAGATACGCATAGTTCTGGAACAAGCACTCTATTACTGGTAAGCAGAAGTTCCATTTTTGAGTTTCCAACATTAGAATAATATGATATGATGCATCTTACAAGCATCTGTCAGAAAGATCAGTTGACTCTGCTCATCCTCACTGCAGCTTCCACCGCATTCAAAGCACCTCTCCCTGACTTGCACTAATGTACATAAAAGATCCTCATTAGTAAATTAGTACTAAGCTTACTAATTTGCTTTCCTCTAAATCAATCCAAGAATATTTACACGAAAGGAAAATCTGAGATGGTTTATTTTGTTAACCGATTCACAGCAGTTGATTTTAAACTCTGAGTTAGAATCTAGTACCTGCAGAAACAATCTTACTCATTAGCACCTGTACTGTTGTACTTTATCATATGCTTTAATAACAACTTTGGAAAAAAAAAATAATAAAAAAATAAAAAACCCCACTTGAAAACACAGTACAAACAAATAAGGAAATAATTGTTATCATTTCTGATGCACCACTGTTTCTCCGAAGAGCTGAATCCTGCATCTGAATGTCATTATAGGAATGTGTCAAATATAGCAGTTTTCATCACAGAAATATTATGCCATATGGGCCACATATGAAGAGGTAGAAGGGTTTATAAGAACAGTTAAAAAAGCTATCAGTGCTGATCGTGATGCACAGTAGGATTTTAAGACACAGTGGTAAGATGTCACAAAGGAACTCAGTCCCATTCATATGGTCAAACATATGTTTAAAGGTTGGACATTTACACTGAGTTCTAGCGCCACACCATGCCACCTTCAAAACTGTCTGTTTGAATAAATGATTCTGCGACATACACAGTTAGACATCTCTGGCAACTCACAATAGGCTAAAAACCATCATTGTTCCCCACAAGCAGAAAAATGTTAAATTTCATCTTCTGTTTATGATATCTTTCTTTTACTTTCCTTGGTGCAAATACTTAACAGACGTTTCTCCAAACAACATGAAACAAACATGAAAAAAATAAGATATTTCTGTTACTTCAGAACCATTTTTTCCCCCAAAACATTATAAGCTGTTTCTACTCCAATTAGAAGTGCTCATCTTACTTTTTTTTCAGAGAAAGAGTGACAAACTGTTCTGTTAAAGCATCAAAAAAGGTCACTTGGAATATGAAAATACAATTTTTTTGTTTCACTATTTCTAATATTAGGACTTTTTTTTTTTTTTTTTTTTTTTTTTTTGTAGGTTTGTTTTTGTTTTTTTTTTACTTCAAAAATCTAACAAAACTACAACTTGGGCCTATGTTATTCAGGAATGACAAAGGAGACAGGTAGATAAGGCAGAGAAAAATCAGCATGTTTTTCATTGTTCTGAAGGAGTCATGTAGGTCTGGACATTCAGGAGCTTATTTGTGCTATTGAAGGGTAGGAAGTAGCTCTTACACACTACTGGAAATCTGCTTTGTTTGCAGGATTATGTCATGAGTCTGACTCAGAGTATACAGAGTCACTGTGATGCTGATGGCATGTGCTGTCTCCTTCCAATTTTCCAGTAGGAAACTGCCCACCAGAAAGACTGGGATGAGTCAGACCAAGTGTAGGTATCTACATCAGAGCTTGTCATGCAGCATATATTGAGAAAAACAAGCCACACTTGGCAGTTATACCTTGATCTTGCCTAGTTATTTAAGCACATAAAAAAGAATGGCTGAATATTAAACATTTTTCTTGTTTTACGGGGGACTTTAGCTCATATTTTGTCACCTTGACTGGTCTTCCTACCTTTCATTGACCATTTCTTGTGGGAGCTTTTACAATAAGAAAAAAACCTGTCCTTAAGCCATATTTCTGGGAGCACCATGCAGCTTCAGCAATTGAATTTGTTTATTAGCATCTATCAGGAAAAATCTTCTTGACCAAATGTAGTGGAGAGTTACAGCATTTGAACTATATGAACCTCAGTTCACATAGTTCCATTTGTCTGGAAGATTTGACAAGTCCTGAAACATAGAAAGTTGGGAGCTCAGTGAGGTGACTAAACTGCTCACATTTGGCTGCACAAAATTTTTCATACAAGCAAAAGCACATGAACATTAGGGGTGCCATGGTGATAAGCTGAATTGAACTTTTAGCTCAATAAGAGCAGTGGTCCACAAAAGCAGCAAACCAGTTCCAGGAATTGATCTGTTACCATGCTTATTGTATTGGCTAGTTACAGAGACAGATGACAGGTCCAAGTAATGGCCCATATTTACTACAGAAACAGCTGTGTTTTTTAATTAAGTCCTTCAGAACTCAACTGTTTGAAGTACTGAGTTCTCTGGCTCAGTTCAAGAAAATGCTTTAAACTCTTCCTTCAGAGAAACATATAGTCATACTTCATTTAATGGAATTACTTTCATATTTAAGACTCAAAGTGTACTCAGTCATTTTCTTGGATTTCATTTCATTATTTTGTACAATAATGTACAAAAATAATATTTTGTCTATTTTGCCTGTAGATATGAACATTTGAGAACTTATTCTTACAGTACTGTTTTCGTATCAAACAAAACAAAAAACAAAGTTCTCCCCCACTGACTAGTGAAAAAAAAACACAACCTAGTGTTTCTTCAACATATTGTTCATCACTAACAAAGGAAATTAGCTGTCAGAGGTGTTAAGCAAAATTAGATTTTATATCCTCATCTTCTGCATGCCAAAATTCAGCTTAGTAGAAACAAAAGCAGAATCTGTGATAAAAAGAAATGGACCAACAGCGACTCCAGTCAGGTGGGAACCAGACCAGCCAAATTCCAAAGAAGTGGGAAAGAATGTAGGGCAGCAGAGTGAAGATTACACAAATTCTGAATATGTCCCCCAAAAATACCAACTTGCCAATACATGCAGCATCCAATTACTTCTATCCCTCCCCAGACCCACAGAAAGTTACTGTTTATTCATCTCAGATCTAATGATTTCCACCACTATGCCTAATGTTCAGTGAGTGGAGATTGGTATTCAAGACTATTATGTCCTTGAAAACAAATATGCCTTTATGCCACTATGGCTGTTATTATGATTTTCGCCTTTGACTTACAAGTAGCTGTACATAAAATTTAAATATTTCAAAGGAGCCTTAGTGAGTTACTGGTTGTCTCTTCCTGGCATTCCATTGCACACCTGCTTTCTACATACAGCGGTTTTACTTACTTCACACGAATGTTATGAAACAAGTTAAGCATCAGAAAACTCCCCATGAAAGCTTCTCTAAGTGCAAAAAATTATTACAGCATACTTGGAAAGGAGAAGAAGGAATTCCAAGAATTTGTTCTACTGCAATAGAAGTTAAGTCACTAGAAAGTAGTTATTTGACACATCCCACAGCTTAAAAAGCTAGTGAATTTTAGTAGAAACAATTCCTTCAGAGAGAAAGATGATAATGACACTGCTGGCTGCTCTGCCTCAAGAGGGAATTATCCATCTGCTAGCAAATCCCTGAATCTATACTATTAATAGGCAGTGTTTATAGAAGTAGCAAAACACCCTTGGCACAATGAGAAACCAACAGTGCATGTTTTGAGACAGTAGACTTTTTTAGTTAAAATTCTGAGATTGTTTTCTTTTTCTGTATAAGAGAACAGTGTTCCAAGATCAGCTTCATTAAGAACTTCTGCTGGGACTTGATATTTTTATTTTCTGACAAAGGAAAACTTATTTCTTTGAGAAGAGCTCCATCTTTTCACAGACAAAATGAGTAAATATGAGTAAATATACAATCAGTCCTGCTAGTTTTAATTTGCATGTTATGATCACAGCTAGATTAGAACTTTATACATTGCAGTCATTTAGAAACAGTATTTCCTGTAATTTCTAAATGAAGACAAAAACACTCATAGCTATTCCTGTTACTACTGCTAATAATGCATATTAACATGAATAGAAAAATACAGTGCCTTACCACTTGTGTAACTGTCAAATACAGACCCTCACTGCAGAATTTCACACAAAACAATTTGTCAAAATTTTATGAGGTCTTAGAACAAATCATAGTTGAAGTGGGAAGGCTGCAAAAGTGAAATAAAGGTGTATTCACCTTTCTTTAAAGCGTACTTCATTGAGAAGACATACAACACAGAACCTCGCTCTTTATAAATAGCACTGATGTATCATTACAGAATAATTTACACTGGAAGGGATCTTTAGAAATCATCTTGCCTAACTTATTTAGAGCTGAAATAGGACCAAATTCAGAAACACTTCAGGTCATACAGGGCCTTGTTCACTTTGCTGTTGAGTAACCCTAAGGATAGAGAATCCACAACCTCCCTGGACAGCCTATTGCGGTATTTTAGTGTCTTCATTGAGAACATGTTTTCTCCTAATATCTAATCCAAATTCCCTTTGTTGCATGGGTCCTATCACCTCTCAAGATTTTGCTGTGAACCTCTGCAAACTGCCATATGCAGCAATTAAGTCCCCTTGAACTCTCTCTTTCCCAGGCTGAGTAATCCCAGGCCCTTGGCCACTCACACATCATTTGCCCTTGACCAGTGGCCAAGGACAAGACCTCCATATATTTCTTGTACAAAAGGAAGCCCAAAACTGGACAGAGCTCTTGAAATGTAGATTCACAGACGTTGATTAGAGGGGACTAATAACTTCCATCAGTGTTTTGGTTAGAATCTAATTACAAGCAGCCCAGAATACAGCTCAACTTTCTTTCCAACTGGACACACACAGAATTCATGGAGACTTACTCAGCTTTCGCACCTTCTGCCTTCTTGTAGAAGGCCAACTATTTTTTGTCTGAGTTGCACATACTGCCAGACTGCAAACATACACAGTAAAAGACTGATTTAGATAAAAGAGTAGGGGAGGTAGAGTCCAGTTATGATGGAATAGGTCATTCATATTTTTAAGGTAGGTCAGATCTATATTTGTTATTGAAAAATGCAACCCTAGTGAAAAATGTGTACTTCTAATCCTCAACACAGAAATGCAATTGAAAATGAGTTTCTAGACTCTTGTCCCTTACCCACTGAAACTAACAGGATGCCAGCTGTACTAATCACAATAATTTATCTTTTCCTGCAAGCTTATTTCTCAGGAATTGGGGAAAAAAATTAAAATAAAAAAAAAATTAAAAAATCAGTTTATTTCACAATAGGCCAAGAAAAGCAATCAGAGGAAAGTTATCTTTTGGCACAATGGTATTCTTCGTTTGAGTAATGATTTGCAGCCTGACCAAAAACTAATTGAAAAATGATGAAAGTAACTCTTTTACATCAACGAGTTTAGTCTCAGACTCTTAGAGGTGAATTTTTTTATGTGCATCCTAGTGATTAACATTTAAGAGAAATAAGGAAATGGTTGTTAATCACTCTCCAAAATGCAGTGTTTAGACAGCTTTTTTGTTGTTGCAGAAAACAAATTTAGTCTCTGACATATCATAATAAGGCGGTCAAACTGTTTTAAAATATCAGCTGTCTTTATCTGCTACAAAGTATTAACAAAGATTCTCCTGACACAATTTTTGTATCCCATGAGGTTCAATTTTCAGGCTAATAGAAGATTATATTTTTCTCCTCTCATTTCCCTTTCAAGACTCATTTCCAGGTGCTCTAGAGCATCCCACTTCATTTTCCACCCTTTAAGAATAATCTTAAAAGGATGATGTATCTTCATTTTTCTACTTTCTACTAAAATAAAAATAATAATAATTGTTCAGTGCACAAATTTTGTAATTCAAACTTTATTTTAGTATTGCTCTACTCTGTAAAGAGTATTTTATTCATTCAGAATACCGAAATCATCCTTCCAGTAGTTCTTATAAATTAGAATTAATTCTTAAAGAGCCTAAAAACACAACTATCTAAAATCAGAATTCTACTATGCTTCCAACGTTAAGCAGAAGAACACCACTCTAAAATATGCACAAAATTATGACAGTAGTCTCACAAGTGAAAAATTATATGTGAAATTCATAGAATTAAAGAAGGTTTAAAACACCACAGAAGTCATAAAGACATCTCTGGGATTCTGCCAGTAAAGGAGGTTTACAAAATTACCAGTGAATTCAAGCATGCTGCACAAACATTTTCAGCTCTAGCTTAGGGATCTAGCTGTCTCTGATCCAACAGTTGTCTGGGGAGTGGCTCTAGCTTTGTGTTTATATGTATATGGAAAATCCTAGACAAGTTGAAGCTTCAAAAACAACCACCACAGTAGCATGACATCATGGAGGGAAGGATGGTGGAAAAATGCTCCTGAATCTGATTATGAAAATATGAACATTTTCCAACTTCCTAGCACCATACCTGGGCAATGGACTAGTAGTGAATTCCTCGCTTTAAGCATATCAGAATAAAATAATTGGAAAAAATTCAGCTCTAAGTGTAATATCTTCTATGATGTTCTTCTATAGTAGATATTTTCAAATGCAGATAAAGTATCTGAGGATGGATCTTTTCATGTCTATGTGACACGTATGAAAAATCTTCCAGTCTTCATAAGGGTAGCCAGAAAGTTAAGGACCTGACCTTATCTGTTGCTTTCACTTCTAATATGAATTATATGGACAGATGGAAAGGTAACATAGGCCTATTTAGAGGGTGCCAATTGCACCCTGTAACACAGAACTACAAGTTTAACTATGCTTTTGTAGAAGCAGAAAATAGATTTGGAAATCTGTATTTTTACCTGCACTTACACATATACACACATGCAGGCATACAGAAAGAAGTTGGAAAACAGTTTGGACAAAAGAAAATTACTATTCTTCTGATCTATCAGAATATTAACGTATGTACAAAGTTGAAGATGCACGGTATGTAACCAACAGGAAGGGATAGGTAAAACAAACTCAAACCTGACACTTCAGCCCACATTTGCCTGTCAATTTCATAGCTTATAAACCAGTATTATTCCTCTACAACTATGTTATTATCAACATCTGCACAAGATCTTCAGCTACTGAAATAATCAATTCAGTAATTAATAGTCAAAACAAACTCCTCATTCCAACTTTTTTTACTTCTTTAACAGATGGACAATCAAACCTACTTTTAGAATATTGACAGTTTAATTGAGTAGAAATAAACTACCTGATGAATTCTTTAGGATGACATAAATCATTTCCTAAGAATATCTTCTTCTCTTCTTCCCTTAGGAGTCTTAGTAACTGGTTTGTCTATTGGTCTCACTCTAACACAGATAATTTCTTCAGAGAAATTTGCTTGGCCACCCCTAAAAGTGTAGACTAAACAAAGACTCTCGGAACCAAAAGCCTTAGGCAAATTCATCAGCAATGTCACATTATTATAATATTTCATACTACATAAAATTATAGTTTCAGCCACTACAGCTAAGAACCATGTTTTCAATAAGATGTGCTACAAGAAGTTTGCATGGAAAGCATGCAAAATCCATGGTTAAAATTCTAAATTTAAAGATATTATAGCAGTTGTTTTCTTTTAATGGAATTGCTGACTATCCTCCTGCTTTGCATAGAATACATGCTTCACTGTTTTCAGCAGAAATCTATCTACTCCCACTGCAAGTTTTCCTCAAAATATAATGATGCCAACGCAGAATTTCTGTCATCTTAGGTAAGGAAAGGTTTCACCTTTCTGTAACACAGCAAAACATAGTTTACTATCCTGTTCTTCTGTCTATATTTCCTCTTTTATGAAGAATCCTTACTTAAGCATCATATTTTAAAAATCTTATTTGCTGTAAAGTAAGGACAATGAAATTTTAAAAAAAAAAAAACAAACAAAAAACTTAATTCTACCATGACCCTTAGCTACTTACTTCTTGGCATACTATATATTGTTTTTTTCCTCTGAATTTCATTTATAGATGAAGGTAACCCAAGAAAAAATACACACAAAGCTACTGTTAGCCTGCCTTAATACAGAGCACAGTATTCAAGCAGATGATTACAATAATCTTCCGCTAATGAAAACATGGAACTGATGCTAACATTTTTTAACTACAAACTTTTCAATATCTGTTATTTTAATTACACAGAATGTATTGATATATGCAATCACAGACATAAAGTCAAACATAATACACTTGCATGAAAGAAATACCTACCACTCATTTGACAGAAAGATTAACCAGAGATGTCTGAAATGAACAGTCATTATCCTACTCATTTAGTTTGCCCATTTTACCATATAGAATGTTCACCGCTTAGCAGAATTTCAGTTGCTCCATTTCTTTCTTTAAAGGAAAGCTGTCACTAAAACATTTCCTTTTTAAAATGGTTGTAATGTTTTGTTTTGTTTTGTTCCATAATCAACCTTTGTGCATGGTACTTTATTATTCAAACCATTTACACAGAAGTACCAATACACTGTGATCACTTCCAAACAGAGGTTCAAGTGGGGGCTAATGATGTCTTAAACTTTTATGGAGCAAAAATATGTCAGAGTTAGTGGTTGTGGTCTTGTGACACAATCATAATGAAATGAACCTAACCAAAATACCCTCAGAGACTTAGCTTCAATAACATTACATGCTGCTGTGAAAGAAAGGACAACCTAAGGTCACTTACTTTTACCTGCACGGTTTAGAAAATGTCATGTTATATACGTTGCTAGGATATCAGACTTCTTTGCTTTTAAAATGTTTGCTTTGACATTTCAATTTCTTTTAATACATGAAGCTCTCTGTACTGAAAGAAACATGAAATGGAAACAAAACCCCAAAAAGATGAAGGGCTTGGTAGCTTACCAACAGTTCTGAATTCTAGGTGGATAACTTAAGATGCATTATAATAAAACAATTTCAGGAAGCATATGCCTTAATAATCATGAATTTTTCTAAGGGGGGTAGACAGCAGTGTTAAAATGATACTTTACACCTAAAGTAAAAAATCTGATTCACCAAACAAAACAAAATGTTGTCAATCAACTAAAACAAAATTCCTATTAGAGCTAACACTGCTCCCTGTGGAGGTATAACCAACTATCAAAGAAGATCACAATACAGTAGCATGACTTTCAATGACTTTTAAATAACAATCACAGCAGATGCATGACTATGCTCATTACACAGTGTGCAGATTTTGGAAGGTAAGCACTACTTTCGGATTTCCGATTGAGATAACCTTTGTCATGACTTTTCACACATCCAACTTCATCAGCTCACTTACTGCCATAGATAACACACATGTTAGAAAGCAAGGGTTTTGGAGAGTGAAACCTAACATGTACAGTTTTGAAATTCCTGGCTAATACTGACTGTTAAACACTCACCTAGTAATTCAATGACAGATTTAAGAGCAGAATCAAAGTTTCTCTATATTTATCTCTGTCTATTAAGTGGTGCCTTCTCTTCATGATCACTAGAGAAGTGGGAGCAAGTTAACAGAATTGCAGCCTATATTTAGACATTGATTCCTCCATTTCATCAGAGACTATATTAAATGTCACATTCTGTTGCACAGCCAATTAGAGAGGTAAACACACACAAAAAAGAGTTTTCCTGCTGGTTTTGTTACCAGCACAGCATGGGATTGAAAAAAGAGATGGTACCCAGCCAGGAAAACAAGTGAGAGGAAGACGACAATTGTGCTGACTTAACTAGCTTTTCAGCTTTGAGTTAAGATGAAAGGCAGGTATAAATCAGAAAGTTTTACAACATGTATAACATTATTGACAATTGTGGTTTTCAAGAGTTAGTGGCATGAACACACATTTATGTAAAGGACATCTATGAAAGAAAAGTAGCTAAAGTTTTTGCCTGCCACAATAATAAGCTATAATGAAGCAAACGTAAGAAACCCAGATAATTCTGAACCGAGTATTCAAGAATATACAATTTTCAAGTAATTCTCAAGAAGATGGAAAGATAATGCACAGAGAATATTTCTTTAGATCTTTTCAAATGACAAAGCAACTATTTTAATCTTGTAGCCTTACAGGAGATGCAGCAACTACCAATTACTAAAATACATACATCACTTGTAAAAGAAGTTTCAATTAATAAAAGATTATATAATTAAACACAGCAAATATTATTAAACAGTGTGCTCTTTAAAAAACATGAAACAAACCTTTTACTGATGTAGAAAGTAAACTCAAATTCTCAGAAACAAAAAGTTTAAATTGACATATAAACAAAAGAAGTATAAGAAAACAAACAGAATAAATCCTACCAGACATCTGTGTATTTTAATATACACCCTTCCTATAACACTGCTTAGCATAGTTACAAGGCAATATTTGTCCACCATTTCTCCTTCTATTTTTTACTTTAAGTAAAAAGAAAGAATGTCAATATCTTTCCTAAAATAAATCAGACTTCCTATTAGGAGAAGGAGGAAGCAAAAGAATGTTTTACAAACTAAATTCAGTTTAGAACAGAACTGAATGTAAATTTAACATTGCAAAGTTTTGCACAGACAAGCCAAATCTTTCGTATTGAGCTATGCTAAATCTGGAAGGCAGGTAATTAACTTTCAACTGTGTAACAACAAATTACAAGTAGTAATTACAAGAGTAGACAAGGTCAGTTTAGACTTTTTTGCTCTTGCACATGTATTTCCATATTATTTTTTGTGTGTTTTCAAAGATAAGTAAAATTGATGCAATTTTGCTGACAAAACACTTGTGTTAAAATGCTGTTCTTTTCTTTAGGATGACTGACAAGCTTTTCATAACCCAACAGCAGCAGGACAGAAGCTTCTCAAAAAGTCATGACAAAAACAATGTAAGAAAAGGTATGAAGTGGGGTATCTTTTCCCTTGGCAATCTGGAGTTTACTACATAACTCTCTCTTTCGCTTGTGGTTCATATTTCAACCACTGCCATACATACTCTGTTATTATACCATCAGTACAAGCAACAGAAAGACAAAAAGATTTGCTGTAAGTAGCAGGGACACTATGAAAGGACAATTTTTTGTTTGTCAACTAATTATTTTAATATTTAAGCCAATAGCTATGAGATAAAGTAGCTTAAATAACCACCATATATACTGTAGTCTATCATCTCTTCCAAATCCCTGTCTGAAATGATTTTATAAGGAATAAAGAACATGAGGATTTCAACTTGAAAAATCAGTGTTTCTCATACCTTTTGTTTGATGATCATGTCGTTGATATCATCAAGATCACCTACTGTCACTCTCTGAGCTTTTATCTCTCGATCCAGTCGAGAAAGCCAGTCAGTGAGTTCTGCCCATGCTTTATTGAAGTCAGCTAAGGCTGGAACCTCCAAAAGAACAGAAGATGGCATTTCTGGTGTGAAGCTAGTAGTTTCCTTGGTTACCCTGGTTTGTGTATCCACAGCAACAGTTTGACCAGAAGTTACTGAAAGAAAAAAAAAAAAAAGAAAAAAAAAAGTACTGAATAAATGAATTATCATGTTTATTTCAGAACAGAATTTATGCATTAGAAAGGCATATACAGGAATAAGCTCACAGCTTTGCTCTTAAGTTTACTGGAAATATGAAAATTAAAGTTAAATGAATATATGAATTCATTTTTCCATAGTATTCCTACTATACCATATGCTTCACGTTCAGCAATCTCAGCATATTCAGATTTCATCCTGGGCCTTAGAAACACACAAAAAAATGTTTCTCAGTATAATGAGAACACTCACTCAAGGTCACTGTAAATTCTCTATACATGACTCATCTTCCAAAATCTAGTAGTGTGGTTGAGTAGGCTGTAGTATCTAGTTTATCACAGCACGACCACAAATCTAGAAACACATTTCATCTACAGTCGCCAGCTTCCCTGTAGCTATGAATTTGTCTCAGTGACAATCATCTTCTTACTTTCTGACTGATATGGTTGCTTTCACAAAAACATTTAGCTTTGGACAATTCTCACATAGTAAAATCATGTGTTATAATGTGAAAATTAGTTAAATTTCTTCCTTCTGTTTGAAGAAAATGTGCACATCCTTTGTGCCCTTTCTTGATTTAAAATAGATGGGTTTTAAAGAATCAATGGAGTATTCAGTGCTTGGCTTGAGGTGCTAAACCAACTCGAAGTGAAGAGTATGAATACCTACTTCTTGAAGTAGTTTCTATCTGAACCAACTATCTAAACAACATATCAACCAAACATGAAAAGCTGAAAAAAAAGCAGTGCAGAGTGCCATCTGCATAGAGACTATGAGTTTTCTAACACCAAACTGCAAAACGTGGTTATTGAAAACCAAATATAAATTTGCAAAGGGCCTAAGACATTCATCTGTTTTTCCAGTCTCTTTACAGAGTAGAGAGAACCAGTTTCCTGTTAGATGGTCTTTCTTTTTATGCTATGCACTTTGGGCTGAAGTTGAAAAACTGAAGCAGCAAGCAAAGGTTCAATAGTTCATCCATAAAATTAAAATAGTAAATCAGTAGCATCAACCACTCTTGCCAAGAAATTTAAACATCTTTTTCAATGACAAAAGGTTTGAGTTACTTCACTGGGGAATCATCGATCCTCTTCAGCAAGGCAGAAAGAGTTGCGCGCAAGTATCTAAATGATTGTCACTAAAAACAATGTAAGCTGTTCTCAGCATTAAAAATGCTGCATGATTACAAACAATTTACCAAATAAACTAACATCCACATTATTTATCCAACATGAATAAAGAGCAGTATTATGATAACTAAAGGTGACTCATGCAAGTGGTGATTTTTAACGACATATACTGCAATTAAATAAATTTATCCTCCCACTCATATCATTGCCGTATTTCTAAAGTGCAACCCTTGTACTTCTACTTTAAAGTCACCTACCTGTGACAAACTATGAAATGTAATAATTACTATAAAGGCTGTTCTAATAAAGAACATTTTTTACGGAAAATCACACAAGCAGATGAGAAAATGCATAAATATATATAAATAATATAATATATATATATAATATATATATTTATAAATATATATATTTATAAATTTATAAATATATATATATCGTGTGCCCCGGTGGCGCAGTGGTAGGAATGCCGCCTTGCAACACTGGGGCCCAGGGTTTGAATCCCCCTGTGGCGCAAGTGGTAGAAGTGCCGCTCTGCTACACAGAGGCTCGAATCCTGGGGGTTGGACTCGATGATCTCTAAGGTCCCTTCCAACTCGCACAAGACTGTGATACTGTGATATTATATATATATATTTCCAATATCGACAGAGGCTAGTAAAGTTTGTTTTGTTTTGTTTTGTTTTGTTTTTTAACACCCCACTGTTTACTATGACAAAGTATTTCGTGCACAGTGGCAGTTTTTAATACCTGGAAAACCCACCCACAATCCTGCACAATGTCTTTTCTTTCCAACTTTTTTTTTTTTTTTTTTAAGACTTTCATACACACTTGCAAATAATTATTAAATGGTATTCATCAGGTTTCCTTTTTTTTTTTTTTTTTTTTTTTTCCCATCTTTGTTGCAATTACTCCAGATATCTTATGCCCCGTGCTAATACTTCTTACCTAAATGATGTAGATGGAAGAGGCCAAGAGAATTGTTACTGCCCAGCCTGGAGAAGAGGAAGATCAGGGAAATCTCCCCAATTTTTGTAAATCTCTGAATAGAGAGTGCAAAGAGCATGGAGCTGGGCTCTTTTCATTGGTGCCCAGTTCCAGGAGAAGAGGCAGCAGGCACAAACTGGAACATGGGAGTTTCCCTCTGAACATCAGGAAGCACTCCTGTGAGGGTGATGGAGCACTGGTAAAGGCTACCCATAGAGGTTTTGTTGTCTTCTCCTTGGAGAACATCAGAAGCTGCCTGGGCACCCTGCTCTGGGGTGTCCTTGTTTGAGCAGGGGTTGGGCCAGGTGACCTCCAGAGGTCTCTTCCAGCCTCAGCCACACTGGGTTTAGTCATTGCCTCAAAATGACTCCTGGTGTAGGTAAACTTAACAGTATTTCAGAGTTCTTATGCATCACTTTGCCCATAGCTGTTGACACCAGATAAGAGGGAGTCCATGCGCGGAAAACAATGTACTGAGCCTGCTGTTCACTATTTGGCATGACTAGCAGAGGGTATGGCTTTGAGCTGAGAATTCAGCTCACTACCTAAAACAAAAGTTCTAACTCATGGTTCAAAGCCTATATCTTCAGATTCGTGACCCTTCCATTCAGCCCTTGTTCCCTGTTTAGGAGAAGATCAGAAAGGAGGTGTTTCAACAGTGAATGGTGATTGGCACTTTTGGCAACAGATATAGCATTTCCCATCCTTCACCCTAGGACAGTAATGTATCATAGCTTTCCTTTGGCTGTCAGCAGATGAAGGAGGACAGTGTTTGGCAAATACTGCTGCAGGGGAGTAGAAAAGGAGAGAAAAGATCACAGCTTCTTCCTACAGTGGCAGATCGCAAATGACTCCAAAAGATGGATAGGCCTGTGTAATTGCAACTTTACGCTGTTGAAGGTAACATTTAAAACAAGTCCACATCAAGCAGAAAAGGTGAGGAAGGTAGGAACTCCACATTACAACTTGTAAGATGTAAAAGACAGCTATGTAGTGTTCTTTTAAGGTATGAGGAACTTACAATAGAGTTACTTCTCACATTCAGACAAATAAGAACTATTTCATTGGTAGATTCATTTGCTATTATGTTTACTTGCTAATGTACCCTGAAGCTATAAAAGAATATCATCATTAAAAAGGTGTTATAATTAGTTACTTATTTGACTGAGTTGGTACTTAAGGCCTGAAAACTTCAATGGTCTGAAATGATTCCAAGCAGTATCACGGGGAAAACAACAACAACAAAATATTAGTTCTCTCTTTGCTTCCACTGCTCTACCCAGAAACAAGGTGAGTTCAGAAAGGGCCAAGAAATAATAGCTAATATCCTCACATGTAGAATACTTCTGCAAATATAGTGCATGCAGTTTGCCAACACTGCTTTGGTTGTACTATTTTAATGTTTACAAATAAGATATTATTGAATGTTTCATCTTGTTCAGTGGGTGAAGAAAATGGCAGAGAAGGATTTAAGCAAATGAAGAATATCATTTATTACCTTCAGGCAACAAGTGTCTTTGTGCCTTCCTATACCTGGACAGGATATTAACAATCTGTTGGACACTACTATATACTCAAGACATAAATTCACAGGATTTCCTCTATTCTCTCACTCCTGTATGGGATTTCAACTCCACACGTCAGTCATGATTTCCTGTAACAGTTCCAAAATGCAATCTGATTTCACTCTCTCCCCCAATTAATTCCATAATACTGTAGGTAACACTGATTGAGAAAAAGTGATTTGCACCAAGGCATTCTACATCATGGTCAAGATGTGTGCTATTACTGAAAAACATAGCTGAGTGTTTAATTCCAGAACCTTACCAAAGCAGCTAAGTGTTAAAAGCATGCCTAAGTGTTAATTTCCAGTCTTTAGGATGGATGTTTGGGCCCACTTCCATCTGGCCACACGTTCACATAAAGGCCTTGTATTTCCTCTGTGACTCCAGAGGCTCTTAGAAAATAAGAACAGTCACTTAGTTTGGCATTTACACAGGTTACATAGATGCTGTCTTAGCTCAGAGGGAATTCATATTCTCACTAATATTTTAGGAAGATCAAAGAAAAACTTTCTAAGGAACTCTACAGAGCCTCTGTCAGTAGACACAGGCTGTCAGATAAGACAGCCTAATATCTCTTAGCTTCTTACATATTTTGGCCTGAGAATACACTCAGAGTTTGTGAGTATATATTCATATTCATATTATTCATATAATTATAAATAAATAAGTAAATAAATAAATAAATAAATGCACACCTCTCTTCCTTTGAATAGCATCTATTCCAGAAGAGACTATTCCTAACTTTCTAGTATAAGTTTTCACTGCTCTGACTTTGGATTAATTTTTCCTATGCTCACAAGGTACCTATTTTGCACCAAGAAATTTGAAATTCTATAGTAAGGACTGTAAGGTACTATCAGAAAGGCACTGAAGCACTGACCACTGACCACTATAATATCCTGCTTAAAAATTTAAAGATCCGGCATCTATCACTACTGAGTAAGGTAATAACCTGCTCCATTTTGACTTAGCAGGTAAAACTTCTGAATTATCAAGTTACTTATACCAATTACCATAAAAATGAGGTTGCGCAGTATGTTTCTCTTCTGACATTATCCTCCCTGAGAACAAAAATGCCACTAAAAATAGTAAGTCTGTCCTTTCTTATACACTTGCACAGATATGACATAATTCCTCCAATGGAAGAGTATAAATAATTGATTAAAATTAATGGAAAAATATAAATCAACACTAATCACACAATATATAACAACAGATCTTATTCTGAAGAAATTTATCCAGAACTGCACTGATGATTTCTGTGACTCAAAGGGGATACAATGGAATTAAATCATTACTTTCAAATATCCAGGTAATAAATCCTATCCTACTGTATCACACTAGAAACATGATCAAGGACTTAATCTTTCAATTTATTTAACAGTTTTATCAGTTCATTCCTGTGACACAGTAAACCACAAAACAACAATTAGAAATAAGGACATTAAACCACATATATCTGTAGCTTTACCTGTAACTCTTTGTTAACACCTTCTACTATCTAATAAAGATGGAAACAATCTAGAGTGGTAACAGGAGCAAAATAAAGCAGAGAACTAAACTACTAAGTAGTTTATGTTGCCCATAACATGAAGCCCAAAACCAATCTAGCAATACTCCAGGTATTCCAGTACTCTAGGTACACTAAGTGTGATTTTCAACTTGTTCTTGAGCCTTGAAATAGATAAAAGATGAGATGAAAGATGAGAGAATATGGGTATTCTGTGATTCTTGCAAATAATCTGCAATGCTAAACATCAAGAGCAGAAGTAATAAAAATGTGGCATGAAATTGAAATTGAAATATGAAACACAGAAATAAAAGCAGAATTAAGTCAACTGCAGGAAAGCGTTTTTTCTAATTTGTTCTGCTTATTTCAGTGATGTGTTTCAAGAGAGCAGCAGACTGACAGCTTTGAAAAAATCTAAACCTATTTAGCTAACGGGAACAGAATGGACAGCATGAAGGACAACGCTCTCAAAAATTTCAGACCACTTCCAACATCCCTTCACAAGGTAAAGTATTTAAGTGGAGCAGAATCCATTCACAGAATTCCTAACCATTCTTCTAAGTGCTTTAAGTAATGCTGCAGTTTTAATTACATAGGATAACTATGAGGGCTATAATCCCTCTCATTTTATTATATTGGCCCACAAAGCCAGAAGCAGATATTGGTGATATGGCAGTAGAGGTCAAACCTTCCAACCAATATTCCATGACGTGTTATTGCTGTGTAACAGATGGCAGCAGAAGTGCACTGTGACACAACAGGACTGATGTGGGAGTGAGAATGAACCAAAGGTGTGTCACTGAACCTCTCTGTGAGGAGAAAATGTCACCTACTGACATTTATTTAATCTTGCTGAACACTGCTGGAGACCAACTGGTGGATGTGAGTGCTACGAGGCAGCAAGAGGTGCATTTCAGCAGTGGAAGCAGCATCATGAAAGACAGGCCACGTTATGAATTGCCATGCATATTTTCACAAGCATGAGATGAAAGCTCTTGTTCATTGCTGGCTAAACTGCACAGTTACTGGTGGAAACTATGTGGGAAAGTAGTGGTTTTTTTGGTAGCTGAGAATTTACCAAAGACTGTTACTGTGCTATTTGTAGCTGTTGAAGTTTTGGTAGAAATGAATAGGCATTACATTCAGAGAGACAGGTCAAACCTTTTTGACAAAGAAGAAATAACACAGCAACTGGAGATAGATTTTCAAGCAATTTTCATCTCTGTCATCAGGATTTCTTTCCACAGTTAGAAATATCAAGTGAGGGAGAGGCCAGCCCTAAATCCTTTAGACAATGAGTAATGTAGACCTACTAAATTCAGATACATTTTGCCCCCAGGAAAATAGAAGAATGCATTTGACAAAAAGAATACATTTGGGGGCCAAACCCCCCAGTTTACTGATTTGGTGGAAACATGTCAGGTAGCAAAGGTTTTGTGTATTCCACAGAATGGTTCAGTGCCATCTCACCAGCACTTCTGATGTGAACCTGATTAGTAAAAAAGCTGATGCCACAATAACACAAGTTAAAATCTATCATCTACTAAAGACAATTCCTTTATTATTTATTTGTTTGTTTGTTTTTCTTATTCTGTGTCATTACAATCAAATTTCTGATCAAGAACCCACACTCATATTCTTAAACTAGAAGCAGATGTCCCTTAGAGAGGCCTGGGAAGGTAGCTCTGAGGCTGATTTATTCCTTGTCCCAGTGATAAATGAATAACCTCATCTTTATCCTTCAAAGTTAAGAACACAAAGTTATGAGTACACTGGGCCCTCCCTTGCGGTACAAGCCCTCCACACAAGGTGTTCTCTGCCAATGACACCTTTGCAGAGCGAGCTACTGCTACCTGCCAAGTATTGTGGGTCACAAAGGAGTTCTGAAAGATAAGTAATAATAACAGTGGGGAAATTTATGAACATAGTTAATATCAATGCTTAAAAAAAAAAAAAAAAAAAGTAGAGCAAAGACTGGATTGTTCTGCTGGTTAAAACACAAATTTATCTGTATTGATTAAAAAAAATTACTGCCAACAAAATTCCACCCACTATTCTAAATGTGGAAAATACTTATCCTAACGGTATTGTATGTCTATGCTAACCTTTTTGTAACATTTTAATCAGCCTCTATCGACAAACAAACAAATAAATAAAATCATGTTTTGAAATGATCCTTTTTACGTTTGAATATATAATATAATAAATATAATATAAATAAATATTATATATATATATATAATAATATAATAAAAATATGTCTGATTGTTTTAGCCTTGAATAGTTTCTAAAAAAATTACTAGGAAAAAAGATGACTTAGAAACTATATGGATATTTCATGGATAAAGTTTTAATTTAAGAATACTGACAGGTGACAGTCAGTATTTGATTTTATGAAAACTTAGGTAATATTCATATTACCCGCTA
This sequence comes from Coturnix japonica, assembly GCF_054131305.1. Taxonomy (NCBI): domain Eukaryota; kingdom Metazoa; phylum Chordata; class Aves; order Galliformes; family Phasianidae; genus Coturnix; species Coturnix japonica. The sequence continues at coordinate 105,376,236 of NC_140663.1, read as the reverse complement.
TTGATATCAATTCAGAATACATTAAAATATATATATTTACATTCTGCTTTTAACATCAATTTAAAGCACATATAAAAAGCTCTTGATTGCCCCTAAAAATTCATTATCCCTAGAAATAATTTAGATCAATACATGTGAAAAAAAGATGCTGATATTTTATGTGGTTAGCTAAAGCTTAGATCTGTAATAGCCTATGTACTGGGATGGATATAGAGACATAAATTAAAACCTGCATAGTTCTGAAGACATTCAAATGGAAGTAGAAAGGTTAAAAATTATTAGGAAGAAAGAAAATTATGTACAGATGAATGTGAGTTCCTATGTTTAAAGCAATAAAACTCATCAAAGAAGTTACAGTTTATAATATGTTATTATTATGAAATTAATAAATGACACCAAAGCCTTATTTTTTTTAGTAGGAAGTACGAGGAAAAAATCGGTGTGAGGAAAGGCTGAGATAGCTGGGACTGCTTTAAAAAAAAAAAAAAAAAAAAAAAAAAAGTGATTTCCAGTGAGAGGGAGAGTAGTAAACTGGAGCAAAAAACTGAAAGGAGATTCTACCTGAATATTAGAAAACACATTTTTGTTGTGCAAGTGATGGAGCACTTGCACAGGCTGCCCAGAGAGATGGGATTCTCTCTCCTTGGAGATCATCCAGAGTCATCAGGACATGGACCTGCTCTGAGCTTCCTAGCTTGAGTAAGGAATCCAACCAAGTGATCTCTGGAGATGACTTCCAAACCAAATCATACAGATGTCTATTCAGGTTCAAAATGTCTCTGAGTCAAATTAGAGAATCCATTGAGAATGGAGCAGCTAAGACTGAAGACAACACACGGAAATAACTGAGGCACAGTGTTTAGAAACAAAAGACAACTCAAAGTCTGCAAAAGCTTTAAGTCTGCACTACTCTACCCACTGTGACTCAAGCAGAGGCAGGTGGTATAAAGCCAATTAAAGACTGTAATACATATTTGTTTTATTATTATTGACTCATTATTGACTCCTGATCTGCCTGGATCTATAGTTCCATCCAAACCTTTCTTAAAAATAAGCTGTTCAGTCTCTTTTTAGTAATAAATGTTTTTGTGGTATTTCCTGTGAAACTTTCCTTAGGCAAAATTCAACATGATTGATGGGTCCACTAAAAATTGAAAAGTGAAAGGCTAGGGTATGAACAAGTGTAAGAATTAAAGCAGATACTGAAAACAAAAAAAGGTATCACTGCAACCTTTCATGCAGTAGCTAAGTGATGGCTCTACAGTCAATTTAAGATGTGTCACGAAGTGTCACTGGTTACATTACCAAGGCTAATATGACTACTAATGCATATTGTAAAAGTTAGGTGAAAACTATATTCTAAAGTTACACCATTCTACCACTGGATACTTGTTAAAATATTGAGGTAAAAAATAATAATAATAATAATAATAAATCATAATGTAATGTAACATGTTCTCCAAGGCAAAGAAGAAAAACATACTGAAAAAGGAAATTCAGATGTTCAATTAAAACAAAGAAGTAATACCTAATAATTATTAACTCTTACTACATATAGAACTAAAATCCTCTTTTGATACCTTTACTTTCTTGTTTGGTGAATTCTTCCTTGTGAAAATTTCATGCTTGACCAGAGAGGCTGCTGAACCTGATTGTATATAGCAGTTTGTACAGAACAAACTCATATTGCTTCTTAAGTTATTCATATACATAGGTTGCTCAGTAATGCCTTCTATTTTTTTTTTCTTCCATAAAACTACAACCAATACAAAGAGCACAATAACAATACTTGATAAAGCAAATATTCAGCTACAATAAACTGTTCACACAGTCTCCATCATGAGCTATGCTTTTTCACCAGCAACAAACAGGAGCTTGCATGTTGTGTTCATAACAATATGAACCACCAGAGGTGACCCACTTTTGATGTTGCCACTTCTGAAGCACTCCATCCACGGCTTTGTCTCGACAAATGTTCAACAAGTGTTGAAGAATGTCAGTGAGTGCTATTTTTTTCTGCACGCAGGAATTCAGTGACACACCTTTGTTTCACTCACAGTTCTGTGTCAGATGCCATTGTGTCAGACTGACCCTCTGCTGCCATTGTCCTACAGCAACAAAATGTTGCAGGACTATTGGCAGGAAGGTTCAACCTTTACTGACACACCACCAGTATCTGCCTCTGATGTCATGGGCCAACATAACAAAACAGGAGGTAGCTCTTGTTTTTTTTTGTTGAAACACTGAGCAGATTATCATATGGAATTTTTGGATAAAAGTTTTCACTTTCTTCAGAAGCTAAATGCAAGTTTTTCACCACTTTCCTACATACATTCATTCATGGTGCCCTGTTAAAAAATACATTAATCTTGTATACAGAGTTTTATGTCTGACAGCAGCATAAAAAAACTCTAACCAGTCAGGAGCATTTAATGCATATTAATCTTCGTGTTTTAGGATAACACATGTTCTTTCTTCTTAAGCAAACATGAAATGTTGGTATAATCCCTTTCGTGAGACTTTCAAAAGGAAACCTCAGGAAGTCCTTATACAAAGAAAGTCTTTTTTCTGGGCGACAGAAACACTGAAAATGTTGTACTTCAGTAGCACTTTCAGTCTCACAGAGACTTATGGTACTAGAAATGTAGTATTAATCTCTTTATGTAAAAGTTGTCAACGGAGCTGCTGTTTGCCCCGTAAGGACTACTTCCATATTTGAGTTTTTTAGATTAAATTTATCCTGTGGGCTCTTTAAAATTTTGAAACAAAGGAAGTGTTGATTAAAATAGTGCAGCCTGGTTTTAGATCTTCTGAAGTAGAAAAAATCTACCCAAGAAGTCTCATTAGTGATATTAAGACACTGTCAATAAGAAATTTTAATTTTATTATATTAATATTACTGCTAAATTCTGCCATTATTTAAATTTGTATTTTAATAGTGAAATATAATTTCTTTTTTTGCTTACTTCTTTTTATCCCCTGTCTGTTTTCAGTAATTCATTCTTTCATTCCCAATTTTGTTTCCCAACATCCAGTAACACATATCACCTTTACTAGAAAGTCTGAAGAGACTATTTTTTTTTTTAAGCAGGAACTTTTTTTTTCTTTCTCCAATGGGTAGGAGTCTTCTTAGTAAGCAGTTTTTGCAGATTTTAAAGAATGTTTAATGAAAATGAACACTTTGTACTGCAGAAGTCCATCAAGTACTGTCACATACTTGCATTATAAAAAATATTATGACTAATCTGTCACAAATGATGCATGCAACTCTCAGCATTTCTTTTGTTGGCAAAAGTAAAAAATTCCTTGATTCAGTATGCAGCTTTCAATTGGATGTTAACCTGTATGACAACAGTTTACATTTCCTATATATGACTATCATGTAACTGAACTACAGCAGCTAGATCTTTGATAGAAGGAAAAAACATAGTTTGCAAGCAGCTCCGTGAAAATAACCTCTTCTAATTTTGGAAAATCTAAAAATTGACTTAGCAGGTATAAATTGCTAACCTAGCAAAAAAAAAACAAAAACAAAAACAAAAACAAAAACAAAAACATTACATACAGAGTGGTCTTTTATGAATACCAAAGATCTGATGAAATTTTAGCTCACATGCAGTTAAGAAAATGATCAAGACATGTCTGAAGGTTTGAAACAGTTTGGGTATTAGTTAATATGAAACTATTACAGTATTCATTCAAAAATTCCATAATTTACTTTTCTTCTTAGAGATAAAAATCCTGCAGTTACCAAAAGCTAAAGAACATGTCTTCACCACTACTTTTTGACAAAGCAATTCCTTAAATCACTGCTAACACCCTCCCTTCTTTCCTCTTCATCATCTTGTCTAGTATTATTTTGTGAAACACTTACAAACACACTCTCTAAAAACACACTTCTCAGGTCAAAGTAGACTATTGCTTTTCCAGCTATTTTAGATTGATCTTAGGAAAAAAAAAAAAAAAGCCTTTGAGAACTTAAGTGTCCTCTGACTAATCTATTATTAAAGTATATATCAGTAATGCAAACATCTACCTGCTTATCTCCACCACTCTGCTTCTCTATGCTGACACAAATGAAGAAAGAAGTCCGAAGTTTCATCAACAAGTTTTATATAACAAAATCTAAACAATTTTCAAGTTGGAGAAGCACAGAAGATTATCACTAGTCACCTTTTCCTCACTTTAACTTTTGAAAGTTTAAGGAAGAAGTCTAGCAAACTTCATCATCTCACACCCCTTGAGTAGAGCAGAAATGTTTAGAGCAATTAAGAGCTTTGCTTCTCATTCCCCAAAGCTTCCAGTATGCTCTTGACCCATGATTGCACTTTTGCGTACGCCTTGGCTGGTTGGTTCTCTGTAGAGCGTTCCTAAGTCTGTGGCAGTACCAGTTACCACAGAAACATAAGAATACCAACAAGCCATTGCATTTATGCATGGGATATGACCAGAGTGGCAATAAACACTATGCGTTTCAGGAGGAAAAGCCATCTTGGTTTACTCTTTGACAAAGCACAAGTCAACAAACAACTGGATCTATCACTTTCTACTATTGTAGCAAATTAAAGAGATTCTTCACATAATGAGATTGCCAATAGTCCTAATTACTACATAAATTAAACAGAAAAGAAATATTACTGCTATTTGCAAGTCCATGCTATCCTAATTGTCAACAAAAATAGTATTCAGGCGAAAGAGGCGAAAGTGGGCTTAAGGAGTGAAAAAAAAATGTGCAACCTAAAACAAGAATCTGATTTAGACTCAGCCTAAAAAAGAGCACACACTAGAGAATTTAGTTATCTATGCTTCATTGGAGTTCGACCAAGAAACAATTTTTCCATACCTTCCTGGATGAACCAGTTCAAATTCTTATTCTATTTGCGTTAAATAAAAAAATAAATAATAATAAAAAAAGGAATCCTACAGTCACCACATTCCTCAGAAATGGTAAGGTCTGGATTCTGCAGAGTGTGCTAAACTCTCTATAGAAAAAGAGAAATTCTGCTTTTTTCCTGAGCTATGTTATATAAGCCACGTAAACAACAACAACAACAACCAAAAACAACCAAAAAACAACCATATCTGTAACTTAGCTCTTTGCTCTCACTTGGTACAAGCTGTCAATATTACAATGATGAATTTGTCAAGATGGTCATTTACATTTCATTGAGTTTAATCAAAATGACTCCTGTAATCCTGCCACTACTGATAAAAAAATTAAATGAAAAAAAAAATGCACTGCAAAACCCACTCCACCAAAGAAAACATCAGACCATATTTCAAAAATGAAGTAGCTGTGGTCCTTTGAAAGACTGATGATAGCATTACTCTTACTTATGTCATAAATCTTGACAGCCGTGCTTTCAACAACTTGCTGAAAAAAAGCAGATCTGGATTTCACATTGTCTTCAGTAACAGTGAAGCAACTCCTGTTTTCACTTTCCTATTTACATTTCATCATACGAGTATGTATAGTAAAAACTCTGGGTAGTAATCCACAGTTTTATTTAATCAGTTGAGCCCTGAAAAAATCAAAATAAAGGTCCACATTCCCTTTTAAACTGCACTGTTACAGATGTTTATCATAGAAACTTTCAAAGGGTAACCTACAGTGAGACCCCTGAAATAGGATGTAAAATATAAAGTGGAAACCTTATTTCCTTTGATTTAAAGCTGGTTTGTGTGGCTTAAGTAATATTTGGCATGTATTTTTCTACCTGTCAGATAATCCATAGTCAAATCCTCACATCAATATATGCTATAAAGATCAAGACTGAAATTCTGAGGATCACAGAGATTTGAGTTTATAAACTTGCTTATTATGTTTTTATTCACGCAGCTCTGAAGGCATAGTGTCAGCTTTTTATCCAGACTCTTTTCATTACTTCTCCCTGTTGGTGTTGCAGTACATGCTGTGAATGACCTCCAGAGATTCCTGAAGCTATATGCGGAGAGAAAATTGAATCTGAAAGCTTTATTAGACAACTTTGTCTTCAGCTTGTGTCTGATGTCAGCTGTATTGAAAAACAGAACTGCTTGTGAAACTGGGTCCTGACCTTGAAAAATCTCCAATCAAATGTTAACAGATTCAGGTTTGTGGCACACTGCTGTTAGATGTGGCATGTATTAAAGTAAGAAAGCTTCCAAATGAAAATCAGATGGAATAATCAGACAACTTCATTCTTGAACACAATGGGAAAAGTGGATATATGGTGGTTTACAAATAACAGGACCAAATCAGGTTGGTAACTGTGAACGTCTTCACTACACATGACTGTAAAGTAAAATGACAAACCCAAACAAACTAAAATGGTTTATATAAAATATTATTTATTCCTTCCTCTGAAGGCACAGAACAACCGAAAGGAAAGGTGAAGACAATGATCTGTTCCTTTACTATTCCACTTTATAATAGAGTGAGTAATCTTTGATAGGCTAACTGATGTAAAACCCTGCTCTTTTTGCTTAGCACTTATTCAAGAACTCAAAGTATTCTCCATGACGTTTCTTTACTGCATTGTTTCCAGTTCATTTTTGCTTTTTATCTTTATTCAACACTGTGGAAAATGGTTCTGCAATATTAAGTATCTATAATGACCCATTCACAAGCATTTCAAATGGTATTATTGCACTGTATCTTTTAAATAACACTTGGACAAGTGCTGTAAGAGCACAGGTTCCTAGATTGCTCAGTCTTCCCCAAGGAATTATTGTGAGTATGCTTGGTCTCAATTATGCTATGTCAGGTGCTCTAAACAACACAGACTCTCTGATTTGTACATTTGTTATTAATTTGCCCCCTAAATACACACATAGATATGCATTCATGTGCACAATAAACTCAGGAGGATTTAAAGACTATCAGTTGAAAATTCTGAGAGACAGTGCTCTGAACTAGTGCATACGTGATCACTCAACCATTGTGTGCAGTATATAGACAATGACTGCTTCAGAACACATTAGCAATGAAATACTGCCAAAAGAAAATAATAAAAAATAGTTTCCATTGTGCATTTTTGTCCAAATCTGGTTGTTATCATTTCCTTCCTCATATTTTTGTCATTGTCTCTTAGACAAGCCATATTTCTGCTTTCATTTCAAAGAGAGATGCTGTATGATTCATATCTGAAGCCCAAGAAGTGAATAAATTTCAACAGTTACAGTTTCAAAGACACTTCTCTCCAACTCTAACCGAAAATTTTTAACCGAACATATCAGAGATTTACCCAGGCAGCCTTCATAATGCTGTGCTAAGTATGTATAACTCTCCATCTTAGTACTAATAAAAACACAGATCACTCACCTGGGCAAAGAATATGAAAATAAAATTCCAGGTGCACAAAATACAGACACTAGCACTGCAAGAATTTCAGTTTAAATCTATGGAATTTCATTTTAAGCCACATGTTATTGCATCAAGGTATGTATTTTTATGTATGTGCTTTTATTTGTTGTCAGTTTTCCTTAAAAACATACAATCTCAGGATCTGTATATTTTAGTTACTCCCTTTGTTACCCAAGTAGATATTTAAGCTATGTTACTACCCAAGCAACACACAGGAATTTCAGACAAAATAACCTAACAGCTCTACATACACAAGAAGAGTGATTTTTATTTTATTTTTCTTTTAAGAACTGTTTTATAAGCTCTTATAAGTCTAAGAAATGCATGAAGCCTAGTCCAGGTGGGGATTTGTTTGCTTCTTGTTTCTCCATGAAACTAATAATTCCCAAACCAAAGGAGACATGCCTTAAGAAGCACTCTTTCAAATAAAATATAAAAGCAAAAGCAAACAATATAGCTCTATTGTCAGTAAATTCCACAGATTCACAAATTCCATTCTTTCAACTCAAAACCCAAAATTCAAAGTGCAACAGACCCAGGAGTTAACTGCCTCCAAATCTTTTTACTGCATCTCAACTTAATATATACACAAATAAGCAATGACGAGTTCTGCTTTGGTGAAGTTTGTGAAGTTACAGCAGCTCATAAACCACATATTCCAACTTGCTTTTAATGGTCTCAACTTGAAGTAACGCTCTTCTACATTCTCCCTAATTCATTCTAACTCCTGAAAAGCCTTATTCCCCTATGCATGGAATCTGAACCTCTGGCTTCGTGCCTCAATACTCCAGCTCCTAACCTCAAAGCAAATTACTCTGAAAGCATGCGACAGATTTGGTTCTATGCACTCAAGAAGCAGTAACATCTTTCCTCTTTTTATTTGTTTAAAATACACTATAATTGTCAACATATATATAGCATCTCTGCCATACGTATCTCTAACTCAACTGCAAATTGTAAAATGAAAATGGTACTTTATAAAGAGACCTAAAAATAATGCTCCAAATTAAGGACTGCCATCTTAAAGCTTTAAAAGAAAAAAAAAAAACAACTTGAATTCTACTTAATTTTGGAAGCAATTTTGCCACTGTAATTGACATTAACACTCTTAACTTTTTCTTCATTTCTTGATCATATCCTTTTCTATGTCACTCGATTAAACATTTAAACATGAGACAAAAACTTGCCTAAAAATTCAGTGAAAAACTGAAACTATACAGAGAGTACACTGAATGAATTATACAAATGTCAGGAGTGACAATATAAAGTACCATTTTCAGTTCATACAAAGTGTAAAATTAGCTGAACGCATATTTTAAACTGTTTTAATTCTGTTGTTTTTAAAGTTCCACTAAATTCAAGGAAAGCATGACTTCGAATGAGAAGATATCCTTTTAAGAAATTTTATTTTCAAGTATAATTCCAAATAAAAGTGAACAAACTTTTGCCTTGAAATGAAGGTAAAGAAGGGAGAATGAACTCCTCAAGAACAAAGCCAGGGTTGTTTCCTACCCCAAAATGTATTCACAAAGTTTTACAAAGCACTATATAACTTATTAAGTAAATGCAGAGGTAGCACTTCACTACAAAAGAAATCTGATGAATGCTAAAGATACTATTAAAATTTGTCCTATAAAAGCACATTCCAAAACTGCATTTCTCTACTTACATTGTTTTCAAACTGCTGGCTAAGCCATGCATCAAGTTATTTAGATAGAAATGTTGACACAATTTCGCGTTATAATGGCATGTACAGATAGTAAGTGTGATTTCCTTCCTGAATCATCTTGTCTTAGAAGTCAATCTTTGCTAATGTTTTAGACGTACCCTTCAGCTAAGTACATTTTCCTAGCAGGAAAAGTAGTTCTTGTTCATTATGCCTGGGGCACACTGGCCTTGTGGGATATCATGGACATTTTTTATTATTTCTTCTCCCAAGCAAACCATAATATAGAGACCTAGAAATAATTATACAAAGAGTCCCTTCCCTCTATTACAGCTACCAGATGGTATATTTAGTAGGACCCTCTGGCTGAGTTCTTGTAACCAGACTAGACAAAATGACAACTGACAGGGCAGCAGAACTTAGCCAATTACATCTTCATTCCCCAGTCCCAGCAACACAGGCATCAACAAAAATCTAGGCAGAACCAGGAAACAAAAATTTATCAACAGGAGATACTTCCATTGCTTCACAGAGTCCTTCCAAAATTATTCTGTGCACTTTTTAAGAGCATCTTCAGCTGCAATATTTCAAGCAGTTCACACTGATAACTAATCATACCTTCAACAATGAAAAACAATGGGTACCTGTCATGGTATATATATCTAGGTTTGTGTGTGCATGTGTTTAATCCTTGTTAATTACGGTTTGTTTGTATATATTAAACATGATGTAGTGATGTAGAATAAGGGGTGGAATGTCATGATTTTATGATTTTTGGTTACTGGTATTTCACATTATAACATCATGTAGGGCACTGAGAGTTAAAATGTTAATGTCCCAGTTCTGGGTACCTGTCCAGAAGAGAAGAACTACATTCTTCAGAGCGGAGATATAACTCCTGGCAAGGTAATCTGATTGTGCTCTTCTTCACTCTACTCCTTCATTTTTCCTCACTGCTGCCTGTCCCGACTGAGTGCATCACCTTAGTATTACTGTAAGGCCTACTGCTTTCAGATACTTTCTCATATTTGATTTATTAGCTTCAATTCTAATTATATTGTATTATAGTGTGTTATCTTGCATTCTGATACCATATTTAGTAAAATTTGTTTGTTTCTTCTCAGAGCATTACCGCTGTTTTTAATTATTTTGGGGTCCCCTGTTTCCCTTTTCCAGAGGCATGGATTTTGTGAAAACCCATCCAGCCCACTAGTCATGGAACTGGCCCAGAAACTGTTGACAGTACCGCACCTGGAATGGAGAGAAACCAGATACAGGCAAATACTGTGAGAAAAAAGGCTGGAGAGCAGCTCAGCAGAAAGGGACCTGGGGTTGCTGGTGATAGCAGCTCAGCACCAGCCAACAGTCTGCTCCAACAGGCCTTTTGGGGTGCAAACGCAGCACAGATGGACAGACTGCAGAAGTGATTCTCATGCTACTCTTAGCATTGGTGTGGCTACACCTCGAATACTGCAGAGGAGGGTAAAGGGCTGGAAGACATGTCCTATGATGACATGAGGGCACTTGAGTAAAATCATAGAATCATAGAATGGCCTGGGTTGAATTGGACCATAATGATCATCTAGTTTCAATCCGCCTGCCATATGCAGGGCCTCCAACCACTAGACCAGGCTGTCCAGTGCCACATCCAGCCTGGCCTTGAATGCCTCCAGGGATGGGACATCCACAACCTCCCTGGGTAACCTGTTCCAGTGTGCCACAACTCTCTATGTGAAATACTTTCTCCTAATCTCTAACATAAAGATCCCCTGTTATAGATTAAAACCATTCCCCCTTGTCTTATCACTATCCACCATCATAAACAGGATCTGGACAGGCTGGGTAGTTGGGCTGAAGCCAATGGCATGAGGTTCAGCAAGACCAAATGCTGGGTTTTACACTTTGGTCACAACAACCCCAGGCAATGCTACTGGCTTGGGGCAGAGTGGATGGAAGACTGTGTAGAGGAAATGGACGCAGGGGTATTGATTGATGCTTAGCTGAACATAAGCTGGCAGTGTGCTCAGGTGGCCAAGAAGGCCAATAGCATCCTGGCTTGCATCCGAAACAGTGCCGCCAGCAGAAACAGGGTAAAAATTATTACCCTGTACTCAGCTCTGGTGAGGCAACACCTCGAGTATTGTGTCCAGTTTTGGGCCCCTCACAGCAAGAAAGGAAGACACAAGGAAGACATTGAGGCCCTGGAGCGTGTTCAAAGAAAGGCAAAAAAGCTGGTGAGGGGACTGGAGCACAAGCCTTATACTGAGCAGCTGACGGAGCTGAGATTGTTTGGTCTGGAGAAGAGGAGGCTCAGGGGAGACCTTATTGCTCTCTATAACTACCTGAAGACAGCTTGTAGTGAGCTGGGGGTCAGCCTCCTCTCTTGTGTAACTGGTGATACAGACTAGAGGCAATGGCTTCAAGCTGTGCCAGGGGAGGTTCAGGGTGGGTGTTAGGAAATACTACTTCTCTGAAAGAGTGGTCATGCACTGGAATGGTCTGCCCAGGGAGGTAGTGGAGTCACTGATCCTGGAGGTGTTCAAGGAATGTTTGGACATTGTGTTGAAGGATATGGTTTACTGGGAGCTATTGGTGATGGGTGGATGGTTGGACTGGGTGATCCTGTGGGTCTTTTCCAACCTTGGTGATTTCATGATTTTATTAAAACCTGTCTTCAAAACGTTCAGGACATGGCCCCGAGCAACCTGCTCAAATTGACCCTGCATTGAACAAGAAGAATACATGTTTCCACAGCTCCCTTCTGAACTGTCCAATTTTATGATAGCACATTTATAATGATGTTATTGCAGTAAACTGACCCAAATAAAGAAAAATTATGAGTTAGCATTACAAGCGCAGGTTCACATTTTAAGTGCTCTTGGCACTAGAAAGGAAATCAATCTTACTTCCTGTCTAATCCTTTAGAGAACAAGTGAACACTAGTGCTTTCATTTTCTGCATGTATAATTTCATCTGCTGAGTCTCAGAAATGTTAGTGGTCAGGGCTTACATCTTGCATTAACGTAAATTAGTAATTTAGTAATTTTTCAGCGTCAGATTAGTTAATATAGGAATCTGATGAACGACTATGCTGTGTTCTCTCTCTTATTACCACTTTCTTTCTAACAGCAAATTCACAGATCAAAAACACTCCCTCCCACTGGAAGTTGACATAACCTGCTGACATGCAAAACTGACACAGCAAGTTTAGTGACCTAGCACATCAAAAAAATGATTACACATCTCCTTCAGTTCCCCCATGTCATTAAATGAATTTCTACAGCGTGCCTTAGAACAAAGACCTGTAAAGTAAGGATATTGTTGTGCTACAAGTTTTTTAAATAAAGATGGACTGGTGGTATTTACCGTTTTTAGAATATGAAAAAGATAAACACTAGAACGGTTCTAAATCACAAAAAAATAAATTATAGTTCCTATGTAGTGAGATTCAACACATCATTAAGCAAGTCATCTGCCTTGCTTGAATTAAAACAATTCTGACAAAGGTTGCATTTGTCCTCTGGTACTGAATATTCTGTATCCTGCCTAAATGGGGCAATTATTTACTTCCCAGGAAAAGATTTTTTTTCTTTGCTGTCACAGAAAGTCACAAGCAGAAGATAAAGAATTCTCTAGTATCAGCTTTTCTCGTATGTTATCCACTAAAATTTACTAAAAGCAATCAAGAAAAACATCCTACAAATAATTAAATCCCAGGACATTTTGTCACTGTATTACATCTTATGAGCAACTCAAGAGTAGAAGACACTTCTCCCAGATCTGAGCAGATCACCAGCTTTGCATGGGTGTAAAACACTTTTCATTCCAAGCAACTGAGATGACAATTTTTACTATCAAGTGAAGAACCTTGACTTTAGACCCTCAGCCTTTAGCCCAGTGCTTCAATTAAGTATCTTTTCCAACCAAGCTTAATCAATACATTTTAAGCAAAGCAGTAGGAAAATATACATAAGTATTAGGGATTTAAGAGTGAGTTTATAGTCCTTGTAGGAAGACAGCAGGTACAAAGAGATATAAGGAACATGTACAAAAAAAACCCCCAATATTATTCAAATAACTTAATTTAAATGGAGACTAAGTCTCTTGTTGCATATTCATGAACTTAGGACACCCATTGGTGTATACCACAGACTTAACATTGAATTCTGTATTTCTATGAATACAGATACTTTGTCTTGAAACAGTCCCAGTTCATCAGTCATATTATAGAAAAAAGTATTTACAGAAATTCATTTTTTAACAATTTTATATCTATTTGACTAACATTATTACCTTTTAATTTAGTTTTTTTTTTTTCCTTCATCATATTTACTTAATGAATGAATGTAAGAAGTCATGATATTTTCTCTAAATAGAATAAAGAAACAAGACTTTGAAACGGGTAATAACTTCAAAACTAAGTTTTCACTAAATACATAAACAAATTTGTCTTCTGAGAAACATTATACAAAAATGAAAGGAAAAAAAGCAAGGTGAATGCCATACCAGCACACCTCCCTTTTACAAGCTAAAGCTGAAATATGGACAAGCAACTTTCACGTTAACTGTGTGACTTACTTAAGAAGATGTATACAATGAAACACTTACAGACACCTGGAGAGGAAAGGGCAGGCTCCCCGAATGTCGGCCTTTCCTTTAGTTGTAGAATTAAATGGTTTATTGCCTTCCAATCCACATTCAAGTCTTCTAATTTTTTCTGGAATAGAAGTTAAAAATTCATTAAATTTATAGGACGTTAATAAATGTAACTCTACCCCCCTCCCCCGGCCTTTTTTTTTTTTTTTTTTTTTTTTTTTTTTTTCCCTTCATCTGGTGGACCACCTGAATTTACAACAAAAACCTACATAGAAACAAAAATTAATCTTCACAAATGGGAGAGAGATGGGAGAATACAGTATGACCTGTTTGGGGAGAAAAAAAAAAAGAAAGCTTCACATTATTACAGTTGTGAGAGCATCTTTTGTCACAGAAATTCGTCTGTTGAAGCTCAGGTACAACCTACAGACTATGCCACTGGACCCCTAACCAACCTCGGCCCCACACCCAGTCCCATTCTGTGCTGTGTGGTTCCTCTCACCAGGCTGCCTCCTTACCCCCCAATCTATTTTCTGTTTTGTTCTGTTTTTAATTGCCATAAACCTGAGATGCTCATTTTATTAAATTAAAATAGAGAGGGAATTTTGTATTAATAACCATGGCAAAAAATCTCTGCAATTCAGAACATTTTCTTCACCCTACTGAAAAAAACAAACAAAAAAAAAACCAAAAAAAAAACACCAACAAACCTTAGGAGATCTCAAGGAATCGTAAACAGTCCTGAGCAGTAATGAGTAAGCTGCTACTTTTAAACAAAACCTATATGAAAGTCTGGAATGTGAATTATCAGTCCTCAGATAACTGTGAGAGGCATTTAGACTCAAAAACGATGCTTCTACTCCACCTTTATTTCTCACTCGAGGGACTGTAAAGTAGGATGAGGCATGCTAATTACATTCTAGCATTTCTAAACTCTAAAAATGAAAACTGCTTATCTATTTCAAGCTGCTTCCTGACCACTTGTTATTTAAAGCAAAAAAACAAAACAAAACAAAACAAAAAAACAAACATAGCCAGCCCTTGACTGTCCTGATTATCCTGATGAGGTCATGTTTAGACTACCACATGTCTCATTCTGGGCTCTGCATTTCAAAAAAGACAGGGACATCTAAGATAGACTCCAGTGGAGAACTACAAAGATGATAAAAGGGTTTGGACTACCACCCATATGAGAAAAGGCTGAGTAACCCAGGTCTGCTCAGCCTGAGGAAAGGACGACTGAGTGAGGATCTGACTAACGTATATATATGTCTAAAGGGAGGTGGGAGGCAAAAGGATGAGACCAGGCTCTTCAAGGTGTTGTGTAGCGAAGCACAAAGAGTAGTGGCCTAAAACTTGTGCATAGGAAGTTCCATGCTAGCATGCAGAAGAACTTCTTTATAGTAAGGGTGATGGAGCACTGGAACAGGTTGCCCAGAGAGGTTGCGCAGTCTCCTCCTCTGGAGATATTCAAGATGCATCTGGATGCCTGCCTGTGTGACCTACTGTAGCGTACCTGCTTTAGCAGGGAAGTTGAACTTGATGATCTCCTGAGGTCCCTTCCAACTCCTGAAAATCTGTGATATCAGCCCAGTACACCAATGCCACTCAATGGTGCTTTTAGCACTCCTACATCCTAGTCATGATCAGACATACAGTCTAAATTATTATTCAGCACTAATGGAAACAGGATGTCTATTAAGAAAGATATTTAAGTACTTTGAGTCTAACAAGATGGCTTCAGTAGGAGAGGGGTAAAGAAGAAACATTAAATTGAATTACGTACACATGCATATGCATACATTTTGACGCCTTGGACACTGCTTATGGAATTTGCCTTAAGTTTCACCAAAAGGTACTCTTACATATGCAAAGTTCTTTTCTATCTATCATTAATGGAGACAAAAAATATTAGTTGGTATAAATTCTGCAGATTGCGTTGTGCAAATTCTTTTCAATAGGACAGAAGAGAACGGATATAACTCTGCACTACAAAATAATTTTACTTCCAGGAGTAGCTTAAAAACTGCATTAAATTTAAAATAAAGAGTCAGGAATATCAGAAATTATCCTTAATAATAGAATATGATGGCCATAGAGAAAAAGCAATTAGCTATGCAAAACAAATGTAGCATATGACAAATCATACATTATTTCTTTGTGAATTATTGGCACGCACAAACACATCTCCCACATTTCCAAACATTTTTTTCCTACTGCTCACACCCAAGAACCTCATTCTAGATCTTAAAATGTAGACAACTGCACCAGTATCTACTCAATAGCAGCAAGTGTAGATAGCCCTTAAAAGCTCAAGAGATTACACTACCAAATTCAGCTTTGTTTTAACAGATATTCACACTAACTCAGGAAAAATACATGAATATTATAATTATAATATTGACCTCACTGTGAGTAGCTGTTTCATTCATATGCATGTGAGGCAGTGATTTGTTTTCAGCAATGACAAAACAGAAACAACATGTACACCACTAATAAGAGAGTAGCTAGTTCCAAACTTACAGTTCAATCCAATCTTGCATCTGCCATAAATTAGCACATATGCATTCAAATGTTCACTTCATATAGCACAATAATTTTGCTGTAATTGAAGCTCTAGAGTTTTAGTGACAAGTATTAACATTAAAATACGTTGCATTGAGGAGCACTTTTATAGATTTATTGATTTCCTTTAAATGTCAGTCCTGGTGCTATTAAATGGAGGATAATATTCATACCTGAACTAATTTCATTGACAGCACTAAAACTACATAGGCGTTTTCAGACAGAAAAGCAATGTAATATTTTAAAGGGAAGATTGAGGTGAATGAAACCAAGTTGTAAAGGTACTTTTTACATCTTCTTTTTCAACACCACTATTTACTCTCCTAATCAGAAAGACAGGAAAGGAGAAATGGAGTGCCATGGAAGGAAACTGCAACTTTTACTTTGCCACAGATATCCCTTCCTGAGTAAACCATTCAGAGAGCTGTTATTCAGGAGACTGGGGTTACTTTCTTTCTATTGGTACTGGCACCAGGAGCAACCTCTGTAACCTCCACGTTACACGTTTACCATCCATGTAAAGACTACTTTACAGAAATGCATTGTAAAAGCATGAAATTCGTTTCTCTAATATGAATGTGTCTGACTATCGAAGTGCTTGGGCTTAAAGGATCACACGTCCAATCCTGTTTTTTGATTCTTGAATGGGCATATATTAGGACTACATGTGCCAAGAAGAATATTTTTACAGTTCTATATTGCAAAGTTCCAGTATAATCACTGTTAGAATGCTTTGTGAATATGTGAAAATATCCATATTTCAGTCAACTATAACATCAAGATGGATGGTTTACTGATAGTTGAGAATTTTATTAAGGCCTTTGCTCAAATTTTGTTCCTAAACATTTTGGACATTTACATGACAGCTAATCAAGTGATTAGGTATCTAATAAAAGTTACAAATTTAAAATTAACCCACTTGAAGACTGACTAACTTTAACCCTACGTAATAAATGTTGGCTTCGCTCTTGGGACTTCCTACTGAAGGACGTAGAAAAATTCTAACAGAAGCAGAATTCATAATCATTTACATTATAAAAAAAAATATTTCATTTGGACAAGTTTCAAATGAAGCACATGTTCAACACATGACTAGTCTATCAGATTATTACTTACATTTCTGCCTACTGCTTACTTTAGAGACTTGGGCTGTGTTTTTTAATGACTTAAAGATGACATTTTATAAGAATTAAACAAAAAACTGGTATGAAAATTAAAAAGTCCATGGCTGAGACTAACGTTATAAAAAATAACTGATGGTGTTTGAGAAGTAGAGCTGATCTCAGTTTCAACCCTCACTTCAATTATGTTCTAATAGAAATCCTTGAATTTATACTCTCATTAGAGTGTTTTGAATCTATTATGAAGTTTGCAAATATTAACAGCAAAGGACTACAAAATCTCAGAATAAAGTCAATGATGAACATAAATTTAGGCCCAATGCCCATGACTGCGCTAATACATTGAACTCCCTGATACTTCCCAAGACAGGGCAGGCCTGCAGTATGAATAAAGGCCATGGGACTTCCATGTCATAAATTGAAAAGAAGAAAAAAAAAAAACAAAACAAAAAAACAGGAAGCTAGGAAAATAACATCTAATTAACCAAATGCTGTGGAAAGTTGTCAAACAATGACATGCAAGTAAATTGTGCCTTTATTACTTTATTGCACTTTATTACAAAACCTTTTTGTGACTCCAATATGAGGTATTTTTTTATTTTCAGAACACTTCAGTAATCCAAGATGCAACTGAAATAATGAAATTTGTGCATTTTTCTTATAAAAAAGTTACATAACATGATGTTGAAGTACCTGGTTGTCAGTGTTTCAAATCTGATATATAAACATATCTGCTACATTTAAATTCACTCTGTGCTTCAGTCCCTATATATAAACACAGTTAAGACCATTATGCTGTTCCATGGGAGTTGATTTGATGCGGGAAACTGTTCTTAAATATTTTATTTGCTTGAAACACACACTAGTCTCCAGTAAACCTTCATATTTTTGTCATAATTGTCTGGGAAATTATTTTGAACTTAAGGTATGCATATGCTTAATATCACAAGTTAAGAAAACTGCTTTTTTTTTTTTTTTTCTTTTTTCTTTTTTTTTCCCCTTTATATTTGCATCTAGTGATACATTTACTTTGACCCAACTTTTGTTTTTTCTTCCTTTCATTTCTCTGGAAAATAGAAAGCAATCAAACACAAAACTAAAATAAAGCAATGTTTATGAAGCGCTTAGACACCACTGTGATGACTGGCTTGAAACAGCCTACGAGGGAATTAGCCATTTTTCTTCACAGCAGAAACTGAATACTTCACAGGAAAAGTGCTGCTTACAGCAACAAACTAAAAAAGAACTATGAGTTTAAGTACTGAATCGTTGCTCCCAGTGTGAGCACTCCCCATACCCTCTGCTGCAAACAAGACCACCACATCAACTTTAATTCACCACTCTAAGATCTGAGTACTTAACTTTGCAACCTTGTTAACTTATTTTCAAAAACACAACAATTTGAATATAAGTCATTTCTGCTACCACAAAATTCCTTTTAAGTAAAAAGTTACTTTGACTTGGTCTGAAAAGTCTGTATTGGAACATACAAATAACGAATAGTACTAGAAATTACTCACTTAAGAATAAAGTCAGTAGACATAAATGGGGAGAACCTTAAGGAAATTTATATCACCAAGGAGGCCACTCAGCAGCCCTGACAGTACATGTACACTGCTTTATTACTTACTGTACAAGACAGTGAACCGGAAATCAACTTCACAGGTTCAATTAATTGAACTCCAGAATGTAATGAAAAAAGTAACATCTAATTAAAGAAGGACAAGAAATGAAATATCCACTATTCAACCAATAGTTATTAAATTCGTTACAGACACATTTTATAATATCACTGTCAAAACTGCAAATCAAGGAACATCAATGATTGTTGAAAGAGTTATCTTGTTCCAGCTGACTGTGTTCCAGAAGATCTGGCAGAAACAGCAGTTTTCAGTCTTTGATGTGAACACTTAAGTAGATATGGAGTACACTTCTACATCAGAAGTTTGGCCTAAACAGAATCATTTCACACTATTTATTCTTTCATCGATGGAACATCAAAGCAAGTGCTACCAATTCTCCCTACAAGTGTCAACACTTGTTTCGCTGTTCTTTAAATGTAGTTACAAAAACCTAGAAAGCCAAAATCTCACTTTCTTTTCCTGTTGCTTTACATTCTTTGCTTAAAAATGTGGACTAAGAGATGCGGAGATGGCTGCTACCAAGTGAGAATATATAGATACTCTAGTGTGATTTTTGTTCCATCATCCATTCAGCGTGCAGATGACATGTTTCTGTTCCCAATAATAATAGTGCTATTTTCACCCAACGCTGAGTCGTAAGCCTGCTCACTCTCATTAGCACGCCAGTTTTAAGTCACCTTCGACTCACCTCCTTGGTATTTTTCCACTTTTTAGCATAACTGACCATTATTTAAAAACAAACCAAACCAAAACAACAAACAAAAAACAAACAAAAAAAAAAAACAACAACCCAAAAACATAGATATCAAAAAGGCAGGGAAAATAGCTCCTAAATTCTTCTAATCAGGATAGTAGAAAAACTAAAACATGCTTAAACATGAATCAGTTTCTAAAATGCAGATCAGTGCATCCACATGCCCCTATGAATCTCCATTCAGCTGGTGGGATTTGAAAGACTTAGAGGAGGTTTTGTAAAAGTAGGAAAACACTTCACTATACCCCAAGTAGAGCAACTACACATGGAAAAATACACAAGAAATATACTTTTCAGGTCACCTGCAGACATTCTAACTTTGTAAGGAAATCTTCTTCCATAAAATGAGTTTATTTACAACTATAGGTTAGGAAACATTCTAAATACAAAGTTTACTATCTTTGCAATTGCAACAGATACTATAATCGATAAGTCGCTGTTACAGTTTAAGTGAACTCTTAATTATCAGATCCTTAATTACTGATTTCTGTGCTGGGGAAAATGATTCTATAGTATATTTTTCTAAAGGAGAAGGGTTGGGAAGGATCAATCCTCTTAACAGTGAGTGAGTTCTCAGCTTCGAGACAGAATGAGGGAAGCCATGCTACAGGAATTCTGGCATATATACTCACTGGTAAAGTTTTATATCACCATGCCTCCTTCACAGTGGGAAAATTTTAAAGCAAAGGGTCTTCTTTACTGCTTGACTCTTACCTTGCCTCCCCCCCCCCAAAAAAAAAAAGTGTTTTTTGTTTGTTTGTTCATTTGTTTTTTAATTTATACAGACTTTCTGAAGGAGTAATTTAAAATAAGGTAGTTTAAAAAGACTTTATCTGATAGTGTTAACTAAGCCCAACAAATTTAAGTTTGGTTTCAGCGTGAATTACTCTTGAATAAGTAAAATAACCTTTATGTCAAATAAAATAAACCCATCACAACACGCAAAAATTTTCTAGCTCAGTACACTACATTGTTTCTGGCTATGCAACAACAACAGAACAAATGCTCTTTGCCAAGTTCTTTCATTGATTTTAAACAGAGCACATCAAGGACAAGTGTACAACAGGGGAAGCATAACCCATTACATAGTAATGGATATTGCTAAAGGTTGCTTCATTACCTTTACTGGATGAGTGGCTGGTTTTTCCTTATATAAATGACACCCTTTAGACAAAACCTCTTCCACATTCGGCTGTTTAGCTTGCACTGCTGCTTCGGTTTCCTGAAAAATAAAAACATGAGCAGTGTAGATTAACTGCAGCATAAGCAATGAGACTGAAAAATCCTCCATGGGAGGTTGTAAACCACCAGCAAATTAGTTTCTGCTCAGGACTGGCTTCTGAAAAACTTACAGTTAGTAGCAGCTGAGGACAAAAAAGGGTCACCAGAGAGAGGAAAAAAAAAAAAAAAAAAGGAAAGAGGGATGGAAAAGACTGAAGTTAACAAAGAGATAGGTCTCTTTATCGTAAACATTTCAATAAACCTATTACAAAGCTGACCAATTCATACTGAGAAAGACAGACACAAAGCAAATTCAAAACAAAAGCACAGTAACAGTGTCAGTTTGTAAAAGCATAAAGGCACTTATTACCAACTATATCTCAGTGAATTAGCAACAGCATATTCTCTATCAATTTCTCTTTTTTTCAGTCTGGAAAGATATCATCCAGGTGCTAACACATGACAACTTCAAGAAAACCTTCCTTTTTGTTAGGTCCTGACTAAATAACCGATGTGTGGACCTCCAAATACAGATAATAGCAAAAATAAAAATTACTGAAAAGCATAACAAGAGGCAAATTGTGTCTGAAGTTCAAAGATTCAGATTGTTAACTACTATGACTTAACATAAGCAAAAGAGGTAAAGAAAGATCCTGTTGTTATCTGAGATATGTAAATTAAGGGGTTTGTTTTCATTTTCCTCTTTCCACTCTTCTCCCATCTATCTTATGGCTTGATTACCTCATCTCATGTAGCTGTTCAACTTTATTTTCTGTCAAAAATCTCAGTTAATGTGAGAGCAGGCAAGGTGGTATGCCACTGTCTGACACAACACATCATTTCATTAGTAGAAATATGCTATTACTTGATCCACAATAAACTTGTAGAAATCTGTTTCATTTTGAGTCTCAGAAAGGGACAATCTTGCTCCAATTTTTAACTCAGTGTAGAAAATACATCTAGAGCACAGACCAAAAATTCACTTGTAAAGAATTGTGGATCAGTAAAAGTCCTATTTTCTTTTGGTTTCAGTGCTACATTATTTTTCTACTTTCCTACACACCACATAAAGATGAGGGACATTTTTCTATCTTGACAAAAGAATATGCTTTTTGGTGTTTTCTTTAAAACCCAAATTTTTTTCTTTAAAACCTCATCTTTTTTTCTCTATTTTGTTGGTTTGCACTGTTTCACATGATGTCTCAAATACTTGCTTTGTAACATGGTACTTTCATGGTACCACAAAAATCTTAACAGGAAAAAATAACATTGCAATTACCTGCCAAATTCCTGAAGTACATTATGGGTACATCTACACCACTGGTTTAGGTTGCATGGATGAGCCTCTGCAGCAGTTTATAGTCTCCCCCACTAATCATGCATATTTGACTGTGGACTGCTCTGTAAGTGCCCTAACTGGTATACTTCTGGCTATAACCGGAGGGGAAAACGTGTTGTAGGAGAGCTCCTTACACAGTGCTAGGTGATGGGAGTTTTTACTTTATGATTGTAGTGCATTAATTCCAGCATCATCCAAGAACATCACAAGATGATTTTTGATAAGTATACACCTGGCAAATTAAATCCTTGCATGAACATTGAGTGAGCTGTTTGCACAGATCTCTGCCTGATGGTATAACAAATTTTGGCCATGAAGTAAGTTCCCAGCAATTTCAAATCTACTCTCCAGGTGAGAGAGTATTATATTAATACAGCTCAACAGATAAGAGTGTACTTGAAAACTACTAGTTCATCGCTCAGTTCCCAAGGAAAACAAGAAGGTACAAATTGCAACTTGGCCTCCAACAGCTGCTTATAACAAAGAGACAGTGCAAGACTCCAGTGAACAGCCAACTGGGAGAACAGGGCCTGAAATCTGCTCAATCATACAGGTTAAGCTACTGACTGTTGAAGCTTAAGACAACTAACATAAGTTGTCTGTACTTGTGTTTGGAGGAAGATGCCATTTTTATTTATTTATTTATTTATTTTCCTCAGGAAAACCAAAGACATTACTTTTTAAATGTCTTGACTCCAGTTCGTTCACTCTGCTTCCACACTGACTGTTTTCTGCATGAGAATGCTTGTAGAACAGATGCCATACGCTCTCTGGGAGACAGAGCTGATCCTACAGGAATTTCACAATTTATGAACAGCCTGTGAAAGGGATTGTAAAACTACTTCTGGGCTGGGTGATGAATATGCTAATGGCACTTTTCACACATACAGTGAATTAAAATACATCAACACTGGAAACTGCTGTTCTTCAAAACATATATAAACAACAACAATCAAATAGAGGCCATCTTTAGTTCACAAGATGTCATTTAAGAATTTTCATTGGTGTTAAAATAGTGTATCTAAACAAATGAAAATTTTGTGCAGAGCATGGAATGTGGGCTTCTTCACTGAATGTATCTGCTCAGCCTACTAGATAAATTCACAAGCTGAAAATGCAAGGACACATCTATAGTCCCATCTGGACTACAAAAATCTGTTGATACAGCTCAGAATTCAGAAATTCATACACCATAGCTGAAATCAGTATATTGGCTAAGCCTCTGGTGTGTTGTGGTGTCTGTTGACTCGACATGCTGTTTCAAGGTATGGTAGCTATCCTAGCAGCCGCAGGCTGTTTGACATATGCTGCACATATACGAGGAGGTACAGACTACTGTCTATGAAGTATCTGCAGCATTTCAGGATGTGTGTTGGTGTAACTCAAGAATATGAGTTATCTCTGGTAACACTGGTGAAAATAAAAGGATCAGGATCAAGTTTCCCAGTGACATAACATCTACAGGACATTTTCTGAAAGGAACAGCTCAGAATAATTAAATCTACATCTTCCTGCTGATGTGCAATGCACGTATAGAAATATACTTTTTTTTTTTTTTTTTTTTTTCCCCATCAAGATTGCATTAAATAAATATTAAACTTTTTTTTTCCAGGTAAAACAGCGAGCATTCTCCCTTCATTTTATTAAGTCAGACAAAGCAGTGACATTGTACAAGCAAATATGCTAAATCTGAAATATAAAATAATTTGGAGGCTTCAAACTTCAATAAGACTCTCTTGAATAATCAGACATGAATCCTCATTTTTGATGTATAATTTAATGTAATTTTTTGTTATCACTTTTTTTTTTTTTTTTTTTTTTCCTTGTCTCTCAGATGAGAGAGATATGTAATGAGAATTCTTAGAGGTATACTTTTTTCACACACATCAAGAAGGTTCACTGAAACAGTCACACCTATCTTTCAGGTTACAATTCCCAGATAATTTTGGGGAAAATGCAATTAAAAAAAAAAAAAGAAAAAAGTGAGGCTCCAAGCTTTTCTCCCACAAGTGAGTTGATTCAGTGAAGAGCTGTTGTTCTGACAAAGTGAGGAAAGTGGATGGAAAAGGTGAATGTGTCCCCATCTTACAGAATTCTGGGTTTTCAAAAGAGGCCTCATTTTTATTTATTTTTTTGACTCTGCACATTCCCATACACGGGACTAATAGACTAACAAGCCGAACCACTACAAAGAAGCATGGTCAGATGAGACAATTAAAATATATTAAAGTTCAGCTACACCACAGTGACCACTGAATCTCTATGGTAGATCCAATAGCAGCCTTGGTGTTCAGTATAGATAACCTCACAATATTATTAGAATACATTTAGGACATGCTGTTAACAGTTCTGTGGCAACAATGAAGTAGGACCTAAACTACTGATGGCAGAACTTAAAGCTCAAAAATAAAGACCAGAGATAACGAATCCTCATCAAATTCAAGGAGATACCAGTTTGTACCTCTGTTCTTTTCTGTGTAGCAGATAAAAAGGTTTGATAACTTCCTAAACATTTAACTTCTTTCTACATAGAAAGCAATGCTCAGGGAACATCAAAGTTACAGAATTTAACTTCATCCTCCTGACTTAGGGTTTGATGAAAGAAAAAACAGACATAATTCAATTTAAAACTGCTCCTTTAGCAGTCTTGGTTAAAGTTCGCTGTACAAATGTTTTACTGCTACAAAAGACTTGTACCTGTTGGGCAACCAATTTCAATCATTAGCCTTAAAAATGCCACTTTAATGAGTAAATTAAGTAACTGGCCTTTCTCCCATTACTTTAAATCACTGCTATTTTAAATATATAAGACCCAAAGTAAGGTCGCAATACACTGATAGATTCTACCTTAATAAGGGGAAAAACATTCAGGAATTCCTCTGTTTTCTAGGTGTTTTTTTTAAGCAGTCTGTAAAAACAGTCTCCTGTTTTAGCGAGACTAGAATGCTATAGCTGTTGACCTAACAGAAAAATTATGAAGAACCTTTGGAGGAGAAACAATCATTTCACAGGAAAGAGCACTACACAAAATATATCTCCCTTCTAAAACAGAAATGCTTCAATTTCAGAGTTTGAAACTACTTTCTGAACCTATGAGTTGCAGCCACGGGCAATTTGTAAGATACTCTGACACTATTTTTCCTCCTCCTTTCAAGTTTAGTAAATAAAGATTGATTTTCAAATGAGTTTCTGGCTGCAGAAGATAATTAGAAAAAAATCAAAATATGTTACTGTACTAAAAAGGCTTTGTTGATTATAACGTGTCTTCCAATAGTCCTCTTATGGAATTAGTCTGTAATACATCATTTGAAAGGGATATTCATGAGTGTACATTTCTGCACTGTTTGTCTTCCAACAGTTACAGTCTTCCAAATAATGACATGTATTACTGGAAGAAACAGTAAAGATTGCTAGAAATTACAATAAAATGTAATAGAATAGTATTAATTGTCCCTTCAATCCTTCAGCTTTTACTGATCCAGAATAATTTTTAAGCAATGATGTTGCCATACTGAAGAATAAAGCAAAGTAGTGAATATACATTCAGAATCTGGAAACCCTTATAGAAGTCACAGTCCCAGAAGCTTTCTCTGCCTTCAAAATACTCATAGAGTAAGTATTTGATTTAAAAAAGTATATTAAGTAAGTTGTATAAAAAGGATGGAAAAGAAAGAATTAGTATTGTGTGACTTCTGACCTGGCCCTGAACACCTCCAGGGACGGGGCATCCATAGACTCTCTGGGAAGCCTGTTCCAGTACCTCACCACTCATAGTAAAGAATTTCCCCTGATATCCAATCTAAATCTTCCCTTTTTCAACTTAAAACCATTTCTGCTTGTATTGCCATTATCTTCCCTTGTAAAGAGTCAACACCCCTCCTGTTTATAGGCTCCCTTTAGGTACTGGAAGGCTGCAATGAGGTCACCCTGCATCCTTGTTTTCTCCAGGCTGAATAAGCCCAGCTCCCTCAGCCTGTCTTCGTAAGGGAAGTGCTCCAGCCTTCCGATCATCTTTGTAGCCCTCCTCTGGATCCTCTCCAACAGCCCTCCATCTTTCTTCTACTAGGGGCTCCAGACCTGGATGCAGTACTCCAGATGAGGCCTCACAAGAGCAGAGTAGAGAGGGACCACCACTGCTCTTCTGATGGAACCCAGGATACCAGTTGCTTTCCAACCTGCAAGTGCACACTGCTGGCTTATAAGTCTTTCATCCACCAGGACTCCCAGGTCCTTCTCTGCAGGACTAATGCTCTCAAGGACTGCTCCTCCCAATCTGTATATATGGGATTCCTCCAGCCAAGTGTAAAACCTTGCACTTTGCTGTGTTGAACCTCATCAGATTCACCCAGGCCCACCTTTCAAGTCTGTTGAGGTTCCTCAGAATGGCATCCTTTCCTTCCCCTATATCAACCACACCACTCAGCTTGCTGTCATCAGCAAACTTGCTGAGGGTGCGCTCAGTTCCACCACTGATAAAGATGTCTAAGTGCACCAGTCCCAAGACAGTCCCCTGGGGGGACAGTACTTACCAGCCTCCACCTAGACACTATAAACTATAAATCACCACCCTTTGTCTGCAATCTGTCAACCAATTCCTTACCCATCAGGTGGTTTACCAATCAAATCCTCATCTCTGCAATTTGGAGACAAGGATGTGGTGGGGTACTATGTCAAAGGTCTTGCACAAGTCCCGGTAAATGATATCAGCTACCTTCCCTTTGTCCACCAATGCCATCACACCACAATAGAAGGCCACCTTCTATTAAAGGCATGACCTTCCCCTGGTGAATCTCAGTGACCTCCAAGTAACTCAACAAAACTTCTAAAAATATTCTGAGAACAATGAACGAGTTACTGTTTATTCCCCCCAAAAAGATACTTTGTGTGACTGTCATATTTATCGCCCCTGGAAAAAAAAATTAATTAAAAATTAAAATAAAAAATAAAGAAATCTTTCCTTCCCCAAGATGCTGGGATACAGGTTACACAGTCCACTTTGACGGCTAAAACTTCTGTTACAGATAAAAAATATACAATGATTACTAAATGGGAATGCTCTTCTAATTTTTTTGCAATCCAGCTGCTGTTAATATCAGTTAATATTCCATTAGGAATTGATATCAGTTAATATTCCATTAGGAATTGATATTTTTTTGAAGAAGAATTTTGAGCATAGACTGTTGAAAATTTCTAAAGAATGAAAGCTTACAAAGAAAACACTGAGCAGGATGCTTTTTGAAGTCCCATAAAAAGATTTCTGAAAAGAGTGATAAGTGATAGAACCAGAGCATGATGTTCCGTATGTCTATGAGCTGATTAAATTGACATTTACTGCAGATCTAAATAATGCATTGAGAATATGAGTACTTCATGTAATCAAACAATATTTCATCATCAGAAGTTTTCATGTTTCAACCTTTTGCCAAATGAGACACAGATATCAGAAGACAGTGGGTTAAATTTCTAGGGCACATACACCTTATGTGCTCATGTGAATGATATAAACTACTTGCCCCACCCAGAATATAAAAATTACTAATTTGAGAGAACATTAGGAAAATGAAAATGAATCAATAATGACTTGAAACATTATTTCTCTAACCTAGCTTGTTAAGCAGGCACCGACAAATTAAGGCTAATGGAAAGGAAAAAAAAAAACAAAAAAACAACACTCAGGAATGTCCCCTCAACACTTTCTCTCATGTGGTTGAACATTCACTCTTCTATTTGTCTGCAGTTAGGTTTCCTACTCCACAGTCATATTCTTCTCTAACTGCAGACTGTCAAGCACATCATGAAGTGATTGACAAGAGTTGACAGCTCTCCTATTGTCATTCAAAAGTTATCGAAGACAAAACCTAAATACAAGTCACTTTTAAGATTAGTCACTTTTTTTTTTTTTTTTTTTTAAATTATTATTGTTTAAGATGGCCAGCTTTGTCTGCAAAAATTGAACACAATATGCTGTACACATGCATGGGAAGTGACCACCATAGTCAATAAAAATATAAATACTATTCTCAGAGACAGTACAAAACTTCTTTAGAAGTACAAGGTAACAATCAGTTGTGGAAACTTTGGAAAAGGGGTGTCAAATACAGAGTAGTAAGGGCAGGCATGAGCGACAACCAGAATTTAAAGAGGGAGTAGGGGGAAGTTGATAGTATTGATGAGTGGGCCAGCAGGAAGGACCAGCGAAATTGAAAGACAGACAATCTGGAGGCAAGGTGGCCGGAAAGTATGAAGTGGCTTTTAACATTGTCTGGAGGAGTCAGCAGAGTTTCAGAGAGCTAAAACTTGGAACAGGATTTTCTGCATTTGTTCTGCTTCCTATCCTGACTGTCTCTTCTGTCCACTCCTTAAAATGCAGGGACTCATTTCTTGCACTTCCTCCATATATGTACTCGCCCTCACCTATCATAATTCCCTAACTAACTGTCTTTATCTCAAATGTAGTAGGGAAAGCAGAAGCTCTGAGGCAAAGGCCTGGAAGAATCCAGGTTTTTATCCTCCTCCTATGGCTGGTGAGGTATGCTGACTAAAGGTTTTCAGATGACTGGCAGAAGAACAAGCTCAACTACCTCTTTTCATCCTCATCTCCAAATTGGAGGGAGGTGGATTTGATGGGTGGACAACTGGATGGATAAGCAATTGGTTGAAAGGCTGCAGACAGAGGGTGGTGGTCAATGGCTCTATGTCCAGGTGGAGGCCGGTAACGAGCGGCGTCCCTCAAGGGTCTGTCTTGGGACCGGTGCTCTTTAACATCTTTATTAATGACATCGATGAGGGAATGGAGTGCACCCTCAGCAAGTTTGCTGATGACACCAAGCTGAGTGGTGCAGTCGTTACGGTGGAGGGAACGGATGCCATTCAGAGGGACCTTGACAGGCTGGAAAGCTGGGCTCGGGTGAACCTAATGAGGTTCAACACGGCAAAGTGCAAGGTTTTGCACTTGGGCCGGAAGAACCCCAGGCACCTGTACAGGCTGGGAGGAGTTGTCCTTGAGAGCAGCTCGGCTGAAAAAGACCTAGGGGTCCTGATAGATGAGAAACTTAACATGAGCCAGCAGTGCGCTCTGGCAGCCCGGAAAGCAAATGGGATCCTGGGCTCCATCAGGAGAGGGGTGGTCAGCAGGGATAGGGAGGTGATCGTCCCTCTCTACTCTGCTCTTGTGAGGCCCCATCTGGAGTACTGTGTCCAGGTGTGGAGCCCTCAGTACAAAAAAGATATGGAGATTTTGGAAAGGGTCCAGAGGAGGGCCACAAAGATGATCAGGGGGCTGGAGCACCTCCCCTATGAGGACAGGCTGAGGGAGTTGGGTTTGTTCAGCCTGGAGAAGAGAAGGTTGCGAGGTGACCTCATTGCAGCCTTTCAATACCTGAAGGGAACTTACTCCCAGGAGGGGAGTAAACTCTTCGAAAGGGCTGATAATAGCAGGACTAGGGGAAATGGTTTTAAGTTGAAGGAGGGAAGATTTAGGTTGGATGTTAGGGGAAAGTTCTTTACTAGAAGGGTGGTTAGGTCCTGGAACAGGCTGCCCAGTGAGGTTGTGGATGCCCTGTCCTTGGAGGTGTTCAAGACCAGGTTGGACAGGGCCCTGGGCAACCTGATCTAGTAAATGTGTATGTTTGGTGGCCCTGCTAGGCAGGGGGGTTGGAACTACATGATCCTTGAGGTCCCTTCCAACCTGGGTAATTCTGTGATTCTGTGATTCTGTGATTTTCCCCATGCACGCTCTGAGCTTGCCAGAAGAGGTAAGTAGCACCATCAGCAGACATTTGTGCAACACATAGGCTAGGGTTGTCTACCTGTGTTGGAACAGAGCATTTGCAGTTTCACTGACAGAAAAGGAATTAAGATGAAACTCAGCACCCCAGACCATTTAATTCCAGAAAGAAAATTATTGTAGAGGCTAAAAATTTGTGTAAGGAAAATATTAAGTGGAAAAGGAAAATAAATAAATAAATAATTAAACAATATAGAAAGATGCTGTTTGACATGTGTACAAAATTTGAGGAGCTAGTATATAACTCTACATTTAAAACATAAAAATTACGATCAAACCTTAGCCATGGAATTACTTTCACAAGAATTGCATGCATAGCAAACAGCATTATTCACAGACCAGAAGAAAGTTACCAGTAGAAAAATTCGAAAGATAAAATTTGAAGACATTCAGGCAAAGGATTCACATTAAAGAAAATTTATTTTAGACTCTCACTCTCAGACTAGCACATTGCTAGCAATGTCTTGATCATATACCCAGAGAACTCCAGTGAATGTGACTTTCCAGAGATAATGTGCAAGCCAAAGGCATTTCTGCAGAAGCACTATGCTACCTTTATGCCTCCATCTCTGGAAGGGAGACTTTTATCCATAGGCTTATGTATGGAGAAAAGATAATAAGTCTCAGAATAATATCTATATGGACTGAATGGGGGAAAAAAAAAAAATCAGGCAAATTCTAAAAGGCAACAATTGAAAATGAAATGGCATAGCATTCAGAACTTGTTATATAAATGCTGGCTGTAAGTCTATATTAATACCTTAAATAAAGGTGTAACTATTTTGAAAGAATCTATATTTGCTCTTTAGAGAAATATATTTAAATACAGTGTTAGTATTTTGGAGAGGGCTAGTTTATTTCTTCCAAAACGAAGCACATCACGTATTTTAGCACACATTAAAAAATTGAAGTCAGTTTTCATTATTAGTTTCCATTCAGAAGCAACCCTTCTAATCATTTTTCTTCATGCAATTTGCTTGTTCATCCATATGAGTTTCTGACCTACTGCCCAAAGCTGTATGTCCTGGTGGCAATGATTTGTCATGCCATAGCTAGTGTTTTCACACCTTAGTCTCATACTGCAATGCCACTCTCCAGTTCCATAACTAACAAATACGCTAGCAGTAGCTGAACAAGCAGAGCACAGCAGTCACAACATAACAGTCCATTGCTCTTGACAATAGATGCAAAGTGTTCCTTTCGATAATGGCTAGATTCTGTAACTCAACAGAACTTCTCAATTTGTAGGACTGCCAGAAAGAGAAAACTCAGAAAACAGTTTATGAGGAATATATACACAAGGAACAGAAAGTAGCACTAAAAAAAGTATCTAAAGTATTAGCCTATTTGTAAGCTTTTATTGTATATACCTTACTAGAAATATCTTTCTGTTCTTTATATATTTCTATTTTTAAAGAAGTATTTTGGTTAAGGATTTCTCATGGACTCAAGTCATAACATAGTAAAGCTTATTAACCAGAACTGCTCACAGGCAGGAAGAAGACTGACTTTTTACATAGTGTAATAGTAATAGGACAAGAGGGAATAGCTTTAAGCTGGAAGAGGAGGAACTAAGGATAGATATGTGGAATAATTCTTTATTCAGAGAGTGGTGAAGCTCTGGCAGAGCTGCCCAGAGAAGCTGTGACGCCTCATCCCCAGAGGCACTCTGCCTCCCTGGGCAGCCTGTTCCAGTGCTCCCTCACCTTCACTGTGAAGAAGTTCCTTCACATATTGATATGGAACTTCCTATGCTTCAGTTTATGGTCGCTTCCTCTTGCCCAGTCACCAAAGAGTACTAAAAAGAGCTTGGCCATGACTCTTTAACTCCCACACTTAAGATATTCACAAACATTAATCAAATCTCCTCTCAGTCTTCTATTCTCAATGTTGAACAGACCCAGGTCACTCGGACTTTCCTCATATGAGAGATGCTCCAGAACCACTATCATCTTTGTAGCCCTCTGCTGGACTCTCTCGAGGAGATCCCTGTCTTTTTTGTACCACAGAGCCCAGAACTGGATGCAGTACTCCAGGTGAGGCCTGACCAGAGCAGAGTAGAGGGGGATTAAAATCAATTGAAGACATTATCCAAATGCTTCTTAGACTCTGGCAAGGATAAACTGCTAAGAAAGATGAATTTGTTCAACATAAACTGAAAGCATGGAAAGAAATTAGGCTTCACTTTGCATTGTTTGCAGAGGTACTGGTAAAAATATATCAGTGTGTACAAAATTACACATAAAATAAGATCTGAACATATCTACTCTGAAGTGATCTACTGACATAGCTATATCCAATATTGTACTGTACACAAAGCTGTTAAGTACTATAATCTTATGATATTACAACATGGACAGTTTTCATTATATTTTCTTCACACCTTTTTGTAAGATTGGAAACCTATAATTATTATACCTCACTAAATTTGTTAAGTTGGAATACAAAATCATGCAGAATTGCTGTAAGAGTAATGTTGTACCAAAGAAAAAGTACACAGAAAATATAAATACATGGAGTTGTGCTCACGAAGAAGCAAAATTGCTTCTGACAGACTCTCAGCAACACCAGGCAAAGTATTACAGGTGAGCCAAGTAGTCACTTGGAATAAGAACACTTAAACTCACACAACTGGTGAAAGAGCTCTCTCTCTAGACAGCATTTCTTCCCAGAAATAACGTGGGTTGAAGAGATACACTCCTTTTAGCAGCTGGCCCTCATGTGAGCCCAGGGTGGCTCCAACTGGCTTACATGTGGGAAGTACAGGCGCAGACAATTTGCCTATGCCACCTGGGTCAACCACACTGCTTCACTAGGTGCTCAATCACCAGTTCAGCACCTGTAACAGTTCTCCTACATGTGGTAAGCTAGAAAAACACAAACAGTTGTAAAATATGCAACACAATATATTCAAGCTGCATGAGAAGCTATATAGAAGGCTTACTGCAAATATGGAAGTGTTCCAGTGTTCAAGACTAGCAGTAGTGCTGAGAACTTACAACAGATGCAGATTTTGTATTTCCCCATCCATATACATAATTATTTCATAGGAGCAGTCTCTATTATTAAACCAGTACTGGAATGGATCATTATGCCAATGTGTTAGAAAAAATACAAATTACTTATAAATAAGATCTATGCTAGTATTATTAATACAGCAGCCTGTAAATATGCATTCCAATGCTGATTTCTTTCGACTGTTTTGTTACATTTAAATATATGTATCTCTGTTTATAAAAGAAACATGTAATAATGGATTAACAACATGAATACAGCAAATATTGCTAGAGATGCTTTTTAAATCTTGGAAATAAGATTCTGGATTACTGTTATTTCATGAGTTACTGGTTACTCACTAAATTAATTAATAGTGTTACAGTAGTAATTCTACCATTATTTAACAAGAAATGAGCGAGTTATTATATTCTACTGAGGATTTTGGAAACAACCACTAAAAATTATGGTGCCTAACCAAAGGCCTGGGGTCTGAAGGCACTGTGATCTCTAAATTAAAGTCAAAAGAATTATGAAGAAAAATGACATTGGCATAAAATATATTAGGGTAGCATGAGACATGCTGCCGCCATTTAAATTATGCATAGAATTATGAGAGCAGAAAGGGATAAAATAAAAAAATATATATGTTCCATAAGAAATGTGTTTTATAATAAAAGCTGTTATAAGTTACAATATGCTTCTTGGGAGTGCATGAGGTTTAAAGAAGCATTGTCTCAACAAACTGGCGTTCACGTTTTTCTTACCACTTTTGATGCCTTTTAAATTGAAAAATGCATTTAGTTTAGAAGCTAAGCTGTTGCCTAAAGACTCACTCGACACAAAGTAGTCCAACCAGATAGAGAGATGGAGCCCTAAGACAAACACCTGTGACGACCACGCTGGACATGTCCCATCTCTCAACTCTTGTAATATCTCCTCCATGTTTCCTAACTGTATCACAAAGAAGAAAAAAGAAGTCTGTTCCACTGTCTACTTCATCTAGATTCTGGGTACAGTTTTAGGAAACAATGCATCCTGAAACATTCTGAAGAAAGTTTCTCCCACATACTCTATTAATTTCCAAGTGTGATGATGACAAGAGAAAGATGGGTTAAACCGCCCTGTTGTCTCATGTCTTACTTGCCTTCCTTTGATGATCTTCAATACTCCCCTTCCTCTTTGATCATACAAAATTTCATCCCACCACATCAGGACTATAGACTTTCTTTTTCCCTATTCTGTTAAAAGCTTTTCAAAAATATTCCTGTACCATCACCATAAAAGGACTGAAAGAGACAAGCAAAACATCTCTCTCACAAGCAATAGAAAAAACAAGATCCTTACAGTTTGCAGCAAACTTAATGGTGGAACCAGTCTTGAAAACAAAAACAAAAACAAAAACAAACAAACAAACAAACAAAAAAAACAATGAAGAAGACTGAAAGAAAGAAATGGAAGAGTTCTGATTAAAAAATTTTTGTTAAAACACAGGAAGTGAGCATAGATAATTTTCTTTAAGGTAATTTCCATTCTTTGTTCTATTTACATAAAGACATTTCAGAGCTATCCTAATTTATCTTTTTGAAAGGAAATGAATGTCACCACTGAACTCATTCTGTCAATTATAGGACTACAACAGATCTTGAGATGCTGTATTTTCCATAATGTGATTGTATGACATAGAAAAGTTCCAGCATTAGAACAGCTGAACAAAAGCAATGAGTACAAAGTGAATTTAATAAATATTCTCTGCAAAAACAAATATGACTTTAGAAGCAATTATTCAATTTCATGCAAAGCAAAACAATTTTAGAATATTTGCCTTCCCCTCCTTGCTGCCTCCCCTCCCCAAAATTGTAACATGAGAACCAACACAGAACAGTGTTGTTTTTTAATCTTTGTTTGTGTTAACAAAATGCTCAGCTGCTGTGAACCAAACCAAAGAAAAACTCACGGACTTCAGTAAGTTGATGTACGGTATAATATTTTCCCAGTCTTCATTAAGGTCATGTATACATAGATAAATAATGAAAAACCAAATGGTCAAAGCAGACACGCAGCAAGGCCTTTTATTCTAATCAGTATATTTAATCCTCAGTTTCTTTGGTTTCATACAAACTACATATAGACACTTTTTAATACCTAAATACACATTGAGAATTAGATTATAAATATTTTATTTACAATTACTGGACAATTAGTTCTACTGATTTATTGTTATCTATCTTAGATGGTTAGCAGTTAGATGTATTTCTTCCAGTGTGAGAATTACACAGCCCTAATTATTCTGATTTTCAGCTGATCATACTGACATGATGAAAACTGCTTAAACAGTCCATCACTGATATCCTAAATTTCATGTACTAGCTTTTTAGGTTACTCATTCATGATATCGTTTAGCAAAAATTATTTACTATTTTTACATTTCACTTTGCTACCCTAAAAAGCTCTATCACAAGAAACTGTCTAATGGGAAAAAAAAAAAAAAAAAAAAAAAAAAAAAGAGCTTTCATACAACAGAATCTTAGGGAATTGTCATGGATTTATGTATCAAAGTTATATTCTTAATACAAGCCATGCAGCTAATGCTCCAACTGACATTTTAACCATAAAACATCCAGGTTCCTTTTTAAAA
This sequence comes from Coturnix japonica, assembly GCF_054131305.1. Taxonomy (NCBI): domain Eukaryota; kingdom Metazoa; phylum Chordata; class Aves; order Galliformes; family Phasianidae; genus Coturnix; species Coturnix japonica. Next base: position 105,340,568 of record NC_140663.1, on the reverse strand, counting down.
CAGAAAACTTACCTTAATATCAAAAGCTCCTGGCTGACCCACTTGGTTATAAAGCTCTAGTTGGTTTTTGACAGGTGTTATCCACAATGTCAGTTGATTTATTTGCTTATCAAGCTCTATGAAATCCTTTAGCAGAATCTCTATTTCTTTTTGCTTCTCTGGTAGATCTTTGGACACCTGAAAAAAGTATCAGAAGCTGCTTTTGTAGTGAGGGAAAAAAACAAATAAACAACATGAAGCAATTTAAAATTATACACACATATGCTATACACATAAGGTATATAAGTTAATTGTGTACACCTGTAGAAGGAAGTCAAGGAAAGACTAGAAACAGTAGTCAAATTATTATGGCATCTTGCCAGTCAGTTACAACATTCTCTTTCCTACAAATAAGTAAATCATCAGACTTCTCATTTTTGTTATTCTACTATTGCATTTGTAGTACATTAAAAGTGTGTTGTGTTTTGTTTTGTTTTGTTTTGTTTTTTTCATATATGAAAGTGCTTTCATGCTAAATTTTTAGTCTTAGAGAGCAACAATGAATATAAAAGCATGAAAGTGACCACTTGAATGAGATCTAACTTTCCTCGGCCTCTTTGATCTGGAAATTTATAAGCATCTGTTTTCTGACGAGGTGTTCAGAGTTGTCATTTTTGCCCGAATTTGCATCAGCAGATGCTTATAGTGAAGAAAAATAATGAAGAAATGTGTCATCAATACTGAACTTGATTCTCCGATCTGCATTCAAAGTAGTCAGATTTTAACCAAGTACATCCTTTGCCAGTAATTAGAAATTATTAATCAGAGAATTACACAGTTCAAATCTAACATCACTGAAGCATTTGGAGTAAATACAGGAACAGGTTGAAAGTAAATAAAACAGGTTGGAGCCAACACTCCATGCTGTCCTTCCCAGCTTGTCTTCTATAGCTGGAGAGGTGAGGTGTCACTGTACAGTATGGGCAACGTTGCAAACCTTTACTAGAGGAGAAACCATCTGGACTTGAAAAATAATTGGAAACAGCAAATAAAGTTCCTGGGAAAGGAAAAGAAAATATAGCAACTAACTATTAAAAACAGCTAAGAAGTATGGTTCATTATTCATATTTCTTCGCAAATTCAATTTGAAAACACTGATCTGCTGATACTACAAAAATATCTTTCATATATTCTACATGTGGTTTACTAGGCCATACTTAGAAGATGGTTCTAATTCATTAACTTGATTTGCAGTTAGTTAAATTATCTCTGTTGTTCATTATATCCACCCCATAACATCTTTTTTAATCAAAACTGACCCATGAGTCAAATCGCTTGTTCTATCCTCCTAATCTTATTAAATATAACAAAAACTCTGCTTTTCCAGTATGGCCTAAGATACAAAAGAAAACAATTAAAAATGCATTCATTTCCCTTATGTATCTATGTAGATCTTGGCCTAATTTTACAGAAGATTAGTTTCATCTTTCTCACAAGATTAGAATGATAATCTTCAATGTTTAATAGCCTTAATATTAATATAAACAAATTCCACAGAAAATCAATTAAAATAAATACGTAACCACTGGCAGAAAACAAACAAACAAACAAAAAAAACCAAACAAGGTGATGCCTGAAAATCTGAAATTTAAATTCATTTGTCTCTAATGAGCTTTAATCAAATACATTGTGGCAACAAGAAGACAGACAAAAATAAATTTTTAGTATTTTATGGAAAAAAAATAAATGACTATATACTAAGATGTAGTATTAAACTCTGATAAATAAGAAGGGAGAAACAAAAACAGATGTGGACAAGGGTGAAGTAAAATTAATAGGGGGGAGATTTAGGGTAGATATCAGATGGAAATTCTTAACTCAGGGCAGTGAGGCGCTGGCACAGCTGCCCAGAGAAGCTGTGGTGCCTCATCCTTGGAGGTGCTTAAGGCCAGGTTGGATGGAGCCCTGGGCAGCCTGAGCTGGTGGGGGGCAGCCCTGCCCACAGCAGGGGTTGGGGCTGAGTAGGCTTTGAAGTCCCTTCCCAACCAAAGTGTTATGTGATTCTATGTTATATGTTTAATCTAGAAACAGAGAAGAGGAAAGATAAGGTTTTGTTTATATACATTACTTCACTCACATGTTTTTCAAAAGTAACTACAGACACACACCACACCAAGAAATAATAATAAAATACAATAAAAAAGAGAAACAAGGCAAAACAGATTCCACCTGAAGTGAGGTGGCAACCTAGGTAAATGCAGTCTTACAAATCAGCTCCAGGGTTAAAATTGTAGCACAAATATATGATTGTGTTTCCTTTATTTTTATTAATTGTAGTGCATGTGAATAAATAAAACTAAATAAAAACAAAATCGAAGTCATTATGAATCTGTTCATTTTACAGAGAAACTTAATGCCTTTTTCTTTTACCAAAGAAACTAAAAGAGCAACAGTAGGTAGGTAAAGACAGAACTTCAGTCAAATTCAAGTTAATGGCTATGGATAAACATGTAAGAAACAAATTTTTGGCTGGACATTAGCAAGGGAATACCATGTAAGATCCATGTAAAATGTTTCATGTTTTTGTGTGTAAAACAGATTCTTCAGTTCTGCATCTATCTATCATCTATCTATCATCTATCTATCTATCTATCTATCTATCTATCTATCTATCTATCTATCTATCTATCTATCTATCTATCTATCAATCATCTATCTATCTATCTATCTATCTATCTATCTATCTATCTATCTATCTATCATCATCTATCTATCTATTTTTAATTCTGGCATCAAGCAGTCAAGCTGGCTAATCAAATTAGAACCTCATGTGCTTAAGGGAATTATAAATGCTCCCGCTGAGCTAAGGTACTGCTGCAGGCTGTTTATGGTGAAACAGCTTATTTCCAGAAGCATAATTTGGGAAACACTCCATGGAGTAACAGATAAGGGTATGCTGACTGGGTATTGTAATTCAGGTCCCTTTTGTGTCACAACTGGACATGCAGAGGATCTCAGGAATTTTCTCTGCTTCTTAAGTTACAATCTTTCTGTCTACCTTTTAACTTACCATCTTTAACTGGAGATTGCAATCAATTACAGAACTTTTTTGATAGGCTTCTCCAGGTCCTGGTCAACATGACACAGCTTCCAAAGTCCTCTCCCTAAGATGGGATTCTGATGCCATTGGGACATACAACAGCCTGATTCTGTCCTCCAGCTAGTTCTTAGCTCCAGAATTTCTCCAGGGAAGAGTAAACAATATGTCCCACTCCAAAACTCTTATCTACATTTTTCACCTTTTGGCCTCTTTCTCCTCCTTCTTTTATTTATTTATTTCCTCCCCAGGATTATCCATCCGGTATCTACCTAGTTCCATCCTCTATAATATCTTATTTCTTTCTCTTCTGTCTAAGAAAAACTGTTCAGTTTTACTAGAGAAGGACTGACAACCTTTCACAAGCTACAAGACCAAAAGCAGTGGTCGTAAGGCGCCATCTGTACGAGAGTAAAAAAAAGGGTAAGCACATGAGACATTTTCCCCAAATTCTGCCTAATCTAAACACAAGCCTGAAGAAAGCAAAGAGTTCTGTAAGCTGGCAAGGAATCAAGTGCACAAGGGGCAAACAACTGAAGAAAGAAAAACTTTAATTGGGACAGCTTTCTAAAACTGACTTCACTTTCTGCTTAAAAATTAATATCTTCAATGTTACCTTATTTGGCAGCCGGTCAACAATGAAAACATACCTTGGTTTGTAACCAAAGGAAAAAATAGATTTGAAAGTGCAAATGAAAATAAAAGCATGGATTATTCCTTCAAAGACTAAATTCTGATTTCAACATCAAAGGACTATATAAATTCAATGATGTGTCAAAACATTAATCTCAATGCATGTGACGTATCTAAAATTTTGTACTTTAGTTCAAATGTTAATTAAGTTAGATTAATTGACAGCTTAGTAACAGAATAATAAAAAAGATTTATGTCCCAAATTGGAAAACAGTAGAAGACCCTAATTTTACAAACTGACACTGGTCTTCACAATACATAGCATTATTCTTATCTTAATATATCAGGCCATTTTTTCACTTAATTAGTTTTATGTACATCATTTTTTTAATTTTTTCTTTAAAATATTAAAAGAATACAAATAAATTACCAGCATAAAATGACAATATCTCTGGAAACATGAGAATACTCATATTTAGATAGCTGCATGGCTTCAAAGTCTAGATCTTTATCTTATATTGCTTATTTCTGTTCCATTTGAAAATCACATCTTGGATATCTTCCTTTACTAGAAACCTAAATAATCCACTTTGGGTTCTTTCCATTCCTATCCCAACATGATAACTTTGATACAAAAACATATAATTGCTCAGCTCAGCTGTACAGACCTCAGACATTTCGCACGCACCATTTTTCCATCACTACTTCCTAATTTAGCCTCAGGGAGATAACTGTTTTCCAGATAGATAGGTATGCAGTATGTGATGACTTAGAGTGAAGCAGATGGAAAGGAATACTGACTAATATTGTAAATATAAAAGAAAAAAATTGGCTAAGGTATGTCTTGTGATGTAAAATCACATTCAATGGACCCTGTTTTAACTCGTTATGAGTATACAGAGAACAATTTCAATATCATAGCTGTGTAGTTCAATCCTGCAATAGACAAAAAGATATTCAAAATGAAAATAATGAAACTAATTAGGCAGAGATAGTAAGTAAGAAAGAACAATTAGGAATAATTTTGTAAAGATAGAAATGTTATCGCAAGCGAATGAACTTGATAAACACTGTAGTTATTAAGGCGTCATTTACTATCAGCAGCTACCACATGATAAAAGAAAGCCAATGAAATGACTCATTCATGTGATGAATGCCTGATTTTGAACATTTCCCTTCTTGCTCACAAGTCAATGTCAATGTTATTTCCCATTTACCTGAAAGGACCAAACAGATTACTGTTCAGACTGCTAACAACGTTTTTCTTGTATTATTGACTTGGAAAGGTCCTTCGGATATTAAAAATATGTTCTTAAAGTGGGCTTCTATTGTAGGATAACTGGCAGTATCAGGTTTTTAAAAAATACATCATTGGTTGTATGAGGAAAAATTTAGAATGTGTAGTCCATTTCCTTGATAAAACATGATAATGTAAGACAAGCTGCAGTTTCTGCTTTACTATTCAATTTTTGCTAAAATAAAAGCAAAAAAGATAGGTGACTCCAGCACATTCAGCCCATAGCATAACGACCAAAAGCAAGTTTAGCTACTGTCTACACCAAGACTAGGATATAAAGGAAGTAAGTAATAAAAAGCATGAAATACGAGCTGACTTATCGATATATTACAAATGACACTTCCATAACATTTTTAAGATGATTACATAAAACAGCAATTCTTACAGTCACTGTTCAGAAAGTTTTTTCTGCCTAAAATCACGTCTCCTAAGAAATGATTTAAAATGGAAGGGGAGAACTTAATTTTTATGCAACCTCTCTTAACGAAAAACAATCAGTGTAAGAAAGAGTTTCATGTAAGTTCAGTTTAGGATACCACTTAGTTAATTAACTGAGCTATTTCCATTAGCAAGCTCAATATTGACTTTAAAATAAAATCTATGTAATTTCTTCTAAGTGATGAATATTTATGAACCTTAGTGTCTCTGACAAACTCAGACTAAAGAATTTTACTAGAGGAAGGCAAAATAAGCTACTAAAGTATATTTATAAAATTATTATTTTCAAGGTAGCCAATGTTCCATGTTTCTCTACAAGATTCCCAGGACCTGATCTCCCTACATGTTTTGGAGGCTTTCTTCTTAATTTTGTTTTTCATTTTTAAATTCTTAGATATGTATTTGTAATATTCACAAAATAATTTTTTATTTAAAAGATCACTTTTCCCATTCATGGAGAAGAGTAAAGCAATTCACAAACACAAAACAAGAATGATTTTCTGCTTCATCTGGCTAACTTTTTAAAAAGCAGACAAATGTATCCCCCAACTGAATGATTCATTTTATTTTTTTTACATGGTAATATGATGATATATATCACATTCGTCTGAATAACAACACTCTTTTTATATGTAATATTTATAACTAATTGAAATTCATTCTTTTGTGGTACTATCTCAGTGAACTTCTTTTGACAAGGGCATTTTCTGAGCACAAGACCCTCCACCTTAAACCTCTACTGAATACCTAGTCCAATACTTTCTTTATCTCTGTCCCTCAGTCCCAGAAATCCAAAGGCAACTCTAAAACTTTAAAATCTGATTCTTACATTGACTCTTAATGAAGGATCCTCCAACACAGGACAAGAAAATTAATCTGAAGTAAAATTGCTAATCACTGGTTTACAGCAGAAGATATCATATATATCCCTAAAGTTATGCTTAGCCTAGAAAAAAGCAACCTTGTGCATGTACCCGACAGTAACTGTATCCTGCATAAACAGTTACCTTGAACCAGTTAAGTCAAAGTTTCCCAGAAAAGAAACCAGAGTCTGCTGGGAAGTGAAGAGAAAGAAGAGAAACTGGCAGTCCACAGTGCTACACACAGCACAGAGCTGGATCTGCTACCGTGGTGTCCCAGAGCAATGAATTCATTGAATCACCCAAGCTGGAAGGGACTCTTAAATGTCATCTGGTCCAAATCCTTTGCGATGAACACAAAGGGACACATACAGCTATACCAGGATGCTCAAAGCCTCACCCAGGCTGACCTTGAATGTCTCCAGGGATGAATGTCTCACCCACCATACCCATGGGTAACTGTAAGAAGCCATGCTTTTTACAGTATTGTCTCAAAGTTTGCTGAAATGGACAAGTTCAGGCAAGTCCTGGCCAAGGTTCCAGGACTGCCTTTTGTCTGAGACACACAGGAACCAAGGTTCGAGAAATCCCTTTGTTTAGGAGATGGACAAGTCCGGGAGCTACAAAAGGGAGATAAGATACTGATCAATGGCCCTTAAGTGGTCTTTTGTGTAGGTCTATCTCAAGGAAGATGGCCATCTCTGAGGACTGATGGCCCTTAAGTGGTCTTTCTCTCATGTTGGCTCATCTCAAGGAAGATTGACATCTCTGAGGAAATCACAGGACTCTGACCCGAACCGTCCCGAAATGTCTCGAAGGCTGGAAAGAGGGATAAAAAGGGCACGGACAAACCACGGTTTTGTGGGCATCTAGGTATCTGACCTCAGATTCCTCCACCGTTGTCCTACTGCTGCCTATTATCTCTTCTGGGATTGCTGCTCGAGACTCTGCTCCGAGGGACCTTGCTGCCCGAGATTCCACTTCCTGAGACCTCGCTACTCTGACCATCTTCTCTGCGTTTCATCGATCTGTGGCCTGCTACTTCGCTGCTGCTCTCCCCTACGCTTATTTTGCCCCGGACCAACGTTAACAACGTGCTATGGGATGCTGCTGCATCCAGGAGGTGACTATTCCCCGCTTTAACGTAATTCTTGCTCTTTTCTACCTTTTTCTATCGCCTACTTTCCCTTCCCCATCATCCTAATTTTGGCATTCGCCGCTCTCCCTTCCCCATCCCCTCAATTGTCTATTATTTCCAATAAACTGGTCGGATCAACATTTGAATGTTCTTCTTCTTAATCTCACGCTGGGCATAACATATCAAAAGAACCTTTGCCTCACTCCTAAATTGGAGCGAGACAGTAACCTGTTCCATATTACTCTGAATCACAGAATCATAGAATTACTCAGGTTGGAAAAGACCTTAAAGATCATCAAGTCAAACCACAACCTAAACATACTAACCTAACAAACAACCCTCCACTAAATCATGTTCCTGAGCAACACATCCAAATGGTTTTTAAACACATCCAGGGATGGTGACTCAACCACCTCTGAAGGGAGCTTATTCCAGTGCTTAGCAACCCTTTCTTTTTGATATACATTTTAAACCTCCACCTGTGTAACTTGAGGCCATTTCCCCTCATCCTGTCACCTGTCACCAGTGGGAAGAGACCAACCCCACTCTTGCTGCAATCACCTTTCAGATACTGGAAGATAGCAATAAGGTCTTACCCTCAGCCTCCTCTTCCCCGGACTAAACAGCCCCAGTTCCCTCAGCCTCTCCTCATAGGGCATATTCTCCATGCCCTTCACAAGCCTTGTTGCCGTTCTTTGGGCCTGCTCTAGCACCTCAGTGTCATTTCTGTACTGAGGTGCCCAAAAGTGAACACAGTACTCTAAGTGAGGCGTCACCAATCAGGGCAGGATGACTTCCCTAGTCCTGCTCATCACACCATTCCTGATACAAGCCAGGATGCCACTGGCCTTCACACCATGTAAAACTCAATCTCTTCTTGCAACTTGGCAGACTGAACAGAGCAGTCCCATCACTACTTTTGTAATTCCAGGCAGCAGAGTACTTCCCTCCTGCTACTGTGTCTCATCAGCCCTTCTTTTCCTTTTTCTTATAAGAACATATATTATCTGATTACTTTACTTTCAAGACCATGCCCAATACTGAAAGCTTGACTTCCATATGTAATCAGCTCACAGTGGCAATCAGTCAATAGCTAATTAAACATAAGATATATTCTTCAGTGTTATTGCTTACATCTGTGAAAAGCTTCCCAGAAGCACAAAACTGCCACGGACTTTCTAAAAATTATCATCTGCCAGAATCCCTGATAAGCAAAACAAAGCCAAAACCACTGCAAATGTCAATAGAAACAAAAGCAAACAAACAAACACATTTTGCTCGGTAGAGGAAATTGATATAATTGGATTTAAGGTTTGCAATACAGCAATAAAATCACTATGAAACAGCAATCTCTTGTGTAGAGGAAGCATGTTAGATAATTAATGCACAGATAAACTATGTTATTACCATAAAAATTAAACAAGGATATTTTGCTGTATCTTCGGACAGCATAGATAAATTTCAGCTGGATTGAATTTTGTACACAGCTGTTTATTTACATCATTTCTTAGAAACAAAGAATGTATTCTAATAAAAGCTGTAGAAAAATAAAAATAAGCTGGTATTCTAATTCTAGTGAGTGGTCCTGCCTACCAATGCACTGACATGACAGACAGAATACAGGTAACAATGAATTTAGCTTTGTTGTTGGCTGTTCTTTGAGAAATACTTCCTTTAGCACTCTGAGGAAGGTGACCACTTTTCATTTGGGAGAAACATGCAGTTAACAGAAAAGTTGAGTGTGGAATTTACCTTAGATAACAGTACACAGTGTAGAGCTCTGTATCATAAAAACAGGCAATTCCCTGAGTAATGCTGATGCTCAGTTTTGAAAAATGTGTTTTTTGAACTCTAAGACAAGTGGCCAGAAAAAAAAAAAAAAAAAGGGAAAAGGAAAGGGGAGACTTACCTCTAAGGCTATTCCAAACTATCATTTGTGAAACTTTAAAGATATAAACAAACACGTTGTAATAGACAGACATATATAACAAAGTATAAACTTTATCTTACAAATAGCAAGTAGTAAAACATTGATTTTAGGTCCCTATGGTCTTCCTTAGTAGAAAACCATGAAACACTTGTCACAACAGGATGGTCCGTTGGGAACTGAGGTTTAGAAAAGCCCAAACCCCTGTCAGTCATTCAGTGGTAGGTGATACTATGTGAACCACTGGTCACTGCATGTGAACTCTTACAGATGCACTTGCTGCAGTATCTTACACTTTCTACTTCTACAAAACAAATACCGTCATCTCAGTAGGAACTTAAGTCCTACAACTTTGAATAGTTTTTTAAAAATACCACTGACGCATCAAGAATTCTCAAAAATCATATTTATTTGCTACAGCACTTAGTAACATCACAGAAGTTATTATCTCTTTTGAAGAAGCTAAGCCTGCCTTTTGTCTTTTGACAAAATAAGTAAAAATGTATTGGTCTTTCTGATTTTAAAGCCAAATTTAGAAATGGATATTTAAATTTTATATTTAAATATTATGAGGAGAGTCTTCTGTGAAATAGTCAAATGTTTTTGGTTTGTTTTTTTTTTTCCCAAAAGTAGACATCTGTTTAATGTTAATTTGACAAAATAATTTATACGTTTTTAGCACAATGCTGCTTTGAAGGTAGAAATAGTTATTGACTCAGAGTTCATATCTGAGGGAAAAAATAAGAGCATGGTAAGCAGCACTCGTGTAGGCTTTCTTATTTAAAAATACATGAGTTGTACAAGATGGTTTGCTTTTATTACTCCTATTTAGAAGCATCACATTATCAGAAACATCACAAATGATACTACTAGATGCTTGAGGGCTTTAAGAAAGTCAAAAACAATTACAAAAGTCACAGAATGGTCTGGGTTGGAAAGGACCACAAGGATCAAGAATCTCCAACCCCCTGTCACAAGCAGGGTCACCAACCTCTCCATTTAATACTAGACCAGGCTGCCCAGGGCCCCATTGAACCTGGCCTTGAGTGCCTCCAGGGATGGGGCATCCACAACCTCTCTGTGAAGCCTGTTCAATCAGCTCACAACTCTGATAGTAAAGAACTTCTTCCTGACATGTAATCTAAATCTTCCCTTCTTCAACTTAAAACCATTTCCCCTTGTCCTGCTACTATCTTATCTTTGTAAAAAGTTTACTCCCCTCCTGTTTATGGGCTCCCCTTATTAACTGGAAAGCTGCAATGAGGTCACCCCACAGCCTTCTCTTCTACAGGCTGAACAAGCCGACCTCCCTCACCCTGTCTTTGCAGGGGAGGTGCTCCAGCCATCTGATCATCTTTGTGGCCCTCCTCTGGACCCTCTCCAATTGCTGCTTAAATATACTGGTATTTAACATGCTGTAGCACAGAGAAGATTATCCAGAAAGATCTTAGGAATAACACATACTTCAGAAATTTCAAAAAATAAGAGAATAATTTCATTCTGCTTCATCTCACCAATGCAGATGTTGCAACTGATTAGAAAATGTACACTCTTTTCTTGTAAGCTGTTCCTTAATTTCTTTGTAACATTTTCAATGTTTATGAGCAACACTGTCCCAAATCCACAAATACCATGATAAATATACAATTTATCTATATTTGATTTTCATTATATTCATTATGTTTGCTGTCATTTAGTTTAAAGCTTAAAATACACCTGTGAAAGTAAAGAAAATTAAAAGCACATAAAGCTAGATTCTAGAGTATATATTAAAAAAAGAATCCTACGTCTTCAAAATTAACTCAAAAATGTCTCAATGGAAATGAAGAACAAATGGTCAGCATTATGTCACAAAAGCCCTTAATACTGTGTAATTATTGCCCAGCTGCTTATAAAACATTTGGAGCATCATAACTTTTTCCCAGAACAGACTTCAGATTGACAAATAGTTTTAAATGAGAATAAGCAACATACTGTGGTAGGAGAATATTTTGCTGCAGGACTCCAGAAAGAGCATGAGACATGGTTACTAACCACTTTTGCAATGTTTTAAACCTACAGAATATTGTAATATCACCAAATAATATAATATATTATATAATATTCCTATGAGACAGCAGGTTGGACATAGGAGAACAGAGATGGAAAATTAAACAACTTCCCTGGAATTTCTAAAATGGGGGAAGTGGCATGATAAAAAATGGTCTCTGTAAAGTATCATACCCAAATATAACAGTAATTAGGGATTTACTGCATTACAAACTTCCTTTTCCTGATGCTGTGCTACTGCATCTGTTTATTCATATAGCTTTACTGTGTGTGAGGAGGGTTTTCTCAATTCCTTCTGCTCTCAAGAATTGCACTCATCTAATTTTCATTTTGGTCTTATAAATTCCAAATAATAGATACACTGAAATATTAAAACAAACAAACAAACCCTTAGAATTTAAACTGAAAAAAAACAAAACAAAACAAAATAATACAAACAACAACAAAAATACACAAAACCCAGCAATTAAAGCAAATCAAATTACTTATTATTTTACTTTGTATAGTATGTTCTTGTACAACATCTGCTAAAAAGCAGTATCATACCACAACAACATTCACCTCATTTATACCTATTTTATTTGGGGTTAAAACCAAAGCCAGCACAAGTCTGTGGAGATATTCTGGTTATTTTCAAATGTGGTATAAGGTTAGCGCTAATTTTCCAAATTTAAAAACCACTGCTTCAAAATCATAAAATCAAATCAGACAAGAAGAGATGTGTTAGCCTAATTTTGATCTGCTATCATTTTTATCTTGCAGATAGTAAATAATAAAATATTTCAGTTGATGTTAAACCATTTCATTTTCTCTAACTTACAGTGAATGAATTTATCATTGACTGCTGAGGTTCTCAGAGCTATTATAATATGTCTTTGAAATTAATTCTACTAAGTAAACATCAGGGGAAAAAAAAAGTAGGCGTCTGTTATGTTTCTTTGTGTCTTATGATAGCCTCCAGTTCTTTTTAACAACAGTCATTTGGATGAATTACAGTATAGCATGTAAAGTGGAACAAAACCTAATGTATGAAGCTAATAAAGCAACTGAAAATTGCTTTTATAAGTAGGCTGCAGAGCCCAGTCCCTAATGTGGTCTGTCTTTTAACATGTGCAATCCATTGTATTAAAAATAACTAAGAATCTCTATAGTTTTAAATCAATACAGACAGCAAACTGCAGTATATGTATCCAAAATGTATTGGAAAGGAAAAGGTGGAAGTAAAATTGACATTCTTATTAGGCTAAAAATGCTTTAGTGCATACTTTCTTGTTTATTTTTACAAGTAAGAGAACTTTATTTTCATGGTGAAACAACTTTGTTCCAACATAGGAGAAACCAGACAGAAGTAGTAAATAACAGATCAGATTTTCTTAGTATTTTTCCATACTACATATAAAACCAACTGAGTTTTTGAATCTCCAAATATTTCCTAGCTCTTCAGCCTCAGAAAAAGGAAGGGTTTACAAGAAAAAGAATAATGTTTACTTCTCACCGGTATGGCTTCCTTAACTCTCCTCTATTTGATCTCTGTGATTATTCAATTTATTTATGGGTGTAAGAACTTAAGTGTCTTACCTATTTGAATAACAAGCTGGAAAAAGGGACACATAAAATGATACATATTCCCACACACAGAGGAGGTAGGCCTCTAGAATCTGACATCACCCTGCAGGAGCACGCTACTACAATATGATATACGAGCAATAGTTCTTCTGCCATAAGGTTAACAATATTGTTGACTTTGGAACCCAAAGATCTTTTCATCTTCCTATCAGAAATTCAAAGATTCACTAGGAAATAAGGTTTATGTTCACTCAGAGGGAAAAATTACTATGGCAGGCACTTGGTAGGAAAAAGTCTCTGTCCCCCACGAAACTGGAACAGGAAGTGCAGCCTCAAGTACAAAGGGCAGTGCTGAGCTCTGCTCTCTGGTGGCAGTGACAGGACCTGAGGGGACAGCATGGAGCTGCATCAGGGGAGCATCGCAGTGGGGGTTAGGAAAAAGTTATTCACCTGAGGACAGTGGACATGGAATGCACTGACCAGGGCAGGAGCATGGCCTAAAGTGCCAGAGTTCAAAGAGCGTCTGGACAATGCCCTCAGACATTGGGTTTGGATTTTGGATAGTCCTGTGTGGAGACAGGAGCTGGACTCCATGATACTTGTGGGTCTCTTCCACAATGGGATATTCTGAAGCATACCTGGGCAGCAGGACACTTTAGTTGCCTTTGCAGTGAGGGGAAATCTTTTCTCCCTCCAGAAAACACAACCATATGGAGTAAAAGTTGGAGCAAAATTGAATCACTGATACCAAATAATACGACTGAGGATAACCCTACATATCCTTTAACTGCATGTAACTCTATCCTAGCATATAATTTCATAATTTTCTATTTTAGTATATTTTCATTAAACAACATTGCCAAACAGAAAGTATAGGAATATAGCTGTAGTATCATATTTATATATCATATATTTTTCTGTTACTGGTAGGAAAATGTCAGTACACCCTTGTTTATCATCTCCATGTATTCATTTTCTAGACAGGAAACAATGGCCATCTTCAAAGTTCAAATTAAGCCAGAGAATAATAAAATATCCATGAAAACAATCAGGTTCAAATGTTACCCAATGGCTCAGCAAAACACATACATTTCTCTACAATTTGGCCCAAAATAAATGTTTAACATAAAGTAACTAGTACTGTTTTACTTCTGTGTTGTGCTTTGCACATGCTGGGAAACAGCAACTTATCTCCGTACTGCTAGTAAACTTGCTTTTAATAATCTTAACTAGTAGTACCTGCTAGCAATACACACACAAATGCACACACACACAAACACAAATACAAAAAGAAAAAAAAAAAAAAGGATTGAAACCTATATGCAGTGTCACAAACCTGTGACATTTATTCCATCAAACAGAAAGAAGCATAACTTCATTTTCTTATGTGTAAAGATCATTCATTAGTATTGTTGATAAGGCAGGTGGACTACAACAAACTAGAAACCTATGACAATTTATAATAAATAATTTAGCACTGCAAATTAACTTTTTAAATGTAAGAGAATTGGGTACCTTATAATCAATAAGCAAATTCAGGAAAAGATAAACTTTTTGATTCCCAAACTGCTGGCTATATTGGAATTTCAAATAAAAAACAGAGAAATCTAACTGTAGCACTTATTTTCCAAGATGCTCCCCTGTCCATCCCACTAATAATAACAATGGCAATTGCAATAGTTTAAACCGTGAACTCAAACTAAGTTGCATTAACATGCTGAAATTTGATGTCATCACAGGTAATCTGTGAATAATTGTTACTCAAGGCAAGCTACATTACATGAACCCTAACCTTGTTATGACTTTGTCTTTCTGCAGTTTCTAGGCCCATCTGTTTTTCTCTACACTTGATCAACCAAGCTTAGAAGACCTATACTTTTCTCGGTGGTACAGGAAATGCTCAGAAGTTATAGCCATGTCACTCCACTCCTTTTTTTTTTTTTTTTTTCCTTCCTATATAGCACGACAAATTGATTTGCTGTGGCAGTAAACAGTAAATTGGTCTCTTTGGTGTCTAGTAATTAGTTCTAACACTAGCAGACAAATTAAAAGGTAGCAAAACAAAATGTCTCCATCAGGCACTTATAATAACCTTCATAATACATACAGTAGATGTTGGGAAGACTAAGGTGGATAAATGAGGACAATGCTGATTTTGGCATCCAGCTTACTTTCAGATAATCTAGCTCATCCCTCTTGGCTGACACAAGACCAAGAATATTATTAAAGAGTAATAAACTCCTTCTAGCAAACCTCTGATTCCATGGTTCACTGGTCTCAGACCTAATCTATCAATCCATTTACTGCACACTAAAAGGTAAGAAACCCATTACAGATCTGTTATATACCCTGGCAGGTGGTATATGACAAGAACTGAATTCATCACAAACTCCAGTGCCTAGTACCTCTTTGTATGCTTTGAAGCCCTAGGTGGTTAGCTTACTTGGCTATCACAGCAGAAGATACTTTGAGCTTAGAAAATAAATGAAAATTCTTGATGTAACAACATAAAAATGGTTATAAAACACTTCATTTTTTCATATCACTAAGAATTCACAGAGAAAGTGTTATTTCCATTTTTACAAGAAATACTGGCTTTGGAGAGGGCACAATAAGTAAAACTAGGCTAGAATTTATAAGTCATACTTTTAAATGTGGACTTTAATCTTCATTCTCTGTTTAAACCATGTTTGAGGTAGCAGCCTATTAGAATCACTATTCAATAAAGGTGTCTAAGGAAATGTCATTTAAAATTTATTACTGTTCAACAGAAGAAAAATTCTTCATGTTATCTATTCTCAAGGTCATCAGCACACGATAAAAACATCTAAAAGCCAAGACAATATGGAAGCAAAAGAAAAAAAATCTTTTTTATGTGACTGAAATTCCTTTCATCCTCAATTTTTTTTTTCTCAGCTTATTTTCACTGCTGTAGGGCAACAGTTCCTGTGACTGTAAAAAAGGTTTGAATATGGTTTATTTCAAATATGCCACCTTGAAGGTTAAGACTCACAGTGCTGTCACCCTTTCCACTGCTTAGCAGATCAAGGCAGAACAAAAATCTGTCATACTCTTAGGAGCTATCTGGCTAAGTTTTCAACTGGTAATTTTCAATTATCACAGCTTCACTGAACTAAACAGAATTACTCTAGCATACACCGGATAAAGAGCTACCTTACCATGTACATTTTATGTTTTGAACAAAGTATCATCCTGCAAGATGAGGTAATCAGAATCAGAACGCTATAACACGTTCCATTCTAGCATAGATGATGGAAAGCAAAACAAATAGCTAGCAACAAAAGGCTTAAATCAAAAGATATACTCCAAGATGGGAACGGAAGAACAGAAAAGCCCCAGAGAAATTTCTGTGCTGATGAGGTTTGTCCATTGTGCTTTGAGGAACAGGAAAAAATATACCCTCATCAAATCAACTGCAGAACCATCCTCCAGTGACCTACTGAATATCACCTAATATAAAAGTGTGGTTAGGAAGACAATGTATATCTCTCTGTCAGGCCTGCCGACTTCCCATGATACGTGATTTCCTACAGACCCCAGGGTTTCCTATCTTAAAATAACAAAATTAATTCCTTCAGCTATATAAAACCTAATCTTATTGATTTTATATCTCCAATATCCAGAAAATTGAGTTTTCCTGCACAAGCAGTAAAAGCTATGCAAGAGGAAAAAAAAAAAAAAAAAAGTAAAAATTTTTTTTGTTTGTTTTTTTTTTCCTTTCAGTTTCCAAAGGAACACAGAGAAGGAGAAGAAAGAAAATGTTTGGTATTTTCATAAATTCTGGGAGAAGTCTAATGTCAGAAAACCAAAATAAACTTTTTTTTTTTTTCCCATCTTGACTTTTCAAGATCATCTGAAAAGCGTTATGACTTGAGAGAAACATTCAAAAATCTCACTTTACATTTAAGAATTTGGGTCTTGTAATTTTCAAACTCAGTTTCTGTTCATTAAAAAATGAAACGTGTTCGCCACATTCTTTAAATTCAGGAACTTCATGAGGGTGAGAACTTTTCAATTTCATACATATACATATGTAGATAACTGAAATTGAAATAGAGCACTTCACTAACAATCACAAAGGAAAGTTTAATTTTCTGGGTTCAGCCTCTTTTAACAATAAATGGAAATACTCAGGTGGTCAACTCCAAGTCTAAAGTCTTGCCAAAAGCATTACTGAGGTCTGCTGTAACTTCTAAAGAGAAGGATACAGTAGCTGTATCCCCAATATTTTATCCAAACCTCAACGGTATTTATAGTTATTTGGGTTGCTCTGTATTGGGTTACCTGGAACATTTCTGTATTAGCAAGGAGAAAGTGAAAACACAAAGTTTTTAGATAAATAACTAATCAGTAAAAGCTTTCATTCAGAGACAAATTGCAGTTTTTGTAGGTTTTTTCCATTTTACTGAATGACAACAAAATCCAACACATTTTTTTTTCCTGAAAGTGAATGATTTCTCAATACTACAGCAGAGAGATTCAAATTATAGTGCCTAAATTCAGCTATATATGTCCATCTGCTAGAAAATATCATTAATTTGATCTCAAAGTCTTCTGAATTCTTCTTATATATATTGATTTTGAAAGCCATTCTGTAGAGAAAGAGATACTTCTGCCCAAACACCTAAATAATGATTTATGCACCCAGCTCCAATTTTGTGAATGTGATCAATATTTATTATCCATTTTTTTGAGTCATTAGCTAACATTCTAAAACTTGCCAGACTATTTCTGTTAAGAAGAAGAAACTAATGAGAGTTTCTTAACAGATAAATTCCTGTTTATTTACCCAGACTGCTCTTGAAATATTAATTAGGTGAACACAGTTGAATCTGAATGTGACGTTCTTAACCACAAACTCCAGCTTGTATTTTCAGTAAGGTACTCTGAAAAATAGCAGTTTTCTTACCTTTTCTTCCCAGAGCTAAACACAGCTTAAACTTTATCCCCCCTCTTTATCACCCTGGTGCTATCAGCCTCACAAATCCTTCAGTTGTGTCTTCTAAATTCTACCTGTTCTCACCAGACTGATAAATAACTTGGATGGTGACCCTTTCAATAGTGCTTTCTACCATCTCTGCTACATACTACTACGACAATGATGTACAGCAAAATCCTGCCTTACTTTTCTTCTTGGGTACGAAAATCCCAAAAAGCAAAATGAACAGGATTTTTTT